>NC_091483.1:7816654-8558592 GCF_947461875.1 Haliaeetus albicilla | reverse complement strand
AACAAGAAGGGGAATACTCCGCTGTGGCTGGCAGCAAATGGAGGGCACCTAGATGTTGTCCAACTGCTAGTTCAGGCTGGAGCTGATGTGGATGCTGCTGATAACAGGAAAATAACTCCTCTTATGGCAGCCTTTCGAAAGGTAGAATATGAAGTTCAGCTTTGGTCTTAGTTAGTATTGTCTTGATCATCCCTACACAGTTGTTATAAAGAGAACATAACTGACAAACTACGTATTTAAAAATGTCAACTAATTTTAATACTTGGCAGTCAATCTTCAAAAATAGGTATGTGTGCCACCTGTATAATATCTGTGTTAAATTCTAGTTAAAATTTCCTTTATAGGCATTTAACTGAGGCTGGTTCTCATGGGTATGAGAGGTGAAAATTGCAGTGTGTTTGTGCAGAGAGGGGGAATACACGGTAGAATTGAGGGGACTGGGATTGGTTTCTTATGCAAGAGAGGATGAGCGCTTTTGCCAAAAAAAGTCAAGGTTCTCTAGAGTCAAATTAGGATAAAATTGTTGTTAGAAAAGGAGTGTAGTTCAAATGCTGCAGTACTTAAAAAATTGCAAATGACTGTAGGAGCCTGCAACTGTTAAGTTGCCAGCTGGGCATTTGAAAGCTACCACAATAAAAGGTAGAAATATGTGAAAGTATGGCTGGAGTAAGGGCAACTTGACAACAGGTACTGTAATTGCTTGCCTTCTCTTCCCATAAATGTGAAGAAACATCCCTCACAAACATCAACTCAGGAGGTGATAAAGATTAAAAAAAAAAAAAAAAAAAAAAAAAAAAATTAAGTGCTGAGAGCATGCTTTAAAGGAGTTGAAAATAAACATTTTGCAATGAGTGCTTGGACTAAAGTGTTTTTTAGCAAACAACCAGAAGCAGCTGGCCTGATACAAAATGTTGTCCTTGAAATTTCTTTTTCAGGGTCATGTGAAAGTGGTGCGCTACCTAGTGAAAGAAGTAAACCAGTTTCCATCAGACTCGGAATGCATGAGATACATAGCAACAATTACTGATAAGGTAAGATTGTAAGAAAGAAAATATTTGAAAAGGAATAAAGCTGTACCTCAGCTTTAGAGTCCATGCTGTGAATAGTCTTTAGCTTCCTGGCACACCAGATTTCAACCAAATGGTAAGTCCCAATGGAATTTTTCAGAAAAAACGTTGCAAAAAATGGGAACACGCGGCCACAGTAACTTTGTGCGCCTTAGTGCTGTGAGAACAGTAGTAAACGTGGTGTTATTTATTATCCATGCTTATTTTCAAGTGTTCTCCCAGTCACTACCTCATTCTGCTCTACATTCCTCCCTGTTGAGCAAGTTTGTACTGAATTTATGATGGCTTTTACAGTGGGGTGGAGGTAACAGAATGAACTTCTGCTAGGAGTATGCGTGAGCTTAAGTACAAAGATTCACAAACTTGTAAAAAAAAGTTTGTACTGGAAAGAAGATAGAAAATATAATTGACAGTAAAGTGGTTTCTTGTAGCCTGTTAAGTGGACTGCTGCTCCTCCCTGTGGAGGTTCAGTTTTATTTGGTTTATCTTCAGTCCAGAATAACAGGGCAAAAACTATTTCGTAGTACGAAAAATGAGAATAGCAACCAGTGCAGAAATATGGTCATAATGCTTCTAACTCCTCGCTGATCCACTGCACTGCAGTTAAGTTTAAATCAGTATGTGTTTTATTGCCAGTGGCTATGACCACTGTCCGTTTCCATGATACTAGACACCTTATAAATTTAAACATATTTACTGCTATGAAGCCAATATAGGTTTGAGTATTACTGTAATACTTAGGTATTTCCCAAGTGTCCTTAAAAAAAAAAAAAAGGCAGCCTGCTTTATGATATTTTTATTTCTGCAGTTGCTTCACCTTTCAGACACCCTTCGCCTTTTATTTCATAAACTTGTTAGGTCTTGATAATGGGCATAGGTTATGAACTGTCTTTGTACTGTTTACAGCACACTGAGAC
Source organism: Haliaeetus albicilla (assembly GCF_947461875.1). Classification (NCBI taxonomy): domain Eukaryota; kingdom Metazoa; phylum Chordata; class Aves; order Accipitriformes; family Accipitridae; genus Haliaeetus; species Haliaeetus albicilla. The sequence goes on along the minus strand of NC_091483.1, from coordinate 8,556,608 downwards.
ATAGGTTATTGATTGCACATCACACCTGTGACTGGAATATCAGTTTGCAGCGTTGGGCATGAAGAGGAGCTTACTGGAGGGAATTTAAAGTTTTCCATTAAAAAAATCTCCTGTGCAAGTAATGCAATAGTTATTAAATCACAAGTGTAAGCTTGTGCTCATATAGTCAAACACATGCAGTGTTACTTTTTCAAACAGAGAGTTGATGTACTTTATCATTTTAGGAGATGCTGAAGAAGTGCCACCTGTGTATGGAATCAATTGTTCAAGCCAAAGATAGACAGGCTGCTGAAGCCAACAAAAACGCAAGCATTCTTTTAGAGGAACTGGACTTGGAGAAGGCAAGTTGAAAGAGTTTGGAGCTCTGAATATTGGATAAAATTCCAATTTCACATTCCTTCAAGATATAAGATAGGTGAAAGTATGTATTAGAGTAAAGAAGTATGTGTAATTACCATAATTGGAGTGTCTAGAGCTGAGCATCTTGTTGTTCAGGTAATCTTTGAACTTTTGACTATTATTCAGAGAAATTGGATCAAGAAATTCCGATATAACTATTTCCTCTGGAATAAAATTGTACCAAAAGAAGGATTTCTGAGTATAATCTTTTGTCAAGTGCATGATAGATGGGCATTTTCCAGTCACATTGGTATGGATTTTAGTTCTAAACCATGTTTTGTGTCTTAAAGATTAACAAAAAATATACTAATTATGTTACTAGGGACCATAGCACTGTAGTAGAAATCTAATGGAAGAATCAGAGTATAGTGTCAGGTGAGCGCACGCTCACCTTTATATTCAAGCTAGCTGAAACCATGTTCTAATCTTTGAAAGGGAGATGGTGTTGTTTGGACTGTACTGCTGAGACACACAAGGTTACACAAAGATTCCTGAAAGTGCGTCTCGGGAAACTCTGACTTAAGTTTGTATGGTGTCTGTCCTCTGTTTCTACACTAACCGTCTGTTAACATGAATGAACAATCTGTCTGGACGAAGTAAATACAGAAAAATAAGGATCATAGAGAACTTAGCTTCTATTTTGTAAATACGTTAGTCTAATATGCAAGTTCAACTTCCTAGGAAACAGAAAACATTTGCATTTCTTGAAGTGCACGGGACATCTTGTAACACTGTTCCGTGTGCTTGACTTCTAGCTAAGGGAAGAAAGCAGGAGACTAGCTTTGGCTGCCAAAAGAGAGAAAAGAAAGGAGAAAAGGAGGAAGAAAAAAGAAGAACAAAGACGAAAACTAGAAGAAATAGAAGCAAAAAATAAAGAGAATTTTGAACTTCAAGCTGCTCAGGAGAAAGAGAAGCTAAAAGCTGAAGGTGACTTAAAATATTTGCCCTATTTTTGAAACACAACCTTGATTTTATTCCCAGTATTGAAAATTACTTTTCTGGTCAAAACTTGAATACAGGCTTTCTTATGACTTGCTGAGCTTTCTTTTTGTTTACCTTTTCTGTTAAGCCCCTAGATTAGCATGATGGCTTTTTTTGGTGTCTTGCTGTGCAAAGGAACTGCTGCCAGCCGCTTCAGTGAGAGTTATGGGTTAACTTTACCATGGGGATGGTGTTGGCTTGGTTTTTTTTTCTTCCAGGTCCCAATGCTTAAAACCAGGTCAATTATATTTTTTTTTTAGCTCACAAACAGAATGATAATAATGATTAGCTGAAAAAACTGGCAGTATGTAAATTCCAAATATGTATCATTCTCTTATTACCCATCAAAACCTGGCTCTTTTGTATCTTACGGCAATGGGTTTCACGTGGTGTACTGAGAAATCGTTTTCACTGATTGTTTCCTTGCTCTGATATGCTGGAAGAAAGGGAAGACATGTGACAACTTTATGTTGCTTCATATGCTTATTTATGTCTCCTAATTGTTTGTGTCTGTCTTTCCATGCCCGAATTCAATTTCACATTTGTTAAATTGTTACTGCATTTGTTCCAAGACAAGAATGACATTCTGCATGAGTTAGCATAAACATGGGGAGAGGCTCCACATTATGACATAAATAATAGTTTTAAGATGTCCACACAAGCTTTGTTAAGCCAGCTACATTAGTACTGTTTTTTTGCTCTTCCATCAGATGATCCAGAGGTCCCTATGGAGCCTCCTAGTGCTACCACTACAACTACCATAGGTATATCTGCAACTTGGACAACGTTAGCGGGTTCCCATGGGAAGAGGAATAATACCATCACCACAACAAGCTCCAAAAGGAAAAACAGGAAAAACAAAGTAACCCCTGATAACGTTCAGATTATATTTGATGATCAACTCCCAATTTCCTATAGCCAACCAGAAAAAGTTAATGGTGAATCTAAGAGCAGCAGTACTAGTGAAAGTGGTGATAGTGACAATATGAGGATTTCCAGCTGTAGCGACGAAAGCAGCAATAGCAACAGCAGCCACAAAAGTGACAATCATTCTTCCACAGCTGTAACTAACACACAGAGCAACAAAAAGCAACCATCGGTTCTTGTCACTTGTCCAAAGGATGAGAGGAAAGCAGTTACTGGCAAATCATCCATAAAGTAAGTTGCTGTGACCGTGCCTGCCATTTTAAGGTGGTGTTGCCCTACGTGTGAGTGATGCGCCATTGTCTTTGTGAACTTGCATTCTTAAATCAGTTGTTAGGAAGTGGATGAGGCAGTGTGTCCTTGCTCTAGTGGGTATAAGGAGCATAAACACTGTTGCAGTGTGAACTCGGAACTTGGTAGTAGGTTCTGAAGCAAGAAACTTCATGATGGATCTGGAATTAGGGAGTTGTTGGGGAACTTTGAGATACAAGAATCTCAATTCAAGCAGCTTCTAATAACGTACTGCTTTTGGGCTAAAAAGAGGGTTGGGGGAGCTGGAGAATGGGCAAAATGCATCCTTAGGGTGTTTTGGGGGTTTTTTTGTCTGTACAATGACAGCAATTAATTTCTTTTAAAGGTTGTCTGAAGTTATTAGTGAAGTGACGAGTAATTCCTTGTCTACTTGCACAAAATCTGGTCCTTCTCCCCTTTCTTCTCCAAATGGAAAGCTAACCATTGCTAGTCCTAAACGTGGTCAGAAAAGGGAAGAAGGATGGAAGGAAGTTGTGAGAAGGTAAGCAAAATGTTCCCCAACTCCCCCTTGTTGTTGTCCTTTGTCAGAATGTTTTATCTACTGTAGCCATCTCTGGGGTTACTGAATGACCACCTTCTTAGTGGACCTGGTAGATTTCACAAAAGTACTGCTACATAGTTGCATCACAAATTATAACATGATTTTGACCAACCTACCCACTGGTTCATGCCATGGAAGTGTTTCCCAGTTAATGTTTTTGGTTGTTTGGGTTTTTTTGGTTCTGTTTTTTTGTTTTGTTTTGTTTTTTTTATAGATCCAAGAAGGTTTCTGTTCCATCCACTGTAATTTCCAGAGTCATTGGCAGAGGAGGATGTAACATCAATGCGATACGTGAGTGCACGGGAGCACACATAGACATTGACAAACAGAAGGACAAAACTGGAGATAGAATAATAACGATAAGGTAAGCAGGCTGCTTAATTTACTCGTTTCTGTGGGGATTTTTTTCACTGTAGAATGCTGTTCTGTATAAAAAAATGAAAAGGCTTGACCTCCTTGTCCATTGAAAGATCACTTTGAGACAGTCAGTTCTTTGAGGCAGGGGAGATGAATGGCGTGGGGAAACCGAGAGCAACTGCCAGTTGGTACCATCGCGTTTGTACAAAAGATGACTTTTGAGATAAGGTGGAGCATAAACGTTAGGATTCGGTGTTTAGACTAGCTTAGACATGGCTAAATATGTAGGTGTGTTTAGGGAAGTAAACATTTTAACCATTTGGGTTTTTCAGGAGTTAGAGTTTTCAGTTTCAGCAGCAAGAACATGCCAAGCTCAGTCTTGAGGTTGAGAGTTAATTTTCTGTCTCTGTTAGCATGACAGAAGACAGGCTGGATCACGTGTTGGAGGTGCTTCGCTATAATGTTTGTAAATAAATGCTTTAGATGCACTTTCTCTTTTCCCTTCCGTCCTTTTTATAGGGGTGGCACAGAATCAACAAGACAGGCCACGCAGTTGATCAATGCTCTGATTAAGGATCCAGATAAGGAAATTGATGAACTTATTCCAAAGAACCGTTTGAAAAGTTCAGCTGCAAACTCCAAAATAGGGTTGTCGTCACCTGCCACCACTACAGCTGCTAACAGTTCTCTCGTGGGCATCAAAGTGACCACCGTAGCTGCTTCGTCAGCATCTCAGACTGCCTCCGCGCTCACCGTGCCTGCAATTTCTTCAGCATCCACTCACAAAACCATTAAGAACCCAGTGAATAACGTGCGGCCTGGTTTCCAAGTTTCTCTTCCATTAGCATATCCTCCTCCGCAGTTTGCACACGCTTTACTCGCTGCTCAGACTTTCCAGCAAATCCGTCCACCTCGGTTGCCCATGACACACTTTGGAGGTACTTTCCCACCAGCTCAGTCCACATGGGGTCCGTTTCCTGTTAGGCCGTTGAGCCCTGCAAGAGCTACCAACTCACCGAAACCTCACATGGTGCCTCGCCATAACAGTCAGAACAGCAGCGGTTCTCAGGTGAATTCAGCAAGTTCTTTGACAACTAGTCCAACAGCTACAACAAGTTCAGTGGCTTCTACTGTGCCTGGTTCTTCTGCAAACGGCAGTCCAAGTTCACCTTCAGTCAGAAGACAGCTTTTTGTCACGGTCGTGAAGACATCAAACGCCACGACGACCACAGTGACGACCACGGCGAGTAACACGAGCACAGCGCCTACGAATGCCACGTATCCAATTCCTACTGCCAAAGAACACTACCCTGCATCTTCCCCCTCATCTCCTTCTCCTCCTGCGCAGCCAGCAGGTGTTTCCAGAAGCAGTCCTTCGGACTGCACGGCAAGCTCTCCCAATAAAGGTGCACCTTCGTCTGATCCAGAAGTGGGTAGTCCGCCAGCAGTGGAAACAAACAGCTCGACCAGCAGTAGGCAGCCCAATTCTGGTACCGGCAGCTCATCTGTGCACCCTGCTCATCAGCAGCCTCCGGGAGCTCCTCTGCAAGAGGCAAGACCCCCTCTTCAGCAGCCTCAGGTTCCTGCACCAGATCCTCGAATGGTTGTGCCTCCAAATTTAGCAGCGACAAGCTCATCCGCTCCTGTGGCAGGTCCAACGAATGCCCCGATGACCTATCCCATGTCTCAGACATCAATGGGGTCTTCTCAGCCTGCAGCGAAGATGGAAACCCCGGCCATCAGACCACCTGTCCATGGAACCGGTAGCGTCCATAAGAATCCAGCTCCTGTGCAAAATTCTTCCGTCACAGTCCTCAACGTTAATCACATCAAAAGGCCCCATAGCGTTCCTTCTTCAGTGCAGCTTCCTTCTACCTTAAGTACACAAAGTGCTTCTCAGAATTCAGCCCATCCAGCAAACAAGTCTATGGGTAATAATTTCAGTGCTACTTTACCATTTGGGCCCTTTAGTACGTTGTTTGAAAACAGTCCTACGTCTGCTCATGCCTTCTGGGGTGGTTCCGTCGTTTCATCTCAGACAACACCAGAATCTATGCTATCAGGAAAGTCTTCATTTTTGCCAAATTCAGATCCTTTACATCAGTCTGATACTTCCAAAGCCCCAGGCTTTAGGCCACCGTTACAGAGGCCAGCTCCAAGTCCCTCAGGTAAGTGTGTGTTTTTACGCTCAGTACCTTAATAATATACTTAAATAATAACTCCTGCATGTTTTTATTTTGAACATGTAATACTGTCTGCCTCCGCTTTTGTGGTGATTTGTAGTAAATCACTGTGCCCTGCAACAAAAGGGTGCTGTAATATACTTTGTTGTTGTTTCTGTAAGCAAAGTTGAGTTCATCTTCCTTTTAAGTGCCACCTGTCAAATCTAATAACTATTTTGCAGCTGATGAACTTGATAAAAGTCGAGCTGAGGCGTTTTTCTGCCATTCCAATCTACTCTTCTGCGATAGCCGAGATAACAAAACACCTCACTGTTGTTTCCACTTCCCTTCCCTACCACCAGCTAATAAGTATTCTAGTTTGTGACAACTTGCTGCTTGTCCTGAGGCTGCAGAAAAATATGCAGCATCTTGAAAGTGTTAGGATGAGAAAAAAATTTGTGTTTGTATTAAGAGGTGTGTTCTCTTAACTATTAAATTCAATCAAAAACCTTAATTGCACTGACTTCCTGAGGTTTGTAGCGAGACGTTTAGCATTCTGCACAGAGATCAAGGGGTTGTCACAGAACTTGTTCTGTAGCTTCCAGAACATATGCACACAGTTTGTGCTTTCTGTGCCTGTTTTAGTAGGACCTGCGAGTTGTTGTTTATGTAGCTTTTGGTTATGAATCAAGAGATGTAGGAGCTAGGTTTTTCATATTTTGTGAGTATTGTGGCGTTGAGTAGCTTTTGAGGTGCTCTCTTTGAATTTTGTCAAATTAACATACTCTTAGCATTTTGAGTTCGGCACACTCGTACACTATCACTTGAGTATGCCAGTCAGTTCCTGAGTGAAAGCAGTGCTTTAACCACAGTCCTGCTCTTATTTCAGCAATTTCCCTTTTGGAGGGCCGCAGGCACATCAGGTTAAGTTGGAGCTGTCTATTATAGAGTCAGGAAGTGTTACGTTAGTTCAGGGAAAAGTAGCCCCTGAGAGCCTGCAGAATTTGACAAAAAAAATAGAGGTTGGATCTTGATAATGATTGACGCAGAGGAGGCGGGTGCCGTGCTGCTTAGTTCTTCTGCCTGTCACTGGTGAAGGGATTTTTATTTTTTTTTTTCTCCTAACTAAAACTACAAATTTAAATCTTTTGTCACATGCTTTCCGAGTAGGAGAAAGATGCAAGTGCCACAGCAGTTGGGTGGTAACAAGCTTCTTTAATATATGTTTTGAAACTTAAAATACAAAGATTTTATTTTTCCCTTTCTTCATTGAGGACAATATTAAGGGGGTAGTAATTCTTGTATTTTGAATACCTTGGCCGATTGGTGCCACCTGGTCTTAATAAAATATCATTTTCTTAAGCAAGTGAAAACGTATCCTGGGATTGGGATAAAAAACACTTCAGTGTTGATCATGGAGTAAGTAGACATCATTCTGTAAAATAAAAAAATAATGGAGAAAGTCTTCAAATCTTTAGTATTAGTTCCACTGTTCTTGGTATGAAGTCATACTTTGTAGACACAGGAATTTAAATTACAGGTTAATAAAATGCTCAGTTACTTTTCCGATGTCCAGTTATATCAGAACGTTTATTATATTCCCTTAATTTCTTTGCTTTCAGGGTTATCTGCATGATAACATAAGAATAATTTTTCATTTATATATACAGCACAACTGTCACATACTGTCAATACTTGCAGAGTATGAAGGTTAAGACTCCCTGTTCTCTTTGGAAAATAGTAAAACCCCCCCCCAGTTAATTGGACAAATGTTTTCCTTCCTTCTTGTATTATTTCCATGATATGGGTGTCCTCTTCACAGAGATCTTGGAGTGCTGGGCCTCACTTGTGCCAATTTCTCTCATAGGTATTGTCAGTATGGATTCACCCTATGCTTCTGTAACACCTTCTTCTACGCACCTGGGTAATTTTGCCTCAAACCTTTCGGGAGGTCAAATATATGCGCCTGGGACACCTCTTGGCGGAGCACCTGCAGCTGCTAATTTTAACAGACAGCATTTTTCCCCACTTAGTTTATTGCCTCCGTGTTCATCAGCATCAAACGGTGAGTTCCAGTCAGCAGGAAACTAGTTGATAAGCTATTGTACAAATAAAGTGGCCTCATGCATGGCCCGTTTTAGGTAGGCTTTTCTAGTTGTGTTCATTTTTAAATTAAGGTTTTCAGATATGTTTTAAGCCCTTATGCAATCTCAGATTTTGAGATAAAATTTTCTTGTGCAAGTTCTGATCTCTAGTGTGGTTTTTTTAGTAGCTACGGTCATGCTATTGCGGAGTTCCTTATTCTTCCTGCAGTTAACTTTGGCCTGTTAACGTATATGACATTCTTTTAGTCATCTTGCAAAGAAGAGGTTGATTCTTTGGTTTGTGAAGGTAATATTCCAAGCGTGAGTTGTGTAAACCTCATAATGATGTTTTACTAAGGCTCGCTTGACAGTGGTGATTGCTTAGTTTTTCTGATATTCTTAGAACTGTGTAATGTATTCCAGGAGAAAATACTAGGGCAAGTTCTGGTACCTTCCTCCGTGTTTGGCCCCTGCAGTTTTGGCTATGCAGTGGAGTTTTTTGGACAGAAGACAAATGAACTGTTGAGTGCTGGCTCAGTCAGGGAACAGTTAGTCTGTTTTACTGACAAAAATAATGACAAATCAAACCCACAAAAACCCCAAAACCAAAAAACCCACAGACAACAAACCGGGATTAAAAAAAAACAACCACCAAAAACCAACGAAGAAGAAACAAACCCAAACCAACCCAACAGCAACATGGGTTTATTTCAGCTATGCTTTTGGATATAATCCTCAAATCCTCTATTGCTGATACAGAGTAATGCTTAGTTAAGATTTTGAACCGTCTGTTGTCGTTGGTTGTGGTGTATGTCCAGTAGCTGAGCTGACAGGGCATGATAATCATTTTATGTAAGAGACTAAATCGACGGTGAATGTCTCTCTGATCTGAAAGTCAAAGTGTTACAATTAGCCTGAAGTGCTTGCTGTATGAATCTGGCATTAACAAACTACGCATTTCCACTTGTTTGATGTGTGGCTTGACATTAAAGGATAGGTTTGTGGTGACTTGAGAGGATCTGGCTGCCATTACATAGTGCTCTCGTTGCTCTTCTTGCAGAATCTCCTGCTCAGTCGGTGTCTTCTGGCGTAAGAGCACCATCTCCCCCCCCTTCAGCAGTGTCTTTGGGATCAGAAAAACCCAGTAATGTTTCTCAGGACAGAAAAGTTCCTGTTCCGATTGGGACTGAACGGTCTGCACGTATTAGACAAACTGGAACGTCTACTCCATCTGTTATTGGGAGCAGCTTAGCTGCTCCAGTGGGACATAGTGGGATCTGGTCCTTCGAAGGTATAGGTGGCAATCAAGGTACGTAGTGTTAATAGATGTCTCTGCGCGTGCTTGCAAGTGACCGCAATATTGTGTTTTCCTATCTTGCCTTTGGAGCTGAAGGACGATGCAGAAGTGAGTGCCTCAAAATGTAGGAGTGCTCTTTCCAAAGGAGCTGGAGCAGGGACTTCTGTTTGCCCTCCTATCCACTTAATTGTGTTTTAACAAGGTCTCAGAAAACCTCAGGGGTTCTGAAACACCCTGGCTGTGAACATTTGTTACTTGAAGCAGGAAGTAATGGGGAAAATAAAACCGCAGGGTTTACGGGGATGAACTGAGTGAGGATCACTGGATTTAGGAAGAGGAGAAATGAAGATGTCTCAAGATAACGGTGTATTTTCTTTCTGTAGATAAACAGATTATTTTGTACAATAGGACTTAAATATTAACTTAAATTTGTAGCCAAGATCGAGCTTTTTGTGCTGAGGATCATGCAGTTTATGTTTTTATGAATTGGTAGTATTCCACGTTTGAGTTTTCTTTGTTCCTTGCAGTCATGCATTTTACTAATGCAAGGCTCTTGGCTCTCCTGTAGTCGCACAGAATTCAGTATTTCAGAATTGATTAAAAACTTAAGTTACTGATGGGACAGCTTTTCTCAGCAAACTCTTCAGGAGTCTTGGATGCAATTTGTAGGACACTGCTGAATTTTTTTTACGTTGTCTTTTTGGGGGGGGGGGGGTTGGTTGGTTGGTTTAGGGGTTTTTTGTTGTTGTTGCTTGGGATGAGGGGGACAGAAAATGAGACCATGTTGGATGGGACCTCTGGAGGTCATGTCAGCCTCCTGCACAAAATGGGATTTGCTGTGAGGTCGGACCGGGTTGCTCAGGGCTTTATGCAATCTGATCTTGAAAACCTCTGAGGATCAAAACTGCTCAGCCTCTCTGAACAACCTGTTCCACTGCTTGACTGAGGAGTCCAAAGAGCTTAAGGTTTTAATAGACTGGACTGTGCACATGCTTTGCATGTATACCGTCCCGTTTTTTTTTTTTTTGCCCAAATACAAAATAGATAGGATATACCCAAACTATTTTGTACTTCACTAGTGTTTTTTTCCCCATCTGTGTAGTGAGAGGCTATTCATCATTAAGGCTTTAGAAACAGAATATTTTTATTTGCATTGTCTAGGTGTAAAACTTGCCCTTTATGTCTGTCTTGGCTTTTGGAATGCTGCTTTCTTTCTACTTTGTTCAGTTACTTGAACATTTTGATTTTCAGTTCAGAATAGGATTGGCTCTTCTCCTGTTGAATATTAGGATGGCTTCGGAAATGTTATCTGTATGCCGTCTCCACCCCTACAAATATAATTTGCTTATGTTTTGGGTTTGGGGGTTTTTTTGTTTGGTTTTTCTGTTTGTTTTTTTTTTTTTGTTTGTTTTTTTTTTTTTTAAATTGGTTTTCTGGATGTCTGAGGTTTGAACTGTACTGGCAATACCAAGCTGCCTCCAATGAATTCATGTAATCAGAACGTGAGCACAGGTCTCCAGCTGGTCATTTTGTAGTTTTGCTTTTGAAAAGTACTTCTCTGTCTCTTAATTCATGAAATGATTCATGAAAGAACAGTAATGAAGTAGAGCAAATAGTCTTCATAGCGTACATGCCCCTTTCACAGCACCAAATGTGCAAGGAGTTTAGGTTTTTGGAGGAGGAAGAGGTACCACAAATGCCAGCTTTCCCTTTCAAATGAAGGATGATTGCAGAGGTGACGCTTTGGTTGCATATAACTGTTCAAAACTCCTTGCACTGGCTCAAGGCTCCTGCCGTGGGGTGTGCAGGTACTGTTCCTGATGCTCTCTGTCCCACACGCACCTAAGTTTTAATGCAGGTAGATGCACAGGAACTGCAAGCTGAGCAAATGCCACTTCTAGAAACGTTATAGCGTGCAGACAGTTAGGCTGGAAAATAGGTGATTAGTGGGTATCATGTATAATGCTCTTGCTGTGTCTTCTGTGTTGTTAGATAAAGTGGACTGGTGTCACAGCGGAATGGGGAGCCACATGATCCACAGGCCCATGTCTGATCCAGGGGTGTTCTCGCACCAAGCCATGGAGAGAGACAGCACGGGAATCGTAACGCCTTCCGGTACATTCCATCAGCCCGTTCCTGCAGGATACATGGACTTCCCAAAAGTTGGGGTAATGACCTTCTTCGACTTGATATGCGCGGTACGCTCGATTGCGGTGTCAGTGCGTGGGGCAGATGAACAATGCGGGGATAATATCGTTCACTGTGTGGTTGAGTGTGTAAGATAAAACACTGACTAGCCCTCACGGTATTGCAGAAGCTTAGATCTAATAAAAAATAACTTGTCCCACATAGAAAAGTTTTTCTTAAATGCAGGCATTTCATTACTGCTTTCAGACTGAGAATTTCTTTAACACGACTCACTTTTTGTCATTCTCTGTGTGCAGTAGTAGCAGTGTTTATGAATACATACTGATTCTTGCTTTTTCCTCCCCTTAAGGGTATGCCTTTTTCTGTGTATGGGAATGCAATGATTCCTCCTGTAGCCCCCATCACAGATGGTACTGGAGGCCCTATATTTAACGGGCCTCATGCTGCTGACCCATCTTGGAACTCGCTGATAAAGATGGTTTCAAATTCCACGGAAAATAACGGGCCTCAGACGGTAATTTTTCAATTTTATATTCGCAGTTTTGTTTCAACTTAAGAAACAGTGCAGTGAAGATAAGATCCTAGCTGTTAGAAAGTATGAAAACGCTGTTAGGAAGTATGAAAACAGAGTGTAGCGTTTCTTCTTTTTGCTCGTGTCTCTAAGGAGCTGATGCAGCCCCCCTACTTGATGCAGCCCTGAGCGCTGTATGTGCTTGCTTACACCTTCTAAACATTAGTCATCGCTCCAAAAATAAGTGTAAGTTGTCCGGAGAAAAAACGAGCATCGCTAAGTTAATGCAGTTCAAAGGAGTGTGCTGTTGTTACTTCTGTCAGTATACTTGTGCTTGAGAATTGGGAAGCTTGCTTCCAGCTGAGCTTAGAGAAGCTGCCTATTTAATCAAAGTTAATTACTGCAGATCAGCTTTTCTGATGATGTGTTGTAGGCAAGTCTGGATAGAAAAGATAGTTTTACACGGTATATTTTACTCAAAATGATCATGATTTCTGTCTGTGCAGTTTTGCATTTGGGAAAACACAATTAATTTGCTTTTGTGAGAAGAGCCATTTATTTGCTGTTATGTAAGCTATCCCTTCCCAAAAAGGGGAAACGGCAATAGGTCTAAAGGATTGATGGCTGGGCACTGAAAGGTATGATGTCTTCAGTGTGTGTTAGGAGTTCAGGTAGGAAGGGAGTAAGTAGCTCTTCTGTCTGCTGCTCTGATCTTGCCTGGGTGATAGGGTTGTCCACTGAATACAATCCAGGTATAGGTATTATGTTGCCCTAAACGTCTTGTTCGTACTCAGCCAGAAACTAATATTATAATGGATCATTAGTAGCTCTTGTTATATTACATCCTGTGTTTATTTTTAATTATACACTGACCTCTGTTAGACTGTTATTGAATAAAGATGTTTCGGGACTTAATTTGCTTGGGAGTCGTCCAAGCTGCGAACAGCAGCTCCTGGCTGTGGCAGAGCGTAGGTGTGCAGAAGAAGAGGCTGTCTGTTGTTTAGCCACAGTTCACATATTGCTCTGAAGCGGCTCGTGACCGTTAGGAGGAGGACCATTAAACTTCTGGTTTAATAAGAAAACTTTGTCCCCCAAAGAAGGCTTTACTTTATTATACTTGGGTTTCCCCAGAGATGAGGGTGTTGGTATGCACTGGGGGAAAATAATTCAGGGTGCCAGAAATCAAGTTCTTGATTGTCTGAACTTCATAAGGAAAAGAGGAGGTAGTCTTTTCTTTTCCTCTGAAAGCTGGAGGTCTTCAGGCGCTGTCCTTGCAAATAATTTTGGACATACAGAGTCCTGGTAATTCTCCTTGACAGCTGACCTGGCGTGTTTAGAGGGAGTACTTATTTCCGTGGGTCTCAGGGGATACATTTCCTCCCCTGGAACAGTAAAATACATGTTACATTAGTGTTGCTGCCATGAAGGAACTAGTGGGCATAAATAAATAGCATTGATTTCTTTCTTTGGTTGTGCTGTGATGGAAAGTGGTCAGGCTGGGTTGAACGTATTTTCTTGCACTAAAAGTAGAAAGGAAGAGTAAGATGGACACTTGGGCCAAGGGGAAAAGGTACAGGCAGAAAGATTAAAACACCATTTCCCTCTTTTCTCACTGGAATTACAGCAGGATGAAACAAGTGCTGAAAGGAGCTCAGTGTAGTTTTATGGTGGATTGCTGTGTTGTCTGGTGTTGGGCTTTACTTGGGTGCAGTGAAAACCATAAGCACTGCAGGGTAATTTTTGACTTCTGAACTGTTCTGAGCAGCCCCAAAGCATGGTGTTAAATGAAGCTTTCTCTTTCAGGTGTGGACTGGAACTTGGACACCTCACATGAACAGTGTGCATATGAACCAACTTGGCTGAGTGGGATCAACTTGCTAGCCTTGAGATTCCTTTTTTGCAGAGGAAACCACAAATGGCAGAAACAGTTTATGTGCTCCCAGATCATTCTACTGATGTGCTTGACTGAAGTGTGTAGGCTTTTTGCAGAAGAACTTACTAACTGACCTTTTTCTGTGAACATTGTGACCGCCCATTCCCCACCATCATACGTTTCAACTTAGTTAGCCTTTATTCTTTCCTTTCCTTTTTTTTTTTCTTTTTTTTTTTTTGACATAACTTTCTGTTGAAGCTGTTCTTTGGCTGGTTGGTTTTAGTACTGTAAACTGCTTCTGAGCAAACACAGAAATTTAGCAAAATTATGTAAACTTGATCCTGAAGTTTTAGAATGGCAAATAAATGTACAATTGTTTACATAACAAATGGCTAAGCAGAAAGTAAATTTCAATATGTCAGTATAGAGGCTCTACTTTATGTAGACTTAAATTAATGTGAGATATGTACCTTCATATTCAGAAATCTGGATGTTTCCTTCATACATTAAACTATTAATAAGCATAACTTTTCTACTTGTGTAATTTAAGTACCTTATAAAAAAAAATGGGCATTATCGGAGGGCTTCTTCCAAATGTGTGTTGGATTTTTTTTGATAAAGCATACATTAGTAGTAACAAGATACTAAGGGTTTTCATTTCCCTTCCATGAAAGGCTTTTCAGCAAAAAGCGCCTGAGAAAACAGCCTTTTGGCACATTCAGACTCATCTCCACGTTGAACTCCCCTACTTGCCCGGTAAACAGGGGAAATGTATCACGCTGCAGCATCTATTAAAAATTATTCTTACAGTTGGGTTGATGGAGCAAGCTCTGTTCTGTTTCACTAGTGCTCCCAGAGCTTCTGTGCCTGTGGTCCCTTCCCTTGCCTCCAAGTGTCATTTCAGAACATACATCCTTGGTGTGCGTTAGTTCAAGAATGAGAGTTTTGGAGTTTTAGCAGAGCTTCACTGATGAAAACCGGCTTCGAAGGAAGGTTTATCTCAGAGTAAGTGGCTTGGTTCTAGTAGACGATGTCTTGCTTCAAACTGGGTCACCGCCCTGTGTAGGTTTATTCGGAAAAGTCCAAGTGAGAATTTCCTTACAGTCGTTGTCAAGAGCTGCCACCTTCTTCACTCACAGTTGCTTGGAATGAGGAGGAGTACCAGGAGGCAAAGTCTCAGGGGTCCTGTGAGGCAAGACTCAGTCAGCAGTGAGAAACAGCTGCAGTCAGGATCCCCGTACAGTTTGTGCACATATGGTTTAAAGTCGATCTACGAGTGGAATGTATTTTTGTGCAGGACAAGCGAGGGCCAGCGTGCTCTGTTGCTGGTTTCTCTGCATAGAGGAAGGCTGAAGGAAAGCTTGTTTTTTCCTTACCGTGTCACTTGGTGTCAATCCTTGTGTTCTAAGTTGCTATCCTGAGAGATACAATCTGGGAAAGAAATATCCCAGATGAGTTAAATGGGGTGCTGGTGAGGCTGGAATTTAAGAAGTGCTGCTTTCTATTTATTATGGTACTCCTTTGGAAGCCAGAAGAAGAACCCACTTCTCCAAAGAAACCTGCTGCCTTTTAAATATTGTGGTATTGCTGAGGTCTCCAGAAGGCTTGTGCATACCAATGTCCATATACATGCCCTTAGGTGATGCTCTAAATAAAAGTAAGCTCCTTTTTCCAGCTGTCTGATCACCTGAAATAGTTTGTATAAAGAATGGGTGGTAGCAAAAAGGGTACCAAACTGAAAAACTGCTGAGAAAACGATTGATACTCCGTTTCAGCACCTTACTGTGTGAGGAATAGTGCCCTTCTTCTAGTGCCCTTCCTCTAGTCTTCTGTATCACTTTTGGCCCTCTACTAGAATTTTTTGCTTCACGTTTCAGTGCTCTTTAGGATTGTTTGCACTCTTATTTGGAAATAATCCTACTGCGAAGTACTGCTTGGTATTTATTACAACCGTGGATGCTGTGGGTCAAAAGAACAAGAGTGTCCGAGGGTTGTGCTTTCCTGCCTGTGTTTTGTTGACTTGAAATATCGAGCTGTGGCCCCTGGAGCGTAGAACGGATGCTGCCTTTGTGGCATTGGCCTTGTTTGATGAAATCCTGGGGCTTTTTGGAAGTCTGTACCAGGAACAGTGGGGGTTTTTTTGTTGTTTTTTTTTTTTCTTGGATACTTTTTGTTTGTTTGTTTTTAATAGTTCAAATGTAAAGGCTCTGATCTGACCAATAAAAAAAGAACATACTGTGTTGGGACCTGGCAGGTCGTCTTTATTTAAGAAAATGGATTGAAACCGCGTTGAGAGATCGGTGCTTGGGCTGTGGCAGATCCCTAAGGCTGAAGGAGAAATGAACAAGGCGGAGCCCTCAGCAGCTGCCCGTCTCCTCCACGGGCTTTCTTTACCTCTCCTTGCCCTGCAGGAAGGAGGTAAGCACCCACTCTTCGCACCCGCCCGGGCCCAAGGCTCTGGGCCTCCTCATCAGGGAGGATTAATTAGCGCCCGCCCGTAAGGCGGCTTCCCGCTCTTCCTCCTGCCCTCAGTCCCCAGGGCGGGCGGCGCATGCGCGGCGGGGCCCCGCCCCTCCTGGAAAGAGTCGTTCGCCATGTGGCGCCTGGCGCGGGCGGGCGCCGCTCGCGCGCCGGGCGGGCGGTTAACGGTCGCGGCGGCGGCGGCAACGGCGGGACCGAGCGGCGGCTGGTACGAGCGGCTGGCGCAGTCGGCGCCGGTGCACTGGGCGGAGGAGGGGTTGGTGGCGTTGCAGGAGGCCGCCGGGCTGCCGTGGTGGGCCGCCATCGTCTGCGGCGCAGGCCTGCTCCGCACCGCCGTCACTTTGCCGCTGGCCGCGCACCAGAGCCGCCTCCTGGCCAAGGTGGGTTGCCGGCCGCCGAGTCTTTGCGTCCTGAGGGCGGCCCTGCGGGGGATCGCCCTGGTTGTGTGAGGGAGGAGGGACCGAGGGGCACGGCCGGCGGCCCTGCGGGGTGCTCTGGGCGGGTTTGCGCATGGCCTTCGCGGCAGACGGGGCGGGAATTCTGGTGAGAGCCGGGTTTCGCAACCAAAGCGGGGGTACTTTTCCACAAAACCGCTGTAGCGGGGTCCTGGCCGCAGTTTCTTCCCCCCCCCCCCCCCCCTTTAGCGGGGGGGTCCGCTTGCGCTGCCTGTTGACCTCGTGTGGCGGAGGACACCGCAGCGGGTGGGAGGTTTTTCGGTGGTTGGTCCTTCCTTGGACACGTGAAGTCTAAATAAAACTGAAAAATGGGAGTGTGCATCTTCTTCACGGTCACTGCACGGAGATGGAGTTGTTTTAGTGCAAGAGTCAGGTGGCACGTGCAAGGTACTTTCTGCGATTTGCTGTGTTAACTTAAGCAGAGCTTTTGCTAAAGCTTGTCCCGTCAAAGCTTGAAGTAAACTAGCCTTCAGCAATTTGTAAATATCTGCTTTTCCTCAGAAGCGAGGAAAACGGTCGAAGTTACTAAAGAGGTCATACCCTGTGCCTACAGTGGTAAAGGAGCCTTTGCAGTGCCGTGGTACGAAGTAGGGTGTTTCCCCTTTTCTGTGCTGTTTTTTTACCACCTAACGAGGATTGTAGGGGGGTGCTGCACAGCTGCCAGGATTCAAGCCTGATTAGGAATCAATTCTATCTTTGTTCTTCATCTGTGTAGAGGTCAGATGGGTAAATGCAGGTGTGTTTTTGGGACAGGATTCTTCAGCGGCCGTCGCTCAGAGTGTTATTGCAGAAGCAGCACAATTTAATTCTTTTATTGCAGCGTGTTTGGGGTGGGGGATTTTTTGTTTGGTTTCTTTGTTTTGTTTTTTTTTAGTGGCGCTTGTTCATTTTTCCTTTTCTTTTGATTGTAGAAGTGAATATCGTATTGTAGTATTGTGTAACGGGATCTCTTCTTACTTTTCAGGATAGTGACTTTGGCAGCTGCGAAGTTGTGTGTCCTGCTGGGCTTTAAATTTTTTTCAAGTGGCGTTAAAGGGTTTTTTTTGTTTAGTAAAGTAGGTGGTTACAATTCTTAACTAAGACAAAAAGATGCTTATTGGGAACAAAATATAAAATCCAATTCTCTATTTATTTCTTTTAGCAACAAGATGGTATCTTTGATTGATACTTCTCAATAATTCTTTCACCTGTTTAGTTTGCTTAAAGATGGAGGGCATTCATAGATGTGTGCCTTGTCCTTCGCACTCATTTTTAATGTGTTTACAGTATCAGGTGGGGAGAGGAAGTGGTTGTTACACATAACTGCGCATAAACGTTTTTCCTTTTCTTTAGCTAGTTGGAAAATTTGCAACCTGAGATTAAAAAACTAGCTGAGCATCTTCGCTATGAAGTTTCCGTTTGTCGAAAGCAACTGGGTTGGTCTGAAAAGGTGGCCAGGTAAGATGGCAATGGCATATACCTTATAAATCCATTGCGGGTTGAGGGGTAGCAGGAGGGAAAGTCCTACAAACAACGATCTTGCAAAAACATTCTGCCATTGTCCAAAGCTTCGGTTTTCTTACCGCTTCTATGACTTATTTGTGTTTCTTATATTGCCCGACAGAGTATATCTGTCTTAAAGCTCTGAACTTGTGATAGGCTTATGATTACAGGGCCAAATGCAGGATTGTTTTTGTTGTCTTTACTTGTAGCTCATGGTTCTTCAGCTATTGTGGTATCTAAATATTGCTGGAACTTGAGGCTTGAATGGTGGTGGTCCTGTTCATTTGTTAGCACCCCGTGCAGTATCACCGCACCCCGTGCAGTAGCAGTGTATCTAAGTCGGGTTACTGAGGATCACGTAACTGGCTGATTGCCGCTGTATTGAGAAAGTTATACCCTAGTTCAGACAAAAAGCACAGTGAAATAAAATATCAGACAAGTTACTGGTAGCTGCCGATGACAAAGGGAAATTCAGTTGTGAAAAGGTGCTTAGAGCAACAGGGGTAAAAGTTGTGAGGAAAAGGGGTTGGCAAAGGAGAGAGGCACATTTGAAGAGGAAGGACTTTCAGGTTTTCCAGAGTTGCACCTAAAGAAGCCAATTTGACATGTACAGCCTGTAGAATTGCTATTTGAGACGTTACTCTGTAACAGGTATTGTGAGAGGACTTTTTTTTTTTTTCTTTCTAAAAGGTTCCACTTTAAGAAAAACCTACGGAGGATTATTACGGAACTGTACATTCGAGACAACTGCCATCCCTTCAAAGCCACTTTACTGGTATGGGTACAGATTCCAATGTGGATTTGCGTGTCCCTCGCTTTGCGCAACTGCAGTGTTGGTGCCACGGACTCAGGAGGTGATTAATCTGAACAGACACGCTCTTAACAGTCATTTTTCAATCAGTTACAGTTTTTGCAGATGCTTCATTAGTTAAAGAACACAGTCTCCTGAGTGATGTATAAAACTACTTCCCTACTAAGCTTTTAAACTTAATATAGATTAAGCATGTTTAAATGGCTGATAAAAATAAAAATGAATTTCAAAGACTTTGACTAGGTACATTGTGCATGTTGTACTACATTAAACCACCGTTCATGTAACCAAAGAACTCGCGTCTGGACCACAGCTGTACGTTTCTTTGGTTTGAACTCTTCCAGCAAGTATTCGCAGCGTCTAGAACATCACTGATCTCTACTTACATGCTTTTGCTTTTTGTGATGCTGTTGTGAGCTTTGTGGGATGCCTCTTTAAAAGCAGTACCAGGGCCTGAGCTCTGGGAACAATGGGGGGCATTTTGTTAGGCTGTGTGAGCGTGTAATTATTTTGTGGTCTTCTGAAGACAGGGTTACTAGGAAAAAAAAAAAAATTGTCTTGGGATTTTTCTGTTTCACAAGATAAACTTATTTAGCAAGTAATATAACCCATGCTGTAGCACAATCACTATTAATCTGTGTTTTTTTTCTTCCGTGTGAAGTTTCACATGAAGGACTATAGGCAAGGTGAATGTGTGGGGTTTTTTTAAAAAAAAATACTGGTATTTTCATTTTTTTAGAAAAGAGTTCATAGTTTCTTGTTCTAAGAAAAATATAACAAGTTATATAGTTTTTAAGAAAAATATTTCAAACCCACAAAATATGTAGTCACTGTAACCTACTGCATTGCATATTTTTCTCATTGGCTTGTAAAATGGTTGTGGAGATCAAGCTAGTTGTTATCACAGGTTTACCTGAATCGGTGGCTGTCATGAGCTAAGCTGGATCTCAGCTTGCATCTCCCACCATTTTTTATTTGTACTGATATCAGGCTGCCTTGTCATGCAATCTGTTAAACCAGGTATTTCTGTTTTAATAGTAATTATTGTGTAGACAAAATGTACCTAGAAACTTGGATGATTTGATTGTAATACATGGTATGCTTCTGTTTAACTTGAGGTAGCAAATCATGCTTAACTCAGTATTTTCTTGTAGTTCAAGAACAGTTTTCAGCAGGCGGAGCATTATGGTTTACAGACCTCACGGCACCAGATTCTACATGGATTTTGCCAGTTTCGCTTGGGCTCATGAATTTGCTGATAGTGGAGGTATGTTGGTGGAATAAATAGGATGATTGCAAAAGGATAATTCTTATAGAATTGTAAGACAATATTACCCAGTTGTAGAACATGGTAACATAAGGGTAGTTTCAGATAATCACTGTTTTAAGTGCATTGGGGAGAACTGAAAAACAACTTAATTACTCTGTGCATTTGAATGGGTGGGTGTCTTGTTTAGAGATGACAAATTCTTATGTGACACATCTCAGATACTTTAATGGCTTTGCTTGAGCATCAGTAAAATTTAGTCTTGACTCTGATGTTTTTCTTAGAATGATGTTCTGATGAGCTTCCTGGGTGTTAAGCATCCAAAAGCACATATGGGCTTTCTTGTTTTGTTCTACACCCCACTCCCAATTATTTGTTACTGTATTGTTGTCAAAACTAACAATATTATGTGTTCTTAATAAATTGAAAAAATTCAGAACTTTTGAAGATTGCTGGGGAGATGAATCAACAGAAACAGAAAAAAGTCTTCATTTCCCATTTTGGGGGGTAATTTAATGGAAATATTTTTCTTCTTGATTTTTCTGTTAGGTGTTCTCATCACTCTAACCCTCTGGATTTCATTCTTACTCCATTTTCTTCTATGTCATGTGGACTGACACTGTCTTAGAAAAAAAAAAAAAGTCAGTATGTAACTGTAGACCTGATGCTGCTTTCGTTCAGTGATCTATCCACCATGTTTGGTCAGTTTCCTGTCGGCAGCCTTTTCTCAGAGGGCTGTGCTTCAGGCCGAGGTGTTGGAACTTTTGGTGTGCAAAAGTGACTGTGTAAAGTTATGTTACCTGGAAATGGTTGTTGGGTACTTTGCTAGGTTGGTGCAGTATTTTCTACAAAGGACTGAACATGTAAAACATCAAACAAGTTGAATGAAAGATTGTAGCAATATGTTAACTGAAATGGAAAATGCAAAATGGAAGTAATAGGTGAACAAGAGTGCTGGGTTACAAGAAAGCCCACTGTTGCCTTTTTTCTCATTGTAGTCCTTTCAAAGAGAGCTTGTTTATAACTGCGGGTTTCTCCCCTTTCAGATCTTTGCTTCGCAAAAAATGGAAGTTTCCAGGTTCCAGAAGCTTGCTACAAATTTCTTTCGAGTGGTGTCAGTAGTGATGATCCCTGTTGCTGCAACAGTCCCCTCTGTAAGTACAGAGTCTTAACGGTGCGTCCATGAACCTGTGACTCTGATACATTCCTTGTGCGTAAAGAGCAGCCCAAATGCCTGGTGTGTTTAATAGGCCATGCTCTCTAATACAGTGTGCCCTAAAACAAATAAGATGTTTTGTCTACGTGTACATTTAAATTCTTAACACATGTAGAATATTTTTGTCCAAGAGGGAAGGATCTGCAAATTTACTGTTTCTAAACATCATTTTCGCAAACTAGGGCTCAGAAGGACGTTCAGAACAGGTTAGCGTCCTTTTTATCATCTCAAAAATGGGAGGAAGACTTTATATAAGGACATACAGACAAGCGTTTGCGAAGTGTTTGCTTACTGAGAGAGGAAAGCAGCCTAGTTCTTTGATGAGGAAATTTTCCACAATCTTAAAATGCTTCTCATTTTTACAAGGTGTTCTACTTCTGAATATTTTTGCAGTGGATAGCAAAAACAAAGTATCTAGTTGTTTGGCTTATCAACTCAGTGTCTGAAATACAGAAGTTCGAGCGAGTTTAATATGATTTAATTTATGAACTGTTGTCAAACTTCAGTGTAGATTGACTTTTTTCCTCCAGAAGAGTTGAGAAAGAGTGAAAAACACATTGAAATGGAAGCCATTATTGTTATTGAGAGGAGTGGTTTTAGGTGAGTTATTTTTCGCAATAACTGGGAGTAACCAGTGGTTGTGGTTCGTGAAGAGCTGCCTAAAATTGTAGTGTTCGCATTGCATCTAGGGATGCTGAATTCGGTATTTGTCTCGTTGCAGTCCATGGCGTTGTACTGGCTGTCCTCGAGCTTCATGGGACTCTCGCACAACCTGTTGCTGCGTTCTCCGACCTTTCGTCGGCTGTGTTGCATACCAAGGACCAAATCTGACTCAGATACTCCTTACAGGGATATTGTGTCTGCCTTGACTACTAAATACGGTTTTAAGAAATGATGTTGTTTAAACTGTCCGAAGAGCTGTCCCACAAATGTTGCATGGGTAATTAAGTAGTGCTATCTTATAGAGATGTACTTATTTACTGTAAAATGTTGCATCTGGAATTATATTTATTTTTCCAAATAAAGCATTGACCGTCTGGCCATAAAGAATGATTGTTCAGCACAAATGTATGTTTATTGGGAAGTTTTGTTTCAAGGGTGGTCGTTTTGCAGTTAGAATAGTCTAGTAATACAGGTTTGTCTCCCGAAGTATCGTAAGGAATTGGGCAGATGAATATTGAATAAAACTGTGACTCACCTAGGCTGCCTTCTTGTAGTGAAGCTGATCTGACCTGTGGGCTAGTAAGCAACAAGTTTTAGGGTAAGGGAGAAGGCTAGATGGACTGATGCTGTAGTTACTGGTTTAATTAATTAAGACAGTGGCGCAGATTGATAGGTAGTCAGGTATAGTCGTTTGATATCCAGGTGATTCACGTGATAGTCTTCGTAACAGTTCTGAGAGCTGATTTCCTGTAACTGCAAAGTAAACTAGGTCGTTGTCAGTCTCTTGTACATTAGATTTAGAGTTAGGAGGACAAGTTTCATGTATTGTTTCTGGTGATCAGCTGTTGAGCAACAACACTCCGCATAGACTAAAACGAGGCAAGTAGCACCTCGAAAAAGAACAAATGATGATTACAAACCAAATACTTCATTCAACTGTGTATCAGATCTCTTTTAATGTAAGTCTTAAAGGTCAAGTGCAAATATTTTATGCCTTAAAGGACCCGTGTTTGCTATTTTTTTCATGTAAACATCAGTGTCATTACGTGTAAGCACTTCCTGTAAGGGTATTCAGATTCGCATCTCACCTTGCTCTGCATACATCTTAAGTCAGCAGACATATGTTGTTGTGAAACTCTGCATGCTTATTGCCCTTTGCACTGAAGTCTGTGCAAGACCCGGTCTTGTAAAAGGTCAAATCAGCATAGAGGGCAAAGCATTGCTTGTACTCTTTGCTCTCAGATGGTTGTCATAGTACAGACCAGGATGATTCATGTTTTATCTGTTAAAGTTAGTGCTCATTAATCTTTGGTAATAGGAAGTGATTTTTTAAATAACTGGGATCTTTTTGTCATTAGAGAAGACTATATAGCACTGGGAAAGAGAGAAGCAGGTGGCATACCAGGTGGATGTAGACAACAGTAACAAGCCAATAGTCACTTGCCTTTGTTGTGGTGAGAAGAATCTGTAGTCTTGTTTTATTTCTCTTGTTAGTCTGTTTCCTGACCCCTGAGCAGAAGATGGGGTTGAAGGAGTTTATCAAGGTTTGGTGTGTAGGTAGGGCAGGGATGTTGTTTCAGAAATGTTGTTTGAAACTAAATGTTCCTAATTTTCAGTCCTGATACTGCACTTAAAATTACCTTTTAGTGGATGTATTTCGCTGGGGGAATGCATGATACGTTCTCTCACGCTCGCTTCAGAAGCGTAAAAAAATTCATATAAATTCTGTTTTCTTATTGCATTTTATGTGAGTTTAGTGTTGCCATACAATTTCTCAGGCTGCGATCTACCCGTTAGACAGGATTGAATGACAGCAGCAGCAGTTGGGCTTGGTTTCTCGCTGTAGCGTTACATAGTCTGCTGGTGGCAGGATAAAAGCAGGTCAGTATGCTGATCTGGCAGCGTTTCTTTGAAGAGTTGGGTCCTGGCAATGGCCTGCTAAGGTGAGGAGGTGGAAGTGAAATCCTATGTTTTCCTGAGGTGCCTGGTTGTAGGATGAGAGCAAGTGTCTGCTGGGCTGTGTTAGCAAGAGCGTAGCCAGGAGGTGAAGAGAAATTGCTATTCCCTGGCAGTTCTTGAGGCTGCATCTGGATGCTCTGTCTAGTTCTGGGCTCCCCAGTACAACACATGAATGTACTGGTGCGGATCCAGTGGAAGGCTGCTGAGGCAGACCGGAGGCTGGAGCCCATGATGTGCTGAGAGAACTGGGTTTTTGTTCAGCCCCTGAAGAGATGGCCTTGCAAAGAGAGAGGGGAGATTTATTGCTGTCTACCAGCAGTTAGTGGGAAGCGGCAAAGGAGATTAAGCCAAACTCGGCTTGGAAGCGCATAGAGGAAGGATAAGAGGCAACGGCAATGAGTTGGAAGACAAAACCTTCCATAATGGATATGAAAACATGTTTTTTACCTTGAGAATGGTCCAACACCTGGTTTCCTGCATGAATTGTAGGAGCTGTGTCATCGGAGGTACTTGAAATGCCAACTGGACGAGGCCAGCTGAGGAACCTGCTTTAGTGGGCCTGCACTGAGCAGGGGGTTGGTCTCGAGACCTCCAGAATTCCTTTTCCAGCTGCAAGGTTCTGTGAATTAGTGTCTTATCTGGAGAAAGACCACAAATTCTTTAAAAAAAACCAACCCCTTTTTTAAGCATACAAATGGGAGCATTTTCAGTATTATGGATGGTGCATTGCCAGTTGCTGTATAGGTCAAGAAGAGAAGGCAGTTTGCTGTCCTGTCTGCGTAATGCTGAGTTTCTGGCAGCATCCCGTCCTAAGAAGCAACTGTGTCACATCAGGAGCTCAGTGATCCTTTTGTCTACCTATTTCTTCTTACGAATCACGGAGTTGCTCATTTTCTTCCGCTCGTATGTACAGTTTGTTAAATAATACACTGCCTTACATTCTATAATCTTTAGAGAGGACCAGCAATTGAAATTTTAAGTTGTGCTGTTGGAAAATACATAGTTTTGAATTCTGTTTCTCAATATTGGACTACTATTTCCTTAAGACTAATGAATGGCAAACTTGGTACTCTCTAGTAAGGTTTCTTTCCCCAAAAGATATTTCCTTCCCTTTTGAGATTTCTGTTAGAAGTTGTAGTCTCATTTGCAAACATGTATGCAGTTCTTGAAGTACAGGAAAATAGGTTGGTTATTAGAGTAAGGAGGTGTCTGTGCAAGATTTTGAATCTTGGTATTTGAACTTGTGTTTTGTCTTTAGTGTTGTAGAATGACTGGCTTCACACTGTTGATACCAGCTCTGGCTGCATGGGAAAGCGAGGCAATGAAGCTCAGTGAGATACAGTGCTCTTGATGTGGCTCACAGAATTATAGAAAGAGTGACTTTGTATTCTTTGTCATCTTAAATAGCACAGCAGGATTTACTGAGGCAGGTGGTGATTATTTTTTTTTTCTTGAATGTTCAGGTGCTAAGTTTAGCAGTTGATAAATACACCACAAAATCATCAGAGTTAATAAAAACTCAAAAGTGTATGCAGAAGGACTGTAAGGTGTTAGACTTAATGGGAACTGGCCACAGATAAATGTATTTAGAGTTAACGTAAGGGTAAGAAAGGTCTGGAATGTTTTCAAATTAAAAAAAATAATCTACTAAACTAAACCCAAACTCAAAACTGTTAGGACTAATAGGAAAGTGCTCAGGAGGTGAGTTACTCCACGCTTGTGTTTTACTTGTTTCCTGCATTTTCTTCTTAAGTACCTGTTTCTGGGTGCTGTTAGAGGCACTGAGGGGGGGAGGACAGGACACAATTTGGGTAGAGCTAGAGCCATTTGTGACAATTTTGGCATGGAAACCTGGTAACTTGTGCCACGCTTGTGGATTTGCAAGTTGGAATTCTGCATGATGATTCTGACCGTCTCCGGTGCTCTCTGTGACGGGTTAGTCACTTTTGTCTCATTTATTGCGTCAGTTAAGTTGCCAAGAGCATGT
The DNA here is from genome assembly GCF_947461875.1 of Haliaeetus albicilla. Classification (NCBI taxonomy): domain Eukaryota; kingdom Metazoa; phylum Chordata; class Aves; order Accipitriformes; family Accipitridae; genus Haliaeetus; species Haliaeetus albicilla. The sequence goes on along the minus strand of NC_091483.1, from coordinate 8,530,698 downwards.
AATCAAATATAGAAAATACTTTCATTTGTTGGGCTGAACTTCTGAGTTTGGAAAATACTAATGAACTGTTACTGACAAAGTGTTTTTTGTCCTTGCTCCTTACTTTGATAACTACTCATAGAGTCTGAGAGATGAGGCTGGCATGGAAATTTGTCTCACTTTTGCATCCTTGATCCCCCATCTACGTGGTAGAAGTCCAGGAAGACTGAAGCTGGAGCAGTGTGGTCCTGAAGGACTGCAGCCCATGGAAGGGACCCGTGCTGGAGCAGTTCATGAAGAACTGCAGCTCGTGGGAAGGGCCCACGTTGGAGAAGTTCGTGGAGGACTGTCTCCCATGGGTGGGACCCCACACTGGAGCAGGGGAAGAGTGTGATGAGTCCTGCCCCTGAGGAGGATGAAGCGGCAGAAATAATGTGTGATGAACTGACCGTAACCCCCATTCCCCGTCCCCCTGCGCCGCTGTGGGGGGTAGGTACAGGATGCGGGAGTGAAGTTGTGCCCAGGAAGAAGGGATTTGAGATTTGGTTTTATTTCTCATTACCCTACTCTGGTTGATTGGTAATAAATTGAGTTAATTTTCCCCAAGCTGAGTCTGTTTTGCCCGTGACGGTAATTGGTGAGTGATCTCCCTCTGTCCTTATCTCTACCCATGAACCTTTTATTATATTTTCTCTCCCCTGTCCAGCTGAGATGGGGGCAGTGATAGAACAGCTTTGGTGGGCACCTGGCATCCAGCCAGGGTCAAGCCACCATAGGTTAGGATTGATTTCTCGTGATTGGTACAGAGATCAGGAATGTAAAGAGGTAGGGGAGACCCTCCCGTTGATTCACGGGTTCAGAGAAGATGCCCTTGCTTTCTAAACTCCTGTTGGAGTCTAGCAGCAGCTGGACCGACTCCTAGTCCCTGACTTGGTCAATGGTTTATATCTAAAGGGATTATGAGTATAATAGCAGCCTGAGATTCATTCACAGTTGAATGAAGTTCATGGCAGTGACTTCTGTATAGATTTGAAAAGCAATATTTGTAATACGCTTGCTATAGAGTGTTCAGGTTAGTATACATGCACATGCACAAAGACACTAAGAGAGATGCTTGCTTATGCAAGTGAAAGAGGTATACCTGTTAAAAATTCCCTTCAAGTTCAGTGAAAATATTCACATGAAATGCTTTGGCATCTTTCTCAACGGGTGAAGGGTCAAGCCTCGAGGAGCAGAGAGTATCAGCCCAAGTCTTGTCGTCTTTTGGCAACAGATCTCCGATCTTCGCAAACCGAAGAGTTTGCGAGCTCCGAGAGGCATCCCACTTGGAGGGAGGTGCTGGTTGTAGCCCGCTGCGGTCCAGGAGAGCTCAAAGGGCCTCCCTTAGTACCGCTGTTTATAGGTTTGGGAGATGATTTGCCTTAGTCATTAGCAAATTACTGGGATTCCAGTAGCACCGGTACCGTTTCACGTGAGTTACGATTCAGATAAGGACGGCTCCAAGGCTGTCAGAGAATGACTTAAGGTTCCGATATGGAATGTTCCAAGGCTGTGAAGAGAGGATTGAGATAACGTCCCAAGGTTGTCAAGAAACGACTAATTATCCCTACTCCTGTCCACAGCCTCTGCCAGGCAAGAGGAGCCCTTGGTATGGTCGGTGCAGCTCCCTGTCTTAGCTGTGCAAGAGGTCCTGGTATGGTCAAGGGCGCGTAACTGCCCAAATCATTGTACTCATGCCAAGGCCTGGTGAGGCTTCCTGAGTTCGTAGGTCAGCCCAGAGAGGGGGAAGAAACTCACTGCCACAGAGGCGAAACTGTTTAACCATTCACCACTGGGCTTTGAGAAAGACACTGTTCTGGAGTACTTTGGCCAAGGAGTTTCAAATTGGCCGACGTCTGGTAAAATACGTGTAAGGCATACAGGGGTTGATTATATTTTTCATGGGATAGATACTACCACAAATGAAAGCGCTATTCAGAAACACAAAATATAACAGAGATGCTATGATACGTCACTGTGGAGACCATAGCACAGCTCCAGGTTCATACAACTGACTTAACACAAAGAATTTTATAAATAGTACTGTGTTCCTTGGAAATGTCAGGTAGGGGTGCTTAGTTTTAACATACCTGTTGCAAAGAGAAGAATTGGGGTTTCCTTGGCAATTCAGGAAAGCAAGTATACTTCTAATTTAAGAGATAGTATAAGAGTAATTTTATTTCCTTTGAGATGTGTCTCAGAGAGGGTGCTAGTTTGAGTGAAGTGGATCCCAGAGATGAATTTTGTAGGGTTCTGAGTTTTGGTTATCTGCATGTCCCTAAGTTTCCTGGGAGCAAATAAACTGTGCCATGTATCTTGTTTTGGCTGTTCCAGATACTGAGGTGATAAAATTCCGTCTTACCAAATTTAGCTGTGTTCGGAGTAAAGTTTCTAGCTTTTGTTGGAGTTTAGTGTTCTGTGTATGCAAAATAAGAGGTGCACCTGTATATTTGGGGGGGGAGAAAAAGCAGGAACTCTGTTGGTTAAATGGAAATTTTTGATAGGGTTACAAGTTGGCAATTCATAAAGTTATTTCCTGAAATACCCTGGCTCTAAAAATAAGGCTTGTTTTATCGTTATAGAACATGCACAAAGGAACTGTTCCTCATTGTCCATTCCCATTTGCATAGGCTAACATTAGAGAATCCAGGCACTTTCAGCATCTTCTGTTTACTCAGAAATTTAACATTTGTGCATTGCCACTGCTTTATCTTTGTTGGAAATCTTAGTGATTTTGCATAAGATTTATTTTGTAGATGTCCCTCAAATAGAGGGGGAAAGAAAGTGGATAAAAGGAACATTCTGGGTTTTTTTTATCTTTTTCACTCCCTTCAACTTCTGAGTACGGTGGTATGTATGGAATTTGTCACGAAAGGGAGTGTTGTGAAAAAGAACGGCTTAAGGATGTTCTGCACAGTAGTCTTCCTTTCACTGCCTGGCATAAGGCAGCAAATTGGAATAACTAAGGATGTTTTTGTTTGTGGAACAGTTGGAAACAGTGATAATGACAGAACAGAAGTTGTAATTCTCCCATTAAAAAAAAAAAAGCACTGATAACTTTTACTAGTATTTTTATTTCTGAATTATGTAGCTGTTGTCCAGGCACAATGCAAGTTAGCATGATGCTTCAGTCCTAAATATAGGCTATAGTTCCTCATGTCTAGCCACATCCTCGCATTACAGTAGCTGCTGTAACTCATTTTGTATTGTGCCAATGGAATAAGTGTCTTAACCTTTCATTTATTGCTGGAGTAGACAGTGACTCAGATCTCAAAAATTTCTACATTTGATTAAATGAATGGTATCTGTCAAAATACTCCCTAATAATAAGTATTCTGTAAAATAAAAAACAAGTTTCTAATTTATGTGTAGTTTCTGAACTTCAGTCGGTAGATCCTGCTCCACAAATTCTTTAAATACTTTCAGTACAATCAGAAGCACTGGAATTTCTAAATTGTTTTTCCTATCATTGCCGAAAAAACCACCCAAAAAGTAGAAATAAGTGCCATAAACCCCACGAATCTCTTGGAACATTAAGCTGACCTTTAAACAGTAGCAGAAATAAGTAAAATTCAGTAACTTTCTACTGTGCCATACTTGATGAAAGAATCTGAAAAAGGGATTATGAAATAACATCCCAAGCACGAAAGAAGATTTATGGATTTCAGCCACAAAACTGTCTGAAATCTGTTGAAGAAAAAAGACGGGACAAATTGTAAAATAAACTATTAGACAGGAAGTAAGTGTTCCACCCAGGGTTGAAGAAATTCATGTGCCTCAGACATACTTAAGTGTTGTCTGATAGCTGATACCACAAGGCCTTAGCAAGAGGGCAAGAGACCACAAGGCTAGAAAGGGGCAAAAAATGCTTTTTTTGTTGAGAGACAGTATATATACCTTCAGACGTACATGTATACATCCCCAGCCCCCCCCCCGCCCCGCAATCTTTCTTTTAGCCTTTCTCCACAGTTCTGCGATTTCAGGAAAACAGTTTATGTTTGCTGATAATTTTCAGATTAAAAGCAAGCAGAACTTGGAACTCAAGTAAGAAAGTATTACCTCTGTCAAAGTGCACTTTTTTCAGATTCTTTTTGAGTTAAAAGTATCACTGAATGCTGAATAATCATGCTTAGATCCTTCAAGCAAGCCATAATTTGTCTTTCAACATCATGAGTCAAACAAAGAAAATAGTGTTGTTCCATGTAGTTTGTTTCTGGTTCTCTATTAATTGGTACTGTAATGCTTCTCTGTAGCTGTGAGGGCTATATGCTGACGGACCTAAAACAAGACCTGAGCTTCTCGTGTAGATTAGCGAGTCAAGTAGGCAACCTTGCTTTGCAGGCACCGGTTGTTTAAATGGATAAAAGCAGAAGTGAGCTTGTAGCACTTAATGGTTTATTAGTATTAAAACATGACATACGCAGTGTGAGGAATAGACGTGTGGCACTGCAAGACTGAACATAACCTTTTATTTTGTTGCTTGCTTGCTTGTTCCCTTTTTCCCAGAACTCTCTTAACTATGCTTCCAGAAAGTATCTTGAAGCATATCTGAAAACAGTGATAAGCTGTGCTTGTATACCTGTCAGGATATTATTCTTTAACTAGTAAGAGAAATGAAATCCAAACCCGGTAGCTACATTTTGCATAAATTCCCTAGACTTCATTTCTGTTTAGGGAGGAGGAACGGGAGAAAGCTCCATTTTGGAGGAAATTTTCTCCTAGCTTTTTTTTCTAGGCGTTCAAATTAGCGCTAGTTAATCATACGTTATCCATATGTCTTTGATCCTCCTTTCCCCCCTTTAATTTATAAATGCATATTTCTCTCTATTTTTTTCTTGAATGGAAGTGCTTTAATAATTGTGTAGATTAATATGGAGATGCATATGTGGATTTTTTAGGTTTTGTTGTGAGTATATGTTCTCCTTACCCCGAAAACTGCAATGTTTCTGGATTTAGAGCGCTATGATTTTAAAATAGTTACAGATTTCTGTGCTTTGTGTAAATACTGGGTTTGATTTAGAGCTTTTTTCTTTGTTAAAATGAAGGGTAATGAATTAATTATTTATTTTAAGTTTTTAAAACATCTCAAGTTAGTTCTTTGATGTAAACTGAAAAGAAAAAGTTGTGAGCAAAATTTTTAACACAGAATTTGAAGCATTTATTTGAATTGTGGTGGTAGCTTAGTGAAACTCAAGGAGAACTAGTTGTACCATATGGCTTACCAGTTCTGTTATTTGTATGTGTTAATCTTGCCACTCTTTTCCTGGGTCAGCCACTTAAGTGTTTGTTGTGTGGTGGAATTGCAGAATCCTGTTTCTCCTACAGTTGCTTTTTGGCAACTTGGCAAACACATTTAGGCTTTTGAAGGGGTATCAGAAGTCAAATTTCCATACGAGGGCATTAATTGATACCACTAGCAATGTGTTGCAACATTCTGCCTACTGCATAGATCTATGCTTATGCAGTTGTAACTTTACAGACAGGGAGAGATACCGTTTCTACCTGAGAACATCAGTTCTGGAGAAAAAACAAAGTGCAGCTGTCATCATACTAATGATGCTGTGCTTGCACAGATTTGGCTGGTGGAGGTCATTTCACTGTCTGGTTATAAATCTCAGAACACCAATGATATCGCTACATCTGTATGCTGCCAGGATATTCTTATGCCAAAAAAACCTTCTGGCTGTGAAACTGCAAGTTAAAGGAGGAAGCGAGAAGCATCTTGTCTAAGGACACAGAGCAACTCAAACCCCACAGGTAAGGAGGTCGTGGCAATTGATATGATAAAACCCTTTCCAGGATTGCTTCAGATGTAGGAATTTTTTTCTAGATTTTTAGAGGGTGTTATGGATCTTTCTGAATGTCATATCGTCATCCTGTCTCAGCTGAAGGATTGGAAAAAGTGTGTCTGCAAAGGTGGAGTGACTTTTTGGCTGGTAAGCTGGCGGCAGGGGGAGCTGGTACTCCGTGCAGCTCGAGAAGGAAAGTCCCCTTCACTTTCCTCAGCAGGCTTAATCTGAAAGGGATTCCTGTTTCCACCTTAGGAACAGGGCATGCTGAAGCTTCTGGGCAGGACCTTAAACCAGATACAGCTTTTCTGTACTAAAAAAATAACATGAGATTTCTCGGGAAGCATAAAGAGGGCCTTGAAACTGATTGCTGAAAAATGCCTCGCAAAGGTTAACAACTCTGTCAGGACACCAAATATTTAGTACATGAAACTGGTTATGTTAGATTTGCTGTTCTTTTCAGTGTATTGGAAAGTCTGCTACTTTCTAAGATTTGAGTTGCCCTAGGGTTTGGAGGAAGAAGCATCTTTGTTTTCTCTGGTATTATGTCTCTGCTGGAGCAAGCAATATGTGGCATACATACATAAAGAGAATGCATATTTAGTAGAATTGCATACAGATATAGATACCTGTACACCATATGTTTTCCTAAATATTTATGTTCCTATATACAGATAATCATGTGCATGCTGAAGAGCTGGCAGATCCTTGTCATGGGAAAGGTATGCGTAATGGCAGCCCCAGCAAATATCTGTCAGGTGCTCATTTAAATGTGGGACTCCATTGTCAGCTGTGATAAACATTTATATTAAATGCTTTGTAACAATTAATTTGATACATAGGTACCGTTTGACTGTTTCTTGTTTATTTCTGCAATCCCCATGAATCCATTTGTGGCAGAAAGATTGCTGTGCTGAACTCAAGCCAGCTTATTCTTAGCCTTTGTCTGTGATTTTTGTGAACTATTTTCTCTATTGCAAATAGTCCGTTTCAGATCTGAGCAAATTGTGCACCATAGATAAATGTGGGAATTTTGTATAGAGATGGAAGTTTTCACTTGCGTAAAACTTTACCATGAACTTTGCCAGTCAGTTTGATTGCTTCTACCACAGGAGCAGATTTTCAGTGCTGTTTTAGCAATAGGTGGGTGCACTAGTCTGGTAATCTAAATGCTCAGTTCTCCATTAATTCATGTTTGCTTTACACCCTTTTAATTCTGCTTACCTTATAAAATCACACCCAAGGTCTGCCAGTGCAAGTTGAAAGAGAGTAAGGTTCCTCCGATTAATGTATTTGGAGGTGGATTTCTTATAGCTTTATTTTAGATGAAACCCGAGTCTGGAAGAGGGTTGTTGAAATAATGCATCTAGCTAGGAAGGAGACTAAACTTGAGGAACTGAAATCTGTCAAGTCATGTTCAGCTAAGTGCAAGTTCCCTGAATGGGTTCTGTTCTGATAGAACTCAAAATTGCTGAAATTCCCTGGCACAGATCCCATATGGAGTAGAAGTTGGAGCCTTCAGTGTTTATATTGCTTTTCTGTTCCAAAGCCATAATCCAGAGCATGCATGGAAACTTTCCAAGCCATTGTGAAGTATTCATTAATACTAATGCAACACAGAAGATAATTCTGCAAAGGCAAGTCGAGAGGACATAGGGCGAAAATGAGAGAAAGGTAATTAAAAAAAAGGCCCCATTTTAAATGCACTTTGACTGCCCCTGCCTAGCCAGTACACGTAGGGTTTCCTTTATACGCGTATAGCAGGGAGAACCTACTCGTGCACACGCTGCATACTCGCCTTCTTAGTTCAGGATTAATGATACTTGAAAGCATAAGTTTTTACAGGTCATATATGTTTCATTCCCTGTCTTGAAAATACAGCCTGGACTTTGAAAATAGGGCTGTGATGCTTGTTAGCTTTAATAGTTTTGACCTGGAAAAAAGGCTGTGTGCCCAAAAGCTTACCTCCTTTTTCAGCCATGGTAATTACCCTGTTAAAATATATTGTCTGTACTAAAATCCTTGTCTTGATGTTTGCTGCTGTTTCTAGTGAAGAGGATCAGAGCTTTGCTGTTTCCCTTCCTATGATGTATGCCTATGGCAGTGTAATTCTTTTGTTTTCAGTCCATGTTGATGAGACAAGGATGGAGAAAAGAAAGATACAATGATCTGTCTCAGGCCAAACGAGCTTGTAAGCTGTGGATAGGAAGTAGTCCCAGTAAGACACCTGCTCTGTCGTTTATGCTAACCTTATGACTTTAACCTTGCAAGCGGTTGTGTCATGTTAGAGGGTGTGCTTTCTGCAAATGAGCAACTGGAGGTGGATTTCTGGAGGAGAAATCAGAAAAACCATTGCTGTGTATTCTGAGAAAAAAACTGAAGTGTCTTGAAAAAGTCTGTATAGTATTCTTTCTGGATGATACCATGTTATTGAAGTAATGTGACATATAGCTCTCTTTGGCTTAACTGTTTCTTCACCTATTCTGCATGCTTCCCATTCTGGCTTTGCTAAAAACCAAGACATTGTAAGTAAATTACCAAAACCAGCTAGTATTTAAATTTTTGAGAATTTGGAAAGGAGGAGAGAGTTTCCTCCTTAACTTCCCTCTGTTTATTAGCTTGAAGTACTGTAAGGAAGGTAAGTTGGTCGGTGTCACAATCAAGGCGCAAATGTCAGTATAATATAACACCATTTACAGGGTGCTAGAGGGGAGTGCTGTTGTCTGCCAGAGAATATGATACTCTGCCAGTCCACCTGGTTGTTCTTTGTGGTTGTTTTAGTGGGGAATCCAAATTCTTAATTCAAAGTTGAGTTGCTAGGGTGGATTGCTTGAAGTGCAGGAATTTTTTCGAGGGCAAAGTGTCATTTTTGGCACTTGAGTTCCATGGTTTCTGGAACGAAAAAAGTGCTTAAGTATTTTTTAATATGCTGCTGTACACACGGGGGTGCTCAAGCTATAGTTGATGTTAGCTTTTGGGCTGTCAGGGTTCTAAAATCTGGGGCAAGCAGGCAGGCCTCAGATCAAAACATTTTTCTTCGTCTGTCTTTCATCTTGATGCTGTTTCAGAACTTAATCAGCCCATCCCTTTGCAGGGTACACTGCTTTTCCACCTCATTGCCGTGTCCCTTTGAAGTAGCCCAGTGTTTAACGCTGCTGATCTTTAAAATAATGAAAAGAACTTGGTAGCTGCTCCCTCTTTGTGGGCTGAGGATGCCAAATGGAAATTGGCAGGTGTCGGGACAATCCCTCTTACCGCCTAGTTGTCTTTGCAAAGCCATCCGTTTATGCAGCCATGTGGCCAGCTGGCAGGAGAACTCCTCTTTCTTTTTTCACTTGTTATTGTTGGACTACCTGTATTTAATTGATCTGACTTATTTCTAATGGTAAATAAAATACTCCTTGTTCCTGTGAAGCTCAGCATAGCGCTAAGAGTAACAGCAGCTGCTGTTCTCACGAGTGAGGGTTGTTGCTCTGTTTTTAAAGTTTGAGGTATCGCAAGTTGGTATTATCTTAAAAGAGAGGCGAAAAGGCCCGTGGGGAATTTGCACCACATAAAAACTGGCAGAGAGAACATCCTTAATCCCTTCTTTTCATTCCGCCGCCCCCCCCCCCCTTGGTAGATCTAGGGCTGGTTTAGGCCATGATTTCATAATATTACTAGACATTGCTGGATCTCTCAGCAGTACAAGCATGGTCTAGATCAAGCTGGACTATGCAATTGCATTTGTGTCAAATTAGAGGACACAAATATGGAGTTTATGCTGACGTTCGGGCTTTTCCTTGCGAGCGTCATGCCAGCTGTGGGAGGATGGATGATACAAGATCTAGCAGAAAGTTAGTCACAGAAAGACACTACGTGCTGTGAGCCTGAAGCTACAAAGTTAAATTGGTAAAAACTCTTGAACACATGTAAGCTGGCAAAGTGAATTTACAATAAGGGATCTGTGCTTTTCATCAATGTCGCCGTGATGGTTTTGATCAATTTTTGGTGCACACTAGAATCCTATGGCGCTATGGGCTTTTGGTTTGTGTAGGGATCTTTAAAGGAGCCTGGATAAGTTTAGTGCCTAACTTCAGTGCAGATTAAGGTGAGTGCACACATCCATATATTCCTTCATTTAAAGAGTTGAGCATCATAGACTCATTTGTCTAACTGCCAGTTCAAAATTTGAAAGCCTTGATTATCTTTGCAGTTGAAGTAACACTAAATAAGGTTTTTAACCTGCTTTGTTTAAGATAATCCCCTACTTTTCTTTCAAAGAAAAAAGGTAAGAGTCCTTCAGGAGAAACTGCTGCTGCATTATTTATAGGTATTGGGCTTCTGGATAAGGGTAGTAGCTAGCCACAGAGCCCGGGTGGCTCTTTTTTGCCCACTGCTTCCTCGTTTGGGGAAATGAGGATCCCCTCTGGCAGTGCAGAGGATGCCTCTCTGGGCCTCCTTGCAAGGTGACCGATAAGAATTTGCTGCCGTGTGTAGGGTCAGGTGTTTAAACTTGGTAAGCATGCTGTCCCTCCCAACTACAGTTACTTTGGCAAATTCTTCACTGACCACATTATTCAGTGTTCAGTTTTGACCAGGAGTAGATAAAATGATAATAAAAATGACATCTCTGCTTTTAATTAGTTCCTTGCTAGAAAATTGCAAAGAAATGTACAATATTAGCAACTGCAATGAATGAGAACTGGAACTTAAGCCTATGGTTTTCATCTCATTTCATACTTAGACTAGTGAATTAAGACCATCATCATCCCTCTGAAGTAGTTAAATTCTGTTCCCCATAGTACTGATAGGGGGAGGCTAAGGACCATGTAGTCTGGTGTAAAGCTAAAGAAACTACTAGAACTCGCCAAACCCTTTCCTCTGAATTCTAAGCATCGTGGTTTGAGCCATTTATTTTTTTTTCCTGCAAACTAATCCCTGGTATTTGTTTTCTGATTACTATTTTTTCCTGCATAGCGTGATAAAATACACTGAAGTATATTATTATCTGATTATATAAATTTTAGCTTGTTTGCAGGCTATGTGGTGAATCACTTGGACAAAACATAGTTTGTCCTGGATCAATTAAATGAATGTGGTTTGAAACCCATGGAAAATGGGAGACAAATAATACTCATTTCCAAGTTTTCAGACGGACAATGAATGTTTTTACAAAAAGCTAACATGCTTCTGGGGATTGGCAAACATTTTCACAAAAACAAGTAACAAATGTAATTCTATACTCCAGGAGCAAACCGATATGCAAGTGATGGAATATTAAATGCTGGGGAGCTAGTTTCAGTTAAACAGCATGCTCGGAAGTTACCTAAATTGTTTGTGCTTGAGATGATTCAAAAAGGTCCCTCTGCTGTTTAATATGTGTCACATATTTACAGAGTGACGGAGGCTTCTGTTTTTAAGGATCACAATTCTCCCTAAGTGCTAGATAATCTTTCTTGCTCTGAAAACTGTCCTGTCATTACAGACCTCAGATGTTATAATGATTGGAGCGTAAAGACAGACTAGCGAAGCTAGCGGTGAGGAGTTCTCTCATTTCTTTCAGATTCCAGGGGGAAAATTTAATGTATAACAAATGGTTCCGACTGGCCTGGAAAGGAACCAGCCGTCATCGACATTCCTAAAAGCTAAGGATGGAGGCAAGTGAGGATGACCGTCCTCATGCCATCCTTCAGGATGGAAGAATTTCTGTGGAAACTCGTCGGGCTTCATTCTGCCTGGAAGCCTGTCCCCTCTGTTCACCCATTCACACCCTTCCACCCCTCACACTGGGATGCCACAGCAGTCAGCTGTTTCCAGTTTAGCATTCTGCAAATGAAGCCTAGAAGGCATTTAAATTCTGGCATCTCATGTTTTGACTTCATGGAACAAGTATGGGGCAGGCAAGAGTCTCAGTTATTTATGTTTAGATCCCCAAAACCGAAGCAAGGCTTTTATCCTTTGCTTGGAGTGTTCCTCAAGCTCTGAGTGTTCATCTCCTACCAACAGTAGGTATTTGAATACAAGTGTGTCCCTGCAGATAACAAAATCTTCACCATGGCAAGCAGAAAAGCAATGAAATCTTCCAGCTCCGAGAACCCCTGGTACTCGGATCCCTCAGGAAAAAATGGGGTCTTGCACTGTATACTCTGAAGCTTAATAATACCAGGCCTTTTTAGGCCTGGAGAGAGGTAGGGAAGGAAAACACGTTTACCTGTGCCAAGTACCCTGCCTTTCTTCAAGGAAATCACACTTTTGCATCTACACTTGAACAGTAAAAATATGGTTTTGGTACTTGTTACCAGAGTACAGCTGAGAACTTGTGATACTATCACAAGCTTGATTTTGGCTTTACGAGTCCAAGGTTCAAATGTGTTAAATGGAGGGGCCAGAAAGGTTGAAAAGCCGTTTGGAACGTTGATGGGTACCACACACGTTGTAATGGGAAGAATGTTGTTAATTAGAAACAAACGCCAGCCTTCAGCATCAGCCAGTTTTGAGGAAACGGGCCTGTCAGATTCAGAAGCTTGGGCCTTATTATGTTTGTTTTGAATGTGCGTGGGGACTGTTCCTCGGTGCCGATCAAAAGTGGTTTTGCAGTTGTTCTATAGTGGATAGAATGCAAAACCATGGTAAATGATTGATCCTTGGAATTGCGAGAGGGTGAGATCTTTGGATCGTAGTTAAAATGTATTCTTGCAGCCAAGTTAGAGCAAGCCAAGAAGTTGTTTTTCCACTCTAATCTTTTAAGATGACCTGGTTTATTTTGCACTGAGATGGGCTAGGAATCTTCAGGCAGAGACACGGTAACTTTTGAAGTACTTGAACTTGGGTAGTGGAGAACATCTGACTGGGTTTAGTATTCGTTCCTATTTGAGGGCTGTGATGGTTGACCATTTGTCATTGTGTGTGTTTTTCTCTTTGGGAACGTGTTTTAGAAAATGGCGAACCGTGAACTTTTTTCTGGCAGGATAACATTTTAAATATGGATTTTGCTTGAAGTTTCTGAAAGGCTGAACTGGATTTGAGAGGTCTAACTGAGGTACCAGAGCACTTAAGTCCACTGATTTTCTTTCAGCACCCAAGTTTGAACAGACAACTGACCTCTATGCTGATGGGTATTGATGACAGAGGTTTTTCAAACACAATGAGGAACGTGTGTAAGGGCAACAGGTCCTTTAAGAGTCTGAAGCATCATTGTTCAAAACAGTAATTGCAGGATAGGTTAGTTGAAGCAGACTGTTAGAAGGATTCGGAGATCATTTTTTCTCCATGGAAATTTCTTGCGCAGTTTTAGCTTCATCACTGTCAATGAAAAGCCTTGCCATGAGGAGGGGCTTTCCTAACATTCCTGGTTAATATAGCTGCCACAGAGGAAAAAATAGTCATAAAGGTGTTTTTTTAACTCAAGGTGCTGAATCAGTAAGTTAGTTATTGTTTGCTAGTTAATTCATAGCGTGTGTTGTTAATGAAAAGGAGTTTCTCTGTGAAGCTTCTTAGAGAGGATCCCCTCCTTTTGGTCATGTTTCACGTCACTGGTGGGCATGATGAAGGTAAGAAATGTCAGCTAGAACTTACCAAGACAAATGAGTCGGGAGCACAGTGGACAAACAGTTCCTCTGAAAGGACCCTGCCTTTTCTAGACCTTGACTTGAGCTGATACCGCTCGTGAGGAAAAAAGAATTATTGCCAAAGCTGTAGGGAGACAATGTTCTGAGTACAGTACAGGGCTCTGCCACACATACATTTATTTCCCTGAGGATTGGTACTTCAGTGTTTCAGTTTTTCTTCATGCCTTTTGTGCTACCTGTGCAAGACATTTTGTACAGCTACTAATTTACATAGTAGATTCACGTACGTTACATGCTTGGAGTTTGGTAGTGGTGTGAATATGGTGAGATCTTGTTCCCTATTGGAGTACAGAGCTGGTCTGCTAATTGGAAGTGTTAAGAAAGAATATTACTTTTTAATGCTTGGGAGAGGTGGATAACAGTGGAACATTGTCTCGTGAGGGGCTTTTCAGAATATGGTTTGTTAAACTCAGAAGGGCCTGTCAGAGCTATAATCTTAAATATTACACATACACACTAACTTCTACCTGTAAGTCCCTGACATCTGCCCCAGCCCTATGCTGAGAATGTGTATCCTCCATAGACCCCTGCCTACCCTACCCTTCTTGTTTCTCACAAAATTGTAAGTAATGTCACCATTGCAGAGTTATTTTGTTTACGCTGTTGAGATGCTCTTCTTCATCTCTGCAGGGGACTGTTGTTTTGTAATCTTGGGTAGAGATGCATAGTCTCCATTAGTTTAGAGGTCATAAGTACAGATCGGGATGTTTAAGCTGTTTTTCTTTCACTGAACGTGAGTAGTGTAGAAGGGGGATCCCAAGAGCAGTTAGGACACATTTCTTTCTGGTTCAGCGTTTGGTTGTAGTTTACTCTTTTTGCAGTTGCTGACTGAAGAATCCGACAGTGGTCCTCTTCTCCTTGATGCCAGTTCAACTTCCACTGAAAGTTACTTTAACACCTTTGTGCAGTATTATTTCCATCAGCAAATGAGGCAAATGGAGATTAAGAAACATTTTCCACAGGTGCAGCATGGCTGTACATGTCCATATCCTTTTCAGTACTGTAGGGGTTCATACTGATGTGTAATCCAGAAGCTGCCAGAAGTCAAGTCAACCACTGCAACAGGTAGCGGCACCCTCATTTTTTCCACGTTTAGCAGTTTTTATGTTTGTTGTCTCTACACTGAAAGACATTCCTTAAATTTGGGCAATGGAGCTTGAAGTACGCGGAGCATAGCTATGAAGAAACATGGAGAAGTGATAAGCGCTCAGTTCCTAAAGGGTCATAGGTTGCACATCAAAAAGGGGAATATGCATACTGATAATAACTGCTCAAAGGAAGTCTGTGGCAGAACTGTGAGTGGAAATTCAGTCTTCAGCACTTGGATTGTAACAAAATCCAAATATCGCTTTGTAAGTGATGCACATCCATGTCTTTCATACCGCCTTGTATTTCCCTTGTACTTTAAGAAATAGGCGGGTGTTCAAATGATACCCTAGAAAGAGCAAATTCCACTTAAACGCTGCACAAACTGAATAAAGAATTTTTTCAAGCAGAATTAGGATTTGCAGATATGCAGACCTGGTTTTTAAGTACCTGAGCCTTTTTTCTGTACTCAATACTGTATCATAGGATGCTTTTAGACTTTGTGAGCCAAAACATCAGTCTCCATGGTTTGATCCTCCAGGGTCTTTTTACTGTCGTTAGTCCCTATATTAAATCATGTCTTACATCTTGCAGGTTATTACCTGATTTGTACATTGATAAACCTGGATAAAGTTGAAATATTGGTAGGCAAGCTAATTGTTTCCAAAGTCTCTTTGCAAAGACAGCCAGCTGCATCACAAATACACTGTTAAATTGGGGTGTATGGGGAAGAGAGCGAGCAGAAGGAAACGTTGTTATAGTTTCATGTGCGGTTTGGCTAATTTTCCGAACTTTACCATTTCTGTAGTTGGTTTCATGACGTGCTGTGTATTAGTAAATACACCATTCAGTATGGCATAAAATACTGCTCCTTAAGGAAGTGAGAGTGCCTTTCCAAATCCTTGTGGAGCTACTGCCCAGCAAGTGGCTGTAGTCTGGCTTTTTTCCACATTAGTCTACAGTTAGTACTTCAAGCAAAGTGCAGTTATCTGCTGTAGATCACTTGCCATCAGAAGCTGTGAACTGTTTGAGTAGTAGAGCAGGGTAGAGGAGTTGCCATGGCAGTGGCTGTGGCGTGAGCATCTAACAGTTTGCATAACTAGGTACGTCAGAATGAAAGAGAGCACAAGTGGGTTATGAACGTGTCTGTATATAGTATGCGTTCCGGGCCTTGGTGAAGGCAGAAATTGCAGTCTTCTAGCCAGGAGCAAGAACGGGTTTGTCCTTTCAAAGACTTGGAAGGCGTTGCAGACTCCAGACGGCACCCAGCTCCATTTAAGGTGAGGGAGCAGGACACATTGCAGATAGTGCAACCCATTTTCCCATGGAATAATACGCACAGGGATAATTCGTTCATCTAAATATGACTGTATGTTACAGAAAAGTATGTTGTTTGTTTTAAGACTCAAGTAGCTTGAATTGAGCAAACATGGCAGGAATGTAACAGATGATCTAAGGTGATAGATGCGATTTATGTGCTTGAATTGATGGGGTAGGACAATCTTGCGTTCTGTAATACTCCCAGCAGTGATGCTCATGGCAGAGCTGGCAGCTGAGTCTACTCTGTGATAGCAGGGTTGGTTTGCAGGTACTTGACAGAACATCTTACTGTGGGCCAAGCAGACATGTTGCGTTACAAGGAGCAGTTTGTTTATTTGAGTCTTGTTTTTTGAGACTCTCTGTATTTAGAATAGATTCTGTGTCTATAGGCTGGGATTGACTAGCTTTGGAAACGAACTGAAATTTCTGTGCTTGCCCCATGAAGAGAGATGCTAAGGTATGACTTCCAGCCTGCTGATACAGAGAACGTAAAAGACCACTTGCCAGCTCATGCGTCCTCCTGTGCTCAGCACCTGTGGAAAATGCAAGTGGCCAAAAAAAGAACAGCTGTAGTCCAATGTGATCCTGGTTGGGAGAACGTTAAGATGTAGGAATTTAGTTTTGAGTAATAGACATAATTGCCCTTAAGGGCTCAAATTAAAACTGAGGCCCTTTTTGTTTTACATGCTTGATATAAGCAGATGGAAATCATATTGAGCATAGCTACAGATTGATGTAAGTCAGGAAACATACTTTCTTAAGGAGGCGTGAGTCAGAGAGACTGCACTGTAAAAACGGCACATGGCCTAGCCTTGGGCGGCTAATAGTGTACTTTAATGGGAGCTGCTGCAGGCAGATAAGGTTCTCTTCTGTACGAGTTTCTGAACTGTTAGGCTAGGAAGGGAAAAACAAACATGGATTTGAACTCTCTTTTACGGTGGAGAACTTGAGTCCTTTTTGTCTAGAAAACACTTAAACGATAACATCTTCTAATAGGGAAGGTCAGTTGCTTAGAAATGTATCTAATAAAATACGAATACTGGCAGTACTCTCTAGGTACATTATTTCTGCTTTAAGGAAGAGTTTGAAATTGAAAGTTGGCAAAGAAGGACTTTTTAGAGGTTTCATGTCAATGTAGCCTAAACCTTGTGTTTTATCTTGCGGGTACAACTAAAGGGATTTGCCTTTCTGAGCACTCATGTTCTTTGTGCATTTTGTTGAAGTCCAGCTGGCCAGTCTACATAGTGAAACAAGATATATTTTTTTTTAAGGTTCCATAAAGCAGGGGAGCTTAAAACTCGGAGACAGCTTCTGAAAATGTTTTCATTTATGCCTAAACATGACACTGTTTAAGCAAACTTAAGATTCATTCTTGGGTCAAATTCCAATTAAATTTGCCTACAACACCATCCTTCCCACGAGTTCCATGTCATACTATTGTGTTGGGTCTTTTTGCAGAAAGCCAGCCTTCTTTAAACAGTTTTTTAAAAAAACTATTTATTTTTTTAAATCTGTCTCTCTTGCTATTCAGTGTTCCAGCCAGGAATTGGGATTTTTACCTTTTCCGCAGCTGCCCATGTGGTTGACGTTATTTGCTAATTAAAATACTACGTTCTTTTGACACTCAGCTGTTTGAAAGTATTTCTGTTCCTTATTTCTAGGAATTTCTTTACTGCGTTGCCAGGATTATAGTTGAGTCACTAGGTCCTTACCAGCTTCTGTAAATGGAGAAGATCCAGCTTTATCAGAAGGAAAATAGTGAGGGACTGAAACCAGGTCCATTGATTCGAAAGTGGTGCCATTTGCAAAGAAGCACTGATTTTTGTCTGTAATCACTGTGCAGTTCATGTTCTTTATTTAGTTACTGCCTGTATAAGTGCTTGCTCCAGAGAGTGCAACTAATAATTCTCTTTTATTTTACAAAGTAAACAACCTCAGATTAATTGGATAATAAAAGCTTTGCTATGCTTGCATTTTTCCACTTTATATGCTATTACTGGAAGGCTGAGAGATAAGCTTTGTTTGGAGATATTTAGAATAATGATTTCAGCGATAAGTCCCCAGAGATTGACTATGCACATGTCTGCAATTGTTTAAAAATATATGGTGACCTTTTCCCCTTCAGATGCAGATTATCTAGAATGAACTCATTGTAGAAATCAGGAGAAAATAGAAGCAGCAATGCTTTAAAATGCTTTAATGCAGCATACCTGCTTATTAATAGCTAGTCCTGCAGCTACTTCTCTTTCCCTTTGCTACAGCACGGGAATGTTGACTTGAACATGTCAAAATGGAACAGAATGTAGCTGACAGACTCCGAGAGCTTGGAGCTTTGGTGTGTTTACTTTTCCAATGCAGCCAACTCCCTTAAGGAATGGAACAGAAATAAGAACAGTCTGGCTCGGGAGTAAGTATATAGCATGTTATTTGCTGTCACAAACTATTTGCTCTTGTGACAATTCAAAGTTTGGATTAAAAATCTCTGTGGAAAATCAGGCTTAAGTCTGGGAGGTGCTGAAGTGTGAAAGTGAGGACTTGACCACAGTATAGTCTTTTAAAAATCCTAAAGATAGGGAAAACTAATTCTGATATTCTGGCCAAATGAAATTTGTTTGGTGCTTTGGGCTTTTATAATATTTCTCCTCCGAGTCCTATGAGGTGAGATGATGTTCTTATGGTGTTAAATAATGCAAAACTCGGATTCGTGGTGCAGGCCTGAGCAAAGGAGCTGTTGTGTTACTGTGCTGGCGTTATAATGGCTGTCAGCATCCCCGGGTTTGTAACTGTTTCTGACTTTCCTCGTTGCTGTTTGGACGAGCATCACTATGACATGTTATGGGCCTAAAGTCAAACAGCATTTTCTAGTCCTTGTGAAAGCTTTGTGGTGGCCTCTCAAAAAATTGCTTACTTTTTTTCTTAAAATTCACTCATTTCATGATCTGAAAAATGAAGGCAGATTGCCCGAATGAGCATGCAGCCTCACCATCAGTTACATAACTCTTAGGCTGCAGAAGATGCAGTGTGATCTAACTCAGTTTCATTTGCAGTGAACAAACAGGGAAGTGAAGGTGCATTAATTTAAAACTTTTTTCCCCCATGTACGAATGCAGATCCTTTCCTTAGCTAACTGGTACACAGTAGTTGAGCCCACAGCCAATTCCAAAGTTTTTCCAACAGGATCTTGGCCAAGTCTGTTGAGTTTTATGCTTCACTTGACTGATTTCATCCATCCAGAGACTCTCTGATGTCCTGAACCTGCTGATGCCAGCAGGAATTTTGTGACCGGTTTCAGTGGGATAAGGATTTCATTCTTTTTTTTTCTTTTTCTCCTTCTTTCTAATAAGACAGGTTGAAGCCAGATCAGTTTCCTCTCCCTTGGGTGGTAGTCCTCTGTGGAACTGTTCCACTTCTGTGGAACAGCGTCTTCTAAGCTGTAACACTGGGAGGCTGAATTGGGCACTGAGTGATGAGGACACATCTCCAGATTTTGGTACTGGGGATGTGCTGAGAATGGCCTATGATTTGTGAAGTTCTCTGTCAACTGCACAATACTAAATGTGGTAATTTGCCTAGAACATTGGCTTTAATTTCTGCTGTCTTAGTGTATATAATTATGTTACTGTTGAGTAGTTTTGCACCGATGAGGATGTTAATTTTGTGTTATTTTAAAGTCATTTGAGACAGAAGAAGTAGAGACAAAAATCATGAGACAGTAATACGTGAATTTTCAGAAGAGAGGGTTTTACAAGTCAGTAAGTGATTGAGGGTCTCAAACAAGATGTTGAATGTTCACTGCAAGTTGTATTTTCCAGTGGAAACTGAATATATTAAAACAGTCTGAAAACCCTGAGAAAAGAAGATTCTGCCTAAAAAGTAAGCGGAATTGGAGCAAGCTATAATATAGGGGCCTAACTATGGGTTTAGCTTACCAATTTAAAAATTCAATTTTGGGCGAAAGCTGTTATTCTTTCCACACAGTGAACAGTGAATATTTCACAGGTTATGAATACCTAAAAAAAAGGACTTTTCTCTCTCTAAAGCTCAGTAGTTTTACTGGGGAGCAGGCTTGCTTCCATTTTGAAAATGATCAGCTATCCTTCTGAGGATGTCAAGTAATTCAAGCAGGACCAGCTATGAGTTGTTGAGTTCCCGTATTGATACTTACTATTTCGTATACCCATTTCTGTTTCTTTTCCACAGGCATGATCTCACAAGTCCTGTCAGTGACTGTGTCTGTGATAATGTAAGAGGGAGGTACGCTGGCACTCCCTTAGGGCCAGCGTCCTATCCACGAAACTAACGAAGCCGGTTTGGATTTTCAGTCATTTGGAAATTGATCCTTTGTGATGCCAAACGATTTTGATTTACATAACCTATATGGGGGTTGAAGATGCATGCATGGTGTGAAGCGCAGAGATGCAAAGGGTGAAGGCCCAAGCGTGTGACTGAATGAATTCTGTCTTCCTCAGCTTAGAGCAATGTATTGCTCACTCAAGAGGGCTCCCACGTATCCTGCTTGAACAATCCGCTGGAGGTAGCTGTGTGCACCCTTCTGAAATGTAATGCTGCCGTAGGACCCTGCAGGCTTCAGTCCCAATAGGATCAGTGCTAGAAGAAGTTGTGAAGGAACGTAGTTGTGTTCCACCAGCTATACTGCTTGCTGGCTGTCGTAATGTGGAAGGAGTTCAGAACAGTCAGGATGGGTTCTGGATCCACTTTTTATTGCTGGGTCAGCATGTAACTATTTAATATGGGTCAGAGTCTTTGTAACATTTCATCATTCATGTTAATGGTACTGTTGGAGGTATTTAGGATTACTTCTCTGGTATGTTTTTTTCAAAAGCTGGTCAAAAAAGAACTAAGTGTCAGTATGATAAGACAAACTTTTAGATTATGGACGACCACGATAAAATGAAATTATAATTTTCTTATGGCACAGATTATTAATTGTCAGGTAAAAAAAGCAAAATGTATTAATGCTTACTCCAAGCCTTACTCTCCTTGACAGTCTGGGTAATATTTTGCCCTTTGTTTTTTCCTTCTCACCATTTGTCTGATAATTTTCTAAGTGGCTGAGATGCAGATAGCAAAACCAAAAAAACCCAACCAAACCCCAAAATGGTCTTGTGCTTTTATCGCTCCTAGATTTCACTTGCAAAGTGAAACTGCAGCCTATTGTACAATTGGCTTTCTTGTGTTTTCTGAAAATGTAGACATATATGGGGTAGTGATGCAGTTCTTAAGGGAAAGAGAAGTGTCTACGATAGTGTGTGCATCGTTGAAATGCCACTTTTCAATGGTAGTTAGCTGAAGAGAAGATGCACGTTACCTTATGACAGCACGAAACGCCGTAACAATGTTGGGAACTGGAAAGATATGCCAAAGCCTTCTATGTACTCATATTTTGCGTGGTCAGTTAGATATTTTAACCCTGAGTTTGTGTGCCTTGTCACTCGTGTCCGTCTATCTCCTTCAAAAAATCAGGCCTCTCTGAACTTTATCAAATGAAGGTCCAAAGTGACTCGCTTATCAAAGACCTGGCCGGGTGAGCGAGGCTGTGAGCGAAGAAAGAGCAGCATTCTTTGGTAACAACAGCTGCCGAATGGACCCAAGCCCAGGGAGTCAGTTCCGTTGTTAACTTGGAGAACCTGCCAGGTAGCCCTTCTCTTACATAAAAATCCTGAAAACAAAGATGTTTTGATGTGTGAAACTTTTGAAGAATAATCAGTAGTTGTGGAATCCGTATTTTGCAATGCTTGCTTCCTTTGAGAAGACCCACTGTATTTAATAAGACTGTTAAACAGATACGTGAACATAACATGTTAGGCTACTGTCTGTTGGGTTCCGGTATTCTAACATATAATAAGCTTGTAATTGGCTCACTTGCTTTATCAGAGAAACTTACAAGAAGTTAAACCCTTCTTTCTTGTTGTCATTTTTTAAGCTTTAGATCTCTACAGGTGGTAATAATAACATGGATATGAATAATATCCCAACCACTGGTCAGTATAACACAGTGGAATGTAAAGGGAAGGGAGGATTATCTGGAGAGCAGTGTCTAGGGTAGAAGATTGATATTTGAAATGCTAATAGTGGCTAGGAGCCAGCATACTGCTAGTAGTGAACTGTTTTCTTTGGAGATAAGTACTGTCCATACTAATACATCTTAGTTTTTTAATACTTGTTGGTACTAAAAAGCCCTCCATGCAGAAACTGAACTAATATTTGGCAAACAGGATGAATACAGCATCTGAAGCTCTTGAATGATACAAAGATTGTTTCTTTTTTCATGCCTTTGATTATGCTATGATTTGGAAGAGTATATGGAAAAGAAACATATCTCATGTTGCATCTGTATAACAACTGCCAAAAATATTGGAATGATTTAGCAACAAATACTTATTTTTCTCTATAACATAAGGGTTATGGCTAAGCATTCCAGCATTCTTGGTAGAATCCTTTCTCGCTGTTTCTATCTAAATATTTCTTTTTTATGGAAGGAAGTTGAGCAAATAAACTGCTTGTCATCATAGCGCTCTCTTAAAGTTTAGAATACCCTTAAGGTTGCAAGAGAAATGCTCTGAGAGGTCAACTGTATTAGCTTTGTCTGAAGTTTATCACAGATTAAAACCCCATAGCTTATTTTAGGAAGGCTTTTTACTTTGTTTTGGGAGCCTCTATTCTTCAGATGCTCTCTAGAGAAGTTTGGATTGTGGGGAATGTTCATGTCAGGGTCAAATGGCCGTTCTATTCTTATATCTGTCCCAAACCTGTCTGGGGATACTGTTGTGCTGGGTACAGAAGGTGCTGATGTGCAACAGTTTTTCTGCTTAAGCTTAATTGGTATTGCAAGCTTGCAGCCTCTGTTATCTGTTGTTGCTGAAATTTGAAGTTGAGATCCTGAGTATCTCTGTAAAACCCAGGATAAGCTAACCTATAAACAGTAGAAGCAGGAAAATACACTGCTCTTGCAGAAGTAAGACTGTTTCCTAATGTGAAACTAAACATATGTTAGTATTTCTGCCTGCATAGACATGTGTATGTGTCCATACAGATGGAAACACCTTTTATTTATTCAGTCTTAACAGGAGAGAGACTCTGCCAAACTCACATGCAAATATCAAGAGATATTCCTGAATATGATAACACACCTAGAATAATGAAAACAGATACTTCCTTTTTTTTTTTTTTTTTTTTTTTAAACATGTGATGGGAAATAATGGTAGTTTGGGGGACTGTTGTTTTTGTTAGTTCAAAGCCTTAATAAGATACTGTTAATCAACAGATTTTAATTCAAGAAACCCAGCTGTAAGTAGAGAGACCTCATTTACCACAGTAGACAGGTAGCTTCTATGAGGCTCCAAGTACTGGCTTGCACTTTGACAGCTGTGTCCTGTGTTCCACAGTTGTCATACGGGAGAGTCTTGGCAAGAGACAGACCTCTGCCATCAGTCTGGGCTCCCCATGGCCGAACACTACAGAAGAGCTCTAGGAGGGAATATCTACATCTGGGGTACCTTTTCTGCCTGCTCACCACCACGGCCAGTGTCAGCAACCCCCCTCAATACAGGCAAGAATGCTGTTTTTCTGTGCGTTTCCTTTGCTTGAGGGACATAGGTACGCATGAGGCTTCTGGTGAAACTAGGGCACTGGTCTGGCTCGGCAGAGAAGCAGCGAATAATTGCTGGTCTACCTAAGAGAGCTGTACACCTTTAAAAGCAATTGCCTGGGATTGTGAGAGACATCTTCGACGTGCTAACTACTCACACCAAATACCATTTGCCCCGTGGCCGTCTTGTTGGAGTGCTTAGCTCTGTCCATGTGACGAGGAAACTGAGATTGCGCTATGCTTTGTTAATCCATACTTCTGTATGAGAAGTATGCTCTGAGGCTCTTTTCCTGGACAAAAGCAGCAGGTAGGGCATATGAGACTTTAATAGCACCAGGCACAGCAGCTCTTGAAACCCTGCCCCGGAGGTGAAGTCCTCCTGTAAAACTTGGGGTGGTTTCTGATATTTGGAGCTTGAGGCAGTAGTGAATGTAGTCGAGGTTAACGCTTTCTCCTGCCCCCTCGAAGTTGGGGCAAGCATTGAGAACACAGCCACTGAGGGTGAAAATCAGTGGACTCGAAGCTAAGAAAGCAAAGGTTACCCTTGTACCTTTTCCCCATTTCTTTTCTTATTGATCATTTTAATTCTCAGATTTTATGTCAAATGGTAAGGTCATCATGGCACACATCATCTTGTAGTGTGTGTACATGCTTCACCTACTACAAAATACCTCTGACCACTGCTAGGGTTCCAAGGTAGATGCTGTAATACAAATTATAATTCACATCGTTCTTCTGTGCTGAGATAAAATTTCAAATTGATTCTAGATAATGGCATGCATGCAAGCTATTGTATACTGCATTTTGATTCAGATATTGAAATGATTTTGGAACCGAGTCATTAAGGTTACATTATCACTGGGAAAAAGAAAGTCCTCTAGCAACATTTATGTGTACATTGCTGAAGAATATTTTCTGAATAATATTTTCTGAACGTGGTGGCTATACTTCGTGGACTGTATATTTACTTCATTTGCGTGAGAGCGATTCCAGATCTTAGAATTTATAGACTGATGTAAAAGGCGAGGTGCTCAGATATTTCTAAATAACAGTCTTCTTGCGGTATACATACACGAAAACAAGGCTGTGTTGTTCCCCAGGCAGACTTTGCTCGGATCCTTTTCTGTTCTTTTTTAATTTTATTTTTTTTTTAACAAGTCTGCTTACAGTAGGCAGGGGGTGGGGAAGAAAAATCCTGATTACCAAAATAAAGTGAAGGTTGAAGTGCCTATGACTGGCATTTATCTTTGTTTCAGAATCTGTAAATATTACATAGGTGACTGTGGCATCAGGCATGCTCTTATATTGTTTAGAAAGAGAAGTATTAGATTTCACTGACTGACTGTGAAACCCTGTCATTTTTTTTCCCCCCTCCCCTTGGGGCTTAAACCAGCATTTCATCTTGGGTGTACGAATCTCTTTGCCAGCGCATCCCACATCAGGAAACAAATTTCAGCAGCATCATTTTGTAGACTGTATGTTAGCTTTTTGTGGATTACATGTCTGGATGAACTGTAAGTTTGTTAGAATTAAATGTGTGGCTGAAAGATTGAAAAAATTCATATTTATATCTGTGTGTGGTGTTTTTAAACAGAAGTTTCAAGCAAGGATCTGTAGTAGTCCCTCAAGTAACAGGAAGGAAAAGCAGGAAGTTTTTGATGTGTAAGATTGACTGGGTTAATAATGTGTGCATTAAATATTAATTTACGCACATGCTGTAATGCCTGTATTGAACCAAGAGCAGGGGAGGTAGGAAAAATGTTGCTGCGTAGACTTAGAGTTGGGAGACCTTCACTGTGTTTCTGGTCTGCTGCTGTGTGACCTTCCGCGATCCCTTCCCCACGTTCAACAGTCAGCAAGTTTTTGGCTTTTTGCTTGCTTTCTTGTGCTTTCTCTGGCCTACTTTGGTTGTAAAGTTTCCTACCTAGGGTCTGTCTCCGCCTACGCTTCACTTTGACCGGCTAATCTGTGTTAAAATTACAGCTTATTTGTTCTCAGTGCGATTTTAATACAGCTTGATTAATAGCTTAAAATACTCTGTTTTCCAGGTGTGAATACTTCTAGAGTGTAGCCTAATGCAGTGTTATACAAACGGTAAATAAAACTGTTTGCTTGTTATAAGCTAGCAGATCAGGAGTTTTGTTTGCTTCCTATCTCGCTTTGCTTTGCTCTTAGGTACAGTTCTAAGAAACAGACAGTTCCAAGATGCCTAACTTCCGAGTCACAGTGTGATGTCACCTATGTTGTGTTGGGAAGAAACATACATGCTATGACACAGTAGTCGTGTGTGTATAGTCAGCGTTTCCTTTGTAATATTTCTTGAGTAATATTTGACATGCAGTTCATGTTGCTGCAACAGACGGAGTAAATATGCTAATGGTTTCCAAGTGGGAACTGCATGCTCAGGAGCTGCGTGTGTAATTTATTCCTGTTATTGTGTTCTAATACAACTCTTCAAATTGGCCGCACGTGTTCAGTCATTTCAACCCTCCAGTTATTTAAGTGTATGTAATGTAGCTGCTTAACCCTTTCTCACACGATTCTGATAGACTACTCGCATGGTTAAGGGAACTGTTCAAATGAATGAAAACAAACTACCAATAAATTGGTTTTTGCATTTACTATTAAAAAGCCTGTGTCAAAGGCCTGATTCTGGTGCCATAAAAGCTTTGTGTAGGGGGAGTATAAACAAAACTAATGAAGGAATTTTGAAATGCAAGTTTCAATGGTTTTTGTGTTCCTTGACATCATCAGGACAGCCACAAGGCAAGTTTTTTTATTGCATGTCAGACGAGTCTGCTGAACCCTGGAAACAATTTGACTCCAAAGACCTGTTTTCTTAACTACAGAAGGCAGTTTTGCTCTAAGGAATTTAGTCAGGGAACTTCATTAATGCTCTATGTGACATGAATTCGCCTCCTGAGACATGCAACTCACCCTGGATTGGTGCATCTGTGCAATTGCAAAATGATTTTATAATGCATTAATGTATGTAGCTTCATCTTGCCACAGAGGTAACATAAGTAACAAACACTGGATTTAATGCCAGCGAGATTTGTACGCTGGGCTGAAGCAAACATTTGAACTCAAGTCATTCAAATCACTGTTGGCATGATGCTTCCCTTCTTTGTCGTATCTCGCTTAAATATAGTTTCAGCTGGGGTATACAGCAGGTTTAATCCAGGTTATGGTACTTTGTGTATTATAAATGTGAATATTTGAACTGAAGCAAAATATGCATGGTAATCGGATAGCATTTACCATTAATTGTAGGGCTATGCCCATCCACGCTTGCGTGGTGTACTTTTGTGGAAACACTCAAGATCCAAACAGAAAGGTCGCTCTTTTTCATGACTGAAGGCTAAGGTTCCTCCATAAAATACAATGAAAAAGTGATTTATACCAAAGTAAGAGACCCCACAATAGAAATGGAAGAATACCGCCACAATAATTTCAATTTAAACTGTCTCAGGAGAAAATATGTGCACAAATGAGACTTAAAGCAATGCTACACAAACTACTTAAGCCAGAAGTAAAGCATCTCTCGCCCACTGCCATAAATTATTTTCCTGGCCTATAAAATCTTCTTGTATAGAAAGTATCAAGTGAAGTGTCAGTGAGACCACATATGCCTGCAAACTTGATGTGCCTGTATTTCATTATTTTTGGATTGTGGTGTCAATAGAACAATGAGTTTATGAATATGGGCCCGGAGCAGCGAGTAGCAGGACATGCCGTCTCTCATATTTAGTTCATACGCCTCTTCCTCCAGATAAAACACCATTCTCTAGGTATAAATATGAGCTGGCTCGTATGCTGTTCTGTTCCTCGGTCACATGAAGACATTGGAAGGAACGCCTAGGGGTTTGTGCCTTATGTTCATTTTAATGGTAGTGCTTCCTCAGAGCAGAGGCATAAACAAGTGTCTCACTGAAACTCACCTTTCAGCTTCCGCAGCCCTGCAAGACAATACCTCTGGCTGCGGGATCCCCCAGCCCGAAATGGGTCAGAGACACCAAGCAAAGCTGAAGACTGCAGCGGTTACCAAGCCCGCTTCTGGTTGGAGAAGCACCCGTGAGCAGGCTTGCATGTTTGTTAGTGATAGTGGTTGCCTGGCTGATTTAAGTCTTTTAGTCCATGGTCGAATTTATGCTTTTACACAGCTCCTATTGCTTGTTGGAGTCGTTCTCTACCTTGCTAAGCCAGGAAACACCACTGTTGCTCGCTCTCTAATGGGACAGCCTCCAATAATTCTTTGAATCAAATGTGTTTTGATACAATTGTTCACAAAAAAGGCAATGAAGAAGGAGTTGCTAGTAAAAATAAAAGATCTGGCAATTATTTTTTTGCTGTAGTGGTTAGAAGCTGTTCCTCTCTTGAAAATCCGTGTAGATTTTAATGTGGGGCTTGGCTGTCATTCAGTTTTTGTACGTTTATGACTGGTCCAGGTACAGGTTGTTTTGGTGGTGTTTGGGTTTTTTTAAGTGAAAGTATAGTCGTCACTGGAGACAAAGTTAAATTGGTATAAAGCTTCCTTAGATTCATACAGTTTTTTCCTCTTCGCAGACTGGCTCGAGATATTTTGGCAAAAGGTCGGTATTATATCATTTCCACTCTATCTCCGTTCTGGCTGACTGCAGGTTTGGTGATAAAATTGTAGCGTGGAGGTTAAATGGTGAAAGTTCTGTGTCTGCGGCTGTCACTCTGGCATGTCATAAAAGAAGCCTCGATGATTCTGTTCACATAAAAATCCCCTTCTCAGCATAACCTATGAATGTTTTTCTACCACTGTACTATTTAAAGGAAAGGAAGAGGTGATCTTCAAATCGCAATATATGTAATACCTACAAATATTTCGATTTTTAAAAATTTTTTGTTTAATAGACTGTATGTTGATATATATCTTACTCAAGACCCGAAGAGGAAATGTGACCTAAAGGGACACATACATTTGTCAAAAACTGTTAAAAGCTCCTTGGTTTGCAGACCTGAGTATTTAAAATACAGAATTGAAGTCGTCTGTGCCGTTCTCTTCATCCCTGTGTATGTATCTGTGTTACGATGCAGTGTTGAATGACCACAGACTGTTTTATTCTCGGCAGTTCTGCCTCAGTGCACAGGATAATTGATGTTCAGGGGTTTGTGTACTGCATGAGGCTCTTGGACATGCTGTAGTGGATGAAGTTGTAATGAACCTGGTGAGTAGGTCAGGAAGTTACAGAGCAGAAAGGATGGTTTTGTCCTGAAGGTGGCCGAATGCTCCCTGGCTGTGGTATTTTATCTGCGGACAGTTCAGAAGGTAGTACAAGAATCTCTCTAGCAAGATGGAGCATGTCTGTGCAGCACACTAATAACGTGTTAGAGGACTTCCTGCAAAGGAAGAGGCATGGCATATGCTTACGTTCAAAAGAGTGTCTAAAATGCACGTAAGAAACTCTGTTATGCTGACGGGTATGGTGTTTGTTCTCTCTTCTGTTCCTGAGCTCTTTGTGTATGCTGCTTTATCAGATAATATTACTGCTTTATATGAACAGAAGAACACTAATTATAGGCAAGCCTTAGAAACATGGAACGTATCAGCAGCATCCACGCATGCTCATATCCAGGTTGGGGTTGTAGGATGGCTTTTCTAATGCTCTCTGACTTACTTGAGGAGCGATAGGTTGTTTAGCAGTAATCTGGACTGCATTCCATACTTGTCTTAAACTGCTCCCAGAGATACCATCAGCTTTAGCTACATCTTACATAGGACTTCTCCTTTAAATTTGGACTCAAACTTGTGGAGTTCATAGCATACACGTGTGTCTTTGGGGTCATACACGTGATGAGTGAATTTGTAGTATTTGAACAAATATAATGCTTCCTTATCTCAAGCATATTTGTGCGTACCTGTGGTTGATGTTTCTATTGCATGTGCGAGGCCTGGGTGGGGGACAGCACAGCCTGCTCTTGTTCTGGCCGAAGTTGTGGAGTTTCTTTTTCTTCCCTTTTCAAACTCTCTTCAGAATCCGTTAGGCTACAATGTATGGTGAGATCTTTGTCAAGAGGAAGGAGGACCTATGGATCCTTATTGCTAGGCAAAATAGTAGAACATTTTGCTGACCAACTGTGAGAGAACTCCGGAGGAGTCAGTGTGGTATATTCCAATTCTACTGTCTAGATACTGGCAACTGATTGCCACAAGTTTATTGGACTCATTTAGACCCAAACAGGAAATGCTAACTTGCCATTTTTGTTCTTGGAGTTTTTTTGTGCTGCATGGAGAAAAATCTGATGCACTCGGCTAAACGTTTTATTTGCTGTGGGAATTTGCTTTGGCTAATGCAGTTTTTAAGACCTGTTGGTTCATTCGAAGGTCAAGGAACATTTATGTAAGACAGTCTTCAATAACATTCCTTTAACTTGGCAAGTTGAAAAAGCACAGCGCCAATTTTTCTCCTCTTTTGAGTATTAAATTTTTGCATGGATCCTTTTGACTTGCAACCAAACAGTGAAATTGCTTTTAAAACCTGAGGGCAGCATCATGTAAAGGCAGACACATGCATAATGAATTAGTTTCCATTGATCCTCCCCTCGTCCCCCTACCTCCCTATTAATGAGGGTTAACCCAAACCCCAGCACACTACCTAAGAGTTTTCGGCTGAAATGGTACACAAAGGTAAGATTTGTCTAAGATTGCTTAAGTCCAGCTATCTGCTGTTACCATTTTGTCACCCATCCACACATTCTGGAGATACCAAATGTGAGGGAAGGCCCCATTTTCTATGTGTGTAGCTGCTTCTCTTCACTGAAGAATAGTAGTATTTTTGTGTTTTCTGTATTTCTCTCACACTTGCCATCTGTACAAATGCTCAAAGCATTTGCCTCCTCTTAAGTTCATTAAAAAAACCCCACTGTTTGGTAAATTCCAGATGAAAAGGATCAGGTTAGGAAACATTTTAACTGGTTTCTTTCCTTAGAAAGACAGACAGACTCTTCTGTCACAGGCAGCGAAGTGGGTTGAAGGGCAATTTACCTGAGCTGCCTCGTGCGACTTCAAGAAATGGAAAAAGCAGATGTCTCTCCACACAGTCATCTTATACATTAAACATTTTTCCTCCCACTTCCATATGCAGTTATTTCATATTATGTGCACAGAATTCACGTTTGGTTTATGTAGAGCTGAAGGAGGAGGAAAATTGGGGACACATTGCTGAGAAGCAGGATGAGATCCCTAGCCTCCTTATTAGCTGCTAGGTACCAGAAGGATTTCAGGTATCGTAGGAGCACTTGAAGGAAAGTTACTTTTAATTTTCTTTTTCTCCTTTTTGCTGTTTCCCTTGGGACAGAATTATATTGCTTGTTTTATTATCCCATCGTATTGACGGATCCTGTGCTCTGCAAATGTGAACCATGGTTTAAAAGGAAAAAAAAAAGCGTGTGTTTCATTATAGAATGATATGCTCGATATATGTTTGCTTTTTTTTTTTTTTTTGACCCTGGGATTTAAACAACAGTAACCCAGTCATTGTGTGCAAATGCCTGCTTAGAACACCTAGCTTGTGTTGCAGATATTGCCAGAAAACTTAGCAGCTTATCTTACTGCCAGAATTGCCCTACGTTACCTGGACTGAAACTCAGAAAACCAGCCTTGCCACAAATTGTGATTTCAGCTGGGAAGGTAGCACCTTTCAGCTGAGTCTATGCAGTTAAAGAAAACAAGCCACATACCATTCATTGGCTCGGAGGGTAGGTGTCACAGCTTAGTTTGCATCCGTGCAGCTTGTAGCTAAACTCTTCTTCCCCAGAAGAGAATGGTTGCGTCAAAACTGCCTTGCAAGGGGAGGTTTCCTGAGTCGTGCCGGGACGTTATTCAGTAAGTAGAGTGATAGCAGACATGGGCAAAAAGTGCGCTGGGGTGTGAGAAAGAACCAGGGTGAAGGATCGTGTGCCAGCGTTTGTGTCAGAGCCTTGTCCCTCTTTTATTTATAAGTGGAGACAGAAGCCTGTCAGTTCAGTGGAAATAATACAGAGCTGAGCATCTTTTATCTGCTTATATAGTCTCCTTCTTCAGTTGGCATCGCTTAACAGAGGGCTTTCAAGCATGAGAGCGAAGCCTGCAGTACCTTGCTTTGGAAAGTGATACGGTGCAAAGGGTCCACCACCAACCTCTGGGTCCACTCAGAGGAGATGGGAAACATTCAGATGTGTGCACTTTGTTTTCTTGCCAAGGTTCTCAAACACTATGTGCCTAGTTCTCTCTGAGAGATCACTTGGGCAGTGAGGCAGTGCATACTCTTATACTCTTGAGTTGGAAGCCAAAATGACAGAAGTAGAGAATCTGAATTTAAAAAAAAAAAAAAAAAAGAGAGAGATGCCTGGATTTAAGAGACTGGTTCTGGAGCAATATTCTAAATGACTATTTGGTCAGCTCTGTCATTCTGCTGCTTTTTTTTTCTCAGGAGAAGTAGCTTTTACCCAGGTGTGACTTGTATGATCAGGAGCAGCAAGAATCAACTTCTTGTGTACCTCAGTAGCATTAGAAGCTTAGCCATTTCCACTGCTCAAAATCGAGCCAGTAGTGATGCGTATTCAACATAGCCCCTACTCAGAAAACAGCTGGTTCTGTCCTTTATCCTAGTAGAATTAACTGCTGAAACTGAGAAAAATTCAATGCTTAGTTGAAGATGCAGCTTATGACATGGAATAGTTATACTGATCAGAAACTCACAGGCAACCTGGAAAAGAAGTTGCCTTTCCTTTCTTAGGGCAGCAGTGTAGTATTTCAGTTTTGGTTTTTGCTATGGCTGATCAAAGTCAAATCAGGATTTCCATCATTGGGCAGAGCTTTAGCTGATTTGTCCTGTCCCTTGCTGTTGCTTTTCCAAACCAGCGATGACTTGTGCAAGTGGCAAATACAGAGAAAGAGGTAAAGAGTTAGGACTGTGCATTCACACCTAAGGCAGAAGATGCCTCTCAGGACAAACCTCCTGAAATGAGACTCGAGTGAGCACAGCGTTGCATAGACAGTATTGCCACAGAGACCTCTGACTTGCACTTACCGTCAAGTCAATGTTAGGACTTCAGTCCTCTGGGTCAGCACTAACAATTCGCAAGCTTGCAGTGATTCTTCCCTAAAACCGCTTCTGACAAGCTTGCTAGGGCTGCTTGCTTTATTGTCCCTGGTGGTTAGCGTGTAGGTGTTTGGCAGTCCTTTATCCTAGCTGTGTTCCCTCTTTACTTGCTTGTTTGTCACTTTCCTGTGTGTTGTACCTTTTACCTATAAGAGCTTTAACTGCTGTATTTTGCAGTTGTTGGGAGAAAAAAAAAAAAGGAAGGAAAAAGAAAGAAAAAAAAAGACAGCAGATGATGTTGTTTTGTGTGGGAGAAGCCCTGGGTGGTGGAAAAAGTTGTTTGTAAAGCTCTGAAAAATCTGCATTGACCTTGAAACACGTTTGGCCTTTTTTATCCTATTACAGTTCTTGCAGTTATACCTGGGGTGAATTAATCTCTTCATTAGCTGTGTCTGACTGCTCAGGCAAATGTATCATTCAGCTGGGTGAGCATTCTGACATTCTTTTTATGCAAAGAGATGTCACCATTTTTAATAGTAGATCCCGGGGGTGGCTAAATCTTTTCACTGCTGAGGAAGACATGTTCTGGCTTTAAATGAAGTTTAAAAACCCTAGTGTACTAAGTATATTCCAGTGCCTAAATAGATACACACACCTGTATCTGTGGTCTCCTTTGCCTTCTACCTTCTTTTGGAATTCTGAGGAGTATTCATAGTTATTTGTTTCCAGACCTACTGAGGGCTGCTTGTGATTCATGTTTATGTACCTCACACACAAAAATGGCAATGCATCTTCTTTCAGTGTGTTGCATGGAAACCTGAGCATTTCCATTTTAAAGAAAGGTGCTGCCTCGTGCCGCAGCTGCGCATTAGTGTAGGAATAAGCAAACTTTGTGGAAACGGATGGTTTGCGAGTATTTCGAAGTGCTTTGCAGTTTCACATATATGACTAAAATACGTGAATCTGACTGTCATGGTAAGCCAAACCCGCAGGCACAGACTTTGAGGTAGTGTGAACTGGGAGAGCTGTCTTTAATATGGGTGCTTCCTGCACCTTCTCCCTATGCATCGGATACATGCCAGATGGAAGTGGGGGTGCTGGGGGTAGCGTGTCCGAGCTACGGAGAACTGGTATGAGACTGGTGAGTGCATTTATTGTGCTTACAGCTTAGTTGTTCTGCCTCTGCCTGCTCTCTGTTTTCTGTTTCTACCTGCGTTTGCACTGATCTCTGTGCTGCAAAACCAGAACGTAGCAGATGAACCGGAGTGTATCAAGCCAACACCATGTGAAATGGAGATCATCTACTCTAAGACTTTGATGCAAATCAGGAAATATTTCATAGAGACCTACAACTGGAAGGGGCATAGTGTTTGTTCTAAGGTGTCTGTACATTATAATCTCTCTATCTAGGATGAAAATCCTAATGTATTCTATTGAGTGAGACCTTAAGGCAACGTTAATGTTTGTCCTTACTACTTGTGCTGGTACATGAGTCCCAGACTCAGTTCTCTTATGTATAGAAGCTTTAGTCTGATTTTCAGCACAAATTTTATTCCTGGCTAGTTTATACTCCTTTACTCTTTTGTCATCAGCATTCTCTAACTGAAAGTTTTTCTCCCTCCTTTGACACGCTTTTCACGATATTTTCAAAGAAATGGATATTCCAAAAGGATATTGAAATCCATATTTGGATTATGCAAATAGCATCTCAGTCACCTGTTAAAACAACTCCTCCAATCTATCCCTTTGTTGTATTTGTGTGTATTGGTGATTCTGTCACCAAAACAAAATCCCATTAGAAATGATTGGAAATATTATTAGAGCATTAAGTGCCTTTGGCAGGAGAGGAGGGACAATAAAAGGCATTTAACTGTGAAGAAAGAGCCCACAAAGGAGTATTTTGTGCACAGGATGTACAGGAGGCAGTAAACTGCTGGGCTCTCTTCCCCTCTGTCATCTGAAGGGATGTTGTGAAATGTGTTAGCTATTACGAAGAAAGGCTCTAGCTCTGGTTGCCCTATATATGTGCTAGCTCTAAGAAAATCTGTGGTTTTGCTGCTGATCTGGTAGTGATTTCCAGTCTGCAAAGGAAAAATTATAATTTTTAATTGTACTGTAGTAGAAACTCGTGTTGATATCACATGTGGTATTTGTTTGCAAGTTTAGCTTTATTCTGTAGAAGTTTAGCAGTAAACATTGACTACCAGAATACCTGCCAACTGCCTCTTCCACCAGATCTTTTCTGTGATTTAACTGAGACTTAACAGTGCATCTTTCTTTACCGAGTTCACTTTTCAGTTACTGAGTTCACTGTTCATCTAAGCCAGATTTTTACTTCGTTAGTGAGTGACACTACCATATAATAGAAGCACAGTGATACCAGAGATTTATGATAATTTGCCTTTCTGTAATTCCAAACCATTTTGTTGGATGCTGTAGATGGTTTATTTGCTTGTATGATGTACTTTGAGTAAAACAGGCAAACTTCTTTCATTATACCAACAGGCAAACTTCTTTCATTATACCAAAATGAATCTGGAACAAGTCAAAGAAAATGAGAGTGCAGCTCCACTGAGTTTGTGTTCAGCAGACTTCCCCTAGATGTAGGCCAGGGAAATCAGTAGCAGCTGGGTGCATTGCTGCTGTTATCTGAACTTTCCTGTTCTATGGAGTGGCTGCTCACTATTCAGAATCACAGGGTAGAAATGCTATTGTGAGTGAAGGTAAATTGTTTTGAAGCTGCAGTTTGTGCATTCGTGCATTTTTTCGTTCTAAAATTCCATTTTTGGTAATGTTTACTTTCAAGCTTTTTCTTAGTGCTTTTGTTTAATGACTTTGAAGTGCCTTTTCAGATTTATTTTCAAGACGCTTATCATGTAAACAATCCTTGAATCAAGTATTTCATTGTCTAGGACAAATAAATCTAGATTTTGAATAATCAGAAAGCATTACTGAAAGATTTTCAGATTTTTCCATACTGCTAGTGTATGGAAAAAATGCAGTTTTCATAGTCCTTTTGGATTTCAGGCCCTAATGTAATGGTCTAATAAAATGTTTAAATTTTGTTTCTAGGTAAGACTTTATGTGCTTTACCTATAAATTTCAGACAGTTCTTTGCTGAAATTGAAACCAACCTGGGAAGAGTATTTTGGAAAGCGATGGGACTTGAGATAATTGGAGGGCGGAAGGTACTCGCTGTGCTTAAAGGTTCTTCCCGGATGGTGATTAGTTGCCCTCCTAAGATTATTACTGAGGTGGTGAAATTATTCCTGAAGGAATCAGGATATCTTATGGTCCAGGACATTTGGAAGGAGTTTGAAAAAGTGTCCTCAATGACAGTATTTCTCTATAAAATTAATGTCTTGCACCTTTTTCTATTAAACCTTCTAAGCGAAAGCTAAATATCAACTAGAAGATTTTTCAGTTCAAATTAAAAAAAAAAAAGGAGAGGACATCATAGCCCAAACTATACACTCACCGGACCTCTCTATGGTTTGGATTAGTTTTAATATTTGTAACCAGTTCCCGAAACAGATTTGCTCTCAGTTCATTCCAGTGGCTTGTACAAATCTCCCTCCAAAGTTCAGGGTGGGGGAAGGGATGGAAGGGAAAAGGGGGATTTGCCTATGCAGACGTGCTGTGGACAGTCTACTTCTGTGTATTTCAGTAACTCCTTGAAAAAAGGGTTGTTTCCATTTTTCTGCATGGGTCAGTTCTGGTTTTCTTAGAGTGATGGTGAGGGAATTTGGGTTCTTGAAGAAAAAAAACCAACCCACATCTTTTCAGACTAAATAAAGTACATAAACTTGCTAAAGATCCTGGCTGGCTGAGCACGTTAAAATTTCTGCTGCTCAGTTTCCACTGCTGCGTTTAACCACTCTAACTGGACTGAACTAGCACAGGTATGTTAGCAGATAGAGTTGCGCACTACATCTGCCATGTGTATACATCTGTAGAGTTCTGTCAGGCTTCCAGTATTTTCCAAACTGAAACAAGCAGCTTTCCAAATATTTTGTGGCACCCCGGCGCACCTTTGTTCAAAAACCCTGATAGAGTGAAGTGCCTTTTACTGTTTAATAGACTTTTCTGAGCCAGCTGTAAACGATTTGCCATTTTTTTCCTGCAGCACAGTTTGGGGAGTTTTTGCAGTGGAGGAGAGCTTCCGTTTGAAGTGCAGAGTCAATGCCCAGAAGAGGGCACTCCTGCCCAAAGGAGCATGAAAAGGTAGGTTTCCCGAGCAGTACATTAGAAGTGTGTTTCCTTTGTCATGCCGCAAGTGAGCCAGGAATGATGTACCTGATAACACTAGAGTGGGATAAAAAGCAATTATTTTTCAAGAGGCATTTAAAAGCTGAGCTTTCTTTCCTGTCAATGAGATCTGGGTTTGGTTTGGTCAGTTGGTTTGTTTTTAAGAAATTAACTTAGAATTAAAGATAAAATTAACTATTTGCATCAAGACCTTACCTACCCTTGGTGTATTCAGATGGCGTGATCCAAGTAGAAATAATATTTGAGTAGTCCGTGTTTGCTGCCAAGTTTTCAAGGAAGTCAGACTGCTGAATTGGTGCAGGTCTCTGGCTAATCACCCAAACTTGATGTTTGCTAGCAATGTACTAGTTTTTAGATGACATGAGTCTCCTCTGTGGGAGCAGAGAGAGTGTTTCCTTGGCTTGATTTATTCTGTTCATTCACTTCAGTCCAAAAAACCTGGTTCACTCACAGTTGAGGAAACCAAATGGAGGAGAGGGAGCTTGCAAAGTAGGGATGCTGCTTTTACTCTTTGACAGTAGGAATAAAAACAAGCTGTGATGTACCAATGCTAAAACTCTGAAAAATAGAACAATAAAAAGCATTTAGTTCATTGATTACAAACAATGCTTTATTTAATGAATCGGTTGTTTTCCATTGCAAAACTTAGTTAAGAGGTCTTTTTTGTGCATTCAGCTTTTCTTAACAGTTTTAAGGTTTGGCAGTTGTAAGTTTCAATGTACTTTGCTAAAAGAGTAATTAATCACTCTTAATTTAAAATTTATTTAGAACCTTATTAATTATATGATACTAAACTGGATGTATTATCTGTTCTGGTCATTGAAAAGTTCAGTTCAGAGATTTTATTTGCATGTCTTAATGGTTACAAATGATGAGTGCATCTTTTCTTATGATAGTAAATAAAATTTGCAAATACAAACCAAGATCTAAATCCTCTCCCTAAAGAA
The DNA here is from genome assembly GCF_947461875.1 of Haliaeetus albicilla. Classification (NCBI taxonomy): domain Eukaryota; kingdom Metazoa; phylum Chordata; class Aves; order Accipitriformes; family Accipitridae; genus Haliaeetus; species Haliaeetus albicilla. The sequence continues at coordinate 8,492,997 of NC_091483.1, read as the reverse complement.
GGGTTCCTTGTTTCTGAACGCAATTGGTTTTTTCATCTGTGATGGTCTATAATAGATCCTTTGGTAAAACACTGGAGTACTGGTTGTATGATAGAAATTAAAATTCAGCTAAGGGACACTTTTCTCTCTGCAGCAGGTGTTTTCAGGTGCTAGCAATCCCGTGTCCTAAGAGAATGGGAATTCCAGCATCAGAACTGATTCTCTACTACCTCTGTGTCACCTCCTTTTCACTTACAGTTCCCCTCCTTGGTACTGCAGGGTTTCTTTGTGCGATCAGACTGTAATAGCTTGCTGTGATTGTAATTGATGTATTATCTATATCTTTTTAACTTCCCATTTGTCTTTGAGTTGGGATAATGAATTCACACTAATCAATCCAGACTATGCTGGAGTTTATTCCTTAGGTATAAGTTTTAGCTTGAATGTACATCCTCAGAAACTGAAGTCCTTTTCCTGTTGGTTTGGTTTGCCAAAGGTAGCCAAATTTCCCTTGAAATCCCAGCATCTCTGCGCCCAAGTCCTGAACTGAAGAACCCGAAAACAGGAGGACTTTCTTATCCTCATTTTCATCCACGTTCATAACTTTTCTGCAAGTATCACTAACAAGGGTGTTACTATTTGGAGTGACTTCTGAAAGTAAGAAACTGAGCCAAAGTATCAGAATTGTTTCATTCAGGTAGACTTAGATCTATTAGTAATTCTTGGCCAATATCAAGCTAAGTTTGATCTCATCTGTTGCTTTACTGATTTAATGTTTAGCACTGTCGATAAATTTTGGCGTATGTAACATTTACGAAAGAAGAGATCCGCATTAAATGAATGGTACACCGATATGAAGTGAATGGCTGGCCATTTTGATGTTTTGAAAGAAAAAAGAAGTATTTGTCGGAAGGAAATCTCTTCTGGTTTTCCTAAAGGAATTATAAATATATAACAGCTTGCTTCTTGCTTAAAATATTTTTTTACTGATTCTTCTTGAACGTACTATGCTTGGACTTTTAATGGAAATGCTAACAGAAATATTGCTATTGTAATGGTTGTATAGAGTATAGAAAGCAGTGGTGGTGCCATTAATAACATGCTATCGACACATGTAGCATCGGGCAAGGCTGCCTGCAGCTGTTGCTTCCAGTGGGAAGCACTGTTGTAACTCATTTTCTCCAAGACCTTTTGAATGTGCTGCATTGAAATGGGGTCTCCGTCATGTGCATATGGGGGAATAAATGTCCCCTCATTTGGAAGAGCCTATGAAAAACACATTTTCATAAGTCGGCTGAAAGTTTATTCTTGGAAGGGAGGGCTTAAATTGTTAGTAATAATCTTCTTGTGTCTCCTAAATACGTTAAATGCTAACTCATGGAAATGATCTGACTTAAAAATTACTGTGATGGTTCTTGGGTTGCTCCCTGTTGTATTTGTCATTAGAATAACAAAGTGGGTGGGTAAAATTGTGTTGAAAAAATAACCTACTGAGTAAATACCTATTCGTATCTATTCAAGTGGAAGACACACGTCACCCCTGAATAAGCAATGGGCAAATCTGCAAAGGTTGTCGTGGCCACCACTTCAGTAAGAAGTGGAATTTTCAGGTACTCATCCCATTATCCAAATTGTGACCCAGATCTCTTAAACCTTCACGCCGAGGTCAGAAGCATGAGAGCAAGCTGGCTCTAGAAGGACTCAGTACTGTCTGCTCTTTAGCTGTGAAAGCAGTGCTGCGATTTGTAGTCTTTCTTTTGAGATATTTTGGTGCATCCAAGATCAACTTCCTGTCTGAGTCACTCTAGACAAGTAGATAAATCAGTAGATATTCAGACAGTTTCCAAAATGAAAATAAATTATGCCGGCAGAAGTTTGTTCAGGTGGAGAAGGGACAGACTAGAAGATGCAGCGGAAGGAGCAGAAAGAAGACAGTGGAGAGCCGGGTTGACTCACGTGTGAGGGAGTTGGGAGGAGGCGGGTAGCCGGGCATGAAATGAGCAGTGTGACAGAAAACATTCGGGGGTGAAGGGCTTGCACCTACTTGCTCTTCTCTTCTGCGTGATAAGTGATGGAGAAGGGAACTGGTGGAGAGAAGGGTAGTTTTATTCCGATTAATTTGCTCCACAGAACTGAGCTGCGCTAAATACTGTCTTGGCTGGTGTTTTGACTAACAGAACGGCTGTGAGTCCCTATAAAGAGTGATTTTGTTTTCAGGCAGCGGTGGTGTGTTACTGTGACAAGGGATTTAAGCCGTCAGAGTGTACCCAGGTCTGAAGAGGAAGAAACTCTGCTTAAGTCTCAGTGGACCTACAGACCTACTTCAGTGCCGAGCTGACTGTGCTCAGTAACCTGTTCATTGGTGTATGGGAGAGTTTGTGCCAGGTTGATTTTTATTGGGGAGGGTGGATCTGGAGCAGCATTCGCTGGATTTAGCTTTGGCACAGGGAGAGTGGCGCTTAAGCGGCAGCCTGCACTAGAGCAGGCGGGCAGCATGCTTGTGGAGAGGTGGAGTTCCTCGCAGGGCGAACAGTCTGGTTTTGGCTACGAAGCTAGCGCCAGCAGATCCGATGTAGTGCAGCTCGTGTCAATGCAAGATTTGCAAGCACGAGGAAGAGTTAGATTCAGTTCCCTGGCTGTCGTCATCTGTCTATCCTGTTTGAACACTGACTACAAAGAGAACAGGATAATGTGCTATCAGCGATACGGGATCATGATATCAATAAAGCAGGGATAAAATAACGTTGGTGTTTGCTCTACTTCCTCCCTATTGCTTTGGTTTTCAGATGTTTCAGAATCCATGTACTCCCATTTTCTGGAGTACAGAAAGTCCGTGTGACTTAAGTGTTGCTTTAATGATTTCTGTCTGCCACTAAATATACATGAATTCATTGCTTGATAAGCCATACCTGGCTATGAATGATGCAATAAAAATATGCTATCTCTTACAGTCATGTGAGTAAATCTAAGCATCAGTCAATTTTAAATTGCAGTTTCTATTTCTCAACAGGTGATGTTTCACGTATTAAGGGCATCAAAATTTTTCTGATTATCATGAAATTATTTTGTTTACCTAATGTCTCTAATTTAGAGTGAAGTTTCCAAGCCATTCCAAGCAATTTTGTAACCTCTGCTAGAACATTTAGCAAACGTAGTCTACAGAAGCAGTGAGCTCAGCCAGAAAAGATATTTTCATCCTTCCACAGCACAGTGTTTTTACCACTCTGCAGAAAGAGCACAGCAACTAAATCTTGTTGCGAGGAGGCAAAACTATCCTGGTTGAACAGACAGCCAAAGTTTTACCTTCCTGTCTAGCTAATGTTTCTTCAGTAAGAATTATTTAAAGCTCTGATACTTTACTGCAAAGGGGGCTCTTTGAAGTCCCCTTGACTCTGCTGTAATTCACAGGTCTTTGTAAAACAAATTAATATCTTGGGAAGAAAGCTATGTCAGCTAATAGGGAAAGAGAAACTTGGAAAGTGACTTCTAGTCGGTATATTTCTCTGACTTCAGCAGGACAAAGAATCTGCCTGAGGATTAGATTTAACAGAATGTATGAAAAAAAATCTATGGCCAGAGGAGGAAAAAGAAAAGGAAGGAGGGTAGGTGATAGAAGTTGGAAATAAAGAACAGCAGTTTCATATGGATTGAAAAGGGAGCAAATAGATCACGAGTAGATACAAGGTGCTTTGTATATTTTCTTATATATGGTGATGTCAAACCTTTTACATATTTCACAATGATACAGAATTCAGTTCAAGACTTAAAATTATCACCAAAAATTTGGTACCTATTCCAGACTTCTATTAAGCTTCAATTAGTATTAATTTAGCAAGTTTTTTCTGGTAGGCCAATAGCTAGTGTAAGCCTGTAGTTGAGTAAATATCTCAGGGAGAGATTTTGTTGTTGTGTTGTTTTTTTGTTGTTTTGTTTTTTTTTTTTATAGTGATAACTTTCTGTAGTATTAAATCATCTCATTCTTAAGACCTACCATTATGCGTTCCCATAGATTACACATGAATGCCAGATGTTAATGAATAGTCAGGAATTTCCCACTGCTACGGAAGAAGAGAGATGATGTAGCAATGAGAGAAGATTTGACTTCAAAAATACAGGTGTCATCAAGTGCAGTTATATACTAGATCTGCCTGTGTTTAATCTGAGCATCAAGACTTTCTTGTGAGGGCACAGTCACTGATTTTCAGGCTGGAACTGGAGCTGGCTTAAGCCCTGCAGCTTGAAATATAAATGCACACTTAGAACACCCTTTCAGTGTCTGTCCATGAGCACATCTGTTATTTTAACTGTAGGACACTTTCCAGGGGCCAGAACACTATATACTGCTTACTGTCAGGCCTGAACTGGTATATACTTGAGGGGAGCTTTTGATGTCTTGTTAATCGTTTGTCTGGAAGATACTTTTCTGAAGGTGGGCAATGAACAGGGAGGTAGTTCTGCCTTAAGTGCAACAGGGAGGGATTTTTCAGATGATTTTCCATCATGTCTATAGTGTATGACCGTTTGTCTGAGTCTTCTGTTTGAAAGGATACTTGAGGTCTCTTCTATCGTATCAGTTAGCTACCTGGTCCTAGGTTAAGGCTTTTACCCCAGGATTTCTCCTTTCTTAATTTTTTCCTGATCCGGGTTGTTCTCTTGTAAATCTTGAAGTTTGGGTGGGAATTCTGCTTCTGAAAAGTTGGGCCACTTGTCCACTTTGACACGCACACACACAAAATTAATTAAAGGTGGTTAATTAAAGGTGGTTACTTAATCTTGTTCATGAGGCCACACGTAAGAATATGAATTTGACTGCAGCTTGAGGAAGGAAGTTTCAAAGCCTAATTCAGTTTATCTGCAGAAGGATTTTGAGCACCTAAGTTTTGAAAAATTCAGCTTAAGCTTTTGAGTTGACATTTGTAGCTCCTACCCCCCCCAACCCCCCCAAGTATTACAGTTTTTGAGAAATAAGGTCATTTGTAGTGAGAATGTTCCCTGTCAAAACCAGTGTTTCCATACCACAGTAGTAACCAATTTGGGATTAGCTAAATCCATTAAACAATGGATTTAAAGGTGGGAAACCAAGCGAAGTAAATTTGAGTGAAGTTCACAAAGACATGTGTAAAAGAATAGTCTACGTAAGTTAACTTACTGTATATAAAGCGGCCAACACAGCACGCTCCTGATGGCCAGGGAGGTTGTGCTGTCCTTAATCAAAACGGCTGAAATGAATTCTCTCTCTGAGACTGAGGTGATGAAATTAGAAGACGTATTTAAAAGGGCTAGTGTAAGCATCCAAATGGACATAGTGATTAGAAGGAGAGCTTGTTCTTTGTGTACACAGAGTATGTCAGCCCACAGGTATTGGTCTTGTGTTTTGGCAGATTAGGGAAGGAATGTGTACAGAAAGGCGTTGATTTTGTAAGTAACCGTGAAACAAGATAAAACAAGAAATGAGACTCAGACTTTTAAGTTCTAGCTCTGTGCATGTAAAATGGCGGTATGGAGCACTGTACTGAAAGTTTGGAAGCTTTTTGGAAAGTTTTTGTTTGTCAAACACTGCTAAGCAGAATTATTTGGAAAGGCAGCGTAAGGCAGTGTTCTGAAATAATTCCTGTCCTCGCTTAGTACAGCCAGTCGTTGAAGCTGTTGTTGAAGGTGACAGAGAAACAAAGATGACATACAGCAGCGTGGCTGTATCCTGAATGGAACGATACAAATTAACATCAGCCTAAAACTTAACTCAGTATCTGAAATAACCTGGGAAGTGGGTAGGAGAGAGAATTCTTCTTTCCACACTGGGGACCTGGCTTGATTGCTGGAGCTGGCTCTCCATGCTCTTGCCAAAGATAGCAGACGACTTTTAATGGCCACACCTATTTAGGATTGTTATTTTATGTCTCATCCAATAAAGGGTAGAATAAATGTTGTTCTGTTTCAGAAGAATACAACAGCCATGGTAAATGCTTCCAAAACTAACAATTCTTTAGAAAAATAACCGTGTTCTGGGGAGTAGCAGAATCAAGCTCTTTATTAGTCTAATGCTTGCATAATGTGACCGTTATTAATTTCATTAGTATTTGTTGTGCCAACTCTAGTTATGAAACATATGCCATCTTCTTCTTCTGTTTGTTTTTTTTTAAATGTTTTTTGTATGGCCTTACAGTCAATTAAAAATTCCATACTTCCGTAAGGTGACTCTCGAGGGTGGTCCTGGTTAGTTGCCGAGAACAACGCACACACCGGCCTTAGCTCCCTTCGCACGTGCTCCAGGGCAGCGCGGTTATCTCGTCCGTAACGGTGGTATGTTACCACGCTCAGTGGTGCCACGGCTGGTTCTTGTCCATCTGTTCGTAGCTTGCACCTAGTGCTGCCTCTCTGCTGACTTGGCCCACCATTTCACGTTGTGCACTTGGGTCGGCACAGCTTAGGCAAAGGCCATCCCCGTTCCTATCCTGGAAGATGCTATCGGAGGTCGTGACATTCAGGGGATGCCAGTACTCTTCCAGTATTCTAACAGTAGATCCAGAGCCAGTGGACTTGATCTTACTAGGTATTGTTTTTTGATTCCTTTATTCATTCATGAAGTGTGTGCTGAAATAACAACGTAACAAGGAAATGCAAATAGTAGAATTGAAGTGGCTGTTTTGCTTCACCCAAACCAGAAAGTTTCATTTTTGGACTACTGTAATAAAAGCCAAAGAAGCAAAGAACGCAAGAACTGAAAAATGGTGGTGCATGTGCTTCTTCCACTTTACGTCCGAGTAGATAATAGCTAGGCCATTGCATAGGAACTGTTCTCTAGTTCTTATACTTGCTGGCTTTTTCTATGTTTTATAAACTGCAGAAGTAGCAAATAGACTGTCTGAAGTGCAAGTGTATTTTTAGAAAACCCAAGGCAGTTCAAAAAGCATTTGCTTGCTTAGGGACTTAGGTGATTTTGCCTGAAGAACTGCTGTTAATAAATGTAATTATTGTATGTAAACAGCAAGTTTTATGCAGTGTTTCTGCAGTTTGTAATATTGCATAATTAAAAGTTTGGGTTTAGCTTTGTTGAATTTACAGAATTACTGTATTAACTTGCAACAGGGAGGCTTCTGGAGCGGTTTCCAGCATTTGCTACACAACAGCACTAGCATTCGTAATCCTGGAGAGAGCCTGAATTCAAACTGGCGCACACGGCGTTAATGAAAGGATTCTTGATTTTCGACATTTTGGTTTTTTTAAGAGTTTCTGCTTTGCAATAGCCGGCTTTATTTGCAAGGCGTGCACGGTTAGGGGCTTCTCGCTGTCCTCGCGAGAGCAGCCTCAAAACCAGCCAGCTTACTGAATTAGAGCCTACGGTATTATTACTGTCCCCAAACTCCAGCCAGCATCATGAAACCACAAGAATCAAACAAACAATAGGATTTGTTTGGTAAAAAAGATTTTTCCTAACCCTGAAAGATGTCATTTGTTGTACTTCAGAGATTAATGGGGAGGGAGGAGAATTCCACTCCTTTGAGTCCAGTCTCAAGGGAACATGTGAGCATTTGTCTTTTGTCCTGTGAAGCGGGATGGCTAACTGTTTCAGACAAGGCAAACTCAGTTGTTTGGGACAGCTTTACAGACTGGTAAATACAACTCCCAAAAGCAGTTTTCGCAAGTGGCTCAAAGTTGATCGCCAAGACATTCCTGACTACCTGAGGACTGCTTTGTCCATACAATTCATAAAAGGAGCTGTGAGACTAGTAGGGAGCCCCCATCTTAAAGATGCAGGTAGGAACTCGGTGTTCAGCTAAAACCTAGTGGCACTGATTTGTGCTGATGAAGTTCAGTGCGTGTGGAGTGTGGTGTGACTTCATCTCTTCGTCTTCGGAAATTGATTTCTGCTTGTCCTGTGCACATCTAGCACATTGGTTAGAAGTTAACATGGTGTCTTTCCCAGTATTATATACATTGCATAGTCTACTGTAGACTGTGTAACCCAGAATTGCTTGGAGGTTTCCAAAATTACTAGGATATCCTAGTAAAGTTTCGGGTTACGTGACGTCATTTGAATATTTCCCAAGCATTTGTCTGAAAACACTTTTTCAAATAAAATAGAAGTAAACAGATATTTATTTTGTGTTAAGTAAGGGAAAATAGTTTTCCCAGAAGCAAATGTAGTTCGAAAACTCCTGTCTCATTTTATACAAAATTAAATTTCACAAACATTATTAGGACAAAATCGAACCAGAGTCTTAATGAACTGTAGTTTTACTACAGTTCAAAAAATGTATCATGTGTAATTCTCATTGCAACTGAACATCCAGGAAGAATTAAAGCAACTGAAAGCAAACTGAAAGTTTTAGTGTTTGGCTTCAATTTTGTCATTTTAAAACTTCTAAGTGCTCCTTTCAGTTGTCTAAAATGCATGGAACATGAAGGAAATAGCTGATGATTAGCAATAACTTCAGTTGCGATGATGCTTAGAAGAATCAACCTTTACCAGAGCTTTTCCTATCTTAAAAATGTGGAATTGAAATTTTTAAAACATTTCTTTTATATGTTAGGAAACAAGGACTGCAGTTGATTTCCTTAGTATCGAGTGCAGATGAGCAATCATGAGACTGTCAGATAGATGTTTTTAATTTCTACCAGGGTGGCTTTTCCCTTACAGTCTCTGTGTAGACAATTAGGCTGTTAACAGTTTCACTGCCATGTCAGGCATTTAGTAGAGTCTTGCAACTGTTAAGTCACGCAAAGTCTGAAGATCTTAGGACCTAAAATACTTAAAAATAATGGTAAAACTTTGAAAGCAAACCTTTCAGAGTTGTAAAGGAAACGTCATTGGCAAGGCATGCTCTCTGTCTTATAAAAAACTTTAAAATTTAAAGGTACTAAGAAAATCTTTAGAAAATTAAAAAAAAAAAGAAAGAAAAGATTGGCATAGGAGTCTGGTGCGGAACCAGCGTTTCTTGGCTGTGTACAGATTCTTTCAAAGAAACATTTGGAAAAGTTCTTTGCAGCATTTTTATTGTGTTTTTCTTCATCAGTTTCATTGCCAAAATAATATAATGTGGGCTGAATACTTGCTCTCATTCTCTTTAAGCTCTTCGACATGAGCATCTTGTCTCAAAAAAAGGCAACTTTTATCTGTTAGACAGTTCAGGCTGTTATTCAGAGCCTAATGGCAGCAACCGTAACGTGCTGTAATCCAGACAGATTTCTGAAGGCTTCGGACCAAGGCTATACATTCTGTGGCTCGGGAATTTTTTTAACGCTCTGCCGTGGCAAACAGAGATGGCTATTCCCTAGTTAGGCAGTGGTGATTAGTGAGGGTGGCAGAAGAGACCCTGACTTTGAGATCTGCCAGGAGCTACAGAATATAGTAAAACCACTGAAATGTCAGTGGTTAAAGTGGTTACAATTCGTATGGCACCAAACCCGGTAAGAATTTGGAATTTCTGTTGAGCAATGGTATGTTTTTTATGAATAGAAGAGTTGCATTAGTAGAACAGATAATTGTCCATCTGGCCTAATATCCCAGTTCTGGTTGCTTTAAAGCAAGGTGTTAATCTTCCTTTCTTCTATATACTGTTAATTATCTAACACTATAGCCATGGTGGGGTTGGAGCAGAGGGGATTTCTTTCTGATCCCAGCTGGTGATCAGCTTATGCCTTGATGATAAGGATTGATAGCCCCAATAATTCTTATATAAGCTAACAGCAGTTGATAGGGAAAATACAGAAATTTCATAATGGAAATTATATTTATGTTTTGCAGACATCAAGGAGATGAAGTGGAATCTTACAAATATTCCAGCAGCTTTTTGAAATTTGCTACCTAGTTTGTCTCAGTAGTCTAATTCACTCTTCTGCAAGTCCTGTAAATTTGCTTAAACCGCAGCTGAACTGATCCTCTCACATAACGCTAAGATCTGAATCTTTTCATCCATAGTGAATAAAGTCCTATTATGTCTAACAAGATTGACCCCAATCCTCCCACACATGACATGCAGTGTTCCATCTGTACAAATTTCAGTAAGTAGTATTCCTCTTCACTCTCAAAAGTCTCTAATATTCTGAGAATGCCCAGCTCTGAAATTTTTGTGGATAATGTGAGCAGTCGCCATGATCATGAGCGCTTCATTTATTTGCTGCCTCAATTCAAGAAAGACACAGAAGAGCTGTGAGATGGCCCTTTGTCCTTCTGCAAAGACTCCGGTTTGGGTTTTTTTGATAGGTGCTTTCCATTGGTGTAGAAGAGTTGTTGGTAGTTGGGATTAAATATTTGGATTTCAAGGCTGGGTACAGAAGCAAGCTCTTGATGTCCCCTTCTAATTTACTAATGCTCTCACTTCCTCCTGTTCTTTGGATTCCTTCCAGTCTAGTCTTAGCAGCAGCTGTGACCAAATGTGTATCTTCATTAAGCTTATTTTGTAAATCATTTATGCTGTATCCCTTTTTGAATACTGAAATGACATTCTGATCACAGTTGTCTGTTCCAGATTAATAAGCAGTATGTCTGCATAGGGAGTTTCCTTGTGCTGGGATGCGAATGAACAAACAGAATTTAGTTCTCGTTTGTGCTTTCTTCCTCATAGTGCCTTTGGCTGAAGCATCTGGGCAGTTCCATCTGTATGTTTGGAAAGCCAAAGTCAATGCCTTCCTTATCTCAGAGGGACTGTAAGGTTGGACAAGGCTGCGTGTCACTGGAATCTAGCGTTGCCCTGACTATATAGGAGACAAGCAAGATCAAAATGTTGTTTTGTAGCATTGGCAGCACCCACTTCAGTTGTGCCTGAGGCCTTCAAGATCAAAAGAAAGAACCGTCAGTTACAACCGTATCCGAAGTGTCATTACACTTTGCAGGCAGGCTTCCAGCTGTCTAAGGGAGATCAAAGATGCAAGAGAGAAATCAGGCTGTCCGCATCCTGGAAACTCAACACAACTGAGACGATGTGGCTGCAAGGTCTGTGAGCCAGCCACGTGGCACCCCTGTGCCTGGCCCTACGAGTAAATATTCATTTAACGTAGCGATGCTACAAACATGCCTGGAAAGGAACTGCATTGTGTGGCGTGTTTTACTGTGACATTTATTTCCAAAGCAAGGTGGCTGACTGCAGGATGCTCATGGGGAATACTCATGTTAAAACAGAGACAGAAGAATTTTTGGGAAGAATAAAATGCCAGAACTGACAGCATGCACCCTCCTAGCTCATGGTAATTGCAAATTAAAATGTATTTGCTTAAACCACACTCGAGATAATGAAGAGACTGAAACTGAGGATGGGTTTTAGTTTACGTTGAGTTGGTTTTTTGTTTGGTTTTTTTGTTTGTTTTAAGTTGATATTTGTAACGAAATGAGAATGTTCATATTGACGGTCATCATGTCTCACCCGTGGGCAATAGCTTCTTAGGATGTCCTCATAAAGTTCCTTGTAAATATGCAGTAATCCTTCCAGACTTGTGTCTGTAAATCTTGCATAGCTGATTCTGAATCAGGTGTTTATTTCTTGCTTGTAAATAGTTGCAAATGGACCTGGTTTTAATTCCTGTGAATGTTGACAAACTCTTCTGACAGGCATTGGTTGGCTTTCTGATAGGAAAAAAAAAAAAAACAGTTACCGTTTCTCACACCTACTTTTCATTTTCTATAGTTCACTTTCATATATTGCAAACTCAATCCCAGGAAGCCTGATCCAAACCGTAGCAGGATTTCCATCAGGGCCCAAGTCCATATCGTCGTCTTTTCTTTCCATGCCTCTGGTGAAACCAATGTTCAAAGAGAACTGTAAAATCCTTTGTGAATTTGTACCATGGCTGTATGGACACGTCTCGAATACTGCATGCAGACACCCAGATGGGAAGCGATGAGCACTTTTTCCTTGAGTGTTTCACCTGCTCCACTACATGCTGGTAACAAACTGCATGGCTACTTCAATCATTGCCAGTATGATGCCAATGAAACGACATAAACTTAAGCATCAGGTAACGTAGTTGTATGCTTTTCATCTCTGTGAAGTACTCCATTTCTGAATCCATTAAACTCAAAACGGGGCCCAGTATGGTTTGTACCTAGTTTTTTCAGTCCTTTGCTTTCCCTTCTATCTTTTCAAATTAGAACAACATGAGGGTCCTTTAATTTTCTGCGTCAGAACTGGAGATGGGATAAAATGTAAACTTGTTTGCCTTTTTCCAGCATGCGTTGCATTCACAGACCATGAAGAAGTCTGTGTTCTACCAGAGCCATGGTAACCATTGCCAGATTTTGATTTGATGGACCAATTTTCATTTTCACTGCTATTATCGGACTGAAAAACAATCCTTTTATATGCCAAACCTGGCCCTCACTCCAACTGCTACTAGGATTGGCAAACATTCCAGGAATCTCATGTTCTGACTTAATTCCAGCATTCCCCAGTGATTCACTTATTTCTTAGAAAAATATGTTCCATTTGAAATTAAACACTGGCCATGGTAGTGTGCAATTGTGTAGCAACTTTTCACCCTGAAAGATCGCAGCTTATGTTCCCCACTATATATGCTGGACTACATCCTCACTGGCACAGCAGTTACGATGTGACCAGTGGTATTTCCACTTGTGCTGCCCACGCTCAGCAACCACTTCTTCGGTGCACAGCAGGGAAGTGGGACTAGACGGCGTTTTGGGAGAGGAAGTAGAAATCTTCTGAAAACAAAGGCAGGGGAGTCCGGGGATGACCTCTCCGTCCTCTCTCTGTTTGATAAGTGCAACATGTTCTTCGGCAATTAAATGTGACGAAAACTGCTGTTTTCTCTCGCCCTAGGTCAGCAATCTCCCCCTCTCTTCTTAATAGGATGTATGGCTGGTTTAAGCACTGTTTAAAAGAAAAACCTAAGCTCCTCCAAAAAGGCGAGTCAACTGGAAGCTCAGGGTTTGTTGGGAATGTGACCTCTAGAGAGTAGAGTCAGCTGTAAAGGAATAAGGCGTTCTTCTTTCACAGTGAGCGGAGCCGTGCTTTTCAGCGTGCCTTCTTCAAACTTGGGGTGCTTGTTTTCCCACTTGATAGGCTGGAGAGTCTGTGCGTGAATGTAATGTTCAGGGAACGTTTCTCTTGTTTACAAAACCAAGTTATGCTGCCTCTGAATAGCAGTATTTAGCAATACTGGTCACTGTTAAGTGAATATCAGATCAAGTGACTTTGGGGTTGTTATTTTATGTTTTTTGTATGATTGGAAGTTTGCCCTCAGGAAAACTTGAGGCAACCTTTTTGGATTATGCAATGCTTTGTGAAACTTCTACAGATACAGCCAGGGTAGGAGATAGGGAAAGTGTTTGGGTTTTGTTTGCTTCTTTTTTAAAAAAAAAGATTTAATTCTCATATGAAGGTCTGATAGGAAACTTTGTTCCCTTTTTTTCTTTGAGGCCATATTTCTGTTCTGTTTTCTGGTATTTCTCGGCATATTCACTTGACTTGTGCATATGGAGTAAGTTCTGAAAGGCAGCTGAAGAGACAAACTGGCAGAAATTATACATACATATCTTATTTTTGGTCTGTGCCCATATAGGATGGGCACCTGTTAGTAGTAGGTACTATAGGGCTGGTCTTTATTTCTTCATATTGATTTCTCTCAGGTGTACAGGAAAAATGCCCCTTGTCATCTTATAAATAGTAATTTCCTTGTCAGTCTTCAGCTATAAAAAAAATACAAGCTTCTTTCATGCAGATTACTTGTATATTTAGGCAGATTGATGCATCTCTCCTGAGACTGTTACCAACATGAGATAAAACATTAAAAGGTTTGCAGCAAATTATGCCTTTCTCCTTCTCAGATTTAGATGAATGACTCTCTTATCACTTAAACACTTATGCTCTCAGTTGTACAATTTGCAAGGACTGGCAGTATACGAAGAAAAAGTACCATTTGTTTTATGTGGAAACTTAGCTGCTCTTAGAATCAGCTATAGTAAAGCTGGAAAATATGATAATGATATTTTCATAACACAGTTAAAACTGGGCCAGCCCAGGTGGCACCATGCTTTCATGCACAGTGCCCAGAAGCACACGTTGCCAAATTGTGCGGAGCCTGATCTCGCTGCTGGAAATGGGAGGAAATCAGGGCAGAGCTCATTCCAACTCTGTTGATATGTCTATAGTCTATCCACACACACCAGCACTGGGTCAAAGAGTGTCTTTTATTTGTGGTCAATGACGAAGCTAGAACAGAGCTGTGAGCTGGTGAGGATCTTCAAAATATTTTGAGACTGAAGGGTCACTTTTTAACAATCACGCTCACATTATATCCTTAAGGGGGTAATGGAATTTATTTACAAGTTAATACAAATACTTTATTTCTCTGCTACTCAGCGTGCTTATTCACAAAGTGAATTCATAATTTCCCTTAAAGCCTCAGAGTCACATTTGGACACTTTGCATATGCATGTTCCTCACATGGAACAGAGTCCCAGCAAAGGTGGAGGGAGTTTTGTCGGAGGACTACGGAAGCAAGTCTTTGTGCACCCAACTCCAGAGCAGCCAACAGACAGATACTGGTGGGCAAGGTTGCACAGCAGTCAGTGTAGCAAACTCTGCACCAGCAGAAAGCTTTGACCCATAATGGTGTTATTACTGTCTTTGCTGGAGTATGAAGCATGTGCTTAGTGTAGTCTCCGTCTCCTCTCCCTGTAACCGAAGTCTTTGGGGTTTTTGCTACGCTTGGGAGAGATTTCTACACAGCAGTCTCTATTTGTATTTTATTTGGACTGGGTAACTGGAAGGAGGTTTGCTTCAGAGTATGGAGAACCACGTTGGAGACAGACATGTTAGCTTCCAGCATCTACAAACATGTTGCTTGTCTTTGCTAAAACCACATCCCCAGCTACTCACTAAAAGGCCCTTTTTATCAAAAGTACTGCAAACATGTGAGCTGTCGGCAATCCTGCTTTTCTCTAACATTCTTCCTGTTGGTCTGGGAGAACCGGGAGCTTGAATGGCAGTTCAAATACGGACAAAAGTATTGTCTACCCACCTCTTGTCTGTGCTGCCACTGTTCTCAGACCCAGTACCTCCTCGTAGCCTTAGAATGTTTTACAAAGGTGCTCTCTGAAACATAGCCATCGCGTGTTCTGTGTGGTGAACTGTATGGTGTTGAATAAACAAAGGCATGGCCGAAAGATTTGCAAAATTCTACAGGGCTGGAGATTTTTATATTCTTTTCTGTTTTGTTGTGATTGCCATCTTGGGTGAGCTATGAAGCAGATAGTAACCATCTTTAAAGCTTTCTTCTATGGAACATTATAATTAGAGCTTTCGATCTTCTTCTGTTTGTCTTTTGTGGGATGTTGAAAAGCATTTTCTGGTGCTTATAGTAGACTAGATGTCCTTTGAGCTGTGCAACAAGGAGAAACCTCCAAAGGACAAGACCATCAAATTAGATGTTACTTGTTCATAGAACAGGATAGTGAAGAAAGAATCCCAGAGAGGAGTTTGAGCCTTTCAGTGTCCTCACGCCAGAGGTCAGGGACAGGTGATACAGTTGTAGATGAGTGTGTGGGGTAGGTAGGCTAGCCTTGTTACTTTTTCATATCTCATTAAAACTGTTGTGTTGAATTTAAATAGGCCAGAGCCCTCTGTGAAGAGAGTAGCATTTGAAGCGGAGCAGGGGAAAGAAGCTCCTACTAGTGGGATGCTGGCAGTACAGTATCCAAGCAAGGTGGAAACTCTAGACCTCTTGCCTCCTGTGCTTTGAAGGCAGCACTTAGTTAAGACCCAGCTGCCACTGCCTAATGGGCTGTTGAGACTAAGATAAAGGATCTGAAGGGTATGTGACTTGTATCGATAGCTGCTGCAGTGGAGTACAGCATCCCTGCACAGGAGAAAAAGACCTCAGTTATCTCACTGAAACCCTTGCAGCTTCCACCATCTGTAAGACAGGCTATTGGGAGCGTCTCGCCAAGAGCGGTTACTGAAGGGAAAGTAGTGGTGATGATGGAATAGGGAATAAGCTGCTCAGGGCCACTGGCTCACGTATGAAATGGCAACTGTTAGTGGATGCTCTTGCTCCTGTAACTGCCTATAAAGCTACCTTGATAGCCATCTCGTTTTCTTTAGTCCTCAGTAAAGGAGTTTGTCAAGTAAGTTTACAATAATCATCCTCCCTAAAAAATGGCATTAGCTCAGTTTATAACATATTACCTTATGTATTCTCATTTGAGAAGGCTTTTAGCATTCAGAGAAATTGATAACCTTTCCTGCATGTGGTCATCACTGATTAGATCCTTAGGATAAGGTTTTGTAGAACGGTATTCAAACCTGGCACAATTTTACTCATTATTTGATTTGTCAAGGTTTTCTAATTTCTACAGAGCTTTATTAAATCCCATTAACAACATCTTGCTTTCATTCCTCTTAGGCTACATAGGTCTGTTGAAAAGGTCTCTGGTCCTATTGTGCATTTCTAGGAATGATAAAATGATGATAAAATGAGTCAATCTGTTTGGACTGCTGTACTTAACAGACAGTTTACATTCATGTTGGCATTTAAAGGCAACAGAATATGACAAAACCAGAATACGACAAAAATCCTGATATTTCACAGTTTAAGCAACACCTTCTCAGATTTTTAGCCTGATTTTTTTGCATATTTTATTCAGATAATCTACAGTTCACTATTAATAAGAAGCATGTTTCAATAAAATGTTGTTTAAAAAGAATTGTGAGAAACAGCTGGAGCAACTTTGATAACCAGCTATAAGCGTATTTCTGAAAAGCTGAAAAACGTAAACCCAAGATTCTTCTGTGCTCCCTTACTAGAAAAAGAAAGGCCAGTTCTTATGATTCTCTAAGTTATGATGAACTACATGTCAAAAGGGCTATCTTTACTTTATGAGCCTCCTGACTGCAGCCACCTCTGAGATGGATCCCACGAAGCATAGTGATTAAGTTCAGCCAGAATACTGCAACGCATGAGTGAAAAACAGGGTATTGGGTTGTGGCTTGTGGGCAACGTGCTGCCTGTGAACTTTCTGCTACCACAGAAAATTAAAAAGTCTCAAAGTGAGCCTGGCAGGGCAAGCAAGCAAGGAGCAGCTTTAGACTTCTGAAAACAAACATGGCCCCTTTAGTAATTTTTTCTGGTCGTCGTTGCATCCTCTGTCAAAAGGTATAGAAGCTTCAGCAGCAGTGTGCACGCTTAGTCATTGATTCAGCTCCGTCTTCGAGGATCCATCCTGTTTGCGTGCCTATTTTTTTAGGATTTACTCATCAGCTGTACTGGATAGACCAGAAATATCTAATGTCAGACAAGTGAGAGCAGGGTTTCGATGCCATTATGTTTACCTGTTTTGGTGATGGCCAAACTTAAAAACATGTGGGTTGAGTCTGGCTTTGGCCTCAGTTCCCTGCAGTTTGGCTGCATGAGCAGCACGGCATGAATTGAAATACCTAAGAATCTGCCTTCAGTGCGATGGTGACAAGTTCCTGGATGCTCTGCTGAGTTGTTTATGCAGTGCTGTGAACCTTAATGTCGTGTTCAGGAAGCACTTTTAGCCTGCTATTCTGTGTTGCTGACCAAGGAACAGCTCAGGAAAACGAGAAGCTGAGTTTTTAGCAAGGAGAATTTTAACGAGTTTATGATGATTCACATTGGTCCATCCAATATTTGGTCTCTTTTGCTGCTGGGGAGATTTTCCTGTAAGTAGTTTAGAACAGAACTTTGTTGCCTGGAGATTAAAGCATTAGGTGACTTCATGAAAAACCATACAGAACTAGGTTTTTCGAGTTGTTTTTTAAATGCATTACAGCCATCTGCATCCTCCCCAGCAGTGACAGTGGAACATTCCTTTAGCTATTACATGAAGCAGAATCTCCTTTCAAAAGTGTTAGAATGTGCAGTCAGTCCAGACATCTGAAATTCTGGGAAAAAAAAGCAGGGGCACTGTGCGAATATTTTTTTTTTTCTTTTTTTTAATCAAAATGCTCTGGATTTGTGGGGTCAAAAGCATTTGGACTCCCTGCAATGAGCAGATAATTTGTAATTAGTGAAAGATATTAATGCAGATACCAATAGAATGACAACACTGACCCAAATGTTTTGATGTAGATGGCAAGAACACTTTACAGCCCATATAAAACTCTTGTGAAATATTGCAGTAAAAATCCTTTCCATTGTTCTCTTGGAGTGTGTCAGCAATCAATGGGTTGATACAATATAATATGTTAACACAGTGAAATCCAGTTGTTAAAACAGGATTAAAGATACTCTGGCTTGAAGACTGAAGCATTCTGCTTTGTTTTTTTGATCGTCGGACAGTTCCAGGATTTCAGAGTTAATTCTAAATGTCGTATTTTGCCACTATTCATTGACGGTTGCAAATAGCTATGTTAAAAAAAAAAAAAAAAAAAAAAAAAGAACAAAAGAGGTTTCAGATATCACAGTCTATTCCAGGAAAGCCTGCCAAGTCTCCAGAAAACTCAACTTAGTAACTGAAACTATTAAAATCATAAAGTTTTATAGAATTTTCATTTTATTATGCTTTCATCCTAAGGTATTTAATAGAAGATGTTACACATAGGATGTCATACACTTTTCAGGCTTTATCTGTGCAAGGTCACTGTTTGTATGATTAACAGCAATTCTTACAGCAGATTCCACTACCAAGGTGTAGTGGTGCACCCCTCTGAAACATTCACTGTGCGACTCAGGAATCTGCAATACGCACTAGGTCTGTGCGACCACGTGTTTTCACCCTCCCTGCATCAGGAAAACACTGTGCTCTCACAGTGATGTTCTTCATTGTACAAAAGTTGGGGGAAGGTAACAAATAAATAAAACAGCTTCTTGTGGGACCACAGATGGAGTGTGCCACACGTTTTTTTAATAGTAGTTAAACAAAAGGAACAAAATAGTTTTCCAAAACACTCCTCTTGGTCTGACTGCTAGGGCTTCAATTAATGCTTTGCTTTTGCAGAAGAAGAGTGTGGGACAAGAAAGGAAACGGTCTCCTTAGGCAGAGTAAATTTTGCCCACTAGCAGTTACCTCTGAAAGTTAAGGGTAAAGGAATAGGCATTATAAAAACCCAAAGGAGAGAAACTGGTAGCGGACATCCAGCTCCCTGCAGCACCCTGCTAATATAGCTATATACCTCCAGAGCCAAAAATGGCATTGGCCTGTTTGTTCTGGGCAAGCCTTGGTACCGCTATGTCCCTGTAACTATTTGGGAGCATTGCCCGTAAGCGGGTGGTGGCGTCGCCGTGTCCGCTTGTTCCCGTCCCTGCAGTCTCCACACATCTCCTCGCAGAAATTCATGGAAAATGTTTCAGCTGGATCAACTCCTTGATCCGTTTGACTTGTGGTTGCCCAGTCGCTGGATTGATGCTCTGAAGAGGCTGCAAAAAGAGAGGATCTGAGCAATAGTAATGGGACTTGCTTAATCTGGTGCTTCTGGAAGACCGAAAGCGGGAGCCATGCGTTATGCTTTGCTATGCAATGCTGCGTCCAACTTCTGCACAAGCGATTTGAAAGAGATGTTCTTCATTAGCCCTGGGATTGTGGTGTGGTGTGATTTTTTTCCTGTTTCCCAAGTGCCACTGTCTAAACAGTCTGGTAGACTCCGCAGCTGTGGCGCGCTGCAGCTTTTCCTTGCAGTGATGAGTGCCTTGAGCGAGGGGGGACTTGCTTATTACTCTGGGCAATCCTGAAAATGTGGAACTCGTTCCCTCTGGAGTTATGAAATGTGGACGGACTCCTCTTTTTTTACAGTGGAAAAGCATGAAATCATAGCCACATTGGCTAGAGTTATTATTCATTTAACAGTTAAACTTCCATTATGTTTTACTGTTTGCTACATGCCATTTTTATGTGCTTCAGTTTTATGTATTTTGCAGTTAACTGTTTGAAAGGAGAAAGAAGCGATTTACCAGAACTGTGCCTTTCTCCCAGCTAGCTCTGTGCTTTTCTTGTTGCTAGGATGATATTTGTTTCATATTGCATGTGGGCATATTGGAAAATGTAAATGTATAAAGTTTTACTGTCTCATTGTTCGTAAGAGACCCCGAGAAAAAAATGACTCTATATATGTTGTGATAAATCATCCGTATCTGTGGGTATAACCATAGCTATAAGTACTGTTACTTGTTGGTTTGGAAGTCCAGCTACTGAGAGTGATGTTGTGTCTCGCCGTTACTGTTCAAAAATGCTCAAGGCATGGTGTGTTTGCTTTTTAAATTAGTAACTTTCATATGTTAGTTTGAAAAACTAAAAAAAAACCCCAAACCAGAAAAACCCAACAAGCTGATACTTGTCATTCTTTGAAATCAATAGCAGCCCTTCTGTTAACTTAATTGATCTTGGCTTATGCCCATTATCTTCTACTTATTAATCAGAAAAAGTTTCCTTAATCATGTTTGCTTTGGCTTAACTGGAAAATTTGTTCTCTTTTTGCAGTAGTACTGTGCTGCGTGAAGCTCTTCTCTGAGAAACCCTTTTCTGAAAGAAGGTCCGGGAAGGCAGGTGGGTGTGATACCACAGCTTTGAGCGTTAGCTTGAGTCTGCCATTTGGTGCAGTTGAACGTAAGCTCGCACTAAAGTAGGTGGATTCTCCTTACAGGAACCACTGCCCCATCTGATATGGGACCTCACTGGAAATGCATACCAGAAGCCTTGGTAGCAGTAGCTTTGTTAGGTAAATTAAGACTGCCTGAGGGAAAGCGCCAAGTAGGGGAGCGGGGGGAAAGGCATGGGGTACTTCTTCCTTAGCCCATCCAATGCAGGTGGCAAATGCAGCATGGATGCCTTCGTTCCCAGAACCCCCCAAACACCTGGAAGAGGAGACTGGTTTATGCGGCGGCTACTCTGCAAGTAACAGAGGGAAAATGGCTGGGTGGAGTGGTACGTGGCTACGGACTCATTCCCCCTTCCATTCTCAGGCACAAACGTGAAGCTGTAATAGGAAAATCTAAGGTGTGGGTGAAAAAACTACTGCAGTATACCTCCACAGGGACTGGATAGGTACTTAAGGATAGTACTTAAGACAGCTTTCGCTGGAATAACAACTGTAGCAACCCAAATATTGGGACTATATGCACACTACCGTAATACATTCACAACTGATAGAGTCCAGTGTATTAACCTAATTTCTGTACAGTTACAGCACTTTAATAAGATGCTTGCAACAGGCACCTAAAGCCACAAGCTACAGGAGTTGTAGTTAATTCCAGAGTACTAGAATTAGAATCATAGAGTAGTTTGGGTTGGAGGAGAACTTTAAAGGTCATCTAGTCCAACTCCCCTGCAGTGAGCAGGGACATCTTCAACTAGATCAGGTTGTTCAGAGCCCCGTCCAACCCGACCTTGAAAGTTATCAGGGATGGGGCATCTACCACCTTTCTGGGCAACCTGTGCCAGTGTTTCACCACCCTCATTGTTTAAAAAAAAAAAATAAAAAAAAATCTTACTTATACCTAGTTTAAATCTACCCTCTTTAGTTTAAAACCATTACCCCTTGTCCTATCGCAACAAGCCCTGCTAAAAAGTTTGTCCCCATCTTTCTTACGGGCACCTGTTAAGTGTTGAAAGGCCGCAATACGGTCTGCCCGGAGCCTTCTCTTCTCTAGAAGCACTTGTCTGGTACTCGTGCAGTTTTTATCTGGTGAAAATGTCACCAGATTGACTTCTTACTTACTGTATACTCTATGGTTGTTACTGTACGTATCTAAAATGATTTTGAAAAAGCTGACAAACTCTCTTTGACTTGCTGTCTTGCTTCCTCTGTGTGAAGCTTGTTTTGCTCTTGTGACGAGTCTGCCTGCTGGGCTATTCCAACAAAATCATACCGTAATCACGGAGTTTTTTAGGACCAGCAACTTACTTTCAGATCTTTGGTTTTGAGATTCTAGTTTGGGAGTTACCCTGAAGGTTTCAGTCTTTTCATAGTGTTTCCCCAGTTGAAATAGGGACATGGCGCCCCTAAAAATTGGACCAATCCCAATTCATGCTGATAAATTACATGAGCAAATAAAAAGAAGGCATTTTATTAGAGCCTGCTTTGTAACTTTCCTTGATCTCCATGTTAATTCTCAATATGGGTGTCTTAGAGAACAGTGAGCTGAATATGAGCCGGACATGCACGCTCGCAGCAAAGGAGGACCACCGGTATCCTGGGCTGTCTCATGAGAAGCATCACCAGCAGGTTGAGGGAGGTGATCCTTCCCATCTACTCAGCCCTGGTGAGAGGGGCCTAGGTGTTGTTTCCTGTCTTGGGCTCTCCAGTACAAGAGGGACACGGACACACTGGAAAGAGTCCACCCCCAAAGATGATGGACTGGAGCATCTGTCGTAGGAGGAGAGACTGAGAGAGCTGGGACTCTTCAGCCTGGAGAAGAGAAGGCTCAGGAGGATCCTATCATTGTATATAAATACCTGATGGGGGAAGTAAAGAAGATGGAGCTTTTCTCAGTGCTGCCCAGAGACAGGACTGGGGGCAATAGGCACAAACTGAAAACCAAGAAATTATGTTTAAATGTCAGGAAAAAAAAATATTGCAAGAGTGGTTTAGCACTCTGACAACAGGTTGCTTAAAGAGGTGGTGGAGTGACCGTTGTCGGACGTAATTCAAAACCTGACTGGACACAGTCCTGAGCAACATGCTCTAGTTGACCCTGCTTTGAGCACAGGGGTTGGAGTGGATCATCTCCACCGGTTCCTTCTAACCCCAGTGATACTGTGATTCTGGTTGTCAGAATTTGGCTTGGGCAGTGCTACGTTCATCTGATATTAATGAAGATTTTGTGGTTTATATTTTTAGCTGTTCATCGAAGTATTTTGCTTAACGAATGTTTTGTAAACTACAGTTATGTGTTGCAATACTATTCTAGTGGATTTTGGTATTAATGTATATTTCCATTTGTGCCTGTGGTTTTTTTGTGTTTGGCTGGTTTTTGGGGTGGGTTTTTTTTATATCAGTGTCCCTAATGTAAATTAAATTGAGATTAGTAGGAACTGGGCTTTCAAAAAATATGTGACACAGCTTGTTTTAATGTCTGTCTTGGAATTAACTGTCTTTTGCTAACAAATGTACCTCGTAAATGATTTGGGGTTCCGACTCAGAAAAGAAGAACAGCGATGGCAGGATGTTTTTGGTGGTTGGGGGTTTTTTTTGCTTTAAATGGCTAGCGGGCTGATCCTGCTCACCTAGAAGTCAAGAAAGTATTTGGGGTTCCCACAATACTTACTTGTTAAACACCTGAAAGTCTCAATAGCTTTTGAATATATAGTGTATGCAAGATTTGGCTAAAAGGTAAGGAAGAACCCAGACAATAAAACGTGTGTCTGGGCTTAAACTTTCCAAATATGCAAGGGTTCCAGTTACGGCCATCTCTGCTGTGAAGGAGCATTTTAAGAATGTAGGGGTTTATGAGGATTGGTATCACTGCTGATGCACACAGAGCTCAGATTTCAGCTCTGGCTTGGCAAAGCCTCATCCTGAGCCCCATCAGGACTCAGTGCTTCATCTGCTAGCACGACCTCATCACTGCGGTAATGCCGCTGAAACTGAAACGCAAGGTACATTCCTCAAGCTGAGCAGGTCTGCAGAACCCCCTCGCCTGGCGCCTCTGCAGAGGTCGAGGACCAAGGCTGCTCGAGGAAAGGAGCAGTGCTTGGGGTGCCGCCTTCCCCAAAAGCAGCACCACGTGGCGTTGGGGCAGCGGCTGCTGCAAGGAGCTTACGCGCTGGTTGAAGATGGAACCTTTTCGGTTCACCGAAAGGCTGAGGTGATGGTGGTGTAAAGCGGTGACTGTAGCTCAGTGCAGCCCATCGTTCTTTGCTGACTCGGGACGCGACCCGGGGAGTAGTGGCGCAGCGTACCTGTTGCGTAGCAGCTGGCTGGGAATTCTCCGAAGTTGCGGAGGTGGTTCATCGGTGCCCGGCTCTCGGGGCTGGTCACTGGGGTTTAGCTGCCTCAATTTTCCGTAAGCTGTGTGGAAGACCACAGTCTGGGAAGTCTGACTCTGAATTCCCAAATGACAGCACATACTTTAAAAGTATGCATTATTTTACAATATTCCCTGTCAAGAAAAAAGCGTCGCCCACCACCTTCCCTACAGGCTTTTAGACAGAGTCGGTGTGTAACTGTAACTCCACACTGGATGATAGGTCCGCTCTCTGGTTCGGGACAATCCTAAAGCGTGGTGCAAAGGTCCAGAGGAGACTGTGAGTGTCCTGGAGCACTGCTAAGTAGCGTTATTCGAAGGACAACCAGTCAGTCGGTCGTTCATGCACTGGGAATGAAGGGAAGGAGCGGGAAGTTGGGTGGTTTTGATTTAAATGTCAGATTGTTTTGAAACATAGTCTGTGCAGTATGTAGGTCAGTGCTAAAGGGATAGACTGTATCTGTAAAGGTGCTGAGAATGATTAATTTCCCTGGACAGAATTCTAGGGGGTTTTTTGGTGGGTTTTTTTTTTTTTTTCAATGTGTGCTCAAGTAAAGCTGCACATTCTCATTCATGATGGGCTCAGGTTTCGGACTGTCTGCCCAAAGGGGAAATTTATCCTGGCAACTGCTGAAAGGGGAACTCTTGTGGATTGGCACCAGTTTGCACATAAAAAAAAAATTAATTTTTTTTGCTGCGTTTAGGGTAGCTTTTCAAGGATGGTTTATTTACATTTCCTTCTGTGTTCTCTAACCATTTGCATCAGCGAGAGTTGATATTTATGTGCTTTCTAGCAGCTGCCAGGCACCGTGTAAGATGTGTATTAGCCTCCTTTCACTGCCATGAGCAAGCAATACCTCTATTCCTGTGGAAAATTGTGCCTACAGTGCTAGCTGAGCACTTGCTTCTGTGTGCAGAGACTGACTAACCGGTTGGTCTAAAGGGCTGTGTTGCTTAACGGAGACATTTTTTTATTAGTCAGTCACATTTGTGCTGGTGATTTTGTTACTTAAAGCTGTGAAATCATGTGGGAGTGAGTTGAGTTGAGAAGCTTGGGTCAGATCTTCTCTGAAGCACAAGGGGTGGATCACATAAGACCTCTGTAGCGGTCCTGACCAGAGAAAAGCTGTGTAGCTGTGTCAAGCCTTTAAGAGTTTTTTCACTCATTAGCTCTTTATATGATGCCTAGCCTAGCTAAAGTCTGTATTGACGAACCATAGATGCTAATGGCAGAGTAGTATTTAAACATAATAAAATCCAGCCTAATGGAATATTTAGGGAAAACTTAATGAAGTCTCATTGACAGTCTTTTACATGAGCGTGAACCTTGTTTCCCTTCTCCCCTTTGACCCCAAGCAGTCTGAACTTTTGTCAAGGCCTTGCAGTCTCAAACAAAACATTTAAAACTTGGCTGATTTGAAGTTTTAAATGACAGTAGAGCAAAGTCTGGAAAAATTATTTGATATTCTAAAACCTTAACTTTAAATAATAATTTATTACTTATTTTTTGCTACTTTGGTGCTCGCATATGCAGGAATAGATTTTTAAAACAGATTCTGTAATTGTTATGCGGTCCATCCATCTTCTCACGCTTTATGGATTAATAGTGGTCCTCAGATTGTAACAAAGGAACATGTCTTGAGGGCCTGGGTTTTTACTGTGATTGCCAAGATGCCTGAAAACAAGGCCTGCATTAGCTTCTATTCATTCTTTCCTATATAGTCAAATATGCAGAGTCCCTGATAGATGAGAAGCAGGTGGAGGGATTATGCACAGAGGAGACACGGGATGTATTCTATGCAGCATGCTGCAAAGACTGTTTAAAGATGGCTTTGCTCAGTAATTATGTCAGCCATGTTTTCTAGCGCAATTTGGCAAGTTTCTCCAAACGCTTCTCCTGGTACGTGCATGCATAACTTGTATGTGCTACGTATCTCCAAAGAGTACAACTTCATAATGTAGAAGAAGGCTTGCAAAAGGTGCTATTGACTGAGTAAAATATGTTTCCCTGGAATCCTGATGGATTGATTTATTGCTTCTGCAGTTTTTTCTGGAAGCTGCCACATTATGGAATTGTGCCTTCTGGGTCAGAGATGAAAGGAGCTGGCCAGTAACTCTGCGGAACTGAAACAATTTTTTCCGAAGGTACAGTAAATTTTTTAGCTCTTGTGTTGAAATGCACTGTTTTGCCTGGTCAGTAAAGACTACTAATTCATATTTTTGCAGCAAAGAGAATACTTGGATTCTTTGTTGCAGGACATCTTTGGTTGCTGCTGGATTTTTGAGGAGTCTGAGTCAAAAAATCCTCTGTTTTCATTTTGATCTCTTTTTCATGAATCGTGAAAAAAAACCCGTGGTCTGGGATTCTGTCTGTGTATAAGCAAGCACTAAAGAGCTTGGGTGTATATGTCCAAAATTTGTTTGTGGGCTAGTCAAAACTGACAAGTTATTCAGCATATGGGACTGGCCATGTGGTTGCTTTTGGATGGCTGGAATTATAAAAGAAAAATAATGCAGATGTCTTAACATTGTCACCTCTGAATTTCGTGAACATAATTACAAATCCTTTTGGTAAGCTGAGTATTCCATAGAAGTGTAAGTGTTACCGTATCAAATCAGTGGCTCTCCTGCTGCAGTATGACTGTTTCATCACTGTAATGCTCAGGGCTGAAATCATTCCCAAAGCTCGCAGCCTCGAATAGGTGATGGAAAAAAACCAGGGGAAGGAAGTACACTGAAAGTAATTTCTCTATGGTATCAGTTTAGGAGATGATTTAGATTCACATTCCTATGCAGTACAGTGTTACTTCTAATAATTTTTTTTATCTTGCCTCAGCAAGTGGCAGGCACTGCTCTGGGGGGGGGAGGGAAACGTTGGAGGAAGCCTCAGGTGAATTTGAATGTAGTCTGCTGGACGTTGCTTAAGGAAAAAGCAGGCATGCTAGTTCTTTTTGGCATGTCCTAGTAAGAGCATAGGCAGAGAAGAAGGCAAATTTGCCGAGTAAGAAACCGTTATGGACCATCACCAAATCAGTAAACGAATGTTCTCTACACATGAATTTATTGCTGCTTAGAAAGATATGAGGCTGTTCTGCTCTCACATTGTAACATCAGTCAACATGGAAGTACCAGTGGAAAGCGTGTTCAGAAATGTGCAAGAGTATAAAATTCTCTTCTTTGTATTTTATACACTGAAATGTATGCATTTCTTAAAATCTCCCATCTTGCCATGGATGTTTCAATGTTTTCAATTCCACTAAATCAAATATTTTCTTACAGGGGAAGAGTACAAACAAAATTGCTCAGATAGTAACAATGTCTGTTACTGGTACTCATTAGGCACAAAACATGGGCTAAGCGGCCTGTTTGAGTTGTCGGTAGTAAGTCAGTTCTGGTGATAGCAGTGCCTTGTGCATTTGACCATAAAAAAAAATAAAATATTTTATGTTTGTTGGTTTGTCCACTGAGTTAAGTTTGTCATTCTAAAAGCAAGGTTGATTGTTTCTGAGATTCTCTTTTCTCTTTAAGCTTTTTTGTAGACATCTTTTTCATTGACATGGTTTTGCTGAGGCAAAAGCTGTTATTTTTAATAATTATCTTTACCTAATTCTGCATATAGCGAGTGTATAATTAAGAATAATAGACCTTAAACTTCTTTCCTCTAGAGTTCAGCTAGTTAAAAATATTTCTCGGTAAATATTCTAATATTCCTTTGTCCTTGCTGTCTTAAAGTATTACAAAAAAATAAAGGAAATCCAAAATCAAGTTATAGATTAAAAATCCTAGGAGTCTGCCCATGTGATTCATACTACTTAACCAGAGCTTTGTTTTCACAGATTTAGAACTGTGATACTGAGACAGTGGCCTCTCTTGGAAGCCTGTGCTTTCTGTTTGGGAAATACTAGGTCTTTCTCTGGACGTGCTGTTTTAAATCCCAGCCCTGTTCAAAGCCTCGCAGCCTCCTGGTAGCTCCGCAGGGCAGAAGGAGGGAAGGAAGGAGTTAGCAGGGCCAAAGGAGCTACGCATGCACTCCGACGTTGGAAGGCTCCTTATCTTTTGATAAATGTGTCTGAGAGGGATGAAGAAAAAGTGTAAGGACAGATCAGCGTCAGCAAATGTCTTCTTCCTTTCTTAGGATTTGCAGCTTTGCAGTGTTTTGGTTTATAAACCAAAAAAAAAAAGAAGTTATTAATTACTAGAAAGCGAAGCAATCAAATGCAGTATGTGATCTAAGTCTTAGCTGAGGCTTAGTAGTGGGCAGGAAATTCTTCCTTCCTGAAGAGGTTATGTCTGTGTGCGCTGAAGTTGAAGTTTTAATGGGGACAACTCCAGAAATGCCACAGTGGACATTGAGAACTTACAAAACATTGCAGTTCTGACACACAGTTGAAATATTACAGATGCTAGTTTTAATAAAATGTAAATAGTCTGAAAATCTTAATAAAATCAAGTTGAGATACTGGTTCCGTTGCTTAAATGGCAGCATTTGTAAGATTGAAATGAAAGGAAAAAGCACTAATTCTCCCGTCTCCTTTCCCTATACCAGTTCTTGGGCATCTTGCTAGGTGTCATTTGGCCAAGGGGTCAAACTCAGCCCTTCAGGCAATTTGTGAGAGCAAAAAATGGGGTTGACTTCCAGAAGATTTTGGGGTACATACTACAAGGTCAGTAGTCCTGGGCTACATCTGTGCCACAAGCAGAAGCGCGATGGAAGTGCCGGGGGTACGGTGGTAAAGTCCGTGCTGCCCTGTCTTTATTGCTGGGGTTGTCTGTGCTAGCTACAAATGTCAGAGCAAATGATGGAGTTTGCTCTCCTTTCAGCAATCCCATCTTCAGGTGTGCACTTTTAAATTTCTGTAGGACAGGTGAAAAAAAAAATAAAAATTCCATGTTTCAGTCTCCCATGTTTCTTATAAGGCTTGGGGAAAACCTCAGTTCAGATAATCTGACTGCAGTTCTGCCAAAACAGCTTTATGGAGCGGCATTTTCAAGAGCTTTAAGCATCTGTAGTAGGTTCCTGGATTTTCAAGTGGACTTACATAGGACAGCTAACGTAAGATTCAGGTTTTAGAAAATGAGTTGTAGCCCTCAGCTTCCAGTGCAGTGCTCACGTCAACATCTTGAAACCAAAGCTCTTGAAAACCTTTGCACTTGACAAGGATTCTAAGTAAGGGTCAAGCATTCTGGGGATAGTTGCAGGTACTAAACTCAAAATGTAGGACAGTGTGTCTCAAAAAGAAAGCAACAGCAATGTCTTTGAAGCAGTACATTTCAAATACAGTGGTAACAGCTGGTTGTCCCAAATGTGAGTGCTAACAGTTAAGTGTGATCTCCAGGATGGTGCATCACTATTTACTGCCAAGCATGCATTGTTTACTAAAGAACCACTTTGGGCCCAGCCAATTACATTTTTCCAACATATAAATATCTTTACTTTCATAAAAGTGTAGCACCCCTTAAAAAAAAAAAACATCAACTTGAAGTCAAAGCTGTTGGAAAATACAAACCCTTCTTTGAAAGGTCATTAGTTTCTTTAATAATTAGTATTTTAGTCTGGGCAATATATTCAGTGACACAAACAGTCTTTGCCATGAAGGTTTTGTAACGTGAGCACGCTGTAATTTTTTTTTTTATCATGGTCGCTTTTGAATACTGAAGCCCCCCATGCTGTGTTACTTTGTGCCTCCCTCTTGTGCCTTTCTATACCCGCTAGACTTCCTCAGGTAGGCTAGGTTATGTCTCAGCTGTTCTTTTGTTTTGAAACACAGGTTTACTCGCCATTTTCCCCAGACTCTTTAATCCTGCCCTAGATGCCTTTTTCCCTCTTACTCATTTCTGATTAGCAACAGAAAATCTCCCTTTGTTCTTAATTGTTGTCTGCTTAGGTTTCAAAGTTAAAAACTAGTTAGCAGCCATGTCCTATGCAAGAATGCTTTATTTAAATGGGTCACCATCAAAATCCCCAAACCCTTAATGTTATTCCTACAGAAAATGCAAGAAAGCAGCCAAGCCCATTTCACAGGAACTTCACTTCCGTACAGAAAGAGCGAGCCTAATACCGAAAAGAGCTTACAAGATGTATGCAAATAGCTCCCTCAGTTCACCACATTTCTCGCATCAGTTTATATACAGTACTACTTCTGTTGACTACAAATTACTTCACAAGAAACTCTGCATCTAAGCAGAAGGTAAGGAAATGAGGGCTTTTGGTGTGACCAGTCTCTAATCTGCAGAAGATGTACAGTAAGTATATTATTGGAATTAAATATTTTAATATGATAGCATCTAATTTCCAGATAATTTCTTCTGGCTCAGTAGAATGCTGTGTTATGGAAAAAAAAAATTCACTGTTAAGGATACTTAAAGAGGTTTTATGTTGAGGACTGTCAATTTTCATCAGACCTGCCTTCAAAGGATTGTCATTCTGCTGATCGGTCTTGGGGTCTGATATATCTTCAGCTTGTTGAAAGTATTTATTGTGGGAAGTGGCATTACAGCATTAAGATAAAAACTTCAGTCCCGAAGCATAGCTTGGAAGCTAAGTGACAGTGACAGGAAAAAGTACTGGTGAATAGTTGAGTTTTGTATGGGTTTTGTCACTGCTCAAATCACCCCCGAATCCAAGTGCTTTATGATTTTAAAGCAGAATTTTTAAAAGTCTGCGTATGCTTTTAAAATTCCTGATTTCAGCTGAAACTCAAACTATTAAAACAGTATAGAAGAATCTGTGCTGGAGAGATTTCCAGCCAGGTTGAAACACAACCAGTACTGGAATTTTCATTTGAAGACTCTGATCTTGCAAAACTGCTTTGTGTATTTCCAGGCCATTAAAGTCTGGACAATCTAAGATAAGCAACTAAACTCCGTGTATTTCTTGCAGCTAAATCTAACTTGCAGAGACTCACTCACACCACAGACAAATCTCCCTTGTCAAGAGAAGAGGTGTGTACAGACTTGGAGTTTGCAGTGTTTGACTGTGATTCCTTTGTGTTAGACAATTCACAAAGATGGTCTTCCACAATCTGAAGTGACCCAAAGATGTACTTCAATGATGATTTTCAGTTTGGTGGAGCAGTGCCTGACTCCTGCATGGGATGATGGCTTGAACTACATGGATTATCCGTACGTATAAATTCATAAATATACACACAAATGTTTAGAAGGCTGGAGCCAAAATTATTAAGAGTGTATTTGTATGCTGTATTTTCTACATCTTGATTAAAATGATATTTCTAATATCTAGGACACATGGCTGATTTAGCTCAGACTGGTAGAACTTTAAATCAGGTTACATTGAAAAGGCTGTTATTTGTTTGGGGCTTGTTTGTAATATGTGTGCATGGATCTCTAACAAAAAAACCAACCCACAAAGTTGCTTAAAAGCACTTCAGCTGTTTTTAAATCATTAGGGTTTTTTCAATTAAGAATTTACCTATTTTTTCTATTGTTTGGATGCAGGAGTTATGTTGTTCTTAACAGTATCCGTACATGAATTTAACAGCAATAAATTAAGAATTTTCTGTAGAAACCACAAAACAAATTCAGCTTTATTAATTTCAGAAATTTCAGAATTTCTGGAACTATATTCAGAAATATAAAACTGGTTCATTTTTCCTGAATTTGAGTATCCTCCTACCAAACTGTAAAGGAAAGAATTCTACCAGAAGCTACAGAGGTGTCCATTTTTTGAGGGCAATGGGGAGCTGCAGACCTATAATCACATCAGGGTTTGAGTGTAGGTTATCAGTGAGGAAATGACTTTGTTTTTTTTCTCAGCAGTGACTGACGTTCCCAAGAAGCGTCCAGGGTTTTTTCCATTTTTCCTAAAAGAGGTTGAAAAGCAACATTGTGATAATCTTTTCTGATCTGCTGTTTCATTGCAATGAAAGAGAGAAAAGTGCTCTGCTGCATAGTGGTCATGGATCTTAGAATGTGGGAGATGGAAGCCCTTCAGGAATAGGATGCGATGCACCGGCTGCTTGCTTATGTGATTGTTGGGAGAAGCAGAAGGAGGGCCGTTGTTTTAGTGTGTTAGCCTGGGTTCAGTAGGCCTAGAAACCCTCAACTCCATACAGATTGGTACAGCAAGAGTTTAATGAGGCAGACGAACGTGTGCACATGCGGTGTTTTTGCCCAGTGTTGCAATATATCCTTCACCCTGTTCCACGAAAGCATCAGGAGTCAGGATGGTGGTTCTGCATTTGCATAGGTGTGAGCAGACACTGAATTGTCATGGCTGTTCGCGGCAAGTACCAGAATACAGAATCATTTTGTGATTAAAATGCAGCTTGGTGGGGGTTTTTTTGTTGGTTTGTTTTAAATTCCTCAAAGTTTTTCCTTCATCTCCTTCCATTACAATACATTGAAGTTCCTTGGAAGGGGTAGCAGTGTGGAGGCATGGCTACCAAACCTGAGCAAAATTGGTTTAATTTGTTAGCTTTCCAGTCTCCCTTAGTATCTTAGTACAGACAGTTAAGCATTTACAGTTATGGAATGTATTTGCCCATCTTTTGGGTTTTGAGTGGGAGCATTCAGAATATCTTTTGAATGAACACAGTGACTTGGAAATGTCCCAGTTCTAGGGACATGAGTGCTTCTGCAGGTATATTAGATTTATTGTCTGCCAGCAGTCATAAGAGCAAATCAAACAGATTTGAACCTGATTCTTCTCTTGCTTTGAAATCAGAAGTCATTCCCCTGAAATATATGAAGAGCTGCATAAATGCAAACCAAGTAGCTTTGGCCTGAAGGCTTTGGTTAATGCTGCTGCTTAGAGAATCCCTATGAAACCTAACCTGGCAGGGCAGGGTCCCGTGCTGAGCAACTTTACTTTGTTTGCCTGAATCTTTCTGAAGTTCATAGTCATAGGAACAAGGAAGAATTGCTGCTTCCTTATGCCCATGTAAATTTTGGAATGGAGGAATTAATAGGGTCTCTGCTGTATCAGCTGCTTATTTTTCTGAAATATATCAGAACTTTGAGACTTCGATTCCAACTCTAAATTGGATTAAGATAACCAGTGGGTTCAAAAGGAGAGTGGGAATAGGAGCACAGACGGACCAGGAGCACGATCCACAAGTGTCATTTCTTTTGGAAAGAAGACTAGAAATAATGAGTGACTAGGAGTCTCCTGTTTGGGGGAAAAAAATGTACTGGAAGTAAAACATGCATTTGAGCTCTTTTATGAATAGAGAAGAACCGATGTTGGAAGAGCAGAGGGTAAGCACTGCCAATGGATCTGGGACCCTTTGCTGGAATACGGGAGAATTTTGGGTTTCAGTGTTACAAGAAGTGAGAGACTGGTCCATGGGGATGATTGTTGAGCCCTAAGTGCATCCTGCAGGGATGCCTTTTTCTCACTTCTTGAATCAAAGGCATGTAGAGAATCTTGATTTCATCTTCACTGGCTTGTTGTAAATTAAATCCTCCTTCTACAGGGAATCCATACTGTAAGTTCACCCTGTGTGAAATAAAGCATGGTAGTTTAATTCTTGCTGCCTTAGTGAGTAATCAGACACTGTCTTCAGGGCTGAAGCGAAGGCATGTGAGCAAACTGGGTTACCTCTTAGCCAGTGCATGGTAATTTTGCAAGGGTTAGCATTAAGTGATAGACGTGGGTTAAGAAGCGTGCTGGTGAACATGGGAAATCCTGCAAATAATAAGGTTTAGTCCAACGGAGATTAAGTATTTATTTTGCGTGCTTTGCTTTAAAAGAAGAATAATCAGCATGAAAAAAATCTCATTTTGAATGATGGATCTCATAGTCCTCAAAAGAGTAACCACTGAAGTTTAGCCAGAAAAAAATTATTATTTCCTCCTAAGGGTTAGATTCTTGAGATACTCATCAATGTGTGCAAGAATATTACATCACTATCCTCTGGGAATAACCATTTCAATCTTTTTCTGCCCCATTCTGTAAAACGCTCTGTTGGAATCAACCAATTCCCTGAATGAAATCTCATTTTCTCTGGCCTTTTCCCTGCTGAAGAACCCTATAAACACAGAAAAGAATTCAACAGAATAGAGGAAAAAAAGTTACACTTTTTTACTAAAAAAAAAAAATTAAAAAAAAAATCCGTGACTTGCTGCTTACATGGCACTCAGTCAGAAATCTCAGTTCTTATTATCAGCCAATTTATAATAAGCGAACTGACATTTATGTTTTGCAGTGCAAACAAGGTTAAAAAAAGCCATCAGGATTTTCCACTGGCACCCATGACATGAACAGCGAGCCTTGCGTTGACAAATATAAGTAGTATGCACAGTTGTAACTGTTTTTTAATTGCATCGCAACACTGGTCTGTATCAGTTTAAGGCTGTCCTCTGTGCGTTGCTTCACTACGTTGGTTTGTGAAGAGACCCCAGTGGGCGTCCTCATTTGTTTGCTTCGCATTTCTCATAGCATCGTCTGAGGCTTCTGCATCTGGGAATGTTTATTACATGGAGTCTGGACAGTGGCGCTCATTTTGAGAGGCACCATACGTCAGGTTTCCATATGCACGGCAGATGGCTTGCAGACAGGAGGGAGCTTTATGTTTTTGATACCTTGAAAGAGACACTTGGCGATAGGCTGCCTGGTAGTTTGGCTGCCGAGTAGTTTGGCAGCTCCACAGCATTAAAAGGAAACAGAAAACCCTGCTGGCACACAGCGCAGGTTACACCCCACTTCTGTTGGGTTTAGGTATGTAATAATGAAATAGTCTATTAGAGAAGGGAGCGGGGGAGTCTTCAGTCCTGCAGCTTCTTCGGCACGGGTGGTTGGTTCACTGTGCTTACTGTTCTGTCTTCATACTTGTTGGAACAGTTTATCAAAAGACGAGATGGTTTCGGGGTTTTTCCTCAAAGATACGCTACAGTTCGGAGAGGTTTGCTGAGTGGGTTCCTCTCATGTAGGTGATAGGCAACTCTGTTTAATTGTTAAAAATGCATGATCAGGATTTGACTCTTAATGAAGTAACCGTTGTATATGACACCGAACAGTCATCATAATTGGCCATAATGGGTCATTTCATGGAGATGTAAATGTTGTGCGTTTACGTGTATGCACCATCTTGGTCTGCATCACAAGAATCATCGCGAGTCTGCAGCCTGCTTTAAATTACCCATAAACTTCAGAGCCTGCAAATATTTTAAATACGCTACGAAAGTTCATGGCCTTTGTGTGGTATCTGAGTCTGTCATTGCTTGAATTAAAGTTGGGAGTCTTATTCAGAGGTCACTGAAGTCGTTGGAAAGCCCAAGGCCTTGATTGGCAGTGACTCCGTTGTTCTACCTGCAGTAATAGCTAGTGATAGACATTTGTGGCCTTGTGAAATTTGTCTGAAGCCTCAAACTCTTCTCCTGGTAGTAGAGTGTGCACATCACAGAAATCACTCATCGTGCTTGGCAACTGGAAGAGAAAAAAAACAAAACAGAAAAATGGTTTGGCTTGTAATGTTAGTTATCCTCCCTCCACGTATCTTTTGGTGAGCGTAGGATGGGATGTAGCAGCAATGACAAGGGTCAAGTTCACACTGCCACATTGGAAGGTGCCAGGTTTCAGTGGTGTAAATCTGCCAGGTTTTATAAGCATCAGCTTGAATTTTAAAGTGCCTTCAAACATGAGAGACTAATACCACAGCCTTAAAAAATGCAAATAAAGAACTGCACGTTCTTTTTGAGTTGGTGAGCATCCCCGGACACAATTTGGCTTGGGATGAACTTACTGAACTAATTCCCCTGTTGATACCAGGGATGTTAGTGATGCCAAGGATGTTGCCTCTAGAGACAATATGTGCATCAAGGCTTTTTGAGTGAATGTAGCCATGATGCTGTGAAGTCTGCACAGAAGTGTCCTACTGTAAGTTGCTTTATTTTAAATGACATCTTGTTAATGTGTCCTTTTAAATTAACAGGATCTAGCAGATACGTAAAAGATGTTGTTTCTTTCCCTATAGTGTCTTTATTATCTCATGCTTTCAAAAGATTTACAGTAATACCAGGGGAAAGCTCTCTTGGAAATGAAACTTTCAACTTTTTATCCAGCAGCAGAGTAGAGTTTGATCAACAGCAAGTTCTGGACATCCAAATATGTATTTCATGTGCTGATTATCCCTGTTGGTTGGAATCTTCGTTTTAGAAAGAAAAGCTCTCCAAAACCTCTTGAAAGGGAATGTAACGTGGTCTGGAATGGTAGTTCTTCATACACCTATCTATTGGGGGTCACTCTTCCCTCTGATTGATTTATACCTTGTAGAGGACATCATTAGAAAAGCTTTGAGATTTCACCTCGTGTAGCTGGTAAGAAGGAAATGCTGCTGGGTTCTCTTGGGTGCATGCTGTTGAGTAGTGTTGATTAGAGTTACTAGTACTGGCAGTAGTAAAAGAAATGAGAAAGCATAGTGAAAGTAGTAGAAATCATGACCAACTATTGCTTTCTACCCATTGGTCCCATTAACCTTTCCACAGACAGCACCCTCGTGTCAGTTGTTAATGAGTTTTGCATCGGAACTAGACTACAGTACTAGATGACATGTGAAGTTTTGGGAAGAAGCAGCCATAGCAGTTAGATCTGAAAATTCAGAGAAGAGCTTTCAGTGGCTCACTTAGATTCCCAGAGGATGAAAATACGGATCCTTTAAGGCATACTTCTCGAAGTTATAATTCTTTGTTTAAAAGCCAGGCTGCTTGAAGTAAAAAATAAAGGGCTTAAAGCATTGGTTTCATTGGAGAATTTAGGACTTCACAAGGCTCTCCATAATCAACTTGAAACTAGTAGCACTACCATAGCATAGTATTCATTTTCTGCATTGTTGGAACAAAAATATCACTTTATAAAGAGCAGATGCTATTGCTATTAAGATTTGCATTTTCAAAATGTTTAGCATTCAGTATGTTCCTACAGTTATAGTCAGATAATGTGGGGGGGGTTCTTTTTTTCTTTTTTTTTTTTTTTTTTTTTTTTTAAGTCTGAAAGAACTGGTCTGTAACCAAACCTCACAGCGAGAATGTTTCTGTATGTGATGAAGAGAGGAGTAAGTCAGGCTCTTTGTCTACTCTTATTTGTATGTTTGCAAGTATTATTGGAGTATGATAGTAAGTTGCTACTGTTGACATCTGAATGTAGGTAGACTGTGGATGTGGTAGGTCCGATTCTGAGCTGGATCGTGTGGGCACAACAGCTGTGCCAGGACTGTAGAGAAAGTCTATGCTTGCTTCTCTCCCACTTTTAAAGCTCCATGGTAGTCATGAAAAGGTACCTGTTATTTCCATGGTTTTGAATATATTTATTTTACTAAAAGAACGATTGCATGACTTTTTGCTGTATGAAGAAAAAGAGAGAGGTATAAAAATAACAGGTACTAGTCCATGTGCTGTGGCAGTCTTTCTACTCTGCTGTTCTGGCAGCCTTGTCTTGCTGTCAAGACACTGATAATGGAAATGGTATTTGAATGTCATTACTAGAGTATATGCTGGGCCTATGCTACGGTCAATATTATTAAAGAAGCTATGCCAAGTTACAGTACTGAAGGATGAGAAAGATAAACTCATGCACATTGTAAGTTCAAATAGAAACTAATAAGGCCCTTCCCAGACCTGTAGAAATGACATAGGTGCTGTCACAGGAGCAGCTGAAGGGAAAGGAGGATGGTTATCCTCATTAGGAAATGATGGTCCAAAAATGTGTGAGAGAAAGAAATTACCTAATCATCGTTTCTTCACCAATATGCCCCAGTGAAGTTGTTCATATGTGTGTCTGTGTGTATGTATATGCATGTTAAAATAGAAAACTCTCCTGTAGAGTCCTGGTTTTTGGTAATATGACTGTCTTGTCATTCCTGATATTACTACATAGATTCAGCAAATCGTGAAACCTGACTAAAGAATGTGTGGCCAGTTTTAGCTAGTCTTTAATCAAATTTACAGGCACTCCACAAGCAAGTGCATTCATGTTGCCCTGGACATTCAGACTGCTCCATGGAAAATGTAATTCTAAAGCTTATGGCAGATTTTAAGCTGTTTTTATTTTTGTTACAGATATTTTATAAAGCCATAAATTGGGCATTGTCTCTAGATTAAATTTATGTGCATCTATTCAGTGAGAAATCATGCTGGAAATTGCTGGTGAACAAGATTTCTAACAACTCCTGGGTTTGACAGGCTTGGAAGTGTAACAAGAGTAGCCGTTCTTGTCTCCTAAGCTCCTTCAGACTTCAAAAGAGCTTTTTGTCATTTAGGTTCGGCTTTTCACACTAACATGAACTGCTGTTCTTAATTTATTTGAACTTTGTGTACATCCTCAGAGTTGGTTCTGCTGTAGGGAGCTTGGAGGATTTATATTCCAATGAGTCCTCTTTTATCCTTTCAGTTCACATAGGAATAATATTAAATTCAGTGTTTATGTAGCAGTCTCACAAAGGCCCCTTTGAGCTTGGTGGCAGTCTCTACGCATAGGGTAGGTAAGTGAGGTGCACAGATTTAATGACCTGCCCAAGGTCACCCAGACAGCCATTAGTGCGGACAGCCTTTCCTGACACCCTGCCCCCACTGCAGCAGCCACAAGGGTAAGGACGTTGTTGAGCGAGTCTTTATATATAAAGATTATCTGGAACTCGCGTTATTTCTAGACCTATAATGTACAAGATATTCTATGAATGAATGAATGCCGGATTATCGTGAGACAGAGCTCTGTTGTCATTGTAGCGATGCTATTGGAGGAACATGGGGATGAAAAACACCTTTAGAAACGTGTGTCCTGTG
This sequence comes from Haliaeetus albicilla, assembly GCF_947461875.1. Taxonomy (NCBI): domain Eukaryota; kingdom Metazoa; phylum Chordata; class Aves; order Accipitriformes; family Accipitridae; genus Haliaeetus; species Haliaeetus albicilla. The sequence goes on along the minus strand of NC_091483.1, from coordinate 8,454,405 downwards.
TGCAACTTCAATATCGTGCTGTGGATGCTAATATCAGTTCAGATATACACACTAATTTGCACACACGTGTTGAGAGTGTCTCTCTGTCCATTTCTGAAAGAGCTATGGAGGGAAGAACCAGGGAGCTTCCCTGGACGGAGGGGGAAGAGGTTATGGAGAAAGCGCGCTGCAGAGGAGGCTGGGGAGCTCCAGGGAAATTCCAGCTGGCCTCCATCCTCCCCTTCCCCGCTTTTCTGTCTCGGTCTTGAAAGTCTTCTTTTCTTTGGCAGCCACGTGAAGTGTGATATTTTCTTCACAGTACACGAGATGGGAAGTCAGGCGAGGCCGGCTGGCACAGAAGGTGGTGTAGGAAGTCTTTTCTGGTTTCTTTCTTTTCTTGGCAGTGTAAGATACAGTATAAGACGTGTTGGTAACTGACGTTTTAGAGGCTTAGGGCAGGACGTGCATACGTGGGGGTAGGTGTGAGCGGAGGCCAGGGCTCAGTACTAGTACAAAAAAGAAGGCAGAGTCTACCCTAAAAACGTGAGAACAGCTGGTCTATAGAAGCTGTCTGCTGTCGCCCAGGGCAAGTGGATAAGCATGTAAGTCTGAGATAACCAGGTATTGTTTCCTTAGGAAAGTTTGCTTAACTAATATACTTCATTTGCCAATGGTTGTCTTTAAATTAGAGTTACAATCCTTTGCCTGATTGCTTCAAGGTGGTGGGGGTTTTGGGGTTTTTTTTTCCTGTAAGGACTCTTAAATGCTAGGAGAATCCCTTTAAACATCTGTTCTAGCTTCACTAGAGACAGCGATGGGTGACTGCTGTGATACTGTAATTAGAGGTGGCTGCTTGGTTAACCGTGATTCCCGTGTCCACCTGGTGCCATCTTTTCAGTGTGAGCAGTTAAATGCATCCCATAAGCAAAAGAAATGCATCCGTTCAACATTCTGAAATGGGATTCAGGGCTTGTTTTCCCAGCAAATTTTATAATTCAGCAAGGTCTCAATTTGAAAAGCTTAGAATGCGCGTGCGCGTATTGAACTTCTCAAAATGGTCCCATTCAGGGTGCAAACGTAACCTTTAAGACAAAGCACATCAAATATATACTTTTTATGTTAGATACCCTCATATGTTAAGAAAGTTAAGATGTAAGCAAAGCACACAGTGCCAGTCTAGCCTAGTTTACAACAGTAAATCCAAAATACTCCTTGAAATTATTACTTGGTTTACGTGGTAGGAACTAAGAATGGCAATTTGGTAGACATTTTCACAATTCACCTCTTGGAATTTTCCAGAGAAATATCTAACAGTGAAATACCAACCAGAAGATTTCACAAATTCTGTGCTATTCAGTCTCAGCAGCTAAAAATTGCAAGTAGCATTCTCATCTGTGCGAACGCAGTGGTATGTTGTGTTATTGTACTACACTTAATGTTCTTTACTACTTCCAATCAAAGCTTGTTTAGCTTGCAGATCAGCTGTATGTCTAAAAAACTGAAAGAAAAATTAAACAGCCACTCTTACAAATGTGTCTTAGGATGTTTAAGTCAAGACACTTCATTTTTTTTGTCAAATCCATTACTAGTAGTAATAAAGGTTCTGCAGTTGGAACTTTGTTACCCATTCCATTAATGATCTGTCATGAGCTAGGATAACCCAGCTCATTATTGTGAAGGCTATATTATCTCCGAGTTTCGATGGCTGAGCTGAAGACATCTTAAAATAACAATATTAAAAACATAGTTCCTTCAGAAAATTTATCTGATTTGTTTCAAAAAAAGATTTTTAAGTTAGAAGCTACCATTAGTCATACCCTGTGCCACTAAGATTTTTAAAACAAAACAAAACAATTTCAGTCGGAAAGGCGTACATTGTCTTACCCAAAAACTCTGTGGACATATAAATAGATTTCACCTGTGTGTAAATAAGAAGACTTTCTATCCGGTGTAATTCAATCCATAGTGTTTCAGGAGAATTAAATTAGCCTAAGGAAATCAGGTCAAGAATGGTGTGCAGCCGTCTGCTACTGTCATGGCAAGTGGTTCATTTTTGTTAAAGCCACTTCCACCTGTTCAGTCACCGAAGCTACCTTGCTGGAGCACTGCAGAAACAAAAAGATCCATTCACCCCATCTCTGCTTAATCTGTCACAAGGCTGTGGCCGGAATGCTGTTTGGGGGAACAGTGGGGATGTTTGTGTTCTGTGTAGCTTAAAAAAAAATACCTTATCTGCTTAAACCCCTGCCATTTTGGTGCTTAGAACAATTTAGTTTATTTCTGAAAATGTCAAATTTATATTTCTAAGAGCTATTTTGTACTACTTCTAAGGATATGGACTGTTAAGGGTATACTCTTACCTTAGTTTATGTCGCAACATCTAACTTCTTTTACGCAGAATCTTGGGAAATCGTCACGGATGAAGTTCATGGTTTGGTGCAAGTGCAATGAATTATATGTATCCAGTGAAAATGATTTTAACTGCCTCATGAAGGATAAAATTCCAAAATAGTACTGATCTAGTACTACTCTCTTAAAATTGCCAGCCTGTTTGGCACGTTTGAGTGACAGTTCTTGTTGTAAAATTGTGCGACTGTGTGTACTACTACTTCCTCACGTCTTTTACAAGAAGGTTCTGACTACTGCATTTTGTTAAGTGCACGATCTTGCTGATGTGTAAAACATCAGTCTGGGATTGTTTAGCAGACTGAGCGCTTCTTGGAATTTAGAGGAAAAATAATTTTCTGAGTCCTGAATAGTAATAGATGAGAGTTGGATATAGCAGCTCATCTCTGGGCGAGCAGGTTTGGTTCTCAGACCCCTCAGTTCTGCCCAAGTCGTTCGTTTGGACCTAATCGTATGTTTTAGTCTATAGCTTGGTCTAAATGTCCGTTCTTTTTTACCTACCTGGTCGGTTGGTCTCAGTAAAAAGAAAAAATGAGCTCTTGTTCCTGCTGTTGCATTGGGATTGTTCACAAAGGACTTGTTAGATTTTGAGCACGTAGGCATTTCAGTGGAGACAGCTGGCTTTCCAGAAACCTTGCTCCATACCTCCCACTGGATGTCATTCCAGTATTTACACGGGACTGAGCACGCCTGAATATCTGGCGGAGAAGTCTTTTCTGCATGGCTGGCGAGACCAGCACAGGGAAATGTTCTTTCTTCCTTTGCGTTTTGGATGCGTTTTGAATACAAGCTTTACCAAAAGCTACGTTTTGAAGCAACTCTTCCTTTCTGCTTTCCAGATGTCCTTTCTCTGCCCTCTCCTCTTTCTCAGGTTATTTTGAATGCTTTTCAGGAATTGGCCAGGACGGGCCTCCAATAATAAAAATGCAGGGAATGGTCGACAGGATCATCTAATTATTTATGTTTCTGTTCCTTTCATTCCTTGCCTGGTGGCAAGAATTAAGTAAGAGAAATAAGTAAGCGTAGCTGTTTCTTTTATGAAAACGTGCTGGTGATGGGCTTCTGCCATGGATTTCAGGTCTGGACCTGAATCAAACTGAACTTCTTCAGAGTTTGGGGATCATTAAATTGGACTTGGAATCATGAGAAAATGTGCTGGAAAACTTGGAGCTATGTCTGAATTCCCCCAAAGAAGAGGTGCAATTCAAGCAATATGCGTAAAGAAAGGCTACCATGTATTCACATTTGATAGTCGCATTTTTGCTTTGCTGGAGGAATGGGTGCAGCTCACTGGCTTGGATAGAATCATAGAATCGTTTAGGTTGGAAAAGACCTTTAAGATCATCAACTCCAACCGTCAACCCAACACCACCCTGCCCACTCAACCATGTTCTCAAGTGCCTTGTCTATGTGTTTTTTGAACACCTCCAGGGATGGTGAGTCAACCACTTCCCTGGGCAGCCTGCTCCAATGCCTGACAACCCTTCCAGTGCAGAAATTTTTTCTAATATCCAATCTAAACCTCCCCTGGCGCTGTTCATGCCACGTTATCTCTGCTAATGCCAATGGCCAATTTCTAGTATAAAGAAAGAAAAATAAGAGTCCAGCGTTACTTCATTATTGCTGCAGGTAGGTATCAGGCGAAGTGGCAAAATCTTCCATTGAGATACCAAGTAAGGGAAATGAGGGATAGCAGATTGCACTGCTGTGCTTTGAGGGGTCCGAAAGACTAAACTGGCGTCTAGTCCAGGCCCAGCATTTCTAAACTGGGGGTGTCAAGGAGCCTGCCTGGTCCCACAGAGCCGAAAGTGAGTCCTCCCTGTGGATTCTGCAGAGCCACACCGGTGTCCTTGGGAAGCGCGTTGGTGCAGGGATGGTGGTGAAGGAGTTCTTCAGTTAGCGACCATCTCTGCTGTTGAAGAGACTCCGCTTAGGAAGGAGTTTGAGCAAGGAGGAAATTCTTAACTACTGGCTGAATCCTTTGCGCAGGAAAGCTAGGTTTGTAGATGAAAGGACTGAGTTTATATTCAGACCCTCTCAATAAGACATTCAATACGCGAGAGGAGCCGTGACATATGGGCCATGTTCCACATTTTCAGAGCATATTTCAGAATTAATTGTGCTGACAAAATTTTATAAAGAGCAGCTCCAGACTCTTTTCTTTTTGGCAACCGTTGGTCCTGGCTGCTGTCTAGCAGATGAACACGTTTTTCTGGTTTTATTATTTTGGGCTTGGCTCACATGCTTACTGTACAGATGATTGGGGGGCAGGGGGGAGAATTACCTACATTCATTAACAAGGCTTGAAATACTTGCAACAGTCAACAGCTTTTTAAAGCGTCGCCCCGAGTGCCTGGGGAGTCAGGAGGGGGAATAGCAATAGGACTAGATAAGGAGAGGTGGGAGTGAAGTCTGGAATAGGATCCAGGCTGTGTTGTTGTTTGCAGCCAATGTAGATGGCTGTCCGGGATCCAGAGGGCTGAGGTCTAGTCTGTGGAGAATTCCAGCGTGGTTTAGTCTAGACTAAACATTTTTGGATGCACTGAGTCTATCACTCTTGCTCAGACTTCTCTGCCAGGGACTAATTGGAGCTGATGATCACCTACCCATGAGAATTGTGAATTCCATTTGGAAGGTGCTTTTTTTTCTTTTCCTTTTTCTAAAAGCATTTTACAGGTTTTGGCAGGAGGGTATTTTTGGCTCTAAAATTACAAAAATACTTTCAGCATGGATTCAGGTATAAATGTTAATATTCTCCAGATTCCTTCATTTAAAAATTATGCCAATTACAAACAAACAAAAATCCAGCCCTCTTTCCAATTTGGTTAACCAAATTTACTTTCTCTTCCTTTCTTTTCAGACTTAAGAAGCTCTTTCCTTCAGGCCTTGTAATATGGAATGCATTCTTTCATTCTTGTTTTGGTAGGCATTTGTTATATGCTTCTCCCACAAAATTTGCATGTCATGGTAGAGCAATATGGGTGGGATTTCCAAAGCACTCGGCCTCGTATTTCTGTTGTTTAAGTCAATGGGATCGGTGTTAGGCTGACTCTGGGAGCGTTTGAAATCTCATTGTTGCTCAGACAGTTTGTGTGTGTTTGTTCATTTCTTATAATACACTTTACATGGACGGACCTTGAATGCTTTTACTTCATACTGAGTTTTCAGCGTATATTACTTGACAGTGTGAACAAAAGGAAGGCGATATATAGTGTAATATAATGAACTTTAGGAATTTTTGCAGGTTTTCTGTCAAATTTTATGATGAGATTAGAAGCATCATCTTCTCTTCTCACCCCATCTTCAACCTTCTCTCCTGAGAGGTATAGGAAGAAACCTTAAGGGCAGATATTTTAATGGTTGCCGGTCAAACAAAGGTTTTTTTGGAGAAGAGATATCAAAAGGTAATCGTTGTTAAAATTAAGGGGGTTTTTTGTGAGTTCTTTTGTGTATGTTTACATAATGCTAATTGAGAAACAACGAGATCTTGTAAAAGGCGTGAAGTTTTTAATAATGCTGTTTTAATCAATGTGCACTTCCAAATTCTTTTTAAATCAAAACCAGATCCAGAAGTAGCAGCGAGGGAGCTGCAGAACTGGTGAAACGTGAAAAACAGAAGCTTTGCAAAGGAAGACTGCTTACCGCATAAAGGTCTTCAGGCTGTTGCCTTAAGAGATGGTATTTATAAGCATAAGGTAGCCCTGCTCTGATTGGGGCACGATGAAAAGTTGGTGTGTTATCAGATGTCTGTGTAACAATAGTATTAAACGTAACATGAAATCACTTGCTGTTAGTACAAGAATTGGTGGGTAAGTGTGATATGGCATTTGGGAGTTCAGTAGCAGCCTTTGCATCTGATGAATTCCAGTGTTGCTATTTCAAGTCTGATTAATTTTCTTTGAGATTACCAATCAGACTTCTCAATATATGGATCTCTCTGGTTGCAGAAACCCACCCGAAGCTGGTAAAAGTTTAAGGGCTTGGAGTTAGGAGATCTAATGATCACCGTTGCATATGTTACTGTGACAATCAGAAAATTATTGTCTTCTCGTTTTGTGGTGAAGTTCATTCCAATACTATTTCTGAAAGTCATAGCTCAACTGTCTGGCTGAATGGGAAGAAATGCAGACTGCAAGGAAAGTTGTCCTCTTACTCATGGTTTCATAATTTTTATGGTAAAGCCTGTTTTGTCTTGAGTCGGTTAGTTCTTGCTCCCGTTTTGTTAGAGCTGTCACACAGGTTTATACTTGGCTCCTCTGTCCTCCTGACAGGAGTAAAGGCTCTCTGAGGGACACTGCAGCCAGTCTCCTCCTCGCAGGCACAGGCAGTCTCCCTTAGAGCACTGTCAAGTAGCAAGGAGGACACGAGGTAGCACTGGCAAGGATTTTGTCGTCAACCTGATCGGCTTTGCCAGTAAGAACTCTGTTTGTTTGTTTGTTTGGGTTTTTTTGTTCAGATTCCTGCTCCTCCGCTATAGCATCTACAGACCACTCCTCTAATGCTGCCAGTCAGTTTCAGAGGAAGACACTCACTGCTTTTGAGGAAATTTTAATATGCTTTGTATTAATTGTGAGGAAGCTTTCAGAAGCAGTTTTAGCAAGACTTAAAATCACAAGGAGATAAAACTCCCAACGTCCTGTATTCCTCTTGGCGCAGTTGGAGCCTCTAGAAATCCTGATGTCTTCCAAGCTTATTTCAGATCTCCCGTAGAGATTTCTACAGGAGTCTTTGGAGCAGTCTGGCTCTTGCAGAGAAATCTTCTCCCGGAGGGTAATATTCCTGCTTACTCCTGCCTTGTCTGTGCCCTCTCATTTCTTGGAAAGACTTCTGAGAAAGTGGCAGCTGACCGACTCTAGCAGGATCAGCCGTCCTCCAGTTTTGTAACCATCAGCTAGTTGGGTTTTTTGGAAATTATTTGAGGAGAGGTGGATGAGGACTCAGGAGCGGTGTGGTGTTATGTGAGAGAAGTGCTAGATTTTTTGAGTAGCCTTCAGCAACGCTGACTATATGATGCTGTCGATCGAAAAGGCTGTGGGATCTGGCAGGAATCAGAGAATTTTCTTCAACAAGCTGAGCTAATTGCTTTCAGGGAGTCCCCAGACAGTTGTGACGGTTGGTTGCTCTGTCTCCCATAAGGTCTTTTAAGTGCTGAGTTTCATGAAACTTAAACTTGTCCACCCTGTCGGTTCAGTTTCTTTGCTAAGCCTCCAACAGTGAACTTGAAATTGTAATGCTAACTGTATTTACAGTGGTTAACAAGTTGTCTTCTTCCCCATGGGTCTTTTATATAGGAATTTGACTCCTTGATGTTCCTTCTATACATGAGGGAAATTGTGGAATGTAAGTACACATAAATAAGAAGTGAGATACAATGAGGATTTTTTGAAAACAACTTCTAATTCCAGTTTCTAGACTGTCATCTGTCCGTCCAGACAGTAGTTCCTCTTGAGTCAACATGTCTCAGTCTTGTGGTCTTTTGACTCGCTTTTTGTGGATAGATTTCAAATGCCTGCACTGGACATGAAAGTCCGAGGAAACAGTTGAGATTTGCTTGCAAGACTGTCTCGGTCATTTCGTCTGCCTTTCTCTGCCTCTAGAATTTCCGCTGTCCTTTCAGTGTCCGACCAATGTCAACTCCCTAAGTCAGCAGGTCAGTGGAAAAAAGGATGATGTTTAGTGTTGTTCAACGGAAGCCTTCAATGCAGGGCTGTGGAAAGTGCCGTTATATTGTCAGGCCTTTATTGCTGTCTAGGAAAGAGATTACACGGTGGCCCCACAGATGATTGCAACTCTCTTTCTTCGAGATTAGGTTGACACAAAAGTCATGCGTGGCATAAAATTTGGCCATTTACTTTTGTGAAGGAGAGTGCCTGGCTTTTCATTGAATGCCAGATGAAAGTCATGGTAAAAGGCTACTGTTGTAATTGAATTTTTTTTTTTTTTTTTTTAAGAGTCCAAAGCTGATCTTTAAATAAAGCATTTGCACTCACTTGTAAGAGCTTATGCCAGTTGTGTGCCCTCTAATTACATTAGTCCAGGAATTCAGGTGTTAGGAACGGCACCAAATATTACAGGAGCTGCCAAGAGTGATTTCTTCCAAGCATTGATGCATAATCTCAGCCTGTTCTGAAGTCAAGATGTATTTTAGCAGTGATTCTTTCATTCCCTGCTATGGTGTTACTTCAGTCCTGTCCTTTTAACAAGCAAAGTGGAAAATGCTGGAGAAAGGCCACATTAAAATATATAGTGCCAGGATGAAAAACATTGGGTTCTTACATTATTGTAAAAATGAGGCTATGAAAGATCTAAAGCAATAACCTAACAATAATTTCTTCTCAAATAGTAGAAACAGTGACCAAAAGAATATATATTAGCATCACTCCATTGAAGTCAATTAATTTGTCTTGATGTAGACTAGCTGAGTGTCTTAAGAGATGTACCAGTAACTATTGTATTTACTATTGTATGGTTTTATGGAGAGAGGGCTATCAAAAATGCAATAGTGTTGAACATTTTACTCAACTCATATGCATCACTACGGTTCATCAATTAATCATGGTCATACCATTAATCATAGTTAATCAACTTAAATATAATATTTTAAATATAATAATAAAATAATTCCTAATTTTAAGATGACCTTTTTTGGTGAACTACAGTGGTGAAAAAACGCATTTCTTATGCTAAGGCAAGCTGTGCTTGAGAGATGTGCGAAGTATTTTAACCTGGGGTAAAAAAAAAGAAGCAATAAAATGTAGAAGAGGCCTTTCACATGGTTTGAATTTATCTGGCCCATAGCCAGCGACCATAGATTTGATTTGTATACCAGCAGGTCACTGGAGACCATAGCATTTATATTAAAATGCACTTAACTTTGTTAAAAGGCAGCATATACAGATAGTGTGTGATCCGTTAGCAGTTTTAATAGAATTACCCTACAGAAATTGGCAAGAAAAGTGCTGCATGCACCGATATGTCCTATTTTGCTGTTTCTTCTAACATTTTTGCTTGTTTTTTTACTATACTTAAATGCATTGCCTAATCTTAATTCTTCCAAAATGGAAAAAAGACAACATTTTACATCATTGTAATAAAACCTGAAATGCATTGCAGCAGAATTAGTCCATTTAATAGAAAAAGGTTTTAAGGAATCAATAAATATAATGATTTTTAACTAATTCCATAAAGGAAAAAGAACAACATGCTGGAGACTATTCATTGGCTCATACTTTTGGCTGACTTCATTACATTTTGCGTTGGAGGAATATACAACTAATTTTAATAGAAGACACACAAATAGATGTTTTTGTTGGAGAAAATTTTGTAATTGGTTAAAACAGACAAAACCAGATTTCCCAAACGAAACATGAAATTCAATACACTTTCCTTGCTTATAATTGACAGATGCTTTAAACTTACAACAGACAGTTTCTGAGCAATACTCTTGCTGTGAAGTGGCGGGGCAGGCAGTGGGAGGAGAGGAGGAACGAAGTCAAAGGGAGAAGTGCCAGGTGTAGGAATGAGATGGAGAAACTAAAGGGTCTTTTTTTTTTCTTCTACAAAAGAACTGCCAAGTATTTTCTTGCCTTAAATATTCTGAAGGGCCAGAGTGAGACATTTTGGGTATGTCCTCACCTCAGTCCGTGGACTAGGATTTAAGTACAAAGCTGTGCTCAGCAAACTGCAGATACGCTACTGTGCCTCTGAGATGCTAACGTTGAAAAACTGTGTGCGTCCTAATAAATGGAGCAGGTTTTATTTTTTTGTAGGCAGAAATATAAGGAATCGGACTAGATGGAATCAGAGCGCAAAACGTTCCACCGTGGGATTTCAGGACGTCATTCTCACTGATGGCAAGGGAAGGTGACAGTCCTCTGCAGTTCGCAGGCTCACAACACCTGTACTAGTAGATATCTTCAGAAACAGGCAAGAGAGAGCAGTCATGCGTACAGGGTTTCCACGGTTCTGCCCCTCGCTCCCTGGGTCAAGCAGGGAGCCCTGGTGCTCTTGGGGCTGTGATCAGGTTGGACGCTGCACTTGGCAGTTACTGGTTTGGGTCAGCTCTAGCTTTGCGTTTTCTGTTCGCTGCCTTGGGTTTCCTTTATCTTCTTTGTTGCAGCATTTATGTGCATTATAATAGCTTTATTTGCACAAACACTGAATTAATCTTTTATTTTACTTGGATGATTTCCCCTTTTGCCCATGTTCCTTCCTACCTTGCTGCTATCCCAGGAATTGATTTCTCTCGTTGAAGCAGCGGTGTGAGAATGTCAGCTGTTGTCCCTCTTAAGTCAGAGGCTTTATGTATCCAGAAGCCAACGTTGCCTTCTTTTCTTTTCGTAATCTTCTTTAACATATTGCCAACGTGTACATCATCTCCATCTGCTGACACTTCCCTACTGCATGTTTCAATTTAGATAATGTGAAAGAAAACAAAGCAAGCAGACACCACTGAAAGCACTGCTTTATCTGTGCAGAATGATCACGCTCACTCTGAGCTGTCGAAATAATGCAGGTGTTTCTGCCTGGCTTCAAAGTTACCCAAATACTGTGCATTTAGAAGATTGATTTCCAGTTCAGATAGGGTGTTACGTTTCACTTAACAGGACAGCTAGAGGGACAGAGGTTGGGAGGGGAATAGTCTAATGGGAGAAGGTGGCAAAAGAGGTTAGAAGCAGAGAAGGGAGGAGAACAAGCAAGCCTAGAAAAAAATGGATGGAGTGCAAAGGGAAGAAGAGTGTAGGAGCCGACAGAAGAAGCACAAGGATAATCAGAGGCTGCAAGAAAGGAATGGGAAGGGAGAAGTACGGATGGGGAAACAGTAACTTAACAACAGTAAAAATTCTAGAAATTGTGCTTATGTATGATCTTATGGTATCATATGATATTATAGTACTTCTCTCTCTGTTATTATCGCAGGCTTCTCCTGAGTTAAATGCTCCCTCCTTTTTTTTTTTTTTTTTTTTTTTTTTGAAAGGCAGTATGCTGAAGAATCTTCTAAACCTAACAAACTTAATCTCTTACTTCAGGATAAGCCAGAGGAGTAATCTCTTTTAAAAAAAAAATGCTTAGCACATTAGTTGTTTATTGGTATTTCTTATTTTGTCAGTGTCTTTAGCATGAGAAATCCTTTAGAGTTTTGCCGGGGCTTTCTGTAGGAGCAGGATTAAATCTGCTAAAGGAAGGCAGTGGTATAAAAAAAGAGTAACAGGCAGGCATTAGTGTCTTGGGAAGAGGAGTTCCAGTAAGGAGCACTAAATTTCGGAATATCATAAAGCCTTCCTTTAAATTGGAAAGTTCTAATTTTAAACTGCTGAAGATCTTGGCTGTGTCTCAGCTGATTGGCTCCCCAAGGGCTCTTATTCATCCTTCCTGCCTGTGACTTTATTAAATTGTATGATTCTGAAGGAAACCTTAGAAAAACACCTTTTTAGATATATTTATAGCTAGATATATTTATAGCTTTTCCAGAAACCAATTGATGCTAATTAACAGATAACAGCAGCAGCAGAAAACTTCATTTTTACAGAGCAATAACTCCTTTCAGGAGCAGGCAAAATTTAAGGCTGACAATAGGACTAGCGTGGCGGAAAAACGGAGGTGTCAGTTCTGTTACGCCTATCAGACTGGGAGTGAAATTCTTTGGTACTGATAGCAATCAGGACAGAGTCATTAATGTATTAATAGAGAAATAATATTTTCCTGTCTCCTCACCCAGCTCTGTCCCCGTCTGTGTTTTGATGCTTAGACCACCCAGGCTCTGAGACGATGACTGCATCTGAAGTCTAAATTCATTTCCAGAGCATGGCCAAGAGGAGTAAGAGTGACAGAAAGAGTTACAAAATCAAAAAAAAACAACAAAACCTGAAGAGGCTGCTACTGTTTTGTATTCCTGAGATGCAGCCAGGAGGACAGGATTCCAATACTGAGCGAGAGCGAGTGAAGGAGAGTATAAACCTAGAGTTTACCTGCCGAGTCTGGAAAGGATAAATACTAGATGGGATGCAAATGATTATGTATAAAGTGATCAATGCTTACTTTTTCCTTCTTTCATCCTTTCGTAGGTGATGGGAACAAAGACATACCTGATATAGTAGAAGGGCAATGGGCTTTGAACAGATGCTGACTAAACATCTGTGGGATGTTTAGGAGCTGACTTAAGCATCATATAATAAAAGGAAATGCTGAGGTTAGGTTTTCTAATGGGCTACATATTTTGCTGATTACTAACCATGTCTGTAACGTTGTGATGTGGAGGACAGTTCAATCTCAGCTTTAGGGAATGCCTAAGTGACTTCTGCGGTGTGTGGGTTGAAGGGTGGCTGCCTTCTTTGTCTGGAGTATATAGTGCTCAATTTTACCAGCAGCCAACATTTATAGAGGACTAGGAAAACAAGTTATATGATTCAGCTTGGCAAATTCTGAGTTTGTGTTAATCAAAGATACAAATTGTTTCATATACGTGATTTTGTCTTATTAGTGGGATGGGAGTTACGGGTGGGATATGTGATGTTTGCATACAGCTGCTGTAGGAGAGTATGTTACCTTGGGACAGAAAGCCCTTTGCATGTTATCTTGCAGAATATTTATGACATTTATGTCATTTGTGGGACAGTAAGAGCACGTTAATCTTTGTCCATTTTCCGTCCTCAGGCTTCAACCTGTTCTTGCAAAGGGAGACTGCTGCTGACATCGTCCTGGGCTCTGTGCAGAAGGAGTCATCTTGCATCCTTCCCCAACAGAAAACAATCCACTTTCTGGTTTGTGCCTTCCTTTTGGGAAGAACAAATTCTGTGGGACTGATGCTGCTTCCCTTTGTTCTGACTTGGTGGGGGGGGTTGGGACTTTTCTTTTAAATGAATAACCTAAGAGAAGAAATCATTGCTGGCCACAGAAACGGGAGAAAATCAATGAGCGTGTCCTGTGTAAAGGCAAGAGGCAGCCAGCAGCAAAGCTGCCTCAGCAGCTCTACCCCATGTTAGTCTATAGTGCAGTACTGTATTGATTGTGCTATCTTTGTCCTGTGAGCGGCTGGGGCTGTCTTCCTTTCGTTTATGGTAATACGAATACTGACTTACCAATGCATGTGTAGTAAAATTGACCTTACTGGGAGTGGAGGAGGGCAGTCGATTTGAAAAAAATCCAGAACTTATTGAACTTTACTGGATTGAGGCCATCAGATTCAACTGTCAGGATGTGTCAGAAAACAGGAGTGCCTTGGTGGGGAAAAAGGGGATGATGGGATGTGCTCAAAGTGTTCTTCTCTTGAATTCTTACATGCAGTACCTGATGTAGTTTTGCAGAGCTAATGCAAGGATTTCTGAAGTAATCATCCCAATGAGGGTGAGGGGAACTCCAAAACATAGTGTACAGTGGGAGCGGACTGGAATCCATTCTTGGATGATGTAAAATCAAAACTGACAGAAATGTCTGTCTCTTATCTGAGTCACCTAGTACATTAACATATAGCTCTGAGTGTTTGTATGTGATTGTAGGTGAACTTGTAGAAGAGTCACTTTCAGTTAGTAAGGATAGTGAACCATCAAAAAACATGAACATTGTAATCCTTCACAGAAATAGCAACACCATTGCCAATCTTCTTTTACTGCTGTATCAGAGCCTCAGATTGTCTTGTGATTTCACACAATCTTGCATATACAACCCTTTTATTCCTAAAAGTTCAGAGCTGCTTAATTAGTGGAAATTGTGACAGTCTTGTGAATTTGAGTGACATCCAATTTGAATGGGATGAATTTTTCATTAAATGTTCCACTCACTCTGGATTAAGTTGCAGCTAAACACAATAAAATATATCCTTAAGAGCAAGCAAGCTTTTTCCAGTTGAATGAGAATGAAGAAAGTCCACCATGGCCATTTATAGTCCAATCTTTCAGTAGTCTAATATTGGCATAAGCAGACGCTGAGAAAAGTATCCTGTATTTCAGAGTCTTCAGCTGTTGTGGTACAGGAGCACCTAAGTTGGTTCTGCCTTCTCTAATTTCTTTTGGTTTGGAGTTGCTGAGACAATGTCTCTGTTTTAGTGGAATCTGAATGAAGTCAAATGTTGAAGACTTAAGAAAATCCTGCCCAAGAATCATAGATAGTGCTGTAGGGGCTGTTCAGACATATCGAATATATTCACTTATAATATTTTCAGTAAGTGTACTTTGGGAAATACCAGCTGTCTCTGTCTTAATTTTTATTTTTCTATGGACTTTTTCTTTTCATCTTTGCATTTAGATTCTTACCTTCTAAGTAAGCATATCTGCCTTTTTCGTATTTCACTCTCTGTTTTGATATTTCTGTTCCCCTTGCTAGTCACTACTCTTATAGTCCCTTCTTAGGGAAGTACAAAAATTCAGATGTTAATGCTGGAATGATTTTTAGTGCTATAGTTTCAGCTCTTAAACTTGCAGCTTTCCCTTGCTTTCCTCAAGTTGATGAAATCTTCTGTGTGAGAGAGGTTGCATTGATTTTCTGTGTTGATCACAGGGTAAGCAGTTATTTAACATAAGAACGGTGGAATTAGGTCTTAAATTTTTTCATTCATCTAGCCATAACTGAACTGGACGAGGTGCTGAGCAACTGACTCTAGTTGACCCTGCTCTGAGTTGGACTAGAGATCTCCAGAGGTTCCTTCCAGCCTCAGTTATGCTGTGATTTTGTGGTGATCTACTTCTGAACCCAGCAGACCGTCAGAAGGTGGGGTCAGTGAAGCTTTGCAACCTACTTAAGATACTTCCGTCTTCTGAAAACTGATATTAAAAACCAGACTTCTCTGCCATGGATCTCGACAGAAGTCAGTATCTGATGCAAGCTTTTTCTTCCGCATATACCCCTCCTCAGCCAAGCCTTTCAAGATTTATTGTCAGTCAAACATTAGGTCAAATTCTTCCCTGAATGCTTTTGGTCAACACACATTCTTAATACATCCAGAGTAAAATCCCCAGTTGTATCATTTCAGCACAGCTCCCCATCATTCTAGTAGAGACATCCAGCTGAAACAGATGACACTTTTTGACGTAAAACTAAATCTTCATTAGGACAGTACTTCTTCATTTGAAGTTGTTCGCTTTTTCTATGTATTAGTACAGGTTTTTCAGCTTGTTGTTTTAACAAATGCACATTTTTTTCTGAAGATGAATAAGATTTCTTCACGGTGTGTTTATTTAAAACATTTTAATATGCAAGACATACAGATCCAACTTGAGCCCCATTAAAAGAACTTAGCCAAAAATGGAAAGCCTTCAGAGGCCTATTATAGTGAATTATAGTAATTAGAAGCATGAATTCTGTCTAACAGCTCAAACTGCTTCAGTTGATCTGGAATTTTTCCCAAAACCTGCAGAAACTTAAGGAGCAATGTCAGTCCAGATAAAACACACTGCCTTGGCTAAACAGTCAACATTGTTAGTAAGTACTGTGGTTTCAGGTTCTTTACAGTGCACAGCACCTCTGTCAACAGCAGAAGCAGCACTATGAGGTTGGTCCAACACTGCTCAGGCTTCTGTAGATCCATTGATCATAAGCACAGACTTACAGTTGGTCTGAATATGCCGATGTCTTTCGCTATCGGAACTGCTGTTACGGAAGTATCCTACGGAGCCAACAGCTATCGAGACCCTACTGTTGTCGATCCTCCACACGTGCAGGACAAGAATTCCCTGCCTGGCTTCCATGTGCCTTCTATCGAGGACAAAGAGCAGCAAAGGGACTGCTGTCTGTTCAGAATAACATTTAAAGGAAATGCTTAGGTGATAGCAGAAACTGTTTTGGCTTTGCTGAGCATATGTATGATGTTAGTTATGTGCATCTGAAGCAGTGACTTGAATTCTCATTATCTTTGCTCACAGACAAGACCTGCTTGGCTTTCCATGGATGAAACAGAGTTCACGGGGTCCCCTCCTATAAAGACAAATCTTTTGTGATATTTTTGGGGGGTGACTCCTTTTTAAGGACAAATAGTCTGGGGAATTCTCTAGGAGAATGTAACGTTGCTTTTAGAAAAAAGTCAATTAGGTATTCAAAGGAATAAAGAGAAGCTGAATTAAATGCGTTGAATGCTTATCTTGTCATGATTATGTGTTACTCTTCATAGTAATCCCAATCTGTTTTCTACAGGAGAAGCGGTTCTGTGGGAGTAAGGCAACAGTTGGCAAACGTACAAACAAATGGCTAGTTAGATTAGCAATGTTCAGAAAATGTTTCTGTTGAATCTGGTTCGTTCAAGAGGACAGAGTAAAGAGAAGAATTTAATTTTATGCTTGGATGGTAAGAGATGAATTTCATCTTTGTGCGTGGATGGAAGCAAACTCAACTTTGTGTCGCTGGCCTAAGAAGTGGCATGTGGTTTTCTGGCACGTTCAGTGAGATTTTCTAAAGAACTTGTGGCTACATTTTCAAGGACTCGGCAACTACCATCGGGGCCGGAGTTTTGAAGGCACTGTGAGCAAAGCAGCTTCCACTGGGACGGTTCAGCTTGGCTTTTCTGACTTCCCCCGGAGGTATGGCCCTCACTGTGTTACTAACTTCCTCCAGCTGTAAGATGCAATTATCAAATAAGCGAAACATTTCATATTCCTTCAGTAAATCAGCCTCCACAGACACATACTCTCAGAAGCCTTTGGTCTCGTTACTCCTTCTGAAAAAAAACCACTTTTCTTCCTGTAATAATTTCATACAGGTGAGCAGTGGGAATTCCAAATCGTATCTTAGTCTCTGCTGTGAACGATTCAGGATGATGAAAAGCATAGAAATGAAGGTCCAAAGCAATCTGTGTTGTAATTTTGAATGTAGTCTCCCCACTGTTCCTGGCACAAGCTTTTAGGTAAACGTTCCCAAAGAAAATAGTCGCTTTGTGTAAACTATCTATATATTGTCTGCTTTAATTATAAAAGCATCAAGTGGCATTTCCTTCCCCATAAAATTCCCTAGCCTTATGTTGCCAGATGTGGCAATAAGTCATATAGCTGTAAATCAAACCAGTCCCTTTCTTCATAAAACTAAAAGCTGCGATTCTCAAATGCTCTTTGCTGTTGCTTCCCCCTCAAAATTAGAAGGTACCGTTACAAGATATGTAAACTTCATCTCCAGTTCTTTCTCAATTTTTCAGACACTGATAAGCAATTTGAAACGGTGATGTATTACTGGTATTGCGCAGCACTCATTTGGAGTTGGAACGGCCTGGAATGGTGCCCTGGAACCAATTTCTGATGTACCGGAACTATGTCCCTGGCGATCTGCATTAGTCTTCTGGCACCTCCTTCCTTGCAAAATTAACTAGGTTTTTCTTCTCTATTTTATGACATTTTACGTACTGCATACGTTGATGACATCCATCTGTTGATTTACTGTGATTCTGAGACCAATAAAGAGCTGAATATAAAAGCTGGAAAGGTAACTAATCCTTTTGAAACCAGGCACCCACTTGCAAATTCAAGTGACTCTCCATGTAGGATTTTTGGATAGAGCAATTTTTCAATTAAGAATTTAACATGGAAGCCACATTTCTTACTTTTTAAGTAAGGAAGTTACCTTTTACTTCTTGATAAGTCGGATTAGCTCATTTTGTGCAGAATATCATTGTTTCTTGCTGCTTCTTTGTGTTTTCTCCTGGGTAGCAACTTGCAAAGCACTCTTCTTAAAACTCAATTTAGTTTCACCTCTGAATTGCTGAACTCTTCGGGGGGACGTCCACCTGTCTATAAGGTGTAAGTCAGTGGAGATTTTCTCTTGAATTCCACACATTCATGGCTGTTTATGCCGGCTGAGGATTTTTGGATACTCGGTCCTTCCTGAAGAAAACAGGATCTGTAGAGTTGGAAGTATTAAATTCAGACTACCCTCCCAGTTTGTTCGTTATAAAGAGCTGATGTTGAAATGATCTACAGGAGAGGCTGTAAGATTTAGCTTGTACGCTGTTAGCAGACAAGTACACAAAACCCAAAGGATTCCTCCTATTGATCATGTATGTCAGCCTGAAATGTTGTCTTTTGACCAACTAAACTTTTTTTAAACATCCAGATAATCAGCGGGGAACTGTAGCAAATATTAGGCCCTTATCAGCCAGTCCTCTCTTGTCAAAGCCCCACCGCTCTCTTGTCAAAGCCGATTGCACAATGTGTGCGAAGTGTTTCCCTCTCTGTCTTCAGATCCATTGGTGTCAGCAGGCAAGGGGGGGAAGTAAAAGGGAAAAGTGTTGGTACAGAGGTCAGAGAGAGGTATTTTGAGTATTAGCTTGAAGTCAGTGTGTCTCCTGGCTTAGAACAAAGTCTGGGTTTAGTATCAGTAGATATTTATATGCACAAAATCAAACAACTGAGTGCTTAAATCCATTGCAAAGTGGACTCTACCAAGCTGTCGGGGAGGTTGGAGTACTGAGGGTATTTTTTTTTTTTTTTTTTTTTTTTGGTGGAACTAGAAGAGTTCTTATTCCAGCATGGTCTGCTTAATTCCTTTTATTGTGGAGAGTTTAATCTGTATTATTCCATCCCTGCTATGGTTTATTTCTTTGTGATGTTCTGCATGTTTTATTCTTCTACTCTGCAACTGTTGTTGATTTGGGTTTCACTTTGACTTGATGTAGTAATAAAAATGGCAAGTACGTAAAGCTTTTTGTGTGTTAGCCCGACGTTATTTTGTCTGAATCAAGGATAAGGTAGAAGACCCTTTTTGAAGGACACACCATTAGTTATGTTTCTTTCAATATGCATTTTTTACTAATAAACAATATTATTTCTGCACAGTAGCTATGTTATAGTAAATATTTAGGGGTTTTTCGCCCTGGGACTACCATTTCAATATCTGTGGTAGCATAGTGGTGGACTTGAATAGTTTTTTAAATGCTTGGGTGCACTGTTTTTAAAGGATGTGGTATATATCTATCGTGACTGAAAGAGCACATCACGGACTGGTGAAATGGCTGTTAGAGCTTATCTGCGTGAGCAGACACCTGATTTCAGTGCAGAACTGTGACACTGCAACATCAATAGTAAAGCGGGAAATAGAAGACTGTAAGAGAGGGAAACCACTGCAGATTTTTTGAACTGTCGGTCACGTACGTGTCAGGAATGGTTCCAGTGTATACCATGCAGGTGGTATAGACACTGCCTTGGGATAAGGGGTGCAGCTATAGATGATCTCTGTAGCTTTTTCTAACCCTGTCCTCTCTCTGTTCTAGGATAACTGTGGTTTTGCAGACTGAACACCCACCTCTTCCATTGCCTTCTGCTCATACTGTATTCTGCCTCTCCCCAAGATGACTTGTTTTCAGTAATGAACCAGTCAGAGCCTGGAACTTGAAACTCAAACTGAATAAAAAGGTGGGCACAATCTCTTCATACCAATGGAATAATTGCCTTGAATTTAATGGGGTTAAAGTGATGTGAAATTGTGTTAATGAGATCAGAATGGAGTTTTAAACATTCCAAGTTGCAGGTATTGTAAGTGGCTGTCTTTAAGTCTTTAAGCAAGTGCCTTTTTACTGTGCAATTGCTTGACACAATTTTGGCACGTTAAGGCTAGTTAGAAAAACGTGTTTGTTGCATTTTCTGTAAATACTGTTTTATGCAGAACCTATGTATTTGTTAAACTGTAACAAGTTAATGGAGGGATTTCTTCAGTTATATTTCGTACTGGAAATGCTGTCCTAAAAAATAGTGTCTCTTGAAGGGATTGAATCAAGTGATGTACAGAAATATGGGAAGGAGCAAAGGTGCAGATAAATGTAATAATGTCTTTAGATGACTGTGTTGCAATATACTGTGCTGCCAAGTCGGTTAAATACCATCATCTTTCAATGAAAAAGCTGCTTGAAGCTGATAATTGTAGTGCCTTTGAGAAACCGAAGTCTGTTCATTATAAATACTTTATGAACTATGAATCTCTCTTTATCTCATGCAAAACTATTTTAGATTAAATCTCTTTCCGATTTGTATTGTTCAAATAATTATATTTAGCTGGGTTCAGAGTTTGGATAATGCATTCCCAGCCCTTGGGTTTATTAACTGGCTCCAGGACCAGACCACAATGTCAAACAGCCCGAAGAGGTTTCGTATTTACTCTGTGTTTTGGCTATTTTCAGCTCTGCTGCTCCGGCCTGCTGCAGTCTAATCAATGTAGCCATTTGATAAGTGTTTCTCCATTACGTGCCTTGCCTTATTTGCTGAAGCTTTGCTTTCCTAACAGAAACATCCACTTAAAATGCAGAGTCCTCATTTAAGACTACATTCTTCAGAATGAACCATTTCCCAGTTTCAAGTAGTAAACCACAGTTAAAACAGTAACAGAAAGATGGTGTACGCAGCAAGGATCAAATCTGAGCGTAACATCTGGATTTGTTAGTATGAGGAGTCAAAGTATGCTGAAGTGTTGCTTTTAGAGCAGAATTTTCTTTGCGTTTAGCATTTTGGTCACCCTGTGTACGTGCTTCATCCCATTAACTGTAATGAGATGTCTAGGCAGAGCTGAGTAGTATGGTAACAGAGCTGAAATCTGTTGAGGGGTTGAAAAGGACCTTTGCAAATGCAGTTATCTCCATATCATAACCACCATCCTGAAGAAGCCCCGTGCAGTTGCAGTTGTTAAGTCAGGCGTGCTGCGTGAAATGCCAGATAGTTTCAGTTTTGTCTGTGTGAGTCCATGTTTCATTTGAAGACCGCTTCCTTGAACAAAATATCTTTCTACGTCCTCTGAAAATACATGCAAGTTTTAAAAGAATTTCCTCCAGCCATTTCAGATGGGAAGAGAGGCTGTTTTCTTCTCCAGAGCTTTACAGTGATGGGCCCCGACATGATTGTTCCTGTTGTCATTGCTGGCAGTTTGGAACTCTGCTTTCAGAAGAAACAAGAACACGTCAGTGGTTCCTTCTCTGTGAGTTTCTGTGGGCATCAAATTACTTATGCAATTGGTGTGACCTCTTAAGGGTCACTTTCCTTTAGACAGTGTGATGCTGCATAAATTTGAAACGCCAGCCAGTGCTTCTTTCACTGTTGATACTCTCAGTTCTTCCTGGGACCTGCATTGTCAGTCCGTTGTCAGTAGATGCAGAGAATGAGTTGCTGGCATATTTCTGGAAATGTTACTTGAACTGGATGTAATTTGCTTTTATTCAGTGGCTTGTGTCCATGAACTTCCAATGACTGTTCTCTTAAAAAAAAAAAAAAAAAAAAAAAATTTAAAAAACATCAAGTGATCGTTTTCCCTACTGATGAGACACCTTTCTGGAGGAACAGGAATTGGAAAAGCAGACAGTCGTGGCGTGAGATCTGAGCTGCTATGCAAGCTACCTGGCACCGGTTGACATACTTGAATTCTGTGCACCTCTAATGCCATTTTCTTTCTTTTCGTGTATTTTGCTTGTAAATTTTGTGGGGTTGTCTCTTGCCCTGTGTTCACATACAGTACCTTGCGCAATGGAGGCATAGTCTTGGCTAGCAGCTCTAGTGCTGATGAGGGTGAATAATCATGCATTACTTTCCGCAGATGTGGTCAAATGTCAGTTCATAATCTTTGAGATGTTAAAGTAGATTTCTGATGAACGTAAGTTAATTTCCTCTCTCATGCTATGTGTGTTGGAGGTTGTACGTGTTTGGGAGTCACATAGACATTTACCAAAAGATGATAAAAGGTAGGCGTTGTTTGAGAATTTTCGTTTAAGATCTGGTTCATCATAGCATTCCCCCTGCCCCCATGGAGATGCTACCATCAGTTTCAATAGAGTCATGTCAAACTGCTATGTGGTACGGAATACAGCTTTTATGTCTGGAAACGTGCATGTTTCCTCTTCCTAGAAAAGAGATTTCACACCCTACGTTGCTGAGCGACACGTTTTACAGGTGTTTTCGCTGTTGAACAATTTGTTTCTTTTCTCTGTAGCTTGAGGAGAGGACGTAAAGCGAGTCAAAAGCGTCGCCTAAGTCGAGAGACGCGGAAGCGCTGCCCAGCAGTGACTCCCACCGTGACAGGAATGGCTTCTGTTGTGGCGAACTGCAAAGAAATGGCTCTGCCGGTGTAACGCTGGAACGGGCTGCAGCAGGGAAGTTACGCACAGAAAGGAACAAGTCAGCAGGTAAGCATCTCGATGTCTCATTAACCCGTCCAGCCGCTTTGTGGTTTTCCAGTCTGTGGTGCACAGGAGCACTTCAGCAGGTTTTTACTGGAGCACTTTGGCCGCTGAACAAAGTGGGGAAGAAGGTGAGAGTGAGGAACAGAGAGAGAGGGAGTTATTGATTTGGGACTGGAGCAGGAAAAAGGCAGCCGGGCATCTGACTTCAAGAGCTTTTTGCCTTGTTCACAGAAATGAGTAACCTGAGGTACGAGATTTTTAATGCATGTGGCAGTTTTTTGTGCAGAATTACAATGAGGTATTTCTTTGTCCTCTTTTGGCTTCTTCCAGTTTTAAACAACTGTCCCCATCTCAACCAAATTCATTTCAGGCACCACTGCTGCTGCATTTGGCACTGCTCGCTCGTTACATCCTATGCATGGCTACGTACGCCCTGATAATCGAGTGCCTTTACGGCCACAATTTGCAGAAGCAGCTGCATCACCTCCCCATTTGAAATTAGGTACTTGAAATAATCTTTAGTTTGGTGAGAAGTAAACAATACTTAGTTCCTTTGGATAATAAAGTTAGGCTCTGATTCTTAGATTTATTTGTTTTTAAAGACAGTACTAGCCCAGTGTCTTTCTGGGTTAATTTCAATGGGAAATTGTACGGTATGTAGCACTAGCAAACCAACCTTGTTATTGATGTCTGCTCTGTGCATGGACTTTCGGTTTGCATAAGTCAACGTATAAGTCCCCATAAGTTCGTGTGCATCCCTTCATAAGCTTGATTGATGTAAGCCAGAAGACCGTAGTCTTCTGTCAGATCTTGAAGGATGCCTGCCCTGAGTCAGCATAAGGGTCCTGCTGTGACAGCTCTGTAAAGCAGGAACATTAATCTTCAGAAAGAAGGCCCTACCGAGACTCCCTCATTCGACTGCCACAACCATTACTTACTTTTCAAAAAGCAGTGTTTTCAACTCAGGATTTTCATAAGTCACAGTCTTGGCACCAAATATGTTGTGGTAAATTTCATTTCATAGATTGGACTGCACCCAACATTGTGATTATACCTCGAGTACCTGACACATCCTGTTTTAAAGTGCAGAGCATATTGTAGTGCGTATATGTGAAGAAACAGCGAGCCAGCTTTGCTCTTAAGTGATGAAAACTAATTTCCTGGAAAGGTAGCTATAAATTTTCTCAGAACTTTAGGCAGTGGAATATTAAAATGTATCACTTCTGGACATGTAGGCTTATATTTGCATTTCTGCTTCAACTCCTTCTTGCTAGATTGTAACCCTAAGTTAGGATTTAATTCTAAGAAAGAACTTTAACCAGTATTGAAACTGAAAAAATATACAACTCCTTTTTAAAAGTGATCTGATCAATTTGGAGCCCCAGTTCAATTAGGAAATCCCTAGGACAGGATTTAAAATCAGTATAACTTCATAGGGTATTTTTTCCATATTTTTGCTCCTAGGTTAATTCCTAGAGAAAAATGCAGAGTTGTTAATAGTACTCATCTTGCATTCCCTCATCTAGAAAGCTGAAGGAGGAATGCCTTTTTCCTTTCCGTGCAGGCAGATCAGTCCCAAAACACCTATACAAGGGCATAGCAAAGCCTTTCAGCGTTTCCCCAGATCCAGTCCCCTCCTGCGTTCTTCCTTCTGTGTATTTCCTACACCCACCTCAGGGGAGCACAGGGCAGTTGAAAATTCTGTCTTTTACTCTCCACTCTTGCAGTAATCATAAAACTGGGTCAGGAGCTGAATTTTGTAACGAACAATGAACAGCTTAATGACAGGATGTTAAGAAATGGAAGAAAAATATTTAAAAGGCTGTGATCTCAGAAGAATTGGGAACCAACAGAGATTTACTAAGTCATGAATGAATGTCAGGTAGTTGAAGTTACAGGTAGCTTGCTAGACTTGAAGAAGCAAAATTCTTTAACCTGCCATTAAAGGAAGGATAGACAGAAAAGCTAGTGCTTTTACACATAGTGATCTTGATCCTGTGCTGAAATTTTGCACTTCCAGTCTAGAACCATCACTCACCCAAATTCTGTATGCAGCCGCGTATGTCTTAAAGCTTTATAACCTTGTGGTTTTGGCAGTATTGCTTGCAGGTCTAGCACTGTTCTTCCAGATCTTGCAAGTGTCAGCTGCTAGGCACAAATCTGGAATGCTGTTCATTTTGTTTGATCTCAAAACCAGCATTTTATCTTTAAGGCAGCATCTTTTAAAATGATTTACAGTTAAATGATTCATTTTTCTCACATCCTGCTTTTACACATTGAATTCAAATGATTTTTACACAAACTAGGTTAGGCCTGCCCCCGCAAAGCACTTGAGAAGCTAAAAAAGTGAGAGCACTTATATGGGATTATATGTATTTCAGGTTCTTCACGTGCCTCAAGTTTTTTACTGTAGCACAGGACTTAATATTCCCAAGGAAAACTTCTGACAAGTGTTTTAGGGGTAATCTGGTTTACCTACATCACAGTGAGTACTTCTAGCATTTAGTCCAGAATTATTATTCAACACATACCTGTGTAGTCAGAACTGCGTATTTGTAGTTTTCGTTTAGGAACTGTTCTTGTGCATGTTGTGACATCGCTTCGGTAAAATACAAGTACTTAGCTTAAATTGTATCATAGAAGTGTTAAGCATATCTCCCAAGATTATCAAAAGTGACTTTTGGGTTTCAGAGCCTATTTTGAAATAGAGTCTATGGTTAAGAGCTTGGTTTCAAGCTTGCTTTCCAGTGTCCCAAATGGTAGTTATGAATATTCATTTTACTTTATCACTCCAGAAAGGCCTTCCTTTTGGGCACCTGTACACATTCCACTAGTGAACACGTTATCCTGTCGTCGTCTGAACCTCAGATGAGGTTCTTCGAGCCGGCGTTCTGAAGAGTGGAGTTAAATTCCTATTAGTGTGAGAGGCTCCAAAACAATGCCAGCTCTGCACTTCAGTCATGTAGTTACAGTGTGAATTATGGCAAAGCCCAGAAAAATCTGGTGATCTGTCCTCTGTGGACACTGTATGCTTATGGCTTCACCCTAAAAATCTCAAACTCTCCACCTGTGTAGCCAGCAAGTTTTGAATTGTCCATCAGAAATGATCACTTAAAAAAACCTACGTCTGTTTGGAAAGGCCATCTCCTAACAAGGAGTGGGGTAAAAATGCTGCTGCTTTCTGACTGCCAGCATTTCAAGGTTTTAGCTCAGTCTTTTTTTACAAAGCTAACCTTCACTGCTGTCTAATAAAATGAAATAAGAGTGAAAAGTTCAAATATTAGACTTTCCTGTGGAGCTGGTTTCATGGTAGCCTGACAGCCAACATCAACAGTATGATAGTAAGGAGTTCATGTTTCTGTCTAGTCTGTGGTGGCCTGCTGAGATGGCATATGCCTGGGAGTGAATAAAAACCCTGATGGGAAAACCGAACTTGTACCTCACATAGACCACTAGTTCAATGACTGAAGGGGATTTTTCTTTTCCTCTTCAGTATCTCAAAGTAGATATCATTTATATGTCTGTATGGGGGAAGAATGGGCAAGCACATCATCGCTCAAAAAAATGGATTTTTATTTCTTTAAATAGCTACAGAAACCTCAGTCTTGGATCCTAAATTCAGTTCTTGGTCAGAGTCAGGCTGTTGCGCTGAAATCCATAGTTGGTTGGGAGAACTGAGAACAGAAGTTCGCACAGGTAGTGCATGCGAGGGAGCATCTTTTGTTGTTGTTAAGGTTATTGATATGTTGTGCATGTGTGTGTTGAGGCAATAAAAAAATCAAATTATTTTATCTCTTAAAAGGCGTAGATTTCTCCAGTGGAAAAGCGAGTGTATTGGGTACATTGGAGCTGACAAAATTGAATGTGGCTTGGCTTTGCTCTGTGGAGGAGAAGTAACTCAAGTCAAGATTTCAGAATAGAGGGGAAAAAACAGGAAGAAATCTTTGTAGCAGCATTCAATTAGAAAGCTTCCACTGGGCCTTTTTTATCTGTTTGTTGTCGTTGGGGGTTTTTCAAGTGAGATTAACTGAATGTGTGCTAAAAGTAGTATGTATCCTTCCAAGGAAGGAAGCGTCAGGACAAACACCTTCTGAAGATCAACGAGAAAGTGCAAGTTAACCAACTTCTTTAAGCATTTGACTCCAGTACTTAAATTGTTTATGGCTATTGTCTTTTTCATAAGTAAGATTTGGCTTCACTGCATGTGCTGTGAGAATGCAAAAAGACCCCAAACCCATGCACAAAGTGCGTGAAAATAATTGTGCCTGTCTTTTATCAACAGAACCTGATGCACAGGTTTTGTGAAAATGCTAGTCAAGGGGAGAGCTTTGTCCTTTCTTTTTGCTAGATGCTAAATACAGAAGAAATGTGAAGGAATGCAAATTCACAGACATCATTCTGGGGAGTGACTGAGAGGCAGATTTGTAGAGTCGTTCCTATTCATCAGCCTTCTCCCCTAGCAGTGATGAGCTAAATTAAGTGGACACTGATTTCTCTTATCTATTATTCACCTACATAGATGAAACACAACTGTTCAAGAGAAAAGCAGACAGATGCCTCACTAGGCAGCAGACATTCCTCTTTTTGAGCTCATTCCTGAGCTTCTCCCCTAAGCAACTAAAAGCAAAAATCCAAATGTTAAGATTTTTTTAGAGATGATCAGTAATTCAGCTATTTTCTTGATCATTATGAAGCAAAAGCAGACTGCTGATTCTAATTCTTGCAAGGGAGATAAATCAATTTTACTTAGAAAACGAAGATCATGGTTTTCTAAACTCCCATTATAAACTACAATGTACAGTCAGGGCATACACTGAGGGAGGGGTGTAATCAGTAAATACTGAAGTACGTTTAAAATTAGCAGTGTGCTCCTGAACCCAGTTAGAGGGTTTCTAAAATCTCCATCTGGATCTACATTAAGCAACCACGCTGTTTTTAGTTCAGCAATTTCCTTTCCTTGAAGGAGGTTGTTCTTTTGCTCAGAGAGGAGGTTATAACTAAATCTGTAAGGAAACACGAAAAAGGGAGATTTATGTATATGTAAAAAGTAGGGCTGCAGTAAGATTTCAGTGTAGTTTTTACCTTGAAGCATGCTCCTTATCAGTGAGATGCAGCCATATGCTGGAAGATAAGCACATGAATCACAGCCACAGGAAAATTTGGGTCACCACTAGTGCTGTCTGTGAATTTATCATTAAATGCATAGTTCTGTGAGCACCACAAGCCGAGTTTTCTAACTCAAGATTTGTGTCTCGCTGATGACTGATTTTGAAGACTAAGAAGTTAATGCTTGAGCTGAAGCTTTTTCGGTGTATATGGTGTTTTTATGACTTCTTTTCCATGAGGCTGATGTTGCTGCTCTTCTTTTAGGACACTTGGACAGTCTTCTCCTTTACCTTACTGCCTATATTGCAAAATTTGCAGGAGCCTGGTTGTCTTGGAGATCTACACCCATTTGCCAAATTTTGTTAAAATTGAACAGCAAGACCAAAACTTACTGAGGAAGCAGGTATGTATACACAGTGATAAAAGAAGTCTTGTTTCTGTAGTAAATTAGCAAAAAAACCTGTTTGCACTTTTCAGTCATTTAGCTTCCATTTAATCAATTTTCAAGAGTCTAGTATCCTGTATGTTGATTTCTAATAATGGGTGGCAGTTGTGCAGATGCAGAACTTCAAAATTTAGCCCATAGTGACAGATCTTCAGTACCCTTATTCTTAGCCAAAAATGTATGCTGTCAAATCTGTTACAGCGAGCGAGTAAGACCAAAGATCTTTTTCCACTAACTTCAGACAGAAGGAAACAAATTGCTTTTCTCACTGGTGAGTTCTTACAATACAGCAATCTTGGATCCACTCCTGTTGAATGCTTTGCTCCCCACCTCAGCCCACCCCCCAAAAAAAGGACAGTTGGGCAGAACAAACCCTTGCTCCTAATCCCTCTTGTAATAAATGCCTCAACTCTATCCCCACTTCGTCCTTCTCCTTCCCTCCCCAGGCATTCCTCTAGCTTTAAAGCAGCGGGCCTGCCGCTTCCCTTTTGGAATCACCTTCCCTCCGTAGAGTGCAGGCTCTTCTAGTTTTTCACGGAGCACCGAAGCCCCTGCCCACTGCTGTGCTGTAATTGGCACAGGTGTTACGTAGGAGTTTCAGAGGTCTGAGTGACCTCTGGTAGCTAGCTTGAAGCTTCTTCTGCATAATGTGAGTGTGCCCTAATAACTCTGATTAAAAAGAAGAAAAAAAACAATCTAGAAAACCATTTTGCGCGTCTGTGTTTTGTCCAAGGTTAATGCCCGTACAAGAGCCCACATGAATGTGAAACACACTGGAAAAGAGGACCGGGAAAAGGACTGAAGAATTAATGTTGGCAATGGTGTATGGAAAGAGATTAATAGGAATGCAATAACAGCCACCCTTAATGTGAGACAGAGACCTCTCCAATTCAAAATAATGAGCAGAAGTGAGTTTCCCCCTTAAAAGATGTTGAAGGCAAAAATCATTACCTTAGACAAATGCTGGAGCTCTGGGGCTTTGGTACATATGTTTTGAAGTTTTCCAGTCACTGAGAGATATTGGAAAAATATTTTCTTAGATATTAATATTGTCCTTGTTGTAAAATATATTCCTAGACCAAGTATTCATTTTAGAGGACTCTAGCAAGTCTGTATTTTTATTAAAAAGCCAAACAAACAAAGACCTTTTTTCTATTAATGGCAGATGGTAGGCAAAACGTGAATCTGCGAGAATAGGAGAGGCCCAGGGTCTGCTATAACAGTTTCGGAAAAATATACCTTGGGTTGTATTCTAACTGGCAGGAAAGCTACTTACTTTGAAAAGAGATTCTTTTAAATAAGAAGTGACAGGTTGCTCATCGTATCAGTAAGACCAAGAAGGCCAAGGGTCCTTTAATAAGGAGTTGCACCAATCAGCAGAAGGTTTTCCAGGTGTGTTATCTCGGGCTCTATCTTTTTTAACTGTCTAAGGAGAAGTCTTCTTTCCTACCATACTTCTTTTCACTCGGTGCCTCTTTTCCTTTTGTTTCTTCTTGCTGCAACAACATCCTTTATTAGTCTGTCTTCGAGGGTGCTGAAGACCTATTATCCATCCCTTTGATGTGCTGACCCCTTGGTGAGGTCAGATACTCGCCTGGCAGCCATCCATCGTTTCTAAGGAGCTACGCTAGTTTATACTAACTGAGGGTCTGTCCTTCTCCTCTGTCATTGCCTAAAAAATGCAAATGCTCTGGTATAGGTAGAGTGGAATTAATCTAAATAACTACATTGCTGTTTGGAAAAGTAATCTGAAATAGAGCAGTATGTAGCTGATGAGTTGCTGACTCATGCGGGGTGGGCAGTTACCGTTATCACCGGCCAGCTGGATGCAAACAGAAGTGCAGATGGATAACATCAGTGAAAGCTTAGATGAAAAAAATGCGAGGATTCTGGGCTGGGACAAGAGAAGGACTGTGAATGATATTATAGCACAAATAAAAATGAGAATAAAACATCACTGCGCTGTCAGCACTTAAAAGCAATCAAGAAAGCTAAGTCAAAGTCCAGGGAAGTTAACAGCCTCCTGTTGCCTGCTACGGTCTTTGGACCGGTCCCACCAAGTGGGCTCAATTTTGCTTCCAACGACCAGGTATAAAGGCAGGTCTTATCCTTCAGCTTTTTTAGAGGCTCTTTTGGGCAAAAAGACAAATATTTTATTGGACAAATGTGATTGTCAGTCCAGAATATTTCAGGATATTTTCAATGCTGCTTTTTTTTTTTCCTGTAGCTGGTTGAAAGGATAGTGTTTCTGCACACTGTCACAGGGAGCGGGGGGGAGGTATGTCCACCACTTATCTGTTGCCAAACCATAACTTCATTTCTCTGGGGTTTGGACTGGCAGCCGAGTAATTTACTGCAGCTGAATAGAGGAACTATGTGAAATACAGGTGGAGACTGAACATGTCAAAGCAAGCGGTACAGTCAGATCCTCAGCACAAGGGAAGGAACCACGGGTCTCTCTTCTGAACCGTTCAGACATATTTGCCTGCTGGACGATTTGAGGAGAGAGGGGAAAATCAGTACTCTTAAGAAGTGGGGTGCTCTTCCAGGAAGATGTAAGGTAGACTTTAATTTTACATGGAGCCTCCCATAGTTGAGGTCTACCAAAGTGTTTTATACAGTAATGTGTTAAATATAGAAAGGTGACTGGGTAGGCAAAACAGAGCAACCGCTAAATCAGTTCACACATAGAACATTGGACAGTAAATGGAGGGCTTCAGTAGTAGCAGGACTGTGATTCCTGACCTCTAGCAGCTCCTGCTGGGGCGATTTTAAGGAGTTACTGTTTATTGCTTTCCACTCTGCCCCTTGTCAGAGGGGGACAGCTCACTTCTGGCGAAGACAACTGAGGAAGGTAACTTTTAAATCATCCCCACGTGCCTTGCCAGAGCTCGTGAGTGAGAGCCAGAGCTTCTGACTGTAGGAGCCGGGTGGTACATAAGAACCGAAACATTGAGAAAAGACATTGGCTCCTTTTGGAGGTAAGCAGCTGCAACGCTGGCCAAGTCAGGTTATTCAAAAGCTGTGGTTTTGTTGTTGCTGCGGGGTTGGTTCCAGTCTGTGCCTCGTTAAACAGCTTGCGTTGCTGCATCCTGGGTAAAACAGCCAAAACGTGGAGAGGCAGGGCTGGTAACGAAGAGACCGGTTAACCTAAAGAGAAGGCTCGGGGGGGATCTTAGCAATGTATATAAATACCTGAAGGGAGGGTGCAAAGAAGATGGAGCCGGGCTCTTTGCGGTGGTGCCCAGCGGCAATAGGCACAAACTGAAACACAGGAGGTTCCTTCTGAACATCAGGAAACGCTTTTTTCACCGTGAGGGTGACCGAGCCCTGCAGCAGGTTGCTTGGAGAGGTTGTGGAGTCTCCCACCTTGGAGATGTTGAAAAGCCATATGGACGTGGTCCTGGGCAGCCGGCTGTAGGTGGCCCTGCTTGAGCAGGGGGGGTTGGACAATGTGACTGACCTCCAGAGGTCCCTGCCAACCCCAACCGGTCTGTGATTCTTCTGATGGCCGCGTTTCGTTAACCTTGGATAAAACTGTTAACAAGGAGACTGTAACATCTTTCTCGGATTTGGCTGAAATTAGGGTCAGTAAGCAGCAACTGATTCTACTGCTTATTGTTTTTACAAAGCTGTGATGTACTTTCTTTTCTTATCATCTTAAGGATTGGTGCTCTCCCCCTAGGCAGGTACCGTCCATGTTGTACAAACCCACTGAAACAGATCAGCCACTTAAGAGAGAAGAAACCTCTGCCTTGAGATGCGTGTGAGGATTTCCTTGCCCTCATTTCCTGACCCCTTAAACTACAGGTTTCTGCTTTCTCAGTTGCGCAAAGTGCAAAGCTGCCACTTGTCAGGGTATTTAATTGCGTAGGAAAAGGAAAGGGAGTTTGGGGAAGGACACTCATTAAATCTATACTCCTCTTTTTGCTAACAAGGTAAAATTAACAATCCTGTTGAAATTTACCACTAGGATTCAAAAGATGTGAGAGACAATTACTAATTTGCAAAGTATGCTCCTCATTATATGCTCTGTTCCTGTAAGAAAACAAAGATAAAGCTCGCAGATGAAAATAAGGAAGTGTAGTGGGCAAGTGTACTCTGAACTGGGACAGGAGTGCGCTAATGGCTTCACTTGCCCCAGTTCTTGGTATGATAGTTGAGGACCTTGCTGGTGTGCGGGAGAGGAGAAAGTAGGGGAGGAGGCTACGCTTCCCTTCCAGGCTTATGCAAAACCACTTAAAACTTCAAGCAGGGTCAAAGAAATGGCAGGTTATGATTTGGCCAGCACTGGGTGAGGGATACTGACCTGTGCCTGAGGTCAATCGTAATGGTCGTTCTGTGTTCAGGTGAGCTGTTGTGTGTGAATTTACTTGCTGATTTTGTACTCTTCATGTACATGGAACCCACAGTTTCATTTTCTGTTATTCTGCCAGTTCTCAAGACTAGTATTTGGGCAATCTTATCAAGAGCCAGCATCAAAGGTAACTATGGAAATGTTTGCTTCTTGTATTTTCAGTGATCGACTGAGCAAATAGCATCTTTTGCATGGGCATATGCCAAATTTGCACGCGCACCATTTTTTCTACACTAGCAAAAGTTGTATTTGTATGTCAGATAGGCATTCACAGATTCAGTTTGACATACAGAGATTGGCTGAGGAGTCTGTGTGTGCACTTCCAAGCTTGTCTGCATGTAAGAAGTTTTTTGAATGTTTGTCTCTTCGTATTGTTACAGAATCTGGTTTATGTAAAATGAAATGTTACCCAGCATTGCTTCTTGGTAGTAACGAGAACTACACAAAATACTCGCTATTAAACCATGGACCATTTATACTTCATTCAGATGTCATTATGGTCTAAACTTAGGAAAGCTTTTCTATAAACTTGGTCTGATACTTGAAAACCTTTTAAATGACCTGAGCTGATGAGTGG
Organism: Haliaeetus albicilla; assembly: GCF_947461875.1. NCBI lineage: Eukaryota > Metazoa > Chordata > Aves > Accipitriformes > Accipitridae > Haliaeetus > Haliaeetus albicilla. Next base: position 8,421,470 of record NC_091483.1, on the reverse strand, counting down.
TTTTGCTGTTTAAATCATATGAAGTACATAACTTTATGTAGTTGTAAAGAAAAATAGATACAATTCTGCACTTCTAATCATATTTGTCTTTAAGGTGTTAGATTCAGTAAAACCCAAGATACAACTAAAACTTGGAGCATGCCAACCCATGTGGATCACCACCAAAAGTCATTCTTGCATGACTTCTGCATGTTGAGGCAAGCTGTAAGACATGAGGGGCTGGTTAGTAGTCTATGTCCCTGAAACGCTTTAAGAAGAAATTCCTTGTGTGTCTCTGCCATGGTCACAGAATTTACTGCAAGGCATGGCAAATATTCCTGAGCTACTTTTCAGCTGGATAACTGTGATGCTGTAAATAGTCTAGGCACCACAGTCTGAACCTCAGCTCAGACTAATTTATCTAGTCTTGATGTTGCTGAAGCTGAACTTCTGGCTAAAACTGGGTTAACATGAAGCTACCTCGGATGCAGCGCATTCATTCCCGTGCATTGAAAGGAGGAGGCATCTTCCTGGTTGAGGAAGAGTACTTGGGATGCTTAGAAACAGTAATTTACCATTTGCAAAAGACAAGGAGTTAATGTACTGCAAAAGATGAAAAAGGAGTTCCCAGAACATGCTACTGCTAGCCCAAAGGGTTCGAGAAACAAGCTAAAAAATACTGAGAATGACCGAAAAGTACTGAGCTTTCCAGTCATATTTTAGTATTCTATGTGTTTGCTTTTTAGGCTTTCCACCTCCAAGGTTTAAATACTCAAGTTGTAACATGTGAGCCTAAAGTTCAGGAAGTCTTTCGATTTTTATTAAGGAAAACCGAAAGTCTATCCCTGTATTTCTTCTAGGGCGATTGGAAACACTGTATCTTATGAGACTTGCCAATACTAAGGATGACTGAAAGGCACTTTATTTACTATTCGGTACACATCAAGAAGTTTTACAGTAACTGCTCCCGTCATATTTCCAATTAAGATCTCTGCTCTGACACAGAATGAAAAGGATGCATCAGGTAGCAGCGCTCTGTCACTCTGAAGTGGTGACTTCTCTTGCTTTTCCAGGCTGAGCAAGAATCTCACCTTGCTTCCCTCCAGGTGAAATGAAACAGTTATCTGTCTTTTGCTTCCTCCTTCACGTACCTGCCTGTCCGTAACCCCTTATCTCCTTGCTCCTTTCTTCCATTACCTCTTGCGGTTTTTTTGCAAAGCCCCTGCTTGGCTAATCTCGAACCTCCTCCAGCAGCTGGAGCTGGGCAATCTTGCTCAGCAAAGTTTGCTCTGACACTGTTACCCTGGAAGAACAAGACTGAAAGGCTCAGCTATTTGACTGATGTATCTTAATCAGTGGTTTGTGTAAGTAGTAAGTGAAAAGATCAGCCGATGTCCTAGTGCTGGCAGAATTTAGGAGCATTTTCCACATCTAGCTAAAACAGCTGGGGGAACATGATTTCTAATTTTTGTTATATTTTTGTCCCAGTGACTGTATAGGTCTGTAGATGGTATCCGTTTTGTAAGCCTGCCTGCCCCCTCCTCCCCACCGTGTTTACGAGTATTTCTATTTGAATGAATGGAAACAGAGCAAAGATAAAAACTCTTCCCCTAAATGAAGAAAACAGTTGAGAGACCTTAAGTGTTCGTTAGTTCACTGCGACAGCATTCGTTCTGTTTTGAGCGTGGAATGGGTGAGCTGTAAGCTGGCACTTCTACGTTGCCCAGTGTATTGAATTCCCTCTTTCTCCTGTGCTGAATTCAAAGTTCTAGCTGAGCGTAGAATGAAACCTATGAAAAGACTGTGATATCAAGTGTCTCTTCCAACAAAGCAGCAAGGGAGCAAATAGCAAATTAATAGAGTAGAAAATGGATCATGTTTCATGCTACACGGCACTCTAGAAGAATCATTAGATGAAAGCTTTCCTAAGGCATTTTATACTGAAGAGTGATTGGCTAAGCCTTTTTCTTCCTTTGAAATATTAAATCTATATTTTTCTTTGAGATGCAGTTCTTTGCTAATAAGAATCCAAGTTTACCAATTTTAATTATTTGGATATTTTAATAAAGGACATTGTACTATTGCTCAGGATCTGACAAGGGAAAGCTAAGTGAGCGATGATGGCAGTGAGTGAAACAAATGGGTGGTAGCAGTTACTGATATTTTAAATTTGTTTTGGATTTCCTTAGATGGTGAACTTACCCATCTGTGCCTGTATGCTACACTTGTGTTTTGGACCTCCTCTGAATGGGAGGCTGAGGGGAAGCTGAAGAAAGACACTGGGAAAGCTAAGATTTCAAATTAAAGTTGGAAAATGTAAGGTAAGGAACACGTTTCAGTCATGCTAGCTTCATTATTACTTAAAGTCCATTAAAAACAGCAGAATGCTTGGGCCTCTACGAGCTCATGGTTGTTCACGTTCTTCCACAACTTCTGAATTCATTGGCTGAACTCAGCTGAATCTGATAAATCAACACAGGTATCAGAGTTCCTACAGATGACACACATTGTGTGACTTTGCACATTACTGCATACAACTTGAGACTTGAGAAAGAGCCTTTTTACATTTCCAGTCAAAGGAAAAGCTGCAGTCAGTGCTCACAAGCGAGCATGTGATAGGAACCTGCAGGAAATCAGGCTTGATTAGTTCCAGTGCTTGGGCAATTGCATTTCTGCCCATTCTTCTCTCCTGCTTTTCTCAGGCTCCCTCAGCAGAGTGGAGAAATAAGAACATTAGAAGACAACAAACTTCTGAGGCTAGAGCTACAATTGAAAATGAGGTCTCTTGTTTCTAGCTATTGTAGTAGCTCTCCCAGTTTAAACTGAACTTAAATGAAACTGCTAGGAAGATATGCAGGTAAAGCCGAGTAAGTTATAAGCCTAATGTACAAGCCTTTGGCATCAGGTGAAAATGGTATACTGTTTACAAATTGCAAAATGTACTGTGATTTCGTTTGTGAAATATTTAAGATCTGAATGGGGTTTTGTGGAGAAATGTTCATGGAGGTAAGGATCCAGTGAGACTTATGTTCATAACAGGTATGTATTTGCTTTTCGTCACCTGTATTTCCTTGAAGAGTATGTATCCCAGCTGTCTGAATACCGTTTGTGAAATAAAGATGGAAAGCTTTTAAAATTTATTTTAACTATTCCTCCTTGTAATGATGTTGTATGCATATATGCACGTCCATTGTGGTTTATGTCCTCAACACTGATGGGCTTGACTAACAGGCAGAAAAGAAACAATAAGCGATGAAGAGTGTCTCTTTTTATACATATTTTCCCATTTCTTTTCTTGAAGCTGAACACGTGCATTCATATTGCAGTCCCATCGGCTAGAGGTCCCTTTTTCTCCCTCCTCTTAGGTGCACGGGGTTGGAAGTTGCTGCTACTTCTACTTTTGTTAAAAGTTGCCAAGAAGCTGAGCAGAAATGCTGGCTTCTAAGCTAGGGAGTACGCTCTGCACGTGAGCTCCTACCTGCCTCTGCCTGTGCCTGAGCACGGCGCTCCCACCAGAGAGGGGTCTTCTTGCGGGTGGGCTTGTGAGCTGCGGTATCAAGGGGCAAAGGCTGTTGTTCCGAAATCACTACTCTGTTTCCCGCTGTTCAGCCTTTCCTCAGCCTGGCAGCTGGGAAAGCATTCTCAATAGGCACTTGCTCCGTTTTTTAAGTCTTCCTTGCCTATCGGCTGCTCGCAGAGGCAAGATACTGGCTTGGTGGATGGACATTTGGTCTGATGTGTTCGGCCGTTCTCATGTTGCCATAGTCTTCTTTGCCATTTTCTGTGTCTGACCGCATGTTGACTCGTACTGCCATCACCTTGTCAGTGAATAGGATTTTGTGTTTCTTTTTTGTAACATGTCTCAACAGACATGAGGTTCGGAAAAGTAAATTTTGCAGGGAGCTCTGCTTTTCCTAGGAACCCAGAGCAGATCTCAGTTCCCTTTGGGCTTGGTATTTGCTCGGAACTCCTGGAGTGAAAAAATATTTGTTGGACAGAGGTCTGAAAGCAGCAGGGCAATGATGAAAGAAGAGGTTTATCTTCTAAAAAGCTGCTTCCCCATCTCACTTGAGTGTTTCCTTGGTTTAAATTCCGGTAAGAACAGCGGAAGTCCTTTGCTTTAAATCTGTTCAGTCCTTGCTTATGACACACTTTATGGCTGCTTGGTCCTTGTTGGATTTGCTCTCTCCTCTACCCCATGTAATTCACCAGAAACAGATTGCTGTGGTAGTTTCCCCTCTTAAACAGTATTGTTTCCTTTTGCAAACCCCTTCTTTTCCTTTTCCCAGAAACAGTGAGCAACTATGTTGAATGGATTTCTCTACAAGGTTATTTTACAGGTCAGGAGGTTTAGCTTACTTTTGTCTTTTTACTCCAACTCTTTCAGAAGAAATCCTCTGTGTGTGCTCCTGAATTGTAAAGGCTGGTAAGAATGAGAAGCCTAAGTCATCCATTAATCCACAGGCAAAGTACTATTCAAGCAGCTGCAGTGAAAGCTCTCACATGCTGCCCTGGAAATAACCCCAGCCTTGACGTGGTAAGACGACCCTAGGTAAGGTCAGAAGCTCAGTTCTCGTTTTCATTTAAGCTTCTGGTTTTTAAACAGTATTTGGCGTTGTCCCTTGTGGGTCTGTTGATCTGTTAAAGCAGATGGATCCTCAGAGAGAGAGAGGGGAAAAGTGGAGTCCGGAGAGGCAACGGTTTATTTGCTAAACGTTGCTGCTCTCACATCTCAACTTATTGTTGTTTTGGCTTAAATATTTAATGACCATGACCCCATGTGAGAGCAGCAAGTGGTATCAGGATTTTAGCTTAGGCTGCTTTGCAGAGACAAAGCACCTGTTTTAATTCCTTCTGGAAATGGAAGTGATTTGGAAGTGTCCCAGCAAATTCAAGTCAAAGTGGTAATACTTGCCTGCTTGTATACTTTCCCATGAAGTGTGTGAATTTGAATGGTCTGTGTACACAGCGCAAGAGTTGGAAGCTCATGGCTGGGATTTTCAGGTGGGCATGAGAAAGCTGGGTGTCTCTGTCCTGATGGCCGGAACACTTAACTGAGTATGGCACTTAAAAGAGCCTTAGGTCAAACCTCTTTCAACTCCTTTGAAAATCCTGCCCGTGCTAGCCTTCCATGGGCACTGGGGTCAGTGTGCAGTGCAGAATATGCACCCGAGTGAGTTCATTGGTTTTGTGTATAAAACTGTGTGTTTAAATAAAACACAACTGATAGCGCTAGAGTTAGACTGTGACTTCAACATCTAGTCCAAGTAAGGACCGGTACAATACGTAAGCTGGCACAAAAGCAGCAACGATGATGCAAAAATCCACAAGGAGCGATTTTGTTCCCTATTACAAGCCCATCTATGGGGGGGGGGGGGAGGATCCCAAAGCTCAACCAACAGTATAGCCAGTACTTCTGCTACTACTTCTACTACTACAAATTAAGGTTTCTGGAGACGGTAGATATGAACACTCGTTCCATACCTAAATAATGATGATTCCAAAAGAAGAAGTTTCAAAAAGAGCGGTCCCCACCCCCAGTTGAAAAGTAAAGCTCTAATGTCTAACTTCACTGACCTTAAGCAGTCTTATCTAAGTATCTGTAGTAACAACATCTAGGAAGTTCCAGCAGTGTTATAGCCTGCATCTGAGGCTTTCTAAATAAAAATGATCTCTTTCCAATTTAGTCACATATGTTCCATACTGAAAAGAGAGGCTTAATAATGTCTTCTGTCAATTAAAACAGGTAAGAAGGAAGTGATTCATAGGTGCATATATGCAATGCATGCATGTCCTAAAATAATGTTAGCATTTCAACTTTCTGGTTGCATCTATCTATAAAGTTAGTGCGGTTTCTCATATGCCATCAGTATTTTCCTAAGTACTTACATTTATCTGATGTTTCTAATTTATGTCTAGATGAGTCTGCTAGGAGTGGTCACATGTGCTAGCAGCTCTGGAAACTTCCTTCTCATTTTTGTTTGATCCAGGCATTGTTCTCTTACGTGACACTTATTGAATGGGTCAGTCTCCATAAGATTTGCTGAAGGCACTTTGTGCTGTGGTTCTGGTATGTTTATTTGTGACAGATATCTTTCCTGCTTTCATCCAGAATTGGGGTTGTCAGGAAATAACAGTGCACGGCCCGGTCCTGCCATTGCATCTGTAGTGACAGCTCCTTTATGTTGCGCGCTCTTCGTTGCAGAATCTCAGTTCAGCTTTTCACTCTTGGTGTTGACTTAAGTTTACATGATGGTGTATATAGGTACTTTATCTGTGATACTGGACTGAAGGAAATTTTAATTCCTTATTATCTTAATTATTCCTTCTGGAGAATCCCAGTTCCAATGTATGTAACAGATAAGAATAGTTTGCATCTGACCTTGCTGAGATGGATGGCACATGCATCTGCAGCAACATGGCTCCCACGTATTGTGCACGAGGAAGAAGTGGGTGGTCCTTTAATGGAGAGTAACCTAAAGCGTTTAAAGCACCTGATGAGAAAGCTGACTTTGTCCTACGTACAGATTTACAGGTTTTCACGCTCATCCAGGTGTCAGCTGTGCAACACGGCCACCACGCAGGGAGTGGACCGATGTCGGAGTCGCACAGCGCCGTGAACGTGCTAGCCCTCCCAGGACTGCACGCAGCTCTGCATTTGCTCTAGGTGAGTCGTTTGTGTGCTGAGTCTGCATGGAGGTCAAGGGTGGGGTTTTTTTAGTTCCTTAAATTAGAGTTGCCCATCCTAACTCAGGGGGGACTTAATAGAAGAGAGTTAAAACTGACTTGGAGCTTAAATTATTCTACTTTTCTTTTAACTTGGGAGACAACAACTGCAATGGCAGTGTGCAGGGGTGGTTGTTAGATGGCCTAAATTCCTAATAAAGCCCAGTTTTCTCTTGGCTGCTTTTATGCCTTTCAGCTCAAGAATTTCATGGAAATAAGGCTACATGTGCTTGAAGTTGAGAGTCGCTTAGTACTTTGCTAGGTTGCAGCTGTAACGCAAGATGCATTTAATGCAAAGGTAGTGGCATAAACTGTCTGCCTCTTTCTTTATAGCCACCTCATGCAGAGGTGATGTGTAGGGGGTGGGATATAGCCTGCAACTTCACGGCGTCCTGGTTCACGTGCCCTTTGAGCCACTGGCAGTTTAGAGGAACAGTGGTGTCTCTTGGGTTCCAACTGCGGTCATTATTAAAATGCTTACAAAAGGGGCTACTGGCAACCATCCTCAAGTTGTTGTTTTTATTCTTGTGACATGGAATGACCTTTTGTAATAGAATGAAGGAAATGGAAGTAACAAAAAATACTGGCATGATTGGCTTGAAGTATTTTGTGAGGGAATCGGATAACATCATAACCCTTTGGAGTAGGCAGCTTCAAACTGGAGCTGAGTCAGATGTTCTCATTGGCTCGCTTAAGGAACAGTCTTTCAACAGGATATTATTGATTTTTACATTTCATTTTTCATTTCTGCGGTGCAGCTTTTGTCTTTTCTGGTTTTAGGGAGTCAAGCCAGGCTAGTTGATTTTCATTATGTTTGAGAGGTAAGGGAATGCTTAAGTCTCCAACCTTCCTCCGTCCTTATGGAAACTTTTTTTTTTGCATGAATCAATGGCAGAAGAGGATTCGGAGTACTGAAAAACTCGCTTCCTCTCTCTGCAGTCATCCCTCTTCCTCAAAATTTCTGTAAGAACGTGACTAAAACCAAAGCACTTGTTAACAAGGTACAAAGGAAGAGTGTCAAGCTGGTGAAGCCAACGGGAGGTGTACAGGCCATAGGGAAAGATGCTGATCTGGTTCATACTATATTCTGTCTAATCTTACAGCTTTATGGGATTACTCATCAGTCAGGCTGCTGCGTGAAGGGCATGGCCTTTATGAGAAGGCTTTACAGTATCTTTGTTGTCAATCAACAGCTTGTCTAGGCTGCCACAAGGTAAGTGTAGGTAGCATGTTCTTTGGAGTAGGTTGATTCAGGGCAGACGCTACACTGGTGTGCACAAATTATAAAAACCTGCAGAAAATGAGAAGCTGCAGCCGGTCAGCTGGCAGTGTGGGATGTGAATATCCGTTGTCTTCACTGGGAACAAGCCTTTTGTTGATTGGTAGTGTCTAGAGGAGGGTCAGCCATGCATTTAGCAGGGTTGTTACGGCTGACCGCCAACTTCTTCAAAGAAACAGATATTTGAAGGGTTTGTCTGTAAATCTCCTGACCAGAAGGAGGCTTTAAATTATGTGGTGTATCTCTGTCCTGTGACAGGGTGGCCATTACACTAACAACCCAACATTTCCCAGTGTAATTTTCCTCTGGAGTAAGCTAACATGGATGGCACTGCTTTTCATGGAAGAATTCTTACAGGGGACTTCAGACCTTCTGGTATCTTCCTCTTCTCTGTCCCCTCTCTCCTTATCACGAGTTGAACTTTACCTGCTAATATACTGAGAATTCATTCCATGTTCTTCCCAGTAATGGTTGTATTTGCTATTTTTGTAAAATGTGACTTATCACCTTTGCTGAAGAATTCCAGTGTTCTAGCGTATTCATGGGTGTCTTGTTGGGCAGCACTTGGCTATGGAAGTAATAAATATTTGTGCCCAAACAGTTATTGTAGGACATGAGCAGCGCTGCAATATTTGTCATACTTGCATTACTTATGCCCTTCATTGGTTATGAAGTCCTGGGAATTACATGTTACTGAAATCCAGTTCCTCAGGCCTGGTTGGCTGCCCTAACAGAAACGTTTACTTTGACAGTTCCAGAAATTCAAACGTGCTGTCACACTTTAGCTTACAATAAATGTCACGGAAAGAACAGCCGCTCTGTGGTCATAATAGTTATAGCATCTCTCCCATTTTGCATAACTGGGAGGAGATGTCCATTTTCAAGAGAGCACTGGGCAGCATTTTCTGAAGTCCTCGGATTGAGTGCTTCCCAGTGGAAGGTACTGTTCTGCCCAGTTGATGAAATACAAAAGGGGAAATGGAAAGTAAAAAAATCCCTGGCAAATATAATCCCTGATTAAGACCTCTGAGTGCGGATTCCCAGAGGGCAATAATTGCTCTTCCTCTTATCGGTGGAAGAATTACTGAGAGTGTGCGAGCAGTCATTTCTGTGCATCCAGCAAGTGCTCAGCCTCCCTTGTTTTCTGCAGGTGTATATCATCTATCTGTCTGTCTACACAACGAAATTGTACAGCTCCCCACTGTCCAGAAGGGCATACGTGTGAAAGTGTAATTTGGGAATTTTTACAACCAGAAAACAGCTAGCAAAATAACCGTGGATAGCACACAACAGTTCCCATACCTCCAGCATACAGGTGTAATTCAAGTAAGGCTATCCCTCGCGTAGAGGCAATTCTCTAGAATTTTAAGGCAGAGCACATGCACACCACGCAGTGGTCGTGCAGGGCGAGAAAGATGTTTTCCATCTTTATTTTCCTCTGAGGGCGTAAGGTAAGCGCAAGCATTTAACTGGGGCTTCAATGCTGCCAGAGACTGTACAGTGCGTTAGGGTTGCTGCCTCAGCAGTTCCAGGAACCTCTTGCAACACAAGAACCACCGATTTCTGTATCAGTACCGCAGGCCATTAAAAGCTTGGTCTTACTGGATCTTATTTTTAGAATGATTTATGGGCATTTGTTTATTCAATTCTTTTGAGCATTGGAGGTGGTTTTAATTGCATTTTATTTGGCACACATCGTTTCAGAATTAACCCCCTTAAAATAGGAAAAATTTTATGGAATGTATCTATTGTATGAAATTGTCACAAGCCCTGCCTCTTTCCATTACTTTTTATTTTTCATAACGTATTTTACAACTGTAATTTTCATGTCTCACATTTTTCTCTCCAGTTTCCTATGTCCTGTGGTTAAATCTTGACCATAAATCTTACGCTGCTTTGTTAAAAATAATAGGTCTACTATGTTTCTTCATTTAACAATCTGCTAGATTAATAGTGTCTTTAAAACAATTAAATATGGTTGTGTGGTTTAATATTCCCAGTTTTAATGCACCATGAAGGAGAAACTGTAGTGTTTTTCATTTTATAGAGTGCTTGCGTTTCACGTGCCGTCTGGCAATTCTTGTCTGACACCTTGGTACTGAAATCCCTTTCTTATACTGCTGTGGTAAACACACAAGAAGGGTGATATCAGAAAAAAAACCTTCTTGCACAGTTTTGGAAACCAAATGACAGAAGTCACTGGATGGCAAATAAGGCTAAAATGTTAAACATGGTATCTCAGCAAAAAAGGCTTTTGCAGCTTTGGAATGCACGACTCAAGTCGTCATATAGTGGAACTAGAGAGGAGGTAGTCCTTTGGATTGCGCTGGCAATACTGACAGGCCTGCGTGGTGGCAGCGACAAGGTCTGGAGCCGCTTGCGGCACCTTCCTTACGTGTGATCCTGAGAAACTGCCCGGAGACCAGGAGAGACGCTTCAGCTGCAGCCGAGACGCCGCTGTGTGAGGGTAGCTGCACGACTAACCGTGCAAGCATGCAGGGAGGAATGGGTTTCCATTTCGGAACATAAAATTTGCTTCTTGTGTAGCCAGGCTTTTGGGGTTTGGGTGGTTTGGGAGTTTTGGGTTTTTTTGCAGTAGCGTGACTACAGCCCTTGAACCGAAAGGTCTTTGTGCGTGGCCTTTTTATTGTGTGGGCTCACAATGCCCGCTACCGTGGGGCTCCAGTCCATGAATGGGACCTCAGGCATTGCTGAAATGCAAATAGTGACAAATTTTAAAAATGGAGCGCAGGGGTTCTTGTCAGATGCATCCTGTGCTAAGAAACTGATTTATATTGCCTTAGGTTTGACGATCACACTATAGGCCTCCCGCATCTCTAATTACTTGGAAAAAAATATTCCTACTTTTCATTAAGCCAACGGTTAGCAGGCTGGAAACCTGACCAGGTCATGTACACGTCCTCTGGTTTCACAGGAACAAGATCTGGGTCTCCAGTGTCCCTGCCTCACGGAGGATCCTGCCCTTCAGTTATATTTAGATCAGGGCATGCTTCATCGAGAAGGAGAACCCGAGGCCCAATGTATTAATCATTAAAGGAAGTCAGGCTTTGACACCAAAGCCAAATTTCAGCAGAGCTGGTGTCTGGAAGTAAGTAACAAACTGCAGTTTTATTGCTAAAGATCAAAAGATTAAAAAAATAAAGGTTTGTGGAGGTGGCAAAGAAAGTAAATTAATCTGTAACTACCTTAGCTGGACTGTCCTGTACCTTTTTCTGCACCAGCCTGCATTATCTTTTCTTAAAGAAAGATGTCCTCCATGGCCCACTGCTGCAGCAGTTCCTGAGAAAATAGGCAACCATCTGCACGATGCTTAGAAAATACTTGTAGTTTTCTAAAACAGGCATTCGAAGTGGGTATCTCTGCCATCTTAAATAGACAGCTTGTTTTACCCTGGCTAATTTGTAGTGGTAGGTCTGTTTTGGAAAGAACAGAATTAATGCTTTCCAAACGGGCCACTATTAAGAAAGGTCATCAAATGCAGACTGGCAAAGAACCTAGTAGATCAGAAGCTCAGTAAATTCTCTAAGGATTCCTAAATATCAGGAAATGTCACTGCAAAATTGAATATTAAACCATGCGCGCATACACAATCGGTGAAGACTGTGATTTGTCTAGCCTATAGATATTATTCCTAGATGTTACAGTTAAGTTTACTAGGGGCTCCTCTCAAAAAAAAGTTAATATTTGAAAGCTTGTATGAAACAGCATTGCAAAAACTCCTGTTCGGTTAATTTTTCTTGGTTCCACAGAGGGAATATTCTTCTTTAAAGTTTCTCAGTTTGAATTCTTGTTCCAGTTAAAACTTGCTTTGAAATTGTTTTGTGTTGCAGGCACTTCTGCTGTGAGAGAATGTGAGATTTCATGGAGACCATGTTCCAGAGCCTTTATAATCAGGTAATGCCACATTTTACTCCCAGCATTGAGTGCTTACTCCTGTAAGTGTTATTCTTGCCATGCAAATACTGCTGCAGTCTTCACAGTCCAGAATCTGGCCCTGTGCAAAACCTTTTAGACTTCAGTGCCTCTTTGCTTCAGGGCCTAACCTCAGGTTCATAAAATATTTGTAGCTGTCAGTCTAGAGCATCAACAGAAACTGCACAGATGCAGAAAGCCTATCTGGTGTAGTGTTAGCAAGAATAATTTTAGAATTGCAAATACTTAACAGATACATATGTATATCTACATGCATATGTAAATACATTTATACATATGTGTGTATATATATATATCAGACTTGAAATACGCACGAGAAAATCTACAATTCCTTTGATAATAGTATGTCTGAACTTGGTTGTTAGAAAAATGTCTTTAACTGAACTTTCAAATACTGCCCTCATTTACGCCTGTTACAGATACGGTACTCAGTCTTGTTTCTTATTAGAAATAGCTGATGAGGCATCTAATTTTAACACCCTGGTTTTGCTCCCTTACAATTCTGTCAAACCTCGGCTCTTTGCTCTCAAAGACTACAAAAGAGAGTACCTGCCCTGGCCTCCAGGTCTGTCTTTTGTGCATCTTTGTTTCTTTGACGTTTAGGAACTTTTTTAGCTAATGTGGAAAAGTTCGACAACGTAGGACGTAACACACGCAGCTTTATTGAAAGAATGTTTTTAAGATCACAGAAACAGCGTTACAAAAAGTTCTGTTCGGCAGTGCTCCGTGCAGCGCCTGGATGACAGGGAGTCATCAGAAAGGCTTTTTCTGCAGAGTTCCGGCGAGATGCGGAGCGAATTGCTTAAACCAGCTCCTTCTGTGTATGCCCCATGGCAGGGAGCCTGACCTTGTCTGTTTGTAAAATTGTGGAGTGAAATCAAAAAGAGCATGGCTTGGAACTTAGCTAGGTAAAACGGAAGAAAACGAGATCAAATAATGAATTGCACCTATATTAGCCTGCAGGAAGCACGAGAGATTGTATTGTGCTGGTCCATCCTTTCACCGCAGAAAATGGATGCTTTGCAAAGCACTCGGGTACGTTGCGCTACGGACAAACCCACAAGAAAATCAGCATTGTTGTTTTCAGGATTTGAAAAATGCGCAACAAGTAAGGTCTGAGGTCACATAATGAACATCAGTGAGGGAAATAAAATGTGGAATAGCTGCACTTGAAGTGAACGGGTCCCCCTTTTGTGCACTGGATGAGGGAGAAGTCCTGTGGGAGAAGTGGTGTGTTAGCAAGTCATGCCAGTCAGTGTCTTCATTACTGGGCAGACAAAAGCAAGCTTAGGCTGGCATCCTGAGTTTGGCAGTTCTGAATTGACAGTTCTGACTGTGGCTTTGCAAACTTACTGTCCCTAACTTAACTTTTAATGTGTAATTATGTAGCTAGCAATTTACAGGACCTCAGCCTTTTCTGATTCTGGTCTTTCCAAAAAGTGGCTCTTGTGCAGTGTGCAGCTGCCCGCCGTTATGGTGTCCTGAGCGTTAGCAGGCTCCTTCATGTAGTTTGTGTACAGAAATGATCTTGGACTTGTATTAACAGATACATATCCAGGCATACCCACTTTCTCAGAAAAATTCCTTCTGTTGCTTTGCTTAGTCAGGGAACATAATGCAGGTCAGGACCTGTGTTTTCTGAAATGGCAGTGCTGCTCCACAGGCTGGTATGGTTAAAATACTCGAGATACCTCCTGAAAATCAAGGCTGGAGTTCTCCTCCTCTTAAACGTTGCTATCAGGCAACTCGGGTTTAGTACAACTAGTGGGGGGGGGGGGGTGTTGTGTAGATATGATGGTTTCTGGCAGGCAGTTCAACTTAAAAGATTATTATAGCTAGGCTTTCACACCTTTTTTCTGAAAACCTGTGAGTAGCAACCATCCGCTTGTTTGTGCCAGGTGGAGGCCAACAGAAAGTTACTTTGGTTGTGATGCATCACGCGTGGTAATACAGAAGGCACAGCAGAACGGGGAGATTGTAAATTGGGTTCCCAATGTTCCCATATTAACCGTCTCTCGTAACACTAGATAATCCCGGCCTTGCCAAAATTCAGCCCTCGCTTTGAATACTGCTGAAGCGCGAGGATGTCGGAGTGTTTTATCTCTGGCTCCTAACAAGTGTTGGCAAAGCTTGTTGTTTCCCCTTGGGGATACCCCCGGTGCTATCCGTTACCAACTTGTCGTGGCACCACCGCAACCGCGTAACGTCATTTAGGCAAATACAAAGAAGGACCAAGAAGGTACAGAGCGCGTTCTTAAAGATTTTTGTCGGCGGAAGGCCCTACGTGAGGGGGTTTTGGTCTCTGTCCAGGCTGGGCAACGTCGCCTTTTGCGCAGCGGAGATTTGGTCGCGTGCCGAGCTCCCGGCTCGGGGGGGAGCGGAGGAAGAGAAGTCGCTTTGCGACCGGACTCCAGTCCGGTGGGAGTCTCGGGAACGCCGAGGCTTTCGCTGCGCTGCCTCGAAACGCGGAAAGTTGGGGAGCTCTGCTGCGCGAGTCGAAGCGAGCATCCCGGCGGAGGCACGACGATGGGACGGCTGCCGGGGGGGACGTTTGTCCGTCCATTCGTTCCTTCAGAAGGACGCGAAGACGGGGAGCCGGGGCGAAACGCCTTGTGGCGGGCAGCGCCGGCCAAGTCGCCAAGTTTTCCCACGTTTACGCCCTGGCTGCCGGGCCGGGAGGTTGCCTGCTCCGCCGGGTCAGGCAGCCTGCGGCCGCGCCGCGCCGCGCCGTGCCGCGCCGGGGGTGGCGGCGGCGGCGGCCCCGGCCCCTGACGTCGGTGTGTCGGGCCGTACCGAAGGCGGAGCCGCGCCCGGGGGGCCGCGGTGCGGCTTTATTAGCGGCGCAGGTCGCGATGCGCGGCGCAGGCAGGGCGCAGCGAAGCAACAGGAGGCGGCGCGGTCACTCGCCGGCCCCACCGCCGCCCAGCCCGGCCCGGGGCGCCGGTGGTAGCGGGGTGTGCTGCCCGCGCTCCCCGGGGCGGGGAGCCGGAGGAGGAGGAGGAAGAAAGAGGCGGCGGGAGGAGGGCGGCGTGGCTGGGCGGCGGGTCCCCGGCTCGTGATGGTGCTCCTGCCCCTGTGGGTAGTGGCAGCCGCGCTCCTGGGGGTCCGCGCTGCAGCCGGCCGGCAGGTGAGTGGGGCGGCGGCGGGGGGGGGGGGGTCGGACCTGCGCTCCCTTCCCTTCCCCTCCTCGCCCTTCCCGCGGGGAGGCGGCCCCCGCTCCCTCCGCAGCCCTGCCCACGGGGTCCCTCTGCCAGCGGCCCCGGGAAGCCGCCGGAGCTGCTCCCCGCGTCCCTCGCTCCCCGCCGCCCGCCGTCCCACGGGTGTTCGGGGCCGGGGCCAAGCGGCCGCGCTGCGGCTGGGCTCCCGGGGTCCTCCGGCAGCGCTGCCCGGCGCTTGGCTCCCCCCGCTCCGGGCGTTTCGCAGGCTCCCGGAGCGCTGCCCGGCGGCGGCGGCGTCCCTCGGGAGGCGCGGCGGGGCTCGCCCGTCCCCGGGGGGGAGGCGAAGAACACTCGCCGGCACGCTCGACAGACAGTCGGGGGGGGCTTTCGCGGCCTCGCTTCGGCCGCCCGAGTCGCTTTTTTGGCAGGGCGTCGCGATATCCAGGACGGGGCGGGCGGAATCGGGGTTTCATAGCGGTTCTCTTCGCGCCGGACTCCGGTAGCCTGTCGGTGGGAACAGCTGTTTATGCAGTTAAGGGAAAAACGCCGTCCCGGGAAACCAAAAGCAGAAACGTAAAAAAATGGTGCAGTACGGACCAAGTGATTTTTCAGCCTTCTAGAAGCGCTCTGCCGTCACACCTTGCACAGTCATCACACTAACAACTTTGTGCTTGTGTTTCTTTTCTCTTCTGCAGGCTGGTAGAGAACAACAGATCCAAATAGGTAAGTCTTCTTAACTATTACTGCTGCTATCGACGCGGGAATCAAAGAAGTAGGCGCAACGCACTGGTTTATTTTCTGGAAGAGCGATCTGTATGTAGGCAAGCATTCCCTCGGGTACCCCCACACCATTACCGCCCAGGAGCATTTATAGTTTCACAGCAATGTGGCATGACTCGAATTTGCATGCCCTCTCGTTACGCCTTTTTGCATCCTGATAACATCTGTGCTTCCCTTCTTAAATATAAACCAGCAGAAGGTAGAAATTGCAGCATGCTTAAACCGGTCCTCTGAACATCACGGCAAATCAGGTCTGGGTCAGTCGCTTCATCTTCATTTCTACATTTCTGAATCAAGGAGGAAACACCTACTCCGTATGGTTAGGGCAAACTGTGTATGTCTTTGTACCATTTTTCTTCTGTGTTGGAAGTCTTCGTCCTTTTCTCTTAGCTCGAAAAAATTTGTCTAATACCGAGGCCTCTTCATATTCTGTTGATGGCACAGTGTGCTTGCTGCATGCCTAACGGTAGTTGTTCGCCATTGAGTTGTAAACTGATACGTAGGAAAGTGCAGTGCAGCAAGGTTGGCGTCTGTGATGAAGGAGGGTACTGAAGTGAAAGGTGCTCGTTTAGTGCCCACGGGGTACTTCGTATTGAACCTCAGTCCTCTCCGACTCTTTTCTAAAGACAGGAAGCTTCACATAACGAGGAGCATGCGCACAGAGTTCAGTTTCGGAAGATCTGCCTTCGTTTAAACTAACGGATAATTTGGTGCTCGATGGGATGGAAGAGGTTGTGGAAAGATGCAGAAGCTGGCGTTCTCTCTCCCAGGGTGTTAGCTGCAAGGGTATGCCATCTTACACGCTCCTTAGCTTACCCGGTTGTGAAATGAGCCTTTTAGCAGTTTGCTGCTGAGCGCGAGTGCCTGCACGCCGGAGTGTGCTCTGGAGCTTTACAGGGAAGAGCAGTAGCGCTGGGAACGGACCCCAGGCAATTCTCTTTCCAGTTGCCGTTAGACCTCCAGTTCTGAGGTTTTGGTTCAGGTTTTGATCTGAGCTTTTGTTCAGACAAGAATTTCAAGTATTTCTCTAAATTTTGGAGGTCTTGTCTCAATTTCAGCTCTGGCACTGCATTCTTCTGGGCTTAGGTTGATTTCCACTGCGATCAGTGAATAAAGGCAGTTGAGACAGTTAGGTACATTTAAACCTAACTGGCAAACAGACTTTTTTTCCAGTGGTATGCCGATCCTGTGTTTTATTTCTAGTTGTTTCCATGAGAAATAGATTGTATTTGAATTTCAGAAACCATAAGCTATACGGGAATGCGTCTTTTCAATTACATGGGACATCAGACAAAATTCCTCAATCTGGAAAATAACTTTCTGTCCTTTAACTTCTTCCTTTCTTCCACGGTCCCAGCGTTGCTGTAGTCGGGAACATTTGAGGCACTCAGGAACCGCAGGAGAGAGAGGTGATACGGCATGGCAGTGGGTGAATCGGGCACCCCGCACCAAGCCCCCAGTGCCCGGTCTGCGTGCTCGGTGTGGGACGGGCTCTCCGCCTGGCTCTCGGGGCGCCTCGGGAGCTTCTGCAGCCGACGTGATCTCGCCCCCCTCTACCTGGGAAAAGGGCAGGTGGGAGCTGAAGAGGACGTCGGCCGGCGGGTCTGTCCGTTCACGGATCCGGGAGTCCATGGTCCCAAATGTCACGTTGTGCGGTTGGGCAGTGCGGGACCCCCTTGGGGTGGGACTCGGTGTTGGCTGGTGCCCAGCGAGAGTGAGCTGCTGGTCCCTCCATCTCTCCTCAGCATGGCATCTCGGTGCCTTCTGGTTCAGGGTAGCAGGACCGAGAGCCTGGTGGCTTACCAAGACCAGGCTGTCTGTGAGTAGCTCTGGCTTTCGGGGATCGATGCTGTTTCATTGAGGGGAAATCCGTATTTTCAAAGCACAAATAGCTAGTTAACACTTAACAGTCGTTGGGATTTGTCCTACGCTTTATGTTGTTAAACTGTTAACATTTGAAGTAGTGTTTGATCCTGTAAATTCTGATTGAAAAAGTATGGCTTACTCAGTTTAGAGTTCTAATGACGACAGTAAAACCTGCATTAGGATTGCTCCAAATGGGCTGTCCTACTTTTAAGTCCCTATTAAGTGTCACTTCACATTGGTGTTGTGTATTTTGATTTGGCCTGGGGCTGGCTGCTGTCTGCAGCTAACCTTTTCTCATAGCCTGGAAAGTCACTTAGGACAAATTAAAACACATAGGATTTTATTTTTTTTTTTAAATATCAGTACAGAATGTATTCTAGAGATGGGAAGTGACCCAAGCTTAATTAACTGCATTAATGCGTAATGTACTGCGAACGCCTGGATACTCTCAGGAGGAAATTGTACTGTTGCCACTGGTGAAATAGTAAGCCTGAAGGTGCTGGTGCTCGGGCTGGCGCTACATCTTCGCTTCTCCTGCCTCAGCCTCCGACACAGCAGAGCTCCATCGCTGCTCGGTGCTACTTCTGGAAGAAAACGCGGATGTCGAACCTGCAAAACAGCAGTGCTGGGCTGCCCCGAGCCTGGATAGAACATGTTCACCAGCAGCTCAGCAGAGGCTGTGAAAATACCACAAAGAATTGCTTGGGCTGTCTGTATCCCTGGGACAAGTCGGCAGCAAAGTCAAGGAATGAGGACGGTAGAGCGGTGTACCACGTGTGAGCCTCTCTTCTTGCCATCCCTTGCTTTTATTCATCCACCTAGCAGTGTGTAGCGCTGAAGTATGGGGCGTAGCCTCATCCCTGTTCAGGTGCAAAGTTGTGGGGGAATCCTGAAGAAATCCATTCCCCCTTTCCATCTTATCTTTCTCTCTGGGCATTTCTGCCACCTAAAGGCGGCCAAATACAGAGCAAACGGTAGTTCTGAAGTGATAACGATCATTGGAAGAGAGGGACCAAAGCCGCCGCTTCGTTTCTGGAAACCACCAGCCAACGAGGAAGGCGGAGAACAGTGGGACGAAACCCCTGCTAGGGTCATCTGTCACTGCACCACCCTTTCTTGTTAGTAAGCAGCGCTTCGCTAAGTGACAGGAACAGCTCTGTGCTCATCCCATTGTGGTTATCTGTGGGACGGAAGGGTGATCACTCGGAACATGGGACAGCCTTTTGGTTGAAATGCTGTCCTCTTAATTCCTGCAGCAGCAGGTAATTTTAATATTTTTTTTCTCCAGTACTTCTGCTGCAAAGCTGGATGTCCGCCATCCAGCAATCTGATTGCATCATAGCTAGTGAATTCTATCGAGAAGAAGCAGGCACAGTGATGCTCTGGAGGTGTTAGGTTCGATCCAGTCCTTTTGCTGAGGTAGCTGAGCTTCCTGACCCTACAAGCCACATTCAGATACATCCTCCAAGAGAGGTGAAGGAGCTCTGGAAGCTGACGGTAGCTCCCTGGTCATCCCATTGTGTCAGTATGGGACAGCCTGGGACCCAGCATACGGCCCGATGCTGGGGCAGCGTGGACGAGATGTTATCAGGGGTTGCCGCACATTTGTTTCCTTGCACAGTACCCAGCATCGTCTCTGCCAAAACAGTTGTGCTTTTGGTATCATTTTAATAGGTTTCCACGTTGCTATTCCTAATTGAAAAGTTTGCTAGCAAAATAAAGAGGCAGGTGTCGTTCCTGCATGTAGTAAATAATCTACGTCTCATTGCCATGGCTCAGAAAATATTTGGGGAAAAAAATGATGCTGCCAAGACTTTCACTCTGTGGAGGTCATTTCACAGGTCACAGCGATAGGCGAAGGAGCTCCTGGGATCAAAAAATTAATTATTTGACCACAGAAGTTGGTCCTCTGGTTGCAATGCAGAAGGCTGGAAAAAGGAGAGTTCTCTTATCAAAATTTATTTACGTGAAGTGTGAGCAAAAGAATAATCAAAATAATGAATGCTAAATGAGGTTTAAATACTTTTTAAAAGAAGATGAAAAAGTAATGTCTTCAAACTTGGGTAGCTTGGGTTAGACATAGAAATAATTTGTCTGAACTTTGAGAAATTCCTCCTCTTCCACTCATTTCAGTTTAGACTGGGCTTTTGAAATCTTCTTTCTTAAGTGGGTGTTTATCCATTTGGAATTCTATTGTGGGCAACCGCATGAACAATTTTCGATCAATGTATTTCACAAAATCTTACGCCTAAAAAAATAACGCTCTTCCAAATGCAGGTGATTAAAAAAAAAAAAGTTTAGGACTTCTGAACCTCCGTTGTCCACAGTTGTGGTACAGTACAAAGACAACTAGTGTGAGGCAGTGGTGTTGTCTTCATTTTCATGTATATTTAAGGGGGAAAAAGTACAGGCAGCCCTCTTCAGAGGCATTCTCTAGCTAATTATGTTTTGGCACAAAATGGAAGAATGGGATGTTCTTTCTTAAGTGCTTCCTTTCAACTTAAACATTGTGCAACTGGAGCAGCAGTTTAAAGCCAGGTAAAAAAATGAAGAAAAATTGAAGTCCTTTTTCTATTGCTCAGTGTTTCCTCTCTGATCATTACTGTAAGCTTTGAATTAGCAGAACAGATCAACTCTGAAATTTTAGCATAGGAAAGGGAACACCTACAGCTGGAATTGCATTTCCTAAGACCATACAGTCTATGGAAAAAAGGTAATATAAGTCAGTGGAGGAGTTTAGATGTCTTGAGTATTCAGTCATGTCACATTTAATTTTAATTGCCTTTGAACAAAAGGCATTTCCTCTTCTAGCTCAGCATTTAGAGACTCTGGAGAAGGCTTTTGCTGACTCAAAAACTTGACAGTTCTTATTTTCCACCCTTTGTTCCTACCTTCTTGTGGCTAGCTGGCTGTTCTTGTTATTAGCAAAATAACGTTTTTTTTGTCCCCACAAGTAGAAATCTGGGAATACTGCTGCAAGATGTGCAAAGCAGTTTCTCAGTTGTGTGGTGAACACAGAATTTGATCACCAGACTGTGGTCTCTGGCACTGAACGTCCCACTTTAAAAAAATAAAAAGCCACGAAGAATCTCGGCGAGGTAAAAGGAGGAATGTCAGTCTGTGAATGAAATCTCATCGCTGAAGTGTGCGGAGAATGTGAGGATCTAGATTTTTACTTTGACCCAGTTAGGATATACAACCCAGCAGCTCTGTCTCCTGTTCGTGGCCTGGTGTCTAATTAATAAAAATGAGTTTAGAGTTTTAATTTGGTCCCTTCTCTAAAGAGAGAGATTGGCAATCCTCACTCAGAATTCCCACTGTTTTAGATGGGAATTATCCTAAGGATAATGTCCTAATTAGGTTACCAATTTTAGAACTTGATCTTGCAGGTGTATGGCAAAACACGTTCAGGTGGCTGCTACTGAAAAACACACTGTGACTGCTAGCTGTAGGACATGGGGTCTGTGTTCAGAACAACGGACTTGAAAATGATGAGGACCTTTTCACTTGCCTGGGATATAGTATTTGTGTGTTATGGCAAAATACTTACAGTGCAAGAGTTTAAATGTCCATGTACATCCTACTAGTACCACACCTTGTTTTTCTGTCAAATCCCTCAGTAACTGGCATAAACAAAAATGGGAGAAAAACCAGTTAAAAGCCATTAGCAACATTTTCCTACTAAAGTCTCTTAAAATAAGCAGCCACTGCTACCAGGAGAGAAGAACTAGCTACAGAGCTTTTCTCTATTAATTCTCAGTTCAAGTGTGATTCGCACTGGGAGTGGGTAAATTTAGCTCATTTAATTAAGTATATTTATTTGAGGATTTCTCAGTGGCACTTAGTGGCAGCATCTGAGCTACGCAATCGTGGAGTTTTTAAATGAAAAGTGTCAGTAATATCACTCTAATATTGCTTTAGCCAGTTCTCTCAGGAAGAGAAGACCTAGGGAATAATTATTTCTGTGCTAAGTGTCTTTTTAACTCTCACGTGGCCGAATACACAGCCAATAAGACTTAGGCTTTGGTCCAGTTCTTGGCAGCAGTTTGGCCCACCGCTTGACCTGGCCTGGGAATGTCTTTCCTTCTCATTTTACAGGATGAAATCTGTACAGCGAATATCCTGATTACTTCCGGGTCACAAAGATCTCTCAGATGAGATAAACTCATTTGATGGACTCGTTTTACAGTGGTGCGAAATTACTTTAAGGCAACGGGAAGCAGTCTGTGTCCCCTGATGCAGGGCTACAAGTGTGATAGGTGATAACGGGAGAAGACCGTTCTCTGAGCAGAAGGGAAGATTCTCTTCCTTTTCTCATCAGTGCTTAAGAATAGCGGAGACGGAAAGAATTATTCTCTTAGGCTAATAATGCTATTTTCAGGATACAGGTAAGGGACTATGCAGAAAGAGGCTTTTCTGGGGGACGGGGGAGTATTATATTCACTTAGGCAAATTCGGAACCCAGTTGGAAGGTTTCCAGTCAGCTAATGTTGCTGCTAATTGGACAGGAATCCCGAGTCGACTGGTGGGAACCACAGAAAGATGATAGGCAAATGGGGCTTTCGTTGCTGTTACCTTTTCTCTACCGTGGCTTTGCTTGCTTGGCCAATTCCTCTGCTGAAGCAGATTAGCCTTGGGGTAACTTCTGCTGGTAGTTGTCTGGCCACGCCGTTCAGGTATCCAGGGATGCTCTGACACCGATTCCAGGTGTTACAGCAGTGACTTCTCCTTGGAAGCACACCTTGGGTTTGGGACACATTGTCTTCACTGAGGGTCGTGCCAGTGAGCTTCTGTAGTATTACCTGAGGATTTCTTCAGTGCTATCAACAGAGTGCGGTTTTGCTGTTGTTAAAGCTTCTATGTATTGCAGTAAAGGTAGGAATTTGCAAAGTTCTGTGTTGATTTTTTTTTTTTTTTTTAATCATTAGCTTCTCTGTCGTTTTTGAATTCTGTCACCCAAGTTACGCAAAGAGGAGGGGCAATAGCAAGTTGCTGGGTAAGGGGATTTGTTAGAGGAGATCTGTAGAGAGAAAAGTTACTGCTTATACCACTGCTGACATCGATTAATTTATCAGCAGTATGTGATATCCTCTGGATTCTTTTCACTACTTCACTTCTCTAAGACTGCAGAAATATGTGTGCAAATAGCAGTTATAACCAAGCACGGCACTTCATTCTCAAAATCTTAATGGAGGTCTTGACACAGGAGCAAGCAGTTCTGTTTAAGGTGTACGAAGGAGTGGGGTGGCATTTCTTACAAGAGAATTCAAAAGGGTCGCTGCCTCTTCTGTGGCTATTAAGCGAACCTAAACCCAGGACACTCCCCAGGTAAATGTAAATGAATATTTCAGGGTTTTCTCTGTAAGTTTTATGACAATAGAGTCATGGAAGGCCTGCTTCTTGAAAATTTTGGCATGTGGAGGGCGTTTTGCATGCACTTACTGTGTATCCCGGCATCTGTGGTGTGTGTTTACTTGAGGTGCGTAATGGGGCACAGCTTCTTGTGTTTGTCCACCTTGGCGTGACCCCTGTCTTTCCCTGAAGTTGACACGACCTTCCTCTCGCGTTGTCCCCCGTTTGCCGTACCTTGCTTAACGCATCTGATGACGTGTCAGACGCTTTTCTTCTTCTTTCTTGCGTGTCCTCCCAGTGTCTGTGTACAAGTAGTACAAAGCATTTTCGTAACAGCAAGTGATTGTGTTAAGAGTATTAAAGGCCTTGCTGTAGGGTAACCAAGTGAAGATTTATAAGCCTGAGCATTCAGGCTAAAAGAGAGCAGTGACACGTACCTTACGTTTGCCTGCATTAGATTGGCGTGCTTATCTCCAGACTAGCTATCTAGCAGATAATTAATGTACACTGGTGTGGTAAGCGGCACTGTCCCCTGCCCTTCTAAAATCTACGCAGGTTTTTACCATTCTTTGGCCAAACTTGTCGGTGGACTGATTCAGAGCAGCTCTAAGGGGAACCGTAAATTGGGAATTTTGGAAGGGGAGATGTGAGGCGGAAGGGTTCCGCATGCACGGTGTTTGCCGTTAGGCCTGACCACGCCGTAGTTTCGCTGTGTTGCTCCAAAACTGTGCTGCGGCGTAGGGCGTAACAGTTGGGGCGATGGCCGGTTGCGTCCTTGCATCTAGCGTTTGTCCTGCGACGTGCGCTGCCGTAGCCGCGTGTCTGGTCTTCAGTCTGCAGGCTCGTTCCACGCTCTTGTTCTAATTTTAGTTTGGTTTTGGGTATTTCTTTTGGCAGAATTACGAAAAAGCAGACCGAGACCGTATGGGTTAGTGATTCCAATTAGTACCAATGCGGACGGAAGCTACATCTCCAATATCCTCTCCGCAAGTCACCAAAGAAGATCAACGCGGGAGGTATCGCAGAGCCCCAAACAGCTGTATTTTAACGTCACCGCGTTTGGAAGGGAATTCCATCTCCGGCTGAAACCCAACACTCGTTTAGTGGCTCCCGAGGCCATAGTGGAGTGGTACGAAGACTCTGTGGAAACTGGAAACGATGCTGGTAACACGAGTCAGACTAGAACTGCTACGGAGAGGCTATGGAAGAGAGAGCCCCTGTGGACCAGCTGCGCCTATGTGGGAGACATAACTGACATCCCCGGAGCTTCTGTTGCCATTAGCAATTGTGATGGTCTGGTAAGGCTTGTTTAATGGCATTCATGTCTGGTATTTGACCACTTTGTACACAGCTTTTGTTGCTTTTAACTATGCATGGCTAGTGATATCATGTAAAGAACTTAATTTCTTAAACCTTTAAAAGTATCTCAGTACGTATTGATTGATGTCTACAATCCTACTGCTTTATTCTGGGATAATTTCTCTTGAGTTTGATAAGCAAAGTCCTTAATGTCGCTGGTGTGAGAGAGAGAAAGCAAACCTGCTTTTTTTTTTTTTTTTTCCTTTTTACTTTCATGAGGTGTTACAAATGGGAAAATTAATAATGAAGTGCTTTTAAGAGTTAAAAGACGACCCTTTGGTGAGCGAACGTAGAATTTGGCGTCCAAATCGTCACTGCGTACTTCTCGGGTAGCCAAATTGGGGGCTGCCCTGCAGTCCCAGAATAGCAACAGATTTAAGCTTTAAAGGGTGTATTTATAAAATAAGCACGCTTTTTGTTTTCTTACACACAGCTTTGTTTCATCAGAAGGTATCATATGAGAATTGAGTGGTTCACATCTGTAAACAGTTTGTTCTCAAAACCGCGCTGGCCTGATTGCTGTGTTGGTTGAAAACGCGTGGTATTTCATTGTAGCTTTAGCAGATGCGCAGTGCCTGGTTTGGTACACAAATCCCATACTGAAAGACTGGGCATATATTGAGTACACATACCATTTGTTAATTCAATCATGCGGTAAAGAAAGCTAACAATACTTACCTTGTACTCTTTAAGTAGCAGGAGCAGTGGTGGAACGCGACTGCAGCATCCAGGAAGATTAATGTAGTGGTTACTCTGCTGCTATTCAGGAGGGGAATCAGACGAACAAGTCTGCAGCAAGTATCCCTTCTTGGAAATAGGCTTCCCTCTCCCCGTCACGTGCCCCATGCTAATGGTTTTGATTCCATTTTGCGATAAGTGCTGGCTAGCGAACCTCCCCACCTCTGCAGTGTGTCTCAGTCGCTCTGTGGGTAATTTCATAAATGTCTCCGACTCCTGATTCAGAGCTTAGGGCTGTGCACAGCCAAAACTCCTTGACTTTCCGTACTTAAAGAAAGGCAGTACTGGTGGTGTTTACATCTGAGGTGGTCGACTAATGTCAGTTTGGCGTGTTTTGTTTGGTTTGGGGTTTTCTTCTCGGAGAATCGGTTGGCAGTGTGCTGTGTTTACAAAGGCTGTGCAGATACCTGCCTGGATAGAGATAGCTTCAGGTGTAGTTCTTGCAATGAATGAGACCCTCGGTTTGAGAGCTGTATTTTAGCAGTAATCCTGAATGAAGTTCTTGTGTTAAGTGAGACAGCACATTAAGACAATAAGTTGGATTAAATGGAATTAGATTAAGGAGTACAGCAGCTTCAGCAGAGATCGCCATGTGGCTGACAAGCTGCTCGTGTTGTGTTTTCCGTTAACTGAAATGAAGTAGTTGCTGTCTTTGCAAACCTCCACACGTATCAGAAGACAGCAGATACCGAAGGGGACCGAGGTAAAGAACAGCAGATTGCTCAGTTGTGTGGCTTGTTGCCACTCTTTTCCCATAGCACCCAGCAGACGCCTTTCGTGTGCTTTCCATGGTTTTAGGGACTGGACTAGGAGAACGTGTGCTTTTGGTTTGAGGAGGGGAGCGGGTAAATGCTCCTGAGTCACTGTTGTCCTTGTTCATCTCAACCCAGGCTGTCTCGTGCGGTCTTTGAGAGGCTTCTTCAAGCCCCTGAACCACCTGCACCGTGGCAGGGTTGGAAACCGGCGTGGGAGCACAGACGTGGTGTGAAGCGGTCACGACTCCGTCCCCTGCCGCTTTCGTGCCCGTCATTGCCAGGACCCGACCGTAACGCCGCTGTGGCTGCTGCCCGCTGCGTTTTACGTGGCTGCTGCCTGGGGACGCCCGGGCTGGCAGAGAGCCGCTGCCATGGCTTCGCTGCTCCCCGCGTCGGGCAACGAACGTGAGAGCGGCTCGCGTGTTGAAAACCATCTTTCTGAGCGCTTCTGCTTGCTTGCTTCGCCTAGCTGTTGTAACGGTCTTTTGGAGCTCTGAGCAAGGGAGTGTGAAATAAATAAATAATCCTGAAGATTGATGGGATTTCTTTTTTTTTTTTTTTTTTTTTTTTGCCTCCTGCCAGCTCCAAGGTTAGCAGAAGTAACTTGAAGATAGCATTTCTGGCTTCTCTGTTGCTGTACTATGCCTCTCTCAACCAAGCTAGAATATTTGATCCTTGGTGTATCCTAAAGATGTGAAGAGTGAGATAATATGGCTTAACAGAAACTGGAACAAGAGTGAGAAATTCTAGGGCCATGTGTCTGTTGGAAAGATTTATTTTTGACTTCAAAGGAATTTAGATGCTCTCCAGTGTAGCCAGCAAGGTTCTTACCTTCTGGGAGAAAGCGAAGGGAATCGTTGTGGTAGCAATTGACTCAATGTATAGCTTATAAAAAGAGTTTGATACCGTAACTAGCACAAAAAGAACACTTGGTTTGCCACAAGTTAGCAAAAGACCTCACAGATTTTATTTTGTGCATAGGGAGGTTTTTAATCGTGACTCATAAGACGCCTGCTGATAGCAGGGCAAAATTCTGTGTTGTGCTAATGCATACTTGATAGACATTGCTGAATAACATATTGTTTAGTGTTTGCTCTCAGCACTGGGTGTATGGTTATGAGGAACATAAGGGTGCTAAATTTTGATTGCTTGATTGTAAGTATGTGGAATAATTGGTATTTGCACTAGTAGAGGAAGATTTTGCCTATGGGCTCTGCCTGAATCTAAATTTACATTTAAAAACCAAAATTTTTTTAACACTTTTGTTTTTAAGTAGTTTATGTCTCTACTTTGCAGTAAAAATCATCTGCGTACCATCAGTTTTGCAAATTCCTATCTTCACATCTGCTTAATATCCCTTGAAAATAACCCTGTTTGTTTAAAAAAATCACATGCATGTGCATGCACTTCTCATAGCAAAGGAACACTTAATTAGTCATGTAGAAGTTGCCTGTTGTTTTTACTACTGTGTTGCAGAAAGCTGGTGCTCCCGCAGGTTTCTGTTGTATATTTCTGCTGTTGGTTTGGTCAAAATAGCAGTAGTTATTGTCACAATATTTAGAGAGTTTCCCAAATACTTGCCAGAGTTCCAGCAAAACTTGCAACCAAGTTACAGTCATCAAGCAAAATCATCCTTCTGGAGGTCAGAGAGCATGTGGAGAAGTCCTGCCTCGTCTCGCAGGAGGAGGATCGTGTGGTTTGTAGTGCCGAGCGGAATTTGGCCTTCTGGTAATGGATCACTGGTACCTCCTCTGGTTCCTGCTGCGTTTCTCTGCTCCCCGTGTTCGTGTTACTAAAGCTTGCTCTGCGACAGCAGGGTCTTCAAGCTCGGGCCGTGCCGTCGTAATGCCGAAATGTTGATCCGGCATTGGGAAGGGAAGAGTGCTGATGAAAAACCTGATGCTTTTTCTAGGCGTTTATCCTAGCATCACGCTGACATTCATCAGCTGCAAGTAACAGCATCCTTGGGCTCTGCGGGCTTGAGAAATTGAAGCCTATGATCTCCTACCAGAGAAGGGGAAAAGGAGAAAAACTCTTCATAACTTTGAATTGCAGATGGTAAAAGTGAAGTTTCACGGGCAGCAGCCTAGATTTAAGTCCACCGATTGATCCCTCGCCTTTTCTTTATTTGGCTTTGGTGCAGTAATTGTTCAAGAGGCAGAATATGTTGTAACGGTGGGGGGACATACGGTCGTGTGGGCACGACGAGGCCAGGCAGGGGTACGTGTGCTCCCCTCGTGGGTTTGTAGTGCTTAAATTCTTGTGCCTCGTTCTGCCTCCTTCTTGCTTTTCCTTCCTTTTGGTGCCTGTACAGTAACATCTCACCTCGGTGCTCTTCTGCTGTCCGTCTCATTAGGCTTAGACCTACTCGGGGGAGTAAGTATTATTAAAGGTTATGGCAAGCCTTCCTGCATGAGTTGCCCAGCCCCTTCCCTGTTTATATCTGAGTAGCGTCTTCCCTTTCATTCTCTGTATAAAGATCAGGTCACTCAAAACAGTCATGAGGAACTTAATTTAATATATCTGATTTAGCATGTCAGATTGTGTTAGTGGTGCCCTCTCTTCTGGATAACTGTGGGAATGCTTTTTGTGTGTCTGCACTAGATCATACATTTAATGGGAATGTGTTTTGTGTGTCTGCACTAAATGATGCGTTTAATCTATTGTAGATTCCTAAGCAAGGTAGTTAATCTGCTCCCAGGTGAGCATACACTGGACAGTATTTTTGTGTCTGACTTGTGTGGTAGGCTTCCTGTTCTAAGAGCCAAGATGCTACAGGAGGTGTAGCGGCTTAACTATTCAAAAGTTACTGAAGTTTATCTGACCTTGTAATTTGTTGCTCAGAAAGTATTGGTATGCATCTAGAGGAGCATGTGGTTTAGAGAAGTGGGAAAATAACTGAGTTCAAGGAGGTGGAACCAGGTTCAAAGCAGATTTGGCAGGCCGCACTTTTCACAGGTTGCTTTTGCCTGGTGCAGTGCCGTGTCTGCTGTGGAAGATGCAGAAAATGACCAGCCTCAAAATACCATTGCAAATGTTTCAGATTGTAAATAAACAGGACACAGCAAACTTAGCATTTAGAAATAGCAAAGCAAAAGTGTTAAATCGGTCTGTACCTTTTGTCATAGAGAAAATTACTTCAGTTCCTCAATTAGCTTTCTCCCTTTTGTAACAAAACCCAAACAGTTGTTGGTGTGTGATGCCTTTAGGTTGTACTTAGACTTTGAACTATGTTTTTATAGATGTGTGCCTCCTTGTTTGAGTTGTGATCTGGTTTATATTCACATATATGCAATGCCAAGTCTGAACATTGTCTTCCGTTTCTTCTAGAGCATTAACCTTTCTTGTTTTAAATGAAAGGGCCAGACCCAGTACGATGAATCTTTAATCTTTGACTTCGGATACCAAGTAAGATGTGACTTCGTTTGTTTATTGGCAGACCATGGCCTTCAAAGCCAGGGCTGCATACGCTCATTTGGAAGTTCAACTGTTTGCAAATGAAAGATCTTCAGTAGCCTGCCTGCCTTTCAGTGTTCAGCTGTCAAACCAGGGAAGTCCTTGAAGACAGACCAACTGTCAAGAATCAAAAAACCCATGCTTGCTCAGATCTATCATTTGTAACAGATTATTCCTCACTTGCTTGTTGTCATCCCTTTTTTCTAAGGATATTGAGACAAGAAATGTGTGTCTTGACGATCAGTACTTCCACACAAGTTTATATGCAGCTGCCGGTATTTTGGGAGTTTTAGCATATCCTCAGAGTTTGGGTTTGATATCTGACATGACAATCCCCTAGCACAGACCTCTTGGAAGTAGGGACTTCTTAAATGTTAGCTTTCAACTTTGTGTCTTCATTTCACCCTTTGTGAGAGGAAGCTGATGAGAGTTTCCTACCTTTGGTGGTTTGGGCATTCTTTTCATTAATGATTGCGGAGTTATTTGAAGCGTCTGAGTGGAATGATGCACAGAGATGTGCACAGTTACTTCCCTTTGGTGAGTATGTTTGAAATACAGGCTGGAGTATCTCAGGCTAGAGATACTTGCCCGAAGACCTAAGCCTTGGTTCGGGAAAAGCCTTAAAAGTATGCTTAAGTTCAGGCATGTGGCTAAGTGCATACCAGGACCTAGGCAGTTTCAGGGCATTTTGATCTGTTTCAAATGCTTTTTTATTACTGTTGTTTCATCAAGACTGATGTATTGAGGCTTATTTCTTGTTCATGCGTTGGTACTAATCTATTGTTTCAACATGATTTCCCCCAAGCTGGCAGGGGGATGTTACTAAATGGAGAAACAGCTTTCTAGGAGCAGGTGGTATTTTATCTCGGAGTATTAGAATAGCATTGCAGAGCCAAACACTTGAACTGCTGCTGAGCATCTGGTTATAGCACATGGGAACTCTTGATGAGGGTAATTCCAGCATGCTAAAGAAGAATGTTATTAGGGACCCACTGTTGAGCGGGGCGGCAGTGGGAAGGCGATCGGAGCATCGCGACTTTTCGGTGCGATGGCAGTGAGCATGTCGCGGGGCGTAGGTGTGGGTGCTCTCCGAGGGGATGGGATGTGCATCGAGGCTCGAAATGGGACCGTCCCCTCGGCCCGGGAGGTCTCTCCCAGTCCAGGCTGGGAGCTGCAGGGCCAGCGTGGGAAGCTGTGTGCTTCTGGCGGACATCTGGTAATCCAGTATCTTCTGGGAGTGCAGAACACAGGAAAACAGAATAAACAGCTAGGGAGATAGAACAGCATCCGGACCGCGCGCTGCTCTGTGCAGATGGTAGCAGTGTCTTAGGCTGATTTAACGTTCTTACATTCGTGTTACCCTGCCCTATTGCGCACTTCCCACAGTAATTACATCCTTGCAGTGAACTCCCTTAACCTGCCGTGCCTGTTCTTACCACTTGCATTTTGCTGTACTTGGCAGTCCTGCTGACTTATTAACTGGGCTTGATAGGTTGCAGCTGCCTCTTTGGATAGACAGACCCCATCTGGTAACCTCAGCCCGTCCTCCCCATTTGACCGAGCAGTCTTTGGTCACTGTCAGGCTGGGCTTGGACTTCATCCCTGTCACCTCTCCAGTACGAAGCACTTCCTAGAGGCTAAAACAGACTTTTTAGAGGTAGTAATCCATAGTAAAGAGGATTTCTCAAAGTTCAGAAGCTCCAGAAACTTGGAAAAAGGCCAAAAAAGGGAAAAAGGCAGTGCCATCGTGTCGCTTACTCAGGACTTCTGGCATAAAACGCTGAGGGAAGGAGTATTGAGAAGGGAGGTGATGGTGTCTGAAGTAAAATGTCAATACAGTGTAAAATAATGTAACATAGAAATTCTTCGATATGTCTAATTTGTTTCTCCTTGAAGTTGTCACTCAAAACAAGCAGGTGATTTATCCTTACTTTGTGTAGCGTAGTCAAAGTTTATGCAGACGGTTGCTCGAGCTCCATTTATTTCTTCTTGTTTGTTTTTGTAAGTTTTTCTAGTGGGGCCCGATTTGGGCTAATGATAGACCTGCCTCACTTCTTAGCCCCTGCGTCTCCTTCTGTCCTCCTGCCTTGCATTTCTCCCATTCTCACTTAGAACAAATTGCCCTTTCCCCCGTAAACCCTCCCTTTTCCTCCAAAGCTCTCATCGAAACTTTTTTGTGAAGCTTTGTCTGTCACGGTACAGTGCCAAAGAATTTGTGTCTGCAAGATAGATACTGTAGGTAGATGCGTGAATCGCGTGGAGAGCACTTGCAGAAGATGATGGGAGCAGGGAGAAGATTTGATGCTTTCCGCATCCCACCTCAACTCTTGCCCCTCTCTGCCTCCTGCCCTCTTCCCCAGGGAGCCTCAGCCCATGACCGCAGTAAGATTAAACCCAATTGAAAAGAAGGCTTTTATTTAGAGGTACAGAGAGAATCTCTTCGCTTCAGCAGATAGTTTTAGAAACCCCTCGCTCACACCAACTTCTGGCTGCCTGTTCAAGGATGGCAATCGGGGGAAACCTCCGTGCTTTTTACTTCGTGTACAAAGTAGGAAGTAGTAAAAAGGGTTATGCTCAGAGTTTCCACTTGGTTGTATGCTTTACATTTTCAAGGCTGATTGAACTGCTAAGTCCTCCTCTGAAATGATAATTTTCCTTTGGGCTGCAGCTCACTCTCCCTTTCTTCCAAGGATTGCGTGGTCATAGGAAAAACTGAATAGATATACAGTAGTACTGCTGTGGATTTAAAGTAGACCAAATTGGGCCAAAATATAAGGAGCCGCACAAATATCTTCCATAGCACGGAAATATGCCATCAGTTTGGGTAATAGGTTTTCCAAATGGGAAAAGATGTCGTGTATTTTTAAAATGGAGCACAAAAGCAAAACCTCACTGACCTGAAGAAATCCCTCCTGCGAGAGCTGTTCTCCTCCCGCGTGGAGAGGGATGGGAGCAGCCCTGTCCCCTGCTGCTTCCCTCTGCGAAGGGTGCTGAGAAGAATACCGGGTAAGGAAGAACTGGGGGGGTGGCCCGATCCGGTTAAATAAATAAAATAGATGAAGTACATCGCGCATCCCCGTGCCTTGGTCCCTGTCTGTCCGACGGATGATAGGACAAGGAGACCAGCTCCTGCCACGGCAAAGAGCGAGGGGGCTGCTGGGGAACATCACCAGAGGGGCTGCAGGTCTCTGGGGTCTCGGGCTATGAGTCAGGACCAAGAAAACCCCTTCTGAGAAAAGAGATTGTGGATGAATTGGAGAATTTGTTTTTCTCCTCCTCTCCAGTAGCCTTCCCCAAGCGTGATTTCTCAGGCGGAGAAGGAAGGGGCAAGAACTGGGAATGTAAGCAGGCTTCAGCGAGGTATTTGAAGCCTACCTTTGAAGTAACTCAGTTTTCCCCCTCATCGCTTAGATTACAGTAATTCTGTGCTTAAAACCGGGGCTCGTGATTTCTGACAAAACACTGGGCTGCTGGAGCCTGTGTGGTTCCTCCAGGGCCCCAGCCAGGGTTTCTGTGCCGCGCCACTGTCGTACGGATGTTGGAATTAGTCAAGGTGTCTGTACGCGACGCTGCAAACTTTTTGAAGTTTTTTTGTTGTTGTTCAAGGGGCTCAGTGGTCTCCTATACAAGTTGTCCAAACATTAAATGCTTTAAGCTCTTCCTTCATTTATGCCGTTGTGCAAGTGATGCTTGATAAGAAAAAAAAAAAAGGGGGGGGAACCCTTTTCTGCTCGCTTAATAACAGCCAGCTTAGAAGATATCTGTTTTAATAGTGTTTGTAGTTAGTTTTGATTGAGAAATCAGGTTTTTCTTACTTGACAGCATGTCCATTCAAAGATTAATGTATTTATGAATTTTTCCACATTATTAGCCAGGTAAAATATGTCTGAACACATCACTTCAATGCTGTGTGCATTTGGCTTCAGAGTACTCCATTTAGCAGCACAAACAAATTCAAGATTAACACAGCTTTAATAAACCGTGCGTAAACCTACTAGATAATAGTTATGTATGTATCTGTCTTAAATCTAGAGGACTGTCCTCACCTGGTTTTATTAACATCCCTGTACCTGTTGGGAAGATCCTGGGGCTGGTTACATTTTGCACATTTTAAGACAAGCGTTACACCCCCACAAATGTGTTTCCTGGACCTCTGTCGCAGGAGAGAACTTCGTTATCAGAAAAGGAGGTATTTAAAGTCCAAGCCTAGTGAGCAATTTTT
The DNA here is from genome assembly GCF_947461875.1 of Haliaeetus albicilla. NCBI lineage: Eukaryota > Metazoa > Chordata > Aves > Accipitriformes > Accipitridae > Haliaeetus > Haliaeetus albicilla. The sequence continues at coordinate 8,387,846 of NC_091483.1, read as the reverse complement.
TCTGGTACTTTAATTGCCCTTGAATCCCTTCCCCACCCAGTCCTCCCACCCTATTCCAGTAAAGCTGTGGTACCTGCTCACTTCCAGGTTCCCCACTCGTGGGTTTGGGGGTGACTGTGTGGGCACACGCGTGTATATGTGCATGTTTGAATCTTTTACAGCGAGAGAAACCCTTTGGTCCTCAAGGGTAGTGTAGCAGTTAAACTTGAAAACAGCATTTATTAATTTTTTAGTTTATTTAAAAATATTTTCTCATGTGGCATATTCTAAGGAAAGGAAGTGTGTGTAAAGTAGTATATTTTAAGTCCACGCATGCCTGTCTGGAGGTGTTGTGTCTTACAAAGCAGAATGACTGTTCTTATCATCTTTCTTTGCTTACTCTTCATTTCACTGATGGAGTAGCTTAGAGGGGCGAGAAAGTGGTTAAGCTATGAAAGGGATGCTTGTTTATGGCTATGAATATGTGAAAATAAACATCTCTCATGCGTGGATTTGGACAGGTTTGAGTTTATATTCCAACAGCATGTCCCTACAGAACAGTTGTGGTTTTACAGCCCTTCTTGAGCTAATCTTAATGGAAAATAAATTTTGCTAAGCTGCTCCTTTGCCCTTGTATGTAGAACACACCTATACTAGCGTTTCTGTGGTATGGGTGCTCTGCAGAGGAAAAGAAAAAAAAAACATAAGTTGCCCTATTTATGTATAATCCAACAAAAACATTATCCCTTCATTTCACCCTCAGAATACCACTGAGTCTACTCTAGGGTCCAGATCTTTCCAGGCTGTGCAGAGCCCAGGAGGAGCAGTAGCGGGTGCTGAACACTTCACAGTCCCTGTCGGAGGCAGCGGTGGGTGCGATGGAGTTGGCATTACTCGTGCTGGCTTTGGTGTCCCATCAAAAAGTCCCTGATATTGAGTGTCCTCATCCTGGCACTTGCTTTTCTTAAATAACCTGTTTCATGAATAGCAACACAGTGAAATTCAGTACTCATTTCAGGAGCGTTTATTCTGTTAGTATCACTGTGTAGTAAATAAACTTCTGCTGGCATTTGTGATTAGGTAGCATGTGGCTGAAGAATGACGTTGGTGTGAGATTTGAGCTGCTTCTACTTAACGGAAGAAGTTCCGTTTAAGCTTTTGGGGTTTACCAGCGGTTCGCTCTAGCGTCCCAAACAGCCTTCAAGCCTCCTCGGGAGTAATTTGCAGTCACTCCATGGCAAAAGCAAGGATGAACAGTATTGTAGGATGCATCCATGCATAGTCTTGCCTTGCTGACGCCATACCACCTTCTTTGACGTTCCAAGACAGGGAGCAGGACTTAGAGGGACGCGTTGCCCTCCTGTGGGGAGGCAGCCGGCAAATGGTCCCTCTGCAGCAGAAGGCTTTGGCTGCTGAAGCCTGCTGCTGGCATCTAGGGCACTGCCGTTAGGGTCCGTCCTGCAGGTTTTGGCTCTTCTGTGGATCAGAAGCAATTCAGAGCGTAACTTGGCTTTCGTCGCTTCTGCTGCATTTTTTAATGTGGTTGTTCCTGCCTCTCTTCGGCTTAGGGTGTCAGAGGAGGCATTTCAGACGAGCGGTGGGACTCATCCATTCCTGTTAATGAGAAGTGTTTTGAGGAGGTGTCAAGTGAAGGTCCCTTAGGCTTCCAGAGAGAAGAAATGCTCCACCAGAGCAGAAGCAGCCTTGCTAGCCTGCCTCAGGTCCTGCCACACTCCCCTTGAAATCAGCGTTCCAACACGTGGTTGTAGAAACCGTAGGAGACCATAGTCCAAGCTGACGTTGTCCCTGAGTAGGTTCCTCTTCATCACCTGCCCTGCTTTCCTGTAGGAACAAGGTAGCTGGAAAGCTAAGGTGATCTCTTCATGGCTTTCGTGCAACTCAAGGTGGAGTCAAGGGGGGGATAGGCAAGGGACCTATGCGTGCACACTCGCAGACGTGTGCCTTCCAGTGCCTTACTGGAAATAGTCCCGTGTCACCCAGTACCCCTGCACGGAGAGGTGACACCGTCCTGATGGCAGCCTTGCGTAGGCTCTGTGTTTTGGGAGCGGCTTCCTTGGAACTTACCTGTGACGTCCTCATTCCACCGGAGTCAATTAATTCCTTGCCGCAACAGGCTAGTTTGGGAGCGGTCATCCTCAAATGACAGAAATGACTGACAAGGCACTTTTTTGGCAGTTTTGATGATAAAGTCTAGTAGATACCTAAAATAGGTCCAAATGGTATTTTGGCCTCTGGGGTTTGTGTCACTTTGTAATTCTGGTCCTTTGGAGCAGTTGGCCTCTGAATTATTTTCCCTGACCCAGAACTTCATTCGGAGACCTGAGAGCCAAGGTTGTCTGAGGTTTGTCCTGTTCTTCTGATGGCTTTGGACTGAAGAAGTGAGCTCCTGAAGTAAAATAGCCTTGGAAATACCCTATGTTGTGGGCATGCTGCCTCCAAACTTTCCTGGTTTTTCTTCCCTCTCTGGAGCTTATTCCTTCAGTCCACAACAAAGCTCAGAACTTAGATGGGATGGAAACTATGCACATTTCTCGTGGGACATATATAGAAATGGTATATGCAGTCAGCCTGTTGCTTTCCTTCATCTCCAGCTCCCTCTGGAAGAACACCTGGGCAGTGGGGCTCTGGATGGAGGGATTTTAGGGGATGGTGGTGTGCAAGGTGCTGGCATTCCTGCCCTTTTTTTCTTGGCAGGCTGAAAGGATATTTCCCTCTTGGGAGTCCCTTCTGCAGATGGATCCTCGCAGAATGAAATAAGGTTGGAATGAATATGGGAATAGTTTCCAGCAGACTGCTCTTAAAGTTACCGACACTGTCAGGTTTTGAGGTGTTGTTGGGCTTCTGCCCAGTCGAACTGTCCCTCCTGTGTCTGTATCTTTTGCAAAAATGTGTTGTTTTATCCCTAAGCAGCTGCATCAAATACAGCTTTTTCTGGGGAAGGATCTTATTATTTGAATACCTTCCCAGAGTGGTACTGAGGGATTCTGTTTCAAGTAGGATTGTTTCCATCCTTGTACCGCACAAGGAGTTGGGTGGTACACCGGCGGTGCAGTAGATGGACAGTGGCAGTGAGAAAATCAGAGATTCAAGACTAAGACTGTGAAACAGCTGTTGGGACCTGGGGAAAAAACTACGGGAAATGGACAGGAAAAAATTTGGTGAATGCATAAGGCTTCCTTTATCGCATTAAATCGGTTCCCTTGCTTTGCATTTACAGCTGTGCTTACTACCTTTCCATTTGTCTTGTAAGATTTTTTAAAAGTCCACATAAATTGTAATAAACGTCTGTTAAAATGTTTTTAGCAAATTGCTGAGCCCCTGCTCCACTGTGGCTAATCTTAATCAGAACTGAAAGCCCTCAGCACCTGCTGGCATCTCAAAGGGGTCAACCTTACTTTGTCAAGCATTACTCTATTCAGCAAATGCCAGAGCCTAGGAGAGTCCATGCCTTTTTGGTGTCTTAGAGGATCGCCCAGTCACAACTGTTACACAGGTTTTGGGACCAGCAATCCCTTCATGTGCGGAGACAGAAATGAGATTTTCTTGGTTGGTAGCAGAGAGTCCATTTTGTGGGAAAAGGCTCTTTGCAAATCTGCGCAAGATCAGATTTTTTTTTTTTTTTTCCCCACCTGCCTGGTAAGGTTCGATAGGCTTACTGCTCTCGTCAGCGACTTTCTTCTGTGCAAGCGGAGAACTTTTATGGAGAAACACTTCATGCTGCAAACCAGCCTCCTGGCCTCGGGGGGGTCTGGAGCCCCGGCCATGGAGCAGAGGGAAACGCTCCTTCTCTGGTGTCTTTGGAAAGGGTGGGTTTGCCTCCCCGTGTGCAGGGGGAAGGCGGCATGATTCCAGTGTCTTCTCGGTTCCCTGTTAGGTATTTCTGTAGGTTTTGGAAGGAGTGAGTTTCCAGAGATGTTTTGCGGTCTTTTCTCTTGACCTGTCCCTTCAAAAAAGGTGGAGGTGGTTTAGCTTTTTTCGGAATGGGCTCAGAGGAAGCATTTGTAGACACTTTTTGGTAACTGAAAGTAAAGTTTTGACATTTGTCTTAAAACAAGGTCTCTATTTATTCTCTGTTCAGGGGAGAGTGGCAGCAGGTTATTAAATAATTGAAAGCAAGGATGAAAGTAGAATCAATTCCATCTGTTTTAACCGTCCTGTGTAATTCCTCATCCTTCACTTAAGGAGAGATAAGATGACTGGCACCAAAGCAGTTCACTGCTGTGTCTTCCAGGCAACACTTCACTAGTATTGATTTTTTCCTAGGCTTTCTGTGTGTCTTTTGCTGTAACAGCAGCAGCGAACATGATGTCCTGCCTCTAAGTGCACGTTCGAAGAAAGTAAAAGCGACGCTGGTTTATGATACAAAAGAAAGCAGGTTGGGAACTAGAAAAACAGCCTTAACTGGACTTAACAGAAAGGCATAATTGTTTAGCTGGCTTTGAATAATATTTCATCTGATTGTAGAAAGCTGACATTCCAGAACGACCATCTGCGTACCGACCTGGCCAGCCTCTTTGCCTGAACGAAGAGTCCATCAGAAGCCAACGGCCGGACGAGCTGTTGCTGCAGCAGGCGATGCAGCTCTTGCCTCGGTGATTGGATTTTCAGAATCATTCACGCCAAACAGATGGGCCAAGTGCTGCTCGTGGGCTGGGGAGCCGGGAGGTACGAGGTCAAGGAGGATTCTGCTTGCCTCGAGTGGTGTATTGGGGGGGCTGGGAGGAGAGGAGGAGATGAAGTCAGTTCAGGCTGGCACCAGTGACCTAAAGCAATGAAATCCAAGTTGCCTGTGAGCTCTTTAGAAGAGGAGAACTTCTTTAGAAGACCTCTTTAGAAGAGCAATAGCCCAAAACGCTTGATTTGGGAACTTAAGAACTACCTCAGGCTTGCCAAAATGTGTATGGGTTATATAGCCACAAGTGGGAAGTATGATGCTAAAGAGTCCAACACGGTTACTAGTCCCTTTTTTTCTCTCTTTCTAGATTGGAGAGAATATTTGAAGGTTAATTAAGACACTTCACAGCATGTTGTGAGTTAGGCGGAGGTGAGAAGAACATGGTTTGAATTTTAAGCTGCACTGGTTATGCTAATGCTGAATATGGAGGTGTTTTAATCAGGTCATCTTCTCTAGAAACAGATTTAGGAACAAGCATTTGTGGAAAGTCTGCATGAAAAAGCTCCGACTCTCCATAAAACTAAAATGTCTCAGCTTCGATCGCCACAACTTCTAGACTTTTACTTATAGGTTATTTCTGATTTTGAAAAATTATTCTTTACAACAGAGCGTGGGTTTATGTGTAATTCATACCTTATATGCAGTACATTTAGGGGCTCGCACAGCTATTTACAGGTCAGTATAAGTCTCCCTAGTTCACGCTATCTCACGCGACCTAAGAGTAGAAAGAGTCACTGGTAGGTAGCGCAGCAGCCTGAAGTGTGCTGTGAAGCTGAAAACTGGGGATTTCCATGTTGCCCCTGTTTGCAGCTTCTCTGCTCTAGGTACTGCTGCTTTAGTGCTATCTTCTATTTAATGTGTGAAGACCTACTCCAAAGTCAAGAAGGAGGCTGTCTAGTACTGCTTCCCTCTTCGGCGTGTAGAAGAGAAGCCCGCGCCTGCAGAGGTGGAGAGCGGTCGGTGAGTGCGTCTGAGCTCAGTGAAGCGATACTGTCCTTAGTGTAGGTGGTTAAAAAATGGTCCGAAACAAATCACTGGTGACTGGGTGCTGCTCCAGCTATCTGCTTTGTAGCTGTGATGGAATCACACCTTTTAGTCTTGGCTATGCGTTTTCACAAAACTGTGCTTTTAAGGCGTTTGACAAATAATTTCCTTTGTGGATTTTTGCTTTTTGTTACCAAATGCTACTTAATTTTTTTTTTTTATTCCTGGAGGCTCACAGCTAACAGTTTATAAAATAGCCCAAGCTTATTAAAATTACTAAGTACAACCCTTTTTTGTAGTTTTAGTAATAAAAAACAGATTGTACAACTTCTGTGGACCCTTGATAACACACAGCGCACATGAATTGGGCTCTCATTCATGTGCTGCCTTCACATATCACATGTGGTAAAGTATGTGTCTCAGTAAAAGAAAGTAAATAGATACTGAAATAGGCAATGTTCTCAAAACTTAATCCTTGTAACCTCTCTCAAAGTTCTTATTGACGGTGGAGTTTGTACTGAATTTGAAACTGCATTTTGTAGGGTAGAGATACAGAAGCCATATTCAGTAATGCCTTTTTTGATGTTCCTTGTTTATTCAGCGCTGTACTTACTTGTATGTGGAATTTGACCTCGGAGCCGCATGGTCTGAGGTTTGCAAAGGGGGCAAGAAACAAGAGTGGACAGAAAATACCGTGCAGGGTTATTGAGAAAAAAGGGGAAAGCGGAAGGCAGGCAGGATAGGTTTGTCTGTTGTAGGAGCTCATCATCTGTATACCAGTTCTTACCTTTTTGGGAGGGTCACACTGCAACTCCAGTCATCGCTTTCTGATTCAGGCTCTGAAAGAATTACGGAAATAGAAGTCAGTCAGTTCGACCTCCTGACCTCACGTTTCATCAGGAGTTTCTTGAAATGATGGATAAAGCTGCAGCACTGTCGTTCCTGTTAATGGGGTGAAATGGTGCTTTCACTTCGATTTTAAACTGACACTTAGTTTTCATAGACTACTTCTGCGACTTGGCTGATAACTTCAACAAATTACTTTGGCTTTCTTTTTTAAAAGCAGCAACGATGCAACAGTACATTAACTTTCTAACCTCATAGAAATCACGGTCATTCGGCTTGCTTCTTTTATACCTGACTAAATCACTAATGTGTAAAACTACTTTTCCTTCGAGAGATTTTACCACAGATTTTTTCCCACAGATATGTGGAACCAATTTAAAATAATGCGTTTGATGTAAATATTGCTAGCTTTGGCATTTCAGTACTTCGAAGTGGTGCTTCCTAGCTTTTGATCAACAGAATATTTCCATTCAAAGTTAAAATGCATCAGTTTTCTATTCTTCTCTTAACTTGTATCTGAGGAGACGACTGTTTTTCACCCTTTGTTTTGACTGAATTTTCTCTAATCTTGGAAGGTCTTTTAAGTTAGGGACATCTTTGTTATCTACATTGGTAGCTTGCCCGTAGCATTAAGCCCTGTGTAGCAAAGGAACGGTGAGCGCAGCCCTTCCAACCGTGGTGAAAGGCCAAGTGCTTCGCAAAGCTGATTTATATGCCCCTTACAACATAAATTAGCAAACCCTTGATGTTCATACTTGTGGAAATGGACTTTATTGAGGTTGAGCCAACTCTCCGGTGTCTTACTGTTTCTCAGGAGCACGTGAGAGAGTCTAGAGCTGTGTAATTAGTCTTCTCTGCCGTTTGTGAAAGTGACCTGTAGAAGCAGCTCCAACGATGCAAGAAACAATGAATTCCCGCTTTCTAAACACTGCCGAGAAGAGCCAGGAGGTCACCTGAAGCATCCTTCTGCTGGCGTTCCCGATGGGTGCCGAGTGGGAGGTACCCACCTCCCTAGCCGGCGCGGTCGGTGCGTCAGGACTCGAGGTGCCTGCTGCCCTCTAAAACCGTCGGCATCGGACATGTGTGCCCCTTACCAGGCGCCGGCTTCAGGCTCCTTTCGCAGAAGCGAGTTTTGCCATTTCTGTACCATTTCACCATAAATGAGTTACTAGCGTAGAGCTTCTGTAATTGCCACAAAGGCAAAACTTGTACTCAGTAAATATTTCTACAGAGATGCGCTGGGCTCAGGGAGATACTGGACTGCACTGAGCATGTTCCATGCATACTTTTCAGTTTTTAATAACTGATATTTTAAAACCACGGTTCCTTTTTTAAGGACAAAGCATTTTACGTGCCAGTTTTGCACGGCAGTTTGCCGTTAAAATGAATCTGTGTAGGTTTTCCAAGAACAAAAAATAGAGACACATTTTTCCACATAAAATCAAAGTTTGTTTTTTCTTTTTGCTTTCATATAACTCTTAAGGGGTTCCATTGATTTTTCTTAGACTTTCTGAAAAGGGAAGAAAGAAACCCAACGTTTGGATTAAAACCAAGCATGAGAAATTTCAGCATAAAGGAATTTTCTTATGTATGTTTATAGAGGAGGCTAAAAAGCTTAATTTCAGTCCTGCGCAATGACTTAGTAATATGTTGCCATTTTCTTTTCTTCTGTGCAAATTCAACAGAATATTGGTTAGTTTGGTGGCTCTTCCGAATGTCTCTTGCCCCTTAAAGCAGTGCGTCAGTTAGCGTACTGAGAGGGCTTCGATTCCTCAGCGGAGCAAGCAGAAGTCGTGGGAAGGGATTCTGCTCTCACGTGGGATACAGAGATTAAGAAGGAGCAGTTAGAATTTTAAGTACTGTACATTTTAAATGCGGTTGCAGATTTCTGCAGGAACATCATTCCATTTTTATTACCCAGCCTGGTATCCTGTTTATTGTGGGCCACGCATTTCACAAAGAGATTCTCGCCGCCAGCTGAGGAGTCCTTGATTGCACCGGGCTGTAGGGTTTGGAGGGAGGTCTGCCTCGGTGCAAGCCTACTGTTCCTGCTATGTTTTAGGTTCATCATGGCAGATTAAAGACCTCATTTTAGAAAAAAGACATGAAAGACACTGCATATTTCCGATGCCAATTCATATAGTTTAATTCTCTAGTCTCTCTGTTTATTTCATCTTTTATTTATTTTGTGTATTAATGGACCATTTAGAGATCATGATCCCTTCCTTCTATTCTTAGCTCTTACCTTTCTCCTACATTGCAGAATGGTCAGTTGCGTGTGGCTTTTGACTAGATTACTTTTCACAGCATAGTGTCAAATTAGATTAGTAATCTCATAGCAATGTTTTTATTATTCAGATTACCCTGAGTGTGCCAGGTGCGTTTAAAATAAAGAACATGTTTGTATTTAAAATGAGTTTATTAGCGACAGGAAGAACTCTCCTTAGTTAAGGAAATGAGGGTATTTTTTCTGGTCAGCTTGACATTCAGTATTTTAGTATGAGTGTATCTTAGCTTCTTATTCCTAAATCGTGTCTGTAGTTTGGAAGAGGATATTAAACATTCCTATGTTTTCATCCTGTTTCTGAATCTTCATCCTGGTATTCAGTTGAACAAATAATATTTTTCTTTGCAGCTGCAGAAGATACTTTTTTTTGTTTTAAAAACCTGGTATTAGATGATCAGCCACAAACTTCTGCTGTGTGAATAATTCAGCTGGCTGTGAAACCTGAGCAATGTGTACTGTTTGAATATTTCATTTGACTCAAAATTGGTTTTAATGTTTTTAAATAGATGCCATCTCACTCTTGGCACTTATTTAATAAGAAGAATCTTAACACCGCTCTATGCCATCTGTGTTTAATAGCCTTCAAGAATTGAGCCTAGAATGATTCTGGAGCTCTTGCTTTAACTCTGGAATGCATTGCCAGGAGTTCTGCGACAGATAAAACATGCGATATAACACAGATTTTATATCACATTGATGTTCCCGAGAGGAAAAAGGAGCTGTTGAATTCCTTCTTGCTATACTAGCAATAACTCAAAGGGTGCCGGTGCTGAAGGAGCCGGCAAGGGCAGATGTTGTGCCTCGAAGCCGCCGTGTCTGCCTGGAGCCCCGGAAGGCTGGGGGGGGTCCGGGGGGGCTGGAGGACGATCCATCAGGGAGAAGGAGTTTCATCTGCAAACCTCCTCTCCCTCGGTAGGCACCCAGCAACTGTATGAATAACATCTGTTTCTCAAAAGGCGCAGAGCGCTGCCGTATTACTTTTTTCCAGCATTCTTCTAATGTGTAGTATTTTTTTATACGCCAAGTATGTCGAGGCCATAAATACTTTAACATGCAGAAGATGTGCCGCGAGAGAAGTATGTCCTTTTTGGACGGCTTTCCCCCTTCCCTGCCAGCCCTGCCAGACGGACCTCGGCGGGGGCCCGGATCCCCTTAGGTGACCGAAAAGCAGGCTCTGCCAGAGGCGCGGGTGGCCGTCCCCGAGCCACCCACCTACCACCCACCCCGGGTCCCTGGGGAACAGCCCCTGCCATCACCGGGAACCCTCTCCGTGGTCCCTGGTGCCGTCCCCTGCCTTCGCAGATTCCTTCCGAGACGGCTTTGCTAAGCGCGTGCCTTGGTCTGCTCGTCACGTCGCGGGTCGGTGTCGTCAAAATCCCGGTACGTCCCGCTTTCGGCTGCGCGAGCGGACGCACGAGGGAAGGGCCGGTTTGGTCAGCATCCAAGAGTGAGGCTCTGTATCCGTGCCGCAGGCTTGACCGCTTTCACTTTATTCTGATTAACCATTATATACGTTGACCTATGCGAGTTAGGCAAGCAGTAACTGCGGCAAGTAGAATGAATGGAAAAAGAAAAAACTCGGTAAGCGTTACAGGTATTTCGGTAGCATTACGAGCAGAAGGGGAGCTCTTCCTCAGTTTGCCAGATCTGTTTTGTATGGAAGTAACGGGACTCATCTGTACACACAGAGCTGCTTGACTCCGTCTGTCCACAGAAGTCTCGCTGAGTTGAGATTTACGAGGTGTGCTGTGAGGGTACTATGCGGATGGCTGAGCTAATCATTCTTGATTGGTACAGAGCAGTAAGACTGTGGATACTGACTACAAAGCGATGCTTTGGGAAGCTAGAAAAGGAGACTCTTCATCTACCAAATCTTTTATCTAGCAGGAAAATGTGTCCGTGCTGTCAGAAAGGTATCTACAGGCATTCTGTCACAGATTGTAACCCTGGTACGTGACAGCAACACATGCGTATCTGTGCTAGCTTAATAAATGAAGCCATAGGACTATGCAAATGTGCTTCTGTTTGCCAGTTCTATGTAGTGGTAGACTGTTCTCTGATACGCTTTTTTTTATGGCTGTTGTCGTTTTGTTCGTACAATCTATTCTTTGCTGAAATTTGTCTCCTATTACCTGTGGGTGTCCGGAGTTGGCTGCGTAGGTCAGTGGTAACGCAGCTGTTCCACCAAGGTGTTGGCTTGCCCCCCCCGTATTTATTTAACAGATGTGGTGCTTGATGTGAATGCTTTACACACTGCACATGCTCAGGCCAGTCGCCCCAGCAAAAAGGGGTGTCACGGGTGGGCTGCCGGCACTGCGACTCCTAATGCAACTTGCTCTTTGTCTCCTAATGCAACTTGCTCTTTGTCTCCGCTGCCATCAGGAGCGGGTTGGCCTTTCCCCCACGTTGAGTGGGGCACGGCTGTGGCGTGATGGGGCAGACGGAAAGGCCCCTTGCCAAAAGGCTGGCCCAATTCATGCTTTCTTGCAGGAGTTGACAGTCACGCCCAGTAAAAAACCGAAAAAGCCAGGGGAGCAAGTGAATTCACCAACCAGGTGAACTACCCTGCCAGGTTATGTACATAGCCCTGATGTATGTGAGAAGAAGAGCTGTGCCTTTTGTTGTTCATTTATCTCCTTAAGCCTCTCAAACTTGATGCTCCCTGTCCCACGGAGCAAGGGGAGCACACAGCGCGCTGCCTTGCTCGGGCTCGGCATCAGCTTGCCTGCCTGATCCTTGAGAGCAGCAGAGGCTGAAAACAGACACCGTCCACGTACGGCGAGGTGACAGCCTGCACTCGTAACGCTGAGTGAACGTGAGATAACGCCCTGCGAGGCATTTTGTTGTGCGCTCGTACCTAAATGGAGAGAAACGTGCTTGGCGCATGAAGAAATTCTGGAGAGTAACACTCTGGTTGATAGTCGTGAACTTGAGAGAGGCATCGTGGGGCAAACTCTACAACTTCAGAAGTTTCTAGGATATTTTTGAAGAAGAAACCCGGAGAATCAGTTGATTCTTGTCAAAATAGGGATCCCATGCGGCACGAGAAATAATATCCGCCCAATGAATCGAAGGTATAACCCTGGAGCTATGCATGTAGGAAACTTATAATCAATTTCCACCCACCGTAGCTCTGTCTTGGTGGAGGCAGGCAAAGGGAAATGTGCTGCAGGCAAAGCATCCTTCTTTGCTTTTATTTTTCTTCCAATAAATCAACCAGTGTTCAGTGTGACTCCAAAAAGTTTTCGTCTTTGGATTAAAAAAGCGAGCAGCAGGTAGCTTTGACGCAGGTTTTGCACAGTCATTGAACTGAACACACCTTAAACTAACAGAGAGGGTGAAAGGTAGTAGTGTTTTTGCGCTGAATCTGTGTTTTTAGACGAGGCAGCACCTTTTTTATAAAAGCATGTTTATATCGACTCCTTAAGAAGTTTAGACTGGAGGGCTGTCTCCAGAAACTGCCCCCCTCCTCTTTTGCCAAGTCCCATATGTTTGTCTTGGCAGGATGCGGTGTCTGCTTGGCTGGTGCTGGGGTATTAAATTGAGGGAACACAGGGCTCTTGATGCTTTTCAATAGGGCTTCTATTTAGTTAGCGGCAGGATAGAGCTGTCAGCCACCTGTGATTGTCCAACAGGGAAAAAGAGAGAAATAAGAGGGGTGGGGGGAGAGCCCTGGAAAACATTTTCCAATTTCGTCAATAGAATGGTCAGAAGAAAGCTTTTTCTGGGAGGTAGCAGCTTTGTGTTGGTTTGACCGTTGAGTCCTTTTGCTGCGGTTCTGGCTCGGTCGGCATTGGTGGTAGGTGAAATAAATGATGATGCTAGCTGAAACTATGCGGGTCAGCACGAGCAACTTTCTTATTTTAACTTACCACACATGGAGAATCTTCTAAGAGATTTTGTTACGAGCTGAACGAGCGATGTGTGGCTTGAAGTGAGAATAGATTCAGATACCCCAATTCTGACACTTACGGATCCTGTACATATTTCTGCATTTCATTCTTAAGGCAGGTGTGGTAATTGATTCTTTTAGTTCCTGTGTAGGAAACCAGGGTGCTGGGAGTCCATCTTGGCTACACTTAGAAAACCCTGGTGGAAGGTGAAACCAGGCTTTGCATATGCAGTGTCCCTCTTGGTTAGATAGCACCTCACTTGGTCTTCATGAGAGAGAGCGATACGCAGCTTCTCTTGGTCAAATAAAGCACTCTTCTGCCCCCGCCACTTTGAAGAATGGAAGGGTTAAAAAAAAAAAAGGAAAAAAAAAAGATCTGGAGAAATCTCCAGGAGGCGGGGAGGAATTCCTTTGCATTTTTGCAAGCTTGGCCAATATGTTGCTGTTTGTCTTGATTCTTTCTCTGACTTGCTGCTGCCAGTATCCTGCTTCTCTTCCTTTCGTTCAGAAAGAACATGTCCAAGGACTCCGTTGCCAGCGCTGTTCCACTTGGAGAAACGTCTTGGGTGCGGAGCAGATGGCAGTTGCAGGAGGTGAGGCAGGAGGGCTAATACGTAGCGCTGACGAGACGTCGCCTGAGAGGCCCTGTCTTTTGGCACATGAAGGAAGAGTTTCCTTCTCTGTTTTTAAGGACAGATGCCCAGATGGTGGAGGAACCTTGTTCTAAGCAGGGTTGTTTCCTCTGCAATCCCTTGTAGCTGTCGTGCACGCTCGTAGAACAGTGAATTGTGTCATTTCACGGACTGAGGTGTATTTGTGCCCTGCTCTCCTGACCTGGGGTAGTTACGGCCCCTTTGCTCGCACTCGGGTGACAACTGATCTGAACAGTCGCGGGCTCTCAAAGTCTGACTGTACGTCTTGCAGACAAAACTTCCACTCTGCCCATGTTGGTTGCAGTCAATGGATTAAGATCTTATTCTTCTAAGTGAGCAGATTGATCCTCCTGAGCAGAGTCTCTCCCCTAAAACAGGGGTGGATGTCTTGTGCAGGCAGTTTTCCCTTTTCCCACTGAATTCTTAGCTGTCCTTGGACCGGAAAGTAACTGTTTGGCTCTTTCACACAAGCCTGCTTCCACACGTGTTCTGGTGAAAGCTGTTACCTTCTTCTCATTTCTGCTTCCCTCCTTGGTACAGTCCCACTAGATAGCCCGTTTTTGTTACTCCGTATTTGCGCCTGTATGCTACCGAAGGGTCCCAAGTTGGAACTTCCTTCCAGAGGGAAGGTGATTTTTGCATCCTCAGATCCTTACGCTTATTGCTGTTTTTTTTCTTTACGTAGCTTGCTTGTTCTTTACCGAGGACTGTTACTGCAGCCCGACTTCATACAGACAGCCTGCTACTGCTGAGCAAACTCTGGCCTGCTTATTAATCTGCTGCTTATGTTATTGACAACCTCCTCCATTGGGAGATGAATGTAGAGCCCTGAACGTGATGTTAAATTTCAATTTTTTAAGCTTTTAATCTCCCCAATTTCAAATCTTCACAGTAAAGACACAGTACGTGGTATTTCCAAATTACTCTCTGTTACAGAAGGGTGTACGTATCCTAAGCCAGATAAAAGGTGCCTGTAATACAAATGAAGATTCTCATGTTGGAGGATGCAGTGAAGCTGTATTGATCATGTATCCCTCACAGTGCAGTGTAATCAATTATGGGTTGGATGACTGACTTCTTTTAGATCGTCAAGTTTTATGTCGCGGGTACAGATAAAGCAGGTCTGTCATGTGTATTCAGCCGGAGCAGTACCATTTTGCTAAAAGCCTGTATAATGGTTAGTTGCAAGAAAGCTGGATCAGATAGGTAAACATTTCACTTTAGGACACCGTGAAGGACTTGGACTCCTTGTTCATTGGATTCAGTGTCGCACAAAGGCTCTGTGTCTTTATAAAAGCAACTGAAAGCAGGCAAATAAGGCATTTAATCTGAGAGCATGAGCTTTTACAGAGGCGTGCAAAGCTAGTCAGCGTGGTGTGTAGCATATCTGCATCCTCAGAAGAGAGCGGCGTTGGATGTTCATCCTCCGAAGACCCACATGAAGCACCGAGTGTGCCGTGGGACAGGAGTTTGCCGTTCTCCAGAGCCGACTCCAACCTACCGCGCCTGCTGTATCTAATTCGGGGCAGTGTTGTTTGTCCTCAGTTTGTAAAAGACGTGGATTAAATATGTAATCCCGATTAACTGCCAGAAGAGTACTTACGTACTGCTCCTAGTTTCGCTGGGAGGGGAGAAAGGACAAAACACAAAAATAAACAAAAAATTCAGAGTTTTAAAGTCTGGAACAAGTCTGGTGACAAAGGAGCTGGTTAGAAAAGCTTGAATAGAGCATAGAGAGCAGGTGTGGTGTGAGAAACAGTTTATCCTTGCAAGGCACATTCTAGAACGTGATCTCATTTCTTTCTCACCTAAGTAAAAAAGGAAGATATTAAAAAAACCCAAAACCAAACAAAAAAACAACAGGAAAAAGAAAAAAAACATGAGAGAGAGGGAGAAACCTGATGCGAGCAGCCTACAAAACCAGCTTGGCAACAGACCTGCTCTTAGTCTTTACACTTTACTCCCATGCATGCCATGTGGGTCTGGGAGCAGCCATGTCACAATTTGCAAATATTTCAATGTTTTATTTCTGATTTGCTTAAAGCAGCCTCACATTTTCAGTTCTCTCACTGTTCAAAGGTGGCTTAGGAGAAATAGCTGCTAATTAATGCCTCAGTTCCCCAGAGTATCACATCAGTGTTTTAAAAACTCTCTCTTTGTAGTACAAGGGCACTAAGGACAGTTTAGAACCGTAATTTATATTATTACCTTCTCTGTGGTAGATTCATTATGTCTTAAAAAAATGCAAGGTTTTCAAAATACAGATACCAGCTGAAATAAGTGCATACATGGATTAAAATAATAGATTGTGAAGATAAGTGCATATGTAGATTAAAATAATATCACAGCCACAAAAACATTGGGATGAAAGCATTTTTCACTGAAATAATTATTGTATTATGCACTCACTCACTGCCTTTAAGTCAACAGAGAGTAGTTGAACCTGTTAGGATTTAGCTATAATTCAATGTCATTCTACTTAAACATGTACATTTTTAGTGATATGAAAACAGGCAGCACAGAAGCCCATAGGGATGACGGTATGTTGAGCTCACTGTGATCGTGTCACTGGTGTCATCCTCGCTGGTGGGGCAAAGAGGGATCTCTGCGTGACTGCCCACAGTTTCAACTGGTTGCTCATTTACAAGTGGTGCTGGGGAAACGCATCCTGACGCTTTACAGGCCAACCTGAAAAACGGAGGACTTCTCCCACCGGTATCCTTGAAGGTTCTCTGTGTTTCCCCACCACCGCCAACTTTGCCCCCTTCTGACAGAAACCTAAACCTTGCTGGTTTGTGTCCTTGGGGAGCTGGCTGTCTCTGAGCATCGCTTGATGGAAAGGCGGCCAACAGCCAGTCCCAGAGCAGCGCTAGCTGGAGATTTGCAGAGAAAAAGGGAGAGCTAACTCTATCCTGGGAGGAGTTGGTGTGGCACTTGGTCACTGAAACCACTGTACCCCCTCTTCTCTTGCTCCCGCTTCCCTGCTGAGAAGGCTCCTAGGCTGGAGCCCAGGAAAGCGCCCAAGGGAAGAGTCACCGCGCCGTGTCTTGCTTGCTCTGGTCTTTCCCTTGGAGCCCACGTTGGCCGCTGCCATACGACAGAAACATTGGTGCTCGGTTGTCCCGGAGCCCGACTCCTCATACAGACTTTGCCTTATTCAGATTCAAAGACCTTTGCAATTCCTTTAGCGTCAAACCAGTACGCTCCGATGGTGTTAGAGGATCTCATGGCTCCTGGTACTAGAGCACGCAAATTCGGCTCTACTCTAAACGTGGGCTCCTTGAATCATTTTGGTGACACCTCTTCCGTTGTTGAGTGTTCTCTCCGAGCGTTGGTATACAGATACAGATGCACGTAATGTCTGCTTTCAGGTGACAACATGCCTGTAGTGTGTTTGGTTTATACCAGTATCTACGGATGGATCAGGTGTCCTACCACGCTAGGTGCTGGGCAGACACGGGTCGTGAAGACAGCTTCTGGTTAAGCTTGAGCTTATGGAGTTCAGTGAGAGACAGGAGGGAGCAGGTACAGACAGGACAGGAGCTGGCAAGGATAAGACGTGACTGATGAGTACAGTAGATAGAGGTCTCGGCACCTTAGAAACCTAACTTTCATCCAGCTTTTTTCACAGGCAGTTAAGCAAATGAGTGTTTTCTAGGGGGAGTTGCATGAGAAAAGGAAGCTTTCACGTGTATCAGAGGGCAGCAAGAAGGGACAAAAACCCAGAACTTGCGACAGAGGTGGGCAGTGGAGACCGGCATCAAAAACCGAGAGCGTTTACTGACCTAGTTGCAGTGGACATGAGTCGATAGGTAGGATGGGGATATTCTGTCGTAGGTTTATTCTGTAAAATAAATGCACTGTAGATTTTAGCAACCCCAACTATTTCCTACTCTCCAGTAAGACTCGGTGGCAAGTGTTAGCGGTACTTGACTTGATAATGGCCAGTAGTGTGACCCTGCTGCCGTGCTAAACAAACTCTTTCACTTGCTGACATTCGAGGGTGGGCTTTTCAAAACACACCTGAGAATTAAATGGCTTGCCCTTACTGCAAACCACTAGAAATGGGGCATTTAACTTCCTAAAATACTTTTGAAAATCCCACCCGTAATGTTTACTCTAATACCGAAGTTAAATGTATCCATTCTTAATGGTCACTCCACAGTTCTCTGTTGTGCTCTCTGAATGAATGGTTCTTTCCTCTCTCGCAGCTAATACCCCATGCATATTTACACGGAATCGTGTTCTCCCTTAAATGCTGTTGATTTTGGCTCAGTAAGTGATTCCTTAGTTTAACCTGCCCTTGTAGGTTATTTTCTCAAGGCTTTATATTGTTTGTAAGTCCCTTATTATTGTCTGCATCTTTTTGCATTGGAAAAAAAATACATACATGCCTTTTTCCAGGTTTTGCTTTATCAGCAGACTGTCCAGTAAAGAGTGCTTCGTTTGCTGTCCTCTGGGAAGTCCTCCTAGGTGGGCTGCCTGTGCCAGACTAGATTTGGCCTTGCTCCCAGTTACCTTTTATTATGAGCTCAGGCAGGACTTGCTCCTGCATCGGTTAAATTCAGGGGAAAGGTTTTCCCTCGGTTTGCTATGCACCATTACTTCTGGGTGGAGGAGGACAAAAAGAGCTGCGGGGATGAAACGTGTGAATGGTCGGGAGTCATTTAAAGACAACCGTAGATATTGGCGAGGTGGGTGCTCGCAAGGTGCTAAACAGACCTCCAGCAGGTTTCCCCTGTGTTACCCCTCAGGGAGGGGAATTTGCTGCCCTTTTCAAAATGGGAGAAAGGAGTCTGCAGGAAAGCCAAGAAGTTAATGCGCTTCCCCCGAGTCTCAGTCAAGGTTGAAATGGTGCTGGGAACAGGCGGGTTTATTTCCAGCCACCGTGCCACAAAGGCTTCTTTTTGCTTTTGGTAGTTTTGTTGTGTTCCCGTTTTCATGATTTAAGAATGATTAGGACAGTTCTAGATAAACTTCACAGAAGCCCAGATTTCAAACTGCATCCTTCAGTTGATGGAAATTTTGAACATTGTTAATTTATAAGAAAAAGTAGTAAAATTAATAGCATTCCAGGATTTCAGACTATGCTTTCCTGTATTGCTCCATAAATGTGCTTTTGTGGAAAAAAAAATTTCCACTACATACTTCTTTCTTGAAAATCCACCGCAGTCTTTTCTCCAAGTGAGCCTTTAAAAGTATGTGCTCTAAACACCTGCTTGCTTTTCTCTCCGGCTAGTGGAGAAGAAAATGCTGCGTTGACAGTAGAGTTTACAGTGAAGATTCACTTGAAAATGCACTACCTGCTTATGCCCCTCTTTCTCCATTAATGTGGAAAATTTCAAGCTCTTTTTATTGATGAAACTGGGGGGGGCAGGGAGTTGGAATGCAAAGCAAGCTGGATTCTGCATTCATGCTCGCCTCTAGGCTGTTAAAATGGACCAAAACTGTCCCTCTTAATTCTCAATCTAATTTTCCAATACAAGGGGAAAAAAATAATCAATAATAATAAAAATTTATCTGCTGTCATTTGCAACATGCTTTGTAACATAATACCACTGTAGTATTTTAACTCTTAGGTATTAAATGCCAGCCATGTTAACATTTGTGCTTTTTACTGTAGTGGTGAAGCAAAGCAAGGGTGGGTGAGTATCCCAAAAGTGTGGGCAAATTAATTATTCAAAAAGCATGTGAAACTTATTCAACATCTGCACAAGTGATACAAAATCATACCTTCGAAGGAAGCAAAGAGTAATACAAGGCTAAAAGATGTGGGAGGGATGAGGAACAAAGTAGGTGAGGAATGATGCTGAATAAACCCCGAATGTGTTCTGGTTAGTATGACCAATGTGCGCTTTTTCTTCTTCTTTTTTTAATCCGTGTTTTCCCTTCATCAGCCCTTTAGGTTTGGCCCTTTGACTACAAAGCCACAATGGCCTGGTCTCCACTGTAATTCTTCCTTTCTCTTGGGACTGTGGGGAACGCTGTTCTTCCGAAAAGCACATCGCCACATGTGGTAAATGGTCTGTGCGTGCAGCCTTCAGCTTGTGTGAGCCATTTGACAGCGTGTATTTTTAATTAAGTTCTCCGCTGTGCCGGGGGAGGTTGCGAGTCGTACTGGAGGTCAGATCATGGCTCTCGCGCTGGATCTGCGGGAGATGTTGCTCTCTAGGAACACGGTGTCGGTGACAACCGGTTGGAAATCCAGCCCTTTAGCTTCATTTGCAAATTTTGCAGAGAAACTGTGTTGCATTTGTTCACGATTACGGGCGTGAGTCCCCTCAATGCAGTTCAAATCCACTGAAATTGGTGGAGTTAGCTGCTACCGTGAAGACGAACGAAAGGTAGAGATGCACCTTACAGCTGTATAAATAATCATCCATAAAAGCTGTTTTAAAAGAAAAAAAAAAAAAAAAGGTGGGTATGAGATACAGTCTGACTGAAGAGGGATCCAGCTTGGAAAAGGGACGGGACCTGATCTGTGTGTGATTCCAGGTGTGTGCCAAGGCAAAGAGACTGCTCTGCATCTCCCGACGAAAAACCCGGCGTGTGCTGCGGTAATTGTGCCAGATTGCAGCAGGCTGGGAGCGGTGTAGGTGTAGGTGTAGGTGCCGGTGCCGGTCCCTTCTGCCAGGTGTGTTTGCAGGGAAAGGTCTCCCTGAATCGATGCCTTTTATCTCAGTAGTTATACTTTGTGAATTAGCTTTTTTTTTCCCCCCCTCGTGATTAGTTTTGCATGATTAGGTGAAAAGGGATGTTCACTTTGGGTACCGTTCCTCCTAATGAGTAATTAGACTTTTAAAATAGCAACTGTTTCTGTCTCATATTAATACGGCCGGGTTATCCGCGTCAGTGAATTAGGAAGGAGGCTTTTGAGGAGCAGACAATGAGTTGTGGCTGAAGGGGGGTGGAATGTGTTAGGTCTGTCAAAGTGTTTTATGGAGAGTTGTGAAAATGGAAACTGTACTTGATGCTTGCAGATTATTCTTATATGCCTTTTACAGCAAGGCACACCCATTCTCAAAAATATAATGGTGGCTCACTCTTTGTAGTTTTAACACAGACAAGAAAAAGCATACACGTTGAAGCTGGGAAGTGAAGCCAAGCTTCGCTTTTGCACTGAGCACTGCTTTTGGATAGAACTGCTTTCAACTCACAGGCAACAGCTTCGTAGAAAATGGGTTGTTTACAAAAAAATCTTTATGCCCAGATGAGGTCTACACCAGTAACATAGCAGCTGTAGGTACGAAACTTAGTTTTGCTCAGAAAAATGGCAAGCAAATAAGCCATTCACATGCAAAGGGGACTTGTTAATTCCCAGTGTAATTATGTGTACCAGCCACATGAAAAACTGACTCGTGACACTAACCTGAGTTATTCCAACCAAAAATCTCGCTTGTTACTGCTACTCAAGTAATGAAAACAAAGGAAGAATGTAGTATTTAGATTTAGGTAATTTAGCCAATATTTGAAGAAATTCATTAACTGAAAAGTTGAGTGTAGATGTAAGAAAACACACAGAGCATGGGAAGCTTGTGGTGAAGTACTGTTTATGACATTTTGAATATTTTTATTAAAATATTAATTTTTACAGTGTCATATATCTTCACAATTTTCTCTACTTGTATTTGACAGATTATCTAAGCTTGGACTATGGGAATCCCCATTTGTTGCAAAAAAAAAAAACCACCAAAACAAACAGAGACAAAACCTGTGTAGCATTGCCATAAATAAGTTTGATGGCATTCAAAGCTGGAGTATAGGACTGCAACTGTACCTCCTCCAGCGGAGCTGCGGAGGCCCTGGAGCAGTTTGCAGAGCTGTCAGGATTGTCTCCTTTGGGTTTGGGGTTTTTTTGGTGGTTTTCTTTTGTTGTTCATGCTTTGTATGTGTCTATGGTTGCAGCAAAAGCCATAACTGTAATTTCTACATTACATGTAGTGAAATCCTCGGTTACAACGTTAGGGTAACTGAGCTCTCTTGCAGGAGTTTCTTTGGTTTATGGGAAAAACCAATGCATCGCTCAGCTGATAGCGAGCAAGCGGCAGCTGTAACTGAAGGTATATCCTGCCCTATTGTATATACATACATATATATGTACAAGACCTCAGCTCACCTGTGCGACCAATGCGGGTGGGATGAGAACGGGAGGTTTCGCACGCCTTGCTTTCCAGCTGAGCAGAGCTCGCGCCTCAACTCTCGAGCAAAAAAGTTTGCAGGAGTCTTACTGCAGGTTGGCTGTGGGGCATTTGCTGCACCACGTCAGACATGCCAGCCGACATGATGTTCTTGCATGACCAACGTGATCGTTCGGCATGAGTTCTCCTACACGATATTCCTGCTTTCGCTGGCTGTGCTGGAAGTTTAGTCTTGCTGCCCTTAGATAGAAGCAGGGTTTTTTAAGTGACTGTTTCCTTGAGTGTATTGCCAGATTTCCTTCACTGTTATTTACCGTGATTTATATTCGAGTGCCAGCAAAAAAATCTTTCCTCCTGAGCATGAGTCTCTCTTCCCTTAAACTAGACTTAAGCAGGTGTGACTTAGTCCAGTGAGTTTAATTGTGGTAATCGCTGGGATAAATCTGCCTTGTCTGCAAACCTGTCCCACAGCTTTTACAGGTGGAAGACATAAAGGGAAAGGGGTTTGAAGAACTGTCAATAGCTACATAGTTACAGGATGGAACAGTATGTGTTCATTTAAGCAGGAAACCATATGGCTTCTGCTGGTTTTAATGAAGCACAATGAAGGGCCTGAGCCATAAGGGGTTCAGAATATATATGGGTTAAGGATTAGCAGAACATTGCAGTATGCGATGCTCAGCGTGCCATGCTTAGATTACAAAATAGGTGTGCATAACATACAAATGGTCAACTCGTACATGACTTAGGTCTTAGTTGTGTTTTTGAAGGGGTGATGTATCTCATGCATATACAAGATCTTCTCTTAATGCCTTTGAACAGTGGCCTCAGCCAGACGACCATCCCCAGAGTGCAGAGGGATATCACCTCTGGCAAGAAGTCCGTGCAAAGGAAACCCAGCGGTAATTTGAGTCTTACAGTACAGTAATATGCTGAGTGTTTTATGCTTTGCCCCTCTTGATATTTGTTTTTAAAGCATCAGGACAGCTCTTCAGGCTCTCAAATGACATGTTGGTGTGCTTTCTCTCTTCCTCACCAGGCTGGAATGATAAGAACCGATAAGGATGAATACTTCATTGAGCCTTTGGAAAGAGGAAAGCAAATGGAAGAGGAAAAGGGAAGAATCCACATGGTATACAGGCGATCAGCTGTAGTACAACATCCCACCGATATGCTCCCTGATGTCCATACGGAAGGTACAGTACCCCTGTGTTGATTGTTTACAAATCTATTCCAGGTAACTTGAGCCTATGGTAGCTTTTGAAAGCAGTAGTTTTGACTGAGCAGTTTGAAAAGAAAACGTTTAAATGTTTTGCTGAAATTTGCTGTCAGAGTCACACATGCAGTTTGTCTGCCAAGAGCAGCGCGCATGTGCTTCCATCTAGGAGAACAGAACTCAGCCACAAAGTGTTCTTGTTAAGAAATGTTGCAAAACGCTTGGTTTTTCCTTCCTTCAACCAAGGTCAAATTTTATACTGACTGAAGTGGAAACAAGCCTTGAGCTCTACGTAAGTTGGTAAGATGTTGTGGGACATGAGATGTCAATAGAAATACTCATGTGACTTTAATGTTCTAAGTTGTTATTAAGGCTCGCCTATCCATACAGCTTCTGTTTAAAGTTTGGGTCCTGTTTCTTTCTGTGTAATAGCTAAATTGTGCCAATGACTGATACTGTTTTCCTCCTACTACTGGTTGCAATTAATGCAGTTTGAAGGCAGTTCTCTTGATCCGATATATTTTGACATATCCAAGGATTCCCCTCCATCTTGAAGATAATGTGGTTGGTCCATCTGAGAATAATTATTGTGTAGTTTAATCCATTTCCTTGTATGTTTTTCCACCCCTTTTAATATTATACAATCCTTACAAGACAACACATTGCATAGTGAATGTTGAGGTTTTTTGACGCTATGGGCTGAGGATGAAAGAGCAGCTCTATTCCCCTTCAGTGCTCTGCCTTGTTTTTCAACATCTCTCAGCTTCTCAAATTCCTATTTGTACTTTATGCTTACATGTTCTTGGAACTTAAAAGGGTTTGAGAAGAACAACAACAGCTATATACAACACACAGAACTAGACTTAGATACAAATATTAAACAGAGAGAAATCAAGCAG
The DNA here is from genome assembly GCF_947461875.1 of Haliaeetus albicilla. Classification (NCBI taxonomy): domain Eukaryota; kingdom Metazoa; phylum Chordata; class Aves; order Accipitriformes; family Accipitridae; genus Haliaeetus; species Haliaeetus albicilla. The sequence goes on along the minus strand of NC_091483.1, from coordinate 8,364,256 downwards.
TCCCTCGTTGCCAATCCTCACAGACTTAAATTATTTGGTGTGGTTTTGGAATTCTGCCTCTGAAAAAGCAGGTAGGAATTGACAGCCATTTCAAATAAAATCCTGTCAGGCTTTCATTAGTCTTTCAGAAGGTAAGTCCATGCTGCCGACTGCAATATGGCACAGCGGTATCGCGGCAGGCTTGGGAACCAGCAGCAGTCCCAACCATGCAGGCTCTTCGATCTGGCTTTTCTCCAAGACCTGTGCTGCCAAAGGTACTTTGCTTTTGGTACCCCAGCAAGGTCGTTCAAATCTAGCTCATGCATCTCTGCTGTGCGATTGACTGAATGGAGCTAAATAAGCCTTTGTGGTAGTGGCAATGGGCTCAGCGCTATGTTTCTGCGTTGAAACCACTTGGTCAGATAGGCTGGCAGACTCAGACCGTGGTTAGAAACAGCACGTACTTGACGATGGACCTTCTGGGTCTGCTTCAGTGAATTCAGCATCTCTTTCCTCTACAAATTATTCAGGAATTTCTAAATCGCAATTCATAATATATGAAGATTAGCAAGACAGTAAACATCTAAATGGTGAGTCCTACCTCAGAATCTTTGAATGTTGTCTGGGATTTGGTCAGTCCTTTGAGGATCTTCATGTCTTCAGCGCCTTCCTATCTTTCGTTTTGTCAGAGGGAGCACTAAAGGACAGCAGCTGCCTTCGTGTAAGTCACAGCGATGTTTTTAGTTAGTGTCAAAGCCGTGTGTCTGCAGCTGATTTCTTGTTTATCAAGCACTGCAGATCAAAAAGGCTTGTTTCTTGTAGATCGCTTTATTCCATTCTTTGGCAGAGGGGATGTGTTTCTGTGATGCTGTGCATTGTTATTTTAGCATTTGTCTGGAAAAGATCGATGCAGTATGTAATACAGGTCATCTTGGCAAGTGGAACCGAGAACCAGAAAGGTGGATATGGATACCTTGAGGGCATTCAGCAAGGAAGGAGCATCACGAAAGGAGCCAGAACTTGATCAAACATAGACAGACTAAGGGAACTTGCTGCATCCCATATAATTCTGAGAAAGGTACAGCTTTTTATTTTAAATGGAAGCAGAGGGTATGAGAGAAGAGAGGTGCTTGTGTTTGCCGCTTGATTACAAGGCTTGTCGGTCCTGTCCTGAAACAGCGGAATGTATTGTGATGTTCCTGGGAGCGCTCTGAAACCTGGCTGCTGCTCTAGAGAGCTGGGCTCTGCAGATCCCTGGGTCTCCAACCTGTTCTGCCCCTAGAAAAAATGAACAAACCTGTGGCTATGGTACAGTCCAGCAGTCTGTGTTCATGGTATGCTCTGGTAGGTGTTTTATGTAAAATGTGCCGATTAGGGAACTCAACCCAGGCTCTGTCTCTTTATTGTACTTTCTGGGACCAGTATTTTCACACTTAGTTTCTATCCTTTGCAAGACAGTTGTCTTCCCTCCCCTTTCTTGCATACTTTGACATGCACATTGAAGGAAAACTGTTCACCCACTTTTGTACCACTGTGTTTACAACTAACTTGTTGATATGTTTTTAATTTAAAGTTCCTAGAGTAATAGCCACAGATTTGTGGATCGCTCGTGTGTAACCATACCTAGCTGAGAGTGCCCGGTGATGTCTGGGTATGGTCCAGTCCTGCAGAACATCCAGCTTACCGTGGTAGGAAAATGGGGATGTTTTATACTTCCTAGACTGCTGCCATTATTTTAACTGAGCTCTACTCCTGTAAGACCCCCAGACCATTCCATGCCAAAAATTTATATTCTTTGGTAAAACTTTACCTACCATGAAAGAATTTCCACTACAAAATAGAAAATGTTGCATGGCTTTTTTGGCTTCCGTATTTATGTATTCTGGCACTGTCTTGGTTTTGCTGATCAGTTAGGTCACTTGCTAATCTGTAAGGTCATTTACAACATCAGGCGAGTGGTGCTTGCATGTCCGTATCTGCGCCTGTTGAGCTAAACCAAATGTGTGAGTCATATTAAAGTTTGTCTTTACAGAAGATTTTTAACCTCCTTTCTAATGGACTTTATACACAGAAGAATTCCCCTTGATTATTGCCTTGCCAAACAGTTTAATGTACTAGAAAAACTGCTTTTTTCTATAGCTCATTTTGGGTTTAAAAGTGGCCAGAGAACCTCTCAACAGCCCGTGTATAAGAGCATTGGCTGATCCTGGCACAGATAACAGTATGGCCTGCCTGCGCTTCTGTGAGAATGCCGTACATGTTGCAACTACTGTTGATATCTTGAACTTTCTCCTAAGAGGGTTTCTTAAAACGTGTTAGGTGAGCTATCTTCTAGAGGGGAGCTTCCATTGGTCTTTAATTTTCAGATGTGTCTAAAGCTCTCCACTTGCCGGTGTGTTGTGGAAGCTGGAAGGCTTTCTGTTCCTTTCTGTTTTTCAGAGAAGAAAGTTAGATGGAGGCTGGCTAACTTTCCCTCCTGGTCACTTTTCAGCTGCAGTGATTTCTTTGCTTTTAGCCACCTTTCGTTGTCATTGACTAAGCCCTGTTACTGACTACTCCCGATTGGGTAAAGCCTGATCTTTATTGTACTATGATCCTTATTAGATAAAGTAGACTGTAGTCTTGTCTGCAGTGTTGTTTGGTAGTTCCACCTTGGCTCAGATTAGGCACAACAAAGGAGTAAGTTATATTGCCTTTGTCTTTATGTCTTCAAGATGTTTTCTAAGATCCAGGCATGATCAAGGTTAAAGCAAGCTACCGAAGCCCGTGGAGCCTGAGGAAATGTTTGGCCCATGTGATGGGTTAACGTTGCGGCTCTTCTAAATAAATCAATGGTGACGGTTACTCATGTTCACGGGAAATCTCTCCGATTTATTTTTGACATTTTAAAGCTTTTATGCACATTTGAGTTGAGGAAATAGATCTGGTTATTACGCCACGGTGAAGCCATTTGCAGTGGTTAAGTAGTCTGCTACATATAGGTGCATGAAAATCCTTCTCGATGTTCTCTGCCCCTGCTCCCCACCACACATGCCCAGCGCCCAGACAAGAGGCAGAAAAGCAGAATACAGTCTGCTGGCGGTTTAGAAGTTCAGCCGCATATTTAGCCAACGTGGACAAGAATCCAAGGTTTCAGTACTAGATGACAAGATGACTCAGTGAACTAGATACTAAGATAAAAAAGTACTTAAAATTGTTGATGTCAGTGAAGTTGTTACAAAAACTGGGAAACGTTGTGTAAAAGCCTTCCTCCACAATGAAATAGGACATACTGTGTTGTGTTCTCTCTACAAGAAGTCAGTTTTATAAGCTGCTATTGTCATGAAAGTTTCCAACTCCAGCTATGCGGAAGAAGCTTTCAGTCTGACAGGACATCTGGTGTTCCTGCAGGATTTCATAAAATTTGGGAATTTGTTGGACATTTTTCAAACCATCTGACAGAATGAGCGTAGCTCTACGTCAAAAAAACTACCACGTGAAGACCAAGGTTTTAGCAATGATCGCGATGTAGGGGAGCATTTATTGGTTCATGTACTCTGTTCTCATAGAAATGAGCACACATATATGATCTATCTACTTCTCTTTCCTGTTTTTCTTTATTGCGGTTATTTGTGATGAAGTTTCAGCGAGCTTTCTTAGAAAGATGGGAACCAGGAATCTGCATTTCTGGGGCAGATACTGGGATGCCTCAAGCTCTACTGGATAGCGTGGCTTTAGCCTTTCCACTTTTGCAGCAACATAACCGTACCCCTGAAGCAGCACCCTGTGCTGATTCCTATTTACGGTATCCATGGCTATCCATAGCCTCTTTAGGGAATGACGGTGTATGGCATGCACTGCCCTATTGTTTTCATCATTTGCTTTGTGTAGAGATTGGTTTCCTTAGAAGTGCATCGCATGAAACACTCAGGAAATTAGGTGGGAAATCCTGCCTCATTCATTTGAGGAATGCTGTAGGATTACAAACCCGTTAACATTTATGGATAGGCTTTGGTATTCCTTCCCTCTGCATGTCTGTGCTAGGAGGAGTGCTGGGGAGCTTCTGCATCTTTGCACACTGAAATGCTTACACAGTCTTTTTTTAAGTACTTTTTTTTTTTAACTCTTTTGTTAAGCATAGGGAAGAGCCCCTCAAAACACTTAGCAGAAGATGGGAAGCAATGTGAATATTTCAGAGAGAAAAGTGAAGTGGTAAGATAGCAGATGCTTTTTTTTCTTTAAATTTTTTCTTTTTAATTTCATCATCTCTCAAGTTAAGGAGCTAGGAGAATATACCAGAGGCTGAGCCTTTAAAGAGATGGTGCAGATATCCTTTCCTTTCAACTGGTGGGCGCCTGTTGTTCTTTGTGTCTGTGCGCACCCAATTTAGACTCCTTGAAGGAACCCTTCATTAATTATTGCCTTTTTATACCTCACGCTTTTCAGTCATTCTGGTGTGAATATGATCTCTTGCGTATAAATGGCCCTGAATATTTGGTGGTGGTTTTATGCTTATAAAATGTCTATGCTCTCACTCCGTGGTATCAGGGAAATGTGCATGATTTTGACAGACTGGTGGCAGGAGTGGCTATTAGTATTTCATGGGTAATCTATCTGCTAATTCAAAGGATCTAGTTTTACTGTATTTCTTGGAACCTGATCTTTCTTCTGCTAAAGCGAGGCAACGCAGGGCCCTGCAAGGGGTAGTAGGTCCTGACCAGTTGATGTTAAAATCATTTAAAAAAGCAACAACCTAATGAGTACCCGCAGTCTCCGTTGCCCTGGGTAAGCCAGGTTTGAAGTGCTGAGCCTGGGTTAGTTCTTCTGCACAGAGGAAGCTCTTTCTCTTCTGCAGGATGGTAGCCAAGGCCTCCCCCGGGAAGCCCCCGCTATTGAAAACCACTTAAACGTAGTAGGATGTGACACGGCATCAACAAACGTCAAGTGGATATCTCCCCTGGGAACAGAGAAGACTCTTGATTGTTCTTCCTTGCAAAGAACTGGGTCAGACAGGAGTCACGCAGAAAACCATGTGAAAACTGGTCAGCTCATAATGTCTCGTGTAATCATAACCCAGAACAAGAATACTCATACCACATTTTCAGAAAATGTGTACTGTCCCAATTTTTGTCTGAATTTGAGAAAATGATTAAAAATTTGTATCTCTGCTCGGAAGTGAGGCGGAATCAGCCATCATGAACCTGGTAGGAGAATACGAATGAACAGGTACCTGCTTACAGCAAGTGACAGCAAGTTTGAGATGGGCTGCTCAGCCTACAGAGGTCTTTCTCCCTAGGCTTGGTAGGAATATAGAGAAATAGGTAGCACTCAGGATTTCATAGAAATTCCCAGCTATTGCAGCATGCTTTCGTTTGACTTGTGCTTAAGGAGAAACACAACCCAGAAATGCGTTTATTGACAGCGGGGACTTGGCAGCCCAGCAATCTTAATGAATCTTTTCAGCTTTGGCAAAGGCAATAGATGCAGAGGGAGGAGGAGGAGGGTTTTTTTCCACAGGCAACAGCCTCTGACCATCCATTAATCCGGCAGAATGAAAAGGGGGGAGCTCCTAGTTTGAGCTATGATGGATTGCCGTGTTTAACCTACCAAACGGTTATCGTTAGACTGAAATGAGTGAGCTGCTTCGAGAATAACCCTGTTCTGAAGTGTTAGTACTCTAGCATCGTCCATGTCTGGTACTGTATCATGAAGGCAGTTTATGCGAGGCTCTACACTGTTTCTGAAAATATTTTAAGTAGTTGCTATACCGTAGAAGCTGTATGAAAAGCTCTGTTGCTTGGCATCCCCTGCTCACGCGGACGTACCTTGTGGGGCAGCAGTTTGCAGGATGCCACCAAGCAGCTGCTCTGCCGTAGCATTTGCCTGCTCCATAGGGTCACTCGTCTCGGGAGCGGAAAATGCTCTGCTTGCTGTGTGAGTGTCGGTGCTCGGTGAGACGGCTGTGCTGGGCCAGGAGGAGGGAGTAGTGTGGCTTCTGAGACTTTTCTTTTAAAGACACTGGACATTTGTTTTTAAACATCTGGAATGAGCATCTGGTTAGGTATGGTCTGGGAATCCTATCATAGGGCAGGATGATCTCTAGAGTTCTTCATGGGTGTAAATATGCACAATTGTCTCCTAACGGCTTTTCCATATCAGATTGCCCTGGGATGACTTTTTGTAAGCTCGACTTCCCCAGTAATTTACGTCTTGATCCTAAAGACACTGTACATCTCTGCTTCTCATTTTAGTTGAGTACTACAGGTACTCGCGACCGGTGTTCACGTCGTGAGTGTTATTCCCAAATAACATTTGTTAAAGAAAAAATATTTACGCTTAAGGGCAAAAAGAAACAAAGATCAAAAGACTCCGTACTGGGGGTGAGGGATCTGGGGGACACAGAGCAAACGAGCTGTGCATACAAAGCTGAAAAAAATAGAAGAATGTATGAGGCTGTCATGTTAAAATATCATTTAACTAAATCTTCAAGATTTTATCACCAGAATAGCTTTTAGGAACGGAAAGAAGTGCTCTCCGGACAAGCCTGAGCTGGAAGGTTTTGAAAGCAGGATGATGATATTCTGTCTGGACAGGATGAAAAGAATCTGTTCTCCTTTGTTAATAAGCTGACAAACATCACCAAGCTGTGTGATCATTAACCTTATTCCTTGAAAGCATTCGAGGAACAATAGAAACAGGCAAAGAACTGTAGAGTTTAAAATCAAATTTGCACCCAGGAGGCCGCCTTTGCAAGTTCTGCCGAATCAGGCTCACGAGTATGGTAAAATAAAATCCAAATTGTATTTCTCAGAAATGTAAAAGCCTGATCCAAGTCCACTGGAGTCGGTGCGAAGACTCAGATTTACGTCAGTAGGCTGATGAGGCAGGTTTTGGACCATATTCTGCTTGAGCTGATCACAATGAGTTCAATTTATCTTTCCTCCTGGTCATTGATTTATTATTTTTTTCCATGCACTTTCTTTTCATATAGTATAATGATGACAACCAACCTTAAGCTTGGAGGTTACACAGCATGTTAATGTTCTCAAAGTTTTCCTATTTTATCTTCCTCTTCACATCATGGTATTATTTTTAAATGACAACCAATTCACCCAGAGAGCACTTCAGATTAAAGTATTTTTGTAATTACTTCCTAACAGTGGGAAACAAGGAATAGGAGCCTTTATCTCCCAGCTTCCTTTCAGAATTTTCATTTTCCCTAAAGAACCAAAGTGCTTGTGTGGCTGATGGGGTTGCCATGGCACTGGGTTTGAGTGTCTTTGTCCCAGGTGGGAAACATGTAGGAGGAAGAAATGATTTGGGAATTGCTCCTGGTTGCCTGGGAATGAAACCCTGGAATAGAAGGTAGAAGAATGGGAAGACTATTGCCTGCTTCGGAGACCTCCCTCAGCACTTCCCCAGGCACATTAGTGTTTCTCAGAGACGTCGTCGTGCCAGAAGGTGTCTGAGCTCTTTCTCAGCAGAATTTCTCATGACCTGTGTTCTGATGGAGGATATTTTAGATACGGCAGAGCGCACCACACAAGTTTGTGCACCAGTAATAGCGGGAAAGATGGAACTGATTTCTGTGGAGACTTAGTACACCACATTTTGTAACATGCTCTGTTGCAATATAGGCATTCATGTGTAAGTTGTATTGGTGGCGATAACCTGTGTATGTACTTGTCTAAAGACATCCTGCCTCTTAATCCAAAGCTGCTAGAGCTTTTGCTTTTAAATCAGCCACTTTCTATAAAATTGAAACTTAATAGCATTCATAGAAGTTCTTGATTGAATATTGGTTTGTGGGGTTAGGGTTTTTCTTTCTCTTCAGGTAACAGTTTGCTTAATCAAAGGAAAGGTGGTCAACAAAGTACTTTTCAAACAGGAACAGCACAGCATGGGACAAAGGAAAAAATGAGTATTGGTGATGGGTGTATTTACAATACATGGGGAGAAAAGAGAAGGGATCTGAGGAGGAGGAGAAGTGGGAGGAAAAATAATGAGAAAACCATCAAGCACTTTTAGAAGTGGAAGTAGATGAGTAATATCTTTGAGTGCAATGGAATTACAGCCCTCTCCAAGGGTTTGAGCATCAGTTTGCACCACAGATGGAAGTGTGCTCTATGCCTGGTTAGGCATAGCCTGAGCTAGATTTAACCTCCCTTGCTTGGACATCAGTATCAGTGGAATCAACTGATAATTGAAAAATACAACCAAGAAGCTATGTGCGTTACCGGGCTCTGCAGAGCCACTGTTGCTTTGGTCTCAACCCAGAGTGTCCCCTGGTGAACATGGCCCGGGGTGCGTGTCCTCCGTCTGCTGTTGTACTGAGGGCTAGCCCACGATTAGGTTTCAGATCTGCTTTCTTTGCCCTCAGAGTTCACAGTTGGGTTTGGCCCACTTGTCCTCAGGTGGAGTTTGGGATTCATCTCGTACTTGCAAAGTGTCTTTGGTTTAGTATTTCCTGTCTCTCCTCTCTTTTTTAATGGTATCTGTCACCGGAGACATACAGGGAGACTGGACAGTTGGGTACGGAGTTGGCTTGGTGAAGTGTTTTTCCTCCCAGTCCAAGTCAACTCTATGTTGTGTATTTCCACTAATGTGCTGGGCGGTGCAATTTAGCAATTAGTTGCCAGAGGTCAGTGATGAATGCCAGTGCTGTCCTGTGTGCAGTTATTTACATCCAGCTTCAAAAAATAAAAACATTCTAATTCTTCCCTTAGATGAGCATCCAAAACTTGTGACATGAGTGGAGAAAAATTAAGGTCCTTGTCTGTAGACCGTGAATTAGGTACTGTCTCCTGGGACATTTCTCAGTTGCCTTTGTGCCCCTATCTGGTCTCTATGGCTCAACGTTTCAGAGAATCAAAGCACAGGAACTCAGCAGTTGTGTTTTCAGTATTTCCAAGGATGGAGATCCCACAGCCTTTCTGGGCCCCTGTCCCAGTGTTTGATTATCCTCATTATGATTTTTTTTTTCCCCCTCCTATCTAACTGGAATTTCCCTTGTTCCAACTGATGTCCATTACCTCTCATCCAGTAGAAACTTTCTGAACAGTAATGATCACTGTGTCCGGAAATTCAGTAGGCAGTGAGGTAGCTGGGTGTTTCCTGGCAGATTCACTATCCAGCCTCGACTTTTCACAATCGATTTAATAATTGCTCTACATTAAAGGTTGAGTTAATATACAAAAAGCATTAGCATGAATCATAACTGGGCACGTTAGACAACAGGGCTGTAAAGTGTAGGTAGTCAACAAGTGGAGAACGTAATCTGCTGTAATCAAACAGGAGGTCTGTGGCAAAGCTAGGAATAGAAACACGTTTGCTACAAATGCTCATCCCTCGTTCTGAAAAAAGTTGTAAGAGTTAGTAAGATGTATTGAAATTATATTCAAGGTACATCCAAGAAATTATATTAACGAGATGCACCGCTTTAGACCTGCTGTACTGCTTGTCAGTGAGCCCCCGTGGTAACGAAGCTAAGGGTCAGGGCGATGCAGTGCTTGGGGAGAGTCCCTTCATGGTAGCCAGATAATTATAAAATTAAATGTAAATATAAGATCCATAGTCTGTGCTGTACAGGCTTTATCCTGTTTGCTCTGCAATGCGTATGAGTAAAAGAAAACCCAGACTTCATAGCTGAGGAAAAACTTGTAACATTTTTTTAAGAAAGAAAGAAACTTGAGCAGGAATGGATCAAAAAGTGCTAGAAAGTGACTTATGCGCTCCGTCTATGTCAGGGAGGTTGCACTTACCTCCCTGCGATGGCAGTAGGGACATCCATCTGTTTAAGTCGTCTTCAATTCTTGGCAATAACAAAGGAAAATTATTCTTAAATAAAACCAAGGATAGAGGCTTGATTCCAACCGCAGGCACCCAAAGCCAGAGTAGTAAAACACACAGAAATCTGTATGAAGGGAAAACTGAAAAAATGGAGAAAGATCAGTACATGCAACTTGCAGCCACTCCAAGGCTTATACAGTTTCCCAGTAAAAACTCCTGATGCCCCCAAATTACATAGGAAGAAGAAAACTTTCAACAAACAGTGGTGATAACAGACAGCAGAGATTTTTAAATATTCTGTAAGCAGTTATTCCTATGCGAAGGGAGCCCATTTTGTTTACAGATTATGTTCTTGAAGTAATCTCCTGAGAGGTGAAGACATGCCAAGGTAAGGACGCCCCTTGTGCCCTGTCAGCATAATGGACAATTCCGCTGTCACGTCAGAGAGGAGCATCCCACGGGACTCACCATTGCCTCTGACGGATAAGGAGATGTTAAACCCTGCCTGTGGTACTTGGTCTGTGATGGTAAACACCAACCAGCACTCTGTGTCTTCTCCCCAGCTCAACAGTCACCAGAGCTGGTTCCGTGATACGTGTCAGCTCCGAGTAGGTAACTAACTGGAGATGATGCTTTTCAGAGCAGCCCGATTCCCAAAATGAGATTCATAGTGTTGGCTAAACATACAGTGAAAGAATAAGCAGCTCTTGCCGAGATTTCCTCTCTGCTGCCAATTGCATTCCCATTGTTTGAGGTGGAAGGCGAGGAGAAGCTTTGAAGGGAAGGATAATGTTATTACAGGTATACGATAACCGTCGGAAGTGCTGGACAGCATCGCAGAACCGAGCTCCCCAGCTCGGATGAGAAGTAGCTCGTGTCTGCCACCGAGTTCGATGCGAAAGGTGCACTTGAGATGGTTAAAAATGCTTTGAAGCTGGCTGGGTAAGGTCGTGGTGAGAGCAGAGGGACCGGGACCCAGCGGTGGGTCCAGCGGTGATCCCTTCTGCCGGCTCCGGCCGCCCTTCCCCAGCCCCACTCGCTGCCAGCTGCAGAACAGAGTCCCTACCGGGACAGTCCCTCTCTGAGAAAACACGCTAGTTGGAAGCAGAAGAGCTGCCTTATCAAGATGAATTTATGCGAATTAGAGGTCAGGAACATGAGGAAATGAATCCTCCCACAGCTTGCGGGGGCTGATGCTTGCTTATGTGTTTTACATGCGCATCATACAAATTTAGTACTGAAATGCGGTACTAGGAAAGCACCAAGAGACTCTCTTTTGCTGAAGGAAAAGATCCTTTTTTTAATCAGTCTGCATTCTACAGTTGGCCTTTTTAACCGATGTCTTTGATGGGAAAATGAATTAAAATCTAGCAGTTCGCATCATCGTATAAAATGGTAATTTTCATACCATATTACTGTTGCTGGATTTTCTTCCCCTGAATTTTAGGCAGTTTTGGCATTTTTCCCCATTGTGAGACACCTGGTTTTAACGGGTTTGTAGCTCAGTGTATTTTTTGAAAGATTATAGAAATGCGGAAATAGGTAAGAATCCAAACCGAGGGGGACATAGGCAACTTAATTCAGTTTTTATCTTTGAAAATGTCTGGATACGATGTAGTCATCCCTGGTTTGTGATAGCGAAGGAGGAAAATTGATCCTGTGTGCTCTGACTGAGCGATTTGGATGCTTGCAGAGCTGGGCTGGCAGGCCGTGCTCCTCTCTTGGTGGTTCGTTCCCGCTGGGAGAGACACGTGGGGTTCCCGCGCAGTAATTCTTGCCGTACTGCGTGTGCTGGACCAAGATGTCCCCTGGGGTTCACCGCATCCTTCCGTTTGTCCCTCCGAAGCGCTGCACAGATGATAAGTAAGAGTAAACTTATCTTGTCTTACGTGGGATGACACGGTTTTGGGCAAGTGAAGCTGATAGGAATGCCTGTGGAAATGACTAACGTGAGAACATCATCCTTGCAGTTAATTCTGCTCCCAGCGGACCGAGTTTCTTCAGATCCATTTCTGGGTTACAGAAGTACGTAAATCTTTCCAAAACGCAATAGTAAAACACCGCAGAGTAACAGCACGACCCAGCTGTTGTTTGCTATGAAAACAGTGGGGTTTTTTTGCCAGTATGCCTTGCCTAATAATTCTTTTGAGTGTTCTAATAACGTGGGATAAGATCGTCAAGATAGTTAGGATTCTGGAGGTTATTAAAAGACACACATGTCTGAGTCTGCAGTTTGAGTTGGAAGAGAGCGAATTGCTATCGAAGGGAAGCTGGCTTCTCCTGCCGTAGTGACGGGGAGAAGCTGACCTGTGGGAAATCTGGGTTAGACTCTGTCAAATACTGTGTGGTTTGGGAAGAAAACCCAGTGAGTGATGAAGAGCTTTGCTGGCTTGTACCTTCAGGAGTAGCCAAGGAAAGCTTCTTGTGTGTGTGCGTCTTCCTTTGCAGTGTGACTGGCAGTGCCTTTTTTTAAGCGTTCCCTGGAAAAGTCTGAGGACGCATCTGGAGGAGAGTACAAGGAACGGCTCGGGTGCCTCTCCGGTGTCTCCTTGGGAGTCTTAGCACTCCCCCCAGATGACAAGCAGGCTGCTTCATCTGAAAAGCTAGGAGAGTGACATGTGTGCCGGAGAGCAGGTTTTTCCCAGCTCAGGATGGAGTAGCTAAATGACTCCTAAGACTAGCGAAGGTAGAGGTGACACGTAGTTTCCTTCCTGTCCTTGCCTTTCTTCTCTGCCTTTCTGTAAGTCAGGGAGAGATGACTGTGTGGGGCTCAGCAGGCGTTGAGTTCAGAAGCCTTTCTCATACTCAAATATTTGCTTATGCTGGGCTCACGGCTTACATCTGTAGGTAAAAGCGCTCTTTTCTGTTGTTAATGGCAAGGGACAGTAAGATTTTCCTCCTCCTCTGATTTTTCTGCGTGGGCTATCTAACTGTGGACCTAGGCACCTGGAGAAAGTCAGATTTACGTGCTCACATCCTCCATGGAGTTCAGGGAGTGATGGGGTGTGAGTACAGAATGGGCTTGGGGGCTTGGGTAGCTGGGCTGGAACAAGGGATGGATCATGTACTGCTGCTCCAGCTTCATATCAGCCCTGGCCTGAGAGCAGGGGAGGTGTAAGGACGCAGCTCTGCTTCTCTGATGCACTGTTGTCTCGGACTAGGCTGGGATAGACACACTGCTAAAAACATCTTGGTCAGATCTTAAAAATGTCTTGATCTAAACCAGACCTTTTGTATACCTTTGCATGCTCTTCACCCCCCACCCCCCCTTCTTTTACAAGAAACTCTACAGAAATCTTGCTGCATATTGAAGCCTATTTATCTGAGGGAGAGGTGGTGCACCTCCTCAGGCACTTACAAGAACTCTGCGGACCCACTGGTGAATTCAAGAGCCCGCGTCTGCTGTGGTTCTTCACTGCGACGCACAGGCAGCTGCTCTGGTGTCATCATTTCTACTTGGGAACCGGTCAGCTATTGCTAAACATAGGTGGGCTCTGGCCCTTAAAGTAACTTTTTATTTGCTGCAGGAACAGAACAGAATCGGAGATTTTCCCTGAATAAAGCTTTGGGCTTTGCTGCTTTTGTCCTAACCGACAGCAGAAGATACTCTGCTCGTGTCTTTGTAAAGGCTGCCAGTAGACTGTGACTCATGGAGCGGCTAAAGTAAGAGGGTTACAACTTGCCGCAGTCCTGTGTTAATGAAATTGCCTTACAGAATTAAATGCAGTGGTCTGAATTTGTGTCACCGTATATTAAAAAGCATGTTGGAGACATCAGTACACTCAGATTGCTTGTGGCCTTGATGGTAGGAGAAAACATTAGAAAGTGCTCTCGTTCCAGGAGCAACTGTAGTTGTGCTTTTCTCTCCTCAAGAATAAATCTGTTGGTGATATTAAGGCAACAGGTAGTAGTAACTCGGTTAATTATTTACGAAAGTTGAAGAGTGGTGTGACAGTCAGTGATGGGTTTGCGGCTGTTTCCTGCCCTGGAGCATCTCATTAATCTTTTGGGCTTGTTTTCTCCCTTTCATGTGAAGCTTAACGTTTTAATAGTTTACCAAGTGAGTACGTACTCTGTTCCCTTATGTTCAGTTTCTTCTTGAATGTATTTCAAATGCGCTGCGAAGCGGTATGCCCATATTCGAGAAGGTCCATGCAAGCGGATAGCGAAAGCCTACATTTTTTAGGATGCCAATTTCTGTGGTCCGCCACTTCTGTTTGCAACAGCGGACCAAGTGGGAATGGGCCAATGAATCGGGAAAAAGCTCCAGGGCTCAGCTTGGAGCAGATCTGCAGGAGGCACCCTCTGCCACGACCAGCCGGAGGGATTGCAGCTCGGTGCGTGCCTGCGCCTCCGGCCGCTGGCTCCTCTGGCAGCCCGCTAGAGCAGCGCCGGGAGCAAATTTTGTCAGAATCGAAGGATCGTTCGTCCAGCATCGTCACAAGCGACGGCACACCTCTCCCAGCAGCTCTGCCAGGGTAGCAAAGAGGCACTGAAGCATGTAGATCGGGAGGGGGTTTTGGGGGGAGAGAAGCAGCTGCTGAGGATGTTCCTTGGGAGCTCCGAAAGCAGCTTGAGCTGAACCCCTGGGGATGATCGCAGACTTGTCTGCCAAAAGTCGCAGTCCTTGCAGGCCTCTGAAAAAGTTTTATTTTAATTAAAAATAGTGCCAAGAATGGCTGGCCCTGAAGAGGCCGTGGCTTTCAGGTGGTGTGCCCCGTGAAAGGAGAAAAAACCCACCCAGCAAAGCTTTCTGGCAGCAGGAAAGCCTGCTTTTCTCTCTCTAGTACTCCTTCAGATTGCTGAATAGAGCCTGATTCTTCATTCTTTTTTCATAGCTGTAACAGGTAGTTAAGTTCCTAGGCTCGCTCACTTCAGGCGTGGATCTGTTATTTGCCCCGCTGCCCACAGCTGTTATCTTCTAACTACTGAATATGGCTCAGCGGCAGGGTGCCTGGGACACGTATTGTCGTGTTTTAATACGAGGGGAGTTACCCTGGAAAGCTCGTCAGGAATAAGGCAAGAAGCGGTCCCAGAGAAGCCAGTTTACAGAGGAAGCGTCAATGAATGACATAGTCGCAACTTTGTTAAAAAGTTTTTGAAATTGAAGTTGTTAAGAAATACTTTTGTCCAATACGGAAAGATTTTTGGATTGTTGGAAAAAAATTGCGGCGGTAAGAATTTCATTTTGTGGAGAACTTGAGAACCTAGGATTTTCACACTTGAAAGCAGTTGAAAACATGAATGCCTCTTTCAAGTCATGTCTGTGTTACCTTTCTTATAAGATAGAATGCATTTAGTGCTTGATGCTTTTTGTTTTTGTTGATTTATTTTTTACTTAGGTCTTGGACTTCCTAACTGTGTCCAGCTGGAAATGAGTGTCTCTTGCTTCTTCCATTTTTGGATGTAGATTTTTATTTGGCTTTTTTTGAGTCTCTGTGATTTGATGATAAAGATTCTTTGTGGGTTTTTTTTTCACTTGCTTAGGGCAGAAAGGAAGGCCTTTAGCATTTTTCTTCTGCAAGATCAGTTCTTCGGGAAGCAATCCCGGAGTAAAACTGGAGCTTTTCCTTTCCTCAGCTGTGGTATGCGTACCACAGCCTGCTTGAAAAGGGTACGTGCCGGCTGGCCAAGCCTGGTCTGCCGTTCCCGAGAGCCGTCCAGGGCAGAGCTGGGTGCTGGGTGCTGGGTGCTGGGTTCTCTGCCTCTGACAGCAATACCCGAGCCAACGGAGCTGGGCAGCGTCTGCCGAGGAGGATTGGGAAGCTCTGAGAAATCCCCTGGGCCTCAGGCGGAACAGTTGTCAGGTTAAGTGAAACTGCGTTCTGGTCTCCCAGGTTTTCTCACAACATAGAGTGGCTATCTCAAGGTGAACTGAAAAATCACGTTGTTGACCGTTTCTGGATGCGTTAAGTCCAAGACACTTGGTCCTTTGCACCCATGTACTGTGGGGAGTCAAATGTCATTCACTTGATTTTCTCCAGATTGTAAAAAAAGTCTCTGTTGCTCACTTTACACACATGACCCCTTTCATGTGGAAGCAGCGTTGTTGCTCCAAATTCCAAGTGTCAGATAAGGAATGCTTGTTAATTTTCCTAATGCTGTGTCATTCTCACGTGCTGCTTTCCTTTTGATAGGTTACCTGTTTTAGGCTTCCTTTACTATTCACCAAAGCTCGGTTTGCCCTGTTTCTGGAAAATTCAGCTCCTAGACTGAGAGTAATTTGAAGTATATCTGTTGCTTTAATTTGATCTGTGGCAAAAGCTGTTTTGAAAACCCCTGAAAAAGGTCTTATGATGAAAGGGTAACTCATTATGCTGTGTGGCTTATGAATAAAATATAATTAATATCATCACAGATTATATAACTAATAGCATCATAGATTTTGTTGATTTTCAGCAAAAGCCCGGGATTCCTTTTTTAGATCTGTGATAGCAACAGTTCACAAAAAAATTTATTACCTAACTTTTGGGTTTTTTTAAAATGCTAATTTTTAACCAACACTCAGTGAGTATCCAGGAGCCATATAATTCATTTGGTAACTATTGTAAATAGTTTGTCCTTCACAGTCCTTGAAACTGCACTACCATATAACTGGGTTCTGCTCAGGTTCTTCCACAGCCAACTAAATGGTTTTTTTATCACTAATCGCAAGTGAATTTGCAAACAGATGCATTTGAGTCTGTGCTTTGGTATTTTAATGGTATTTCTCAATTTGCTTTCACAGGGTTGATTCTTGATTTATTTCAAGTCCTTTTTCTTAATCAGTTTGCAGGGTTTTCCCTGCCAGGAATAAGTAACAATATATTTTCATTACTTCCAGCACTTCAAAGGTTCCAAGTTTCTGATGCCCGGAACATTTACTACTAGAATGAAAAAGAAGTCTTCCTTTAGTTAGCAGTTGCTCTTTAATAGGGAACACGAGGTGAGATAAATCAATTAAGAGAGTCTGGTATTTGAGTGACTGGCAGTTCAGTTCATGTAATGCCATCTGATGTTTTGGTGGCTGGTTATATGTGAACTTAATTGGACAAAGGCTGACGAAGTTCTGACCTCCGCAGATCTGCTTCGTTTGCTTTTTTGTCAAACATGCTTTTTATTTTTGCTGGCGAGACAGACTCATCATTCATATTTATTTTTTTACATCTGAAGTTTGTCAAGCTGCTTGGAAAAATATGACAATGAAAGACATCTGGGCATCCCATCCACTTGCTATTTGGAAACATCTGCATCGTTATTAGGAACTTCTTACTAGCACTGCAGTGAGCAGATGCATTCTCTTTCCGTCTCGAGGCTGATTTACAATTGCTGGTACTGACAGAAATTCGATAAGCACTAAAACCCAAATACTTGTTTCTTGACGGGGCTTTTTAATACCACATATTTAGGATGCCTTAATGTTTGTTCCTGCGCAAAGAATAAACCTGTGGCATTTGTGGGGGGAAGAGATGGAGAAAAGCCAGCAGTGTCTCCTTCAGGTTATTCGTTGTCTGTATCAGTAGGGTTTTAAAAGCTAAGCGCGTGTCTTCTTGTGTCTTTGCCATGCAGGTTGATTCACAGCTGTTCATCAGATGTAGTGCTCCTTGTAAAACCAGAGTCCTCTGTCTCAAGCTGCCCTTTGGTTGTCTTTAAAGCCTAAAGAAATCTGCATTAAAACAAAAAAAATCTCTAGTCTTTCTTTCCATGCTTAATATGGGAGAGCCGCTGAATTGTAGTGGCTATGAGTAGAAGACATGATATGATGAAGCTTGGCTTTAACTGTGGTACGTGCTGTGTACACTGAATCACGTAGCTAGAGGGACAAAAGAACTGTCCATGCTGGGTTCTAGTAACGAGCCGTTCAGTTCAGTAACCTGTCTCTGACGCTGGCCCCGAGCTGAGGTAAGGATGTACAGGAGCAGCACTGCGATCAAGCCCTCCTGCCTCCCGCGCATCTCCCCAGCCTGCAGCGGTGTTGCGCTTTCCAGGGCCCCCTGTTCACCAGCACCCACGGATCTCTCCTACCTTCACTTGGTTAATGCTTTCTGAACTTCTGTAGCAGTGACTTAGGCATTTCGGTTGGGTACTGTGGAGGACTTGCGTTCATTTTAACCCTGTTACCCGGCCGTTTTATTGGATCCAGCCTATCTCCGGAGAATATCCTTCAGCTTTTCTCTGTTTTTTCGGGTTTTATATCAACCTTGCTTATCCCTCCTCATTATCTCTTTTCTAGTCCAGAGGGAAATACTTTATTCCTCGCTCACGGTGTGTAAGCAGGTCCTTACTTGTGGCCATCCCTGCCACTTTCTGCAGAGTCTCCTGCCCCTGTGCTGCCGGGTGGCTGCGTGCGGGTCTAGATACATGTTGTGGGTTTGTGCAGCGCTGTCGCGTTTTGCTTCTGGGCCTTTTGTACCAATTGGTGCCTTTTTGGCTTATCAGTTGAACACAGTTGTTTTTCGAGAACTCCCTGTGCTGAATTTCGTATCCCTTTTCTGAGTGACCGTAGGTAATGACACTGTGCGTATGTACACGTTTTGCTGTGCTTTCGCCCGTGTATTAGTTTTCAGCTGCTAGTTATCTCGTAATAACTCAGTGTTTTGCAATCCGTGTACAAGTTCTTCATTTACCTTGAGGTATCACCGCCTTAATGATCAGAAACTTTATTACTTTTGTGTGTATTACCTTTTCCAAAGAACCGGTGAATATCTTGAGTAGCAGAGCTTCCAGCATAGATCTGTGTGGTTCTTTAAGAAGAGCAGCCGTTACACAGAAGGGAGATTGCGTTACACACCACCTGGCTCACATTTTATACACCATACCTTGTGAAGAAAAAGCGTTAATTCTTCTTAGCCCGCGCACACGGAAGGTGATGTGAATCTAGATAGCTTAGCAGCTACTAGCATGTAAGTCCGGCAGGCGCCAGCCCAGGCTCGGGAATCCCACGGAGCGCAGTCCCGTCCGCGGCGATGCTGTGCATCTGAAGAGCAGCTCTGCGTTTCTCGTGGAGCAGGTCCACAGCGGGTTCTGCAGCCAGGTTTGTCGCCTTCGTATTAACATGTGAGCAGCCTTATTAAAATTAGAGAAAGAAGAATTGGGCTTGAAAATACTGACTCAGTTCATTAGCTTTAAAAATTTAGAATGCAGATACAGAATGTAGAAAGTATGGTTTGTGGACGACATCCCTTTGGCCTAGAACAACCTCACTTTCTTTGTTCTATAATAAGAAGCTAAATTTTTCTGAAATGGGATTGCATTTAAACTGGATAGAGAGGTTGATGTGAAGTAACTGATAAGACAACGGAATACATGAGTGTGACTTTAAAACGTTTGAAATGCTGGAAAGGGAGTAAAGGTAATGGTGAAAAGAAATCCTGGTGAAGGTATGTAGCATCAAGAGAGCAGAGTATCTCAAGTCAGTTATGGGCTTAAATATACCACAAGTGGTGAGCTACTAGCTGGGAGAATTAGTTGGTTTGGAGATAAAGTGGGCATAAAAGGAAGTTTATTTGCAGGTTTTTTCCCAAGCAGCTGCTCATCTCCATCTGCCAAAAAAAGACCATTTATTTCCTTTTCATTTGGTATTTGCTAAATGTATGCTACGATAATCTTGACATCGCTGACTAGAGGAACAAGTGTTCAGTATGGTAGGGTATATTGCACTGATGAGCGTTGCACTGAGCAGAGTGTGTCGTACTGACCAGTAAAAGCCACTCTTTCAGACTGGGACACGGGACACCGTCACTGCGAGCATGTACGAAGCCCCGCTGCCAGTGGCAGGACAGTGTTGTGGTCAACGCTGTTTAACGTGCTCATCAAACAAACCAGACAATGGTAGCGAATGCCGCTTCAGTAGATTCAGAGAGCACGCCAAACCCAGGGGATCCGTAAATCGGCTGCAGGGGAGGTCTGCTCTTCAGGGGTCCCTGGGCAGGCTGGAGAATTGGGCTGACCGCAACCTCGTGAAGGGCAACGGAGACAACAGGCAGAGCCTGCCCCTGGACTGGGACAACCCCCTGCACCAGTAAGGGCTGCACCGGCTGCGTAGGAAGCAGCTTCACAGGAGGAGACGTGGGGGATGCTTACAGCAATCACCAGGCTCAGAATTATAGCAGCAATGAATTGAGGCCTAAGGATAAGTAATAAAAATAAATTTCTGAACTATTACTCCTTACTCTCTGGCGTTAGGAATGTCTGTACCATCTATAGAAGAACGTACTGTATTCTCCTTTGTTCTTGAAAGCTCTTTTTATGTTGCGGTCACGGAGAAACAAAAGTGTTAATGTTCCTAAGACTGAAGTTAGGCTGCTGTGGAGAAGGCTCACCCAGACTGTTGCTGGCTGTTTGGATGAAGTTTTCAAATCTCTGCTGCTTGATGTTAGCTTTTGCCTCACTTTACTATTACTTTGGTACTTTATAACTGTGCTAAGAGAAACGACCTATTGATTTGTGGAATTATTTCATTGCCTGAAGGTTAATCCTCAATTTGTTGGATGTACTAATAATGTTTGGTTTGGGATTTTCCCCGAAGAGGGAAGATCAATAAGCAATTACATTCGAAATTAAGTTTGTTCTGAAGGCTGACAGATGAGAATTTAGAAATGGAAATCTATTTCCATTTGAACATAGACTGCTTCTACTTAACTCTGTGTTTACTGTGGTGTCATACTACACCTTTTATGACAGCTGTGTTGTCGGCGATTGGTTCTTTACCAGGAGCCTGCCGCATGGTCCAAGTTCTGCCTCAAAAACACTCGCTGGGTCTGCTTTTAACTTAAAACAAGTAACGGTGAATATGAAGCAAAGCAAAACCATGATGTTTACATCCTGTTTACAAAACCATGACATTTAATTTCTTGTGTATTTTTTTGTTTCTTGTTCAAGTGCTCTGTCAGGTAGCATGCAATTCTATTTTTCCCATTTTGTCCACTTCTAACCATTTCTTCCATATCACAGTCTGAACAGGCTGCGTTCTGACTTTAGAAACAGCATGGAATGACTTTGAAAGCACATTTGTGTGGCACTGAAATCAAATTTTTCCAACTATTTAAACACAAGCATTTCAAATTACTCGATAAAAACATATCTCCCTCTGACTCACACCGTAAGAAATGCTAAAAGCTATTCGTATTACAGGCTGGCAAACGTCACCGGTGGAGCTCTTGTAACCCTCTTCGTTTATCCCCATACCTTGTGGGCATCCTACAGTTTCTGTGACGCTCCAGTAGTTGGTAGCACGTCCCAGCAGCTTGCACCTCTCATGCTTTGCTTGCCTCGAGTCCTGAAGGCACAGAATGCCCTGCAGAGAACAAGGACTTGTCCACACGCACACAGGTGTTCATTAGTATATTCACACTGTAGATCAGAAGACTCTGAGATTTTACTCATTTGGCATAAATAACAGGGACCTTTGGAACCTCAAGGTTCTTGTGTCAGCATTTAGCAAACGTACCGTAGCATCCCCCCCAGTGACTATTGACGTTGTTAGCTTATCGACAGTGAGAACGGCAAGGCTGGTACATTTGTGTACTGTGGGACTCGTGTGAGCCCTGGGTGCTTGCTCGCGTCCAGGTGAAATGAGGGAGAGCGGGAGAAGTAAGGTATTGCCGAGTGACTTTTATATGAGGAAAAAATGCAAACCACCTGCCAGGTGACGGGGAGTTCTGGTCTTCTAAACAGCACTGACGGTTTTGGCACATTATCCTTGAGCCGAAAGCATTTGCCTCTTCCTCGGGAGATGAGCATTTGCCTTCCTTTCCTTTTTCTACATAAGGTAAGCGAACGCTTTCCTGACCTGTTTTAAACTACTGCAAAGGTAAAAGACAGGATTCTGGCTGTAATGCCAGGGAAACTGAGGCAGCAACTGGCTTTCCAAAGCAGGGAAAGCCAGGTTCCAGAAGGAAAGCCGGCTGCTTTGCTGGGCAGGGGGTTCCCTCAGGCACTTTTCCTTGGAAGACTAGAGTTGGACAACAAGAGCCTCCGTGAAACCTTTTAGTTACTTGGGACATAATAAGCTGTGCTCAGCACCTCCTATGAAGGTTTATTTGGGGTGATTATAATATTCACAGCTTGAGTGGGATTTTCAAAGACTCTGCAAATTACTACCCCAACCAGAAGGGGGTAAGCTCATACCCAAGGTTAGGAAGAGTCTAAACTTCCCAAGTCCCAAGCAGATGCTTTGTCTCACTAATGGCTATGTTGAATTTCAACTGGTTTAACCGAGAGCTGACTAGGATATTGTTTGTTTTTCATTTCAGAAACAGAACGATCTTTTTGGTCTAGTTGTTTTGTTGAAGCTTTTTGTTGTCGTATTTGTTGAAACCCAAGACCTCATTTGTGCAGATCAGCATGTTTTGTTGGTGCACCCCCTTCCTCTTTTTATGTGGTGTTAGAGGAGAATGGCTTCCTACATATTTTTGCCATTATCTTGGACGATATCGTGGTACATGTGCTGTTTGGAAATAGCTTGGGTTTGGAGACGTTTGTTGGTCTTGGAATGCTGACTTACAGTGCATTCATGGAAAAAAAGCAGGAACCCGAGTTCAACAGCATTCAGTGATAGTTTATAGTTGGAGCTTTTCCTTTATATCTGTGCCAGTGGAATTTTGAAAAATGGCTGAAATTCCGTGTGGCAAGAAAGAGAGGCTTATTATCTGTCACTAATGCTTTGATGCATTTTTTAAAATTGGTATTATTTGCTGTCGTGCCACTTCTACGCTTCTGCTCTATTGGTTGCTTCTGTTGCCTCATCATTTTAAACAGCTTTTCTTCTAGCTTCGACTGTTAGTCTTACATTACTCATGCTGCCATCCTCCTCTGGGGATCTGGCCGGTGCAACCACACTATCAAATTTGAATCCAGAGTCGGGATAAGCTAGCCTTTGTGTTAGTCAGTAATTGAATCCAAGCTGAAGTCTGCATTTTTGGATGACAGTACTGAAATTATATGAAGTCTTTCGAAAACAAAGAGCAGAAATACCGTATGGACCTGTTCATTTTTTAAGATCAAGTACTCCCACATTTTGAAGTAACTTTTAAGTCAGAAAAGAAAAATCGGTTTCCTGTAAGAATCTGAGTTCACATTTAGATCTAGCAGTACTCCTCTTCCCAAATATCAGCCGCCCTTATTTCATATGGTTTGAGAGTCCTTCGCTTGTATCTATGTTGACGTGCAGCAGTCTGGAAAGATGGAAGTTTTGCCATTCATCGGTATTATTTAGAATTTAATTGAGGATCAAAATGGGGTTAAACTTCTCAGAAGAACTCCCAGAGGATAACATACCTCTGCTGAAATTAAAAGGCTTTTCCTTCTATGTGTTAGTAAGCCCTTCTGAAAAAGCGGCTGTCTGACAGCACTGTTACATGGAGAGACAAAACTCTGCTTTTTCTTCCTGTTCTGTCTCTACTAGGGATGCCACTAGGCAGTTCAGGCTCCTGTTGATGGAAGTGGCAGCGTAGATACTTGTTACGTGGGATGAAGAGCAAGGGTAAGAGTCTCGCTTTTGGAGCGGTCTGTCTGCCTGACGAAGGCAGGAGGGCTGCTCAGCGCTGGGGGATCCCCAGCCTGCAACTGAGAGAAACTGCACTCGGGTACGGTGCGGTGCTGCATACAGTGGTTTGGACACTGGAAGCGTTTCAGGAGGAGAAGAAAGATGTCCTCGTTGTTACGGCCATTTGGAGTAGCCCAACTCTTGTAACTGCAGCGCTGTCTCTGGGCTGAGTCCACCTAAGGAGAGAGTGAGGACTGGGAGGTCACCGAGGCGTTTAAAAACACTTTTCATCCCACTTTCTGAGCTGCTCTGCGAGCCGCCGCAGGGCACCCCACCTCAGAGAGACACTGATGACGTGTTGTGGGTTGTCATCGGCCACACTGCAGCAGCTAAAGGCCTGAACGGGGATTTGGGGGTGGAGAGCAGTCCTTGGACTGCGGACGCGGTGGGGGACGCTGTCCCGGGCTGCTCAGGGTCTGGAAAGGCAGCGTGGCATAGCCCTGTCCGCGGCCGGAGGGAAGAGGGGAGTCAGCTCTCACATTGGGATAAATCAGGTCTCCATGTTCACTTAGAAGTCGAGTGAGGTTGTCTTTGTAGGGCTGCTGAATGGAGAGCAGTTGCAGACCGAAATGGCTGGTGGTCAGAGTCCAGCGTCTGCAGCTAGAGCGTTGTTGCATGGACCAAATTCCTGATGCTCAGGCTTCTTTTTGCCTCTGTGCCGCTCAGCACCGTGCGTACCCGTGTGCTGCTTTGTGTTTCCCGCTGTGAGCTAGTTAGTGCTTACCAGCAGTGAATTTTGGCTGCCACTATCTCCTCATCGATCTATGTGACAAGATCCCTCTACAAGTTCGTCAGCTAGTTTTACATGCTACTGCTTTGCTAATCACAGAATGTATCAGGACTGTATCTGCTGCGTTGTTAACCATGTCTAACGACATAACTAGTCACACAAACTATCAAGATACTCGGCTGTGCAAAAATAAATTACCCTCTATACACCTTGTGTTCTCTTCCAACTCCTGCTTCAGCTTTCCATAAACCATACTCTTCATTTCTTTTGGTGCCTTGGACTGTCTTTCTGGCTGCTATTCATACAGTATTCCTGTGCTCCTGCAACACAACTAATATTATACTAAGCTTCTTTGCTTTGTAATTTTGTTTAAAAGTCATTAAATTTACTGATTAACATCAGCTTAAGAGGTCCTTTTATGTGTCTAAAACTGTGAAAGGGCAGGCTAAAAACTCAGCAACAAATTCGGCCATAAAACGCTGTCTAATCTGGACGTCTAGTTTCTGAAAGTTAGAGATAATCCTCAGGAGTTTTAACGTGGTATTATTTGGACATCTTAACCATCGTCAATCAGTATAGGATTGTTACCAGGCTGTCCGATGAAATAATACCTGCTGTATACGCAGGTCCGGAGATTGCTTCTGTACACTTTAAAACAGTTCTTGTCCTATTCTGGCCACCTTTCTCCCCCTTCTTCACCCTCGCCCGCCCCACAACAGCCTGCACCCTAGGGCTGTTTTCCCTCTAGCATTTAATCTGCCTTTTGAGGAGGACTGTCTCTTTTTGTCATATTTATAGCCAGACCCATTGTATAGTCCATGGAAAATTCTTCCTAAATCTTCTCCGCTCTCAGGTTATTCTTTTTTTTATTATTATTATTTTTTCGCCGTCTCTGTTAGCTTTCCATCAGACTGGAGGGCTCATTAAAGCATACTGTACAGGAAGTCAAGAGAGGCGCAAGAATGGGACCCTGCTCGCCAAAGAGGGAAAGTTGGCAACTCTCTTCCAACAGGGAAATTCCTTGGCTTCAGGGCGCAGCTTCGTAGAGAGAGTGTGCTCTTGAAGAGGCATACAGGGCACAAAATGCTGCTTGAAATGCCGTTCCACAAATAAACGGCATTTTGGTTATTCACACGTTATGGTGAGGTTCCATCAATAACGTTCAAATACTGTATTCAAGTTAATTTGAATACAAGAGTTGGAGATTTATCTGAGCGGTCTTGAGATCAAACTGTAAGTGTCAGGAGGGAGAAGATCGGTTCTGGGCATAAAGAAGTTAACCGCGTGCCTAGTCATCTGCTACGGAAGGTGTTTCCAGCAGACTTCACCTCCCGCGTCAGACAGCACAGGCAGAGCAGAAACGAACCTCTCCGAAAAAACTCTCTCTCCTTAGTTACCGCTTTTTCAAGCAAACATAAATGGCAGCATCTTTCAGGCCAGAGAGAGATGGAGGTCAGAACAGGAGAATTTATGACTCTCTGCTATTTTGGACGGGATTGGGATGGGGAGAAGGAGAGGGGAATGATCAAAATATCCTGTGTGGAAACACTGTGAGTTATATTCATAACACATCTGTGCGAGGTGCAGTCAAGGTTGGCTCACTAATAGGAAATTGGTGAGATGGAAAGGAAAAAAAAAAGTGCTTCTTTGTATAAGAGTCTATATGAAGAAAGGAAAGTATCAAAGGGTAATGAATCTATAATGAAATAACTTCTGCTGCAGTTACTGAGGGCATGGTGGTTTGAGCCTTGCCGAAGACTTTTTTTCCCCCTCCCTGAAGGGAAACAGGAAAGCTAATGTGGGATTCTCTCCTGTTTGTAAACCAGTTTTGTGGTATGACAGTCAAAATTAAAACTCATAAGCTGCATATTTGCTGTTTTTTTCACTGAAAATACTGTGACATCAGTATGTATGTAATGTCAAACTGTATGGTTTTTCTAAGTATATCACACTTGGGTCATATTCTAAATAATTATAGCCAGAGCTGTGGGTAGGAGAGGTTGTGCTTCATAAGGAATTGTGAGATTAGAGAGCTAGCTTTCAGTTCAGGACTGCTCCCTCCACCTTTTAGCCCTTGCAGTTTTAAATTCTCTCTTACAGAAAATGTATGGCTAGGAGAGGCTTTGACTAACTTACTTTGATTTCACAAAATCTACACTAGTGTGCGTGTGTGCCGTTGAATATTATTTTCTGATGAAGAATCAGAATTTGTTAACCTAGAGTGGCTATCTGGAATATATTTATAATCCCCCACTTCAAGTATTTTTTTTTCCAAAAAAATTATTCCATCTTCACTATTCTAGCCAGTCCTTGTATACAAGTTAGTTAAAAAATGAAGTATTTCAGCTTGAGATAGGGTTGATGGCCAAGTGAAACAGTCCTCAAATCTTCAATTTTATACACCTTAATACCTAAACATTATGAGCTAACGTAGTGTGTTTATATATGTGTGTGTGTTTACATTAGATGGTGGTCTTTAAGAAGGATAACTTTGTGTATATATATAGCTCCCTTCTTAGAGTGCGGTAACGATGTGCAGTGTTTACTAGAGGATGAGATGTTGATGGTTTGGATGTCGAAATGCATCACTCCGTATCTTAGATAATCTGTGCACGTTGCCTTGATCCAAACACAGCAAGAGTCTTTGCGTTGCAGTCGGCGGGCTTTAGATCAGATCCCCAGTCTCACATGTTTGCCCAAATCAGAGTTCCCTGGGGACTTTCAGATCGAAACTGCCACGCGCCAGAGTCAACATCCGAGGAGCTGTTTTTCGGCTGCTGGGAGCACTTTGCCAAGATCATCCTCGGTTGCCATCTGTTGGGGTAGCGGAGCAGAGCTGACAGCTTTGCGTCCTCCAGCAGCCTGTCGCGCTCGCAGACTCTTCTCCAAATGCCGTCTCCCGATGCTGCCCGGCAGTCGGTCGGTGGCGGTGGAGGAACCCTGCCTCCGACTTGGGTCGGTGTCGCTGCAGGTGCGCGGGCTCATCGAAAGGCCGGTCTCCAAAAAAACAGCTGCTGGGCTTTGTCATGTCAGAAGGTTGGAATCCACTTAGTGACAACTGAACAATTAAGGACAATTACGCTTTCAGCTACATTAACGAGTAACTCGTAGGAAGACATTGGAAGGAAATGACCCGTTGTCGAACACCCGCGTAATTTGTGACTCACGGCATCGTTGGAAGGGCGTTTGAAGTTCTCTTTGTTTTGGTAATATGGACTGCATAAATATTTTCCCACATTTTTTTCCAGTTTTACACACTCAGTTATTCCTTTTATGTGACTGAATACTGTGAATTCCATTCTTCTGTCTCCTTTAAATGTTTATCTCTGCATAAGCCGTCCAACAGCTGAGTTTGCCCATTATGTTCGACGCCTTGGCTTTAGTCTGCGCTGGTGGCCGTGTGAGGAGAGCACGCTTGGAGTCATGAAGCAAGTGCTGTTCTCTGAAACCTCCTCTGGAAAAATACTCTCTGGGGTGGGGTTGCGATGGGTAACGCAGCGGCACGTCGAGCTTCGGGAGGCGAAGTTCACTCACGAGGCAGGAAGGGCTCATCTGTGGCCTGGAGTTGCCCAGCAAAGTTACTGTACACCAAACACTGTCTCAAAATTATTTATAGAATTAATTGGAAAGCACGGAAGCAGTGACAAAGATTGAACAAGACAGGTGTTTTAATGGAACCCTTCAATGTGCTTTCCATGTCCTCTTTTATAGCTTCTCTCAAGTAGATGTTGCATCTTTCTCTTGTCTTTCCTGTCTGTTTAATGAATTAATGACTTAGTATAATTAGCAGTTTTTATCTGTAGCAGTAATGCTCCAACACTTTGTCAGAGAGGAGAGCTCCTCAGTCAAGTACTTCACTCACATGTATTGCTCTTAAAATGACTTTTTTCTCATTTGCAATGGCTTGAGTGAAGCACCTGAAAACACGGTTTGAAATATTTACCTGTATACGCTAAGGTAACGCTGATCCATGGTCAGGTGCCGTTTTAAAATTTGAACTGGAGACGGCATTAGCCAAGCCACGGTGCTTGCATATGCTACTCTTGTCCGTATTAGCATACTTTACAAGAACATCTTTTTCAGTGTTTAGGTTAACTGTTTTCCCCTTTCAGCTCTACCAGCTCAGCAGAATGATTTTCTCTTTCTAATTTTCCCTTAGAAATGAAGCTGAATTCTTTTCATTAAATTCACTAACACAAAAAATAAGTCTAAGTCTTAAGTGTGATGGAAGTGAAAAATTATTGGTTAAATGCGGTATTTTTTCCTAATCAAAACTGGGATATGATTGCTCCTGCAGCTGCTGGATAGCTATTGCAGGCTGTCCTTACGGATATCACATAGTTTACCTCACTCACTTCTGTAAGTAGCGTTTTGTTAAAATGCTGCCATTAAGTATCTCTTCTGAAAGAAAATCTGGTGTTTAATAATACACAGAGATGCTCATTTATTGTGACCAACGCCTTACATATAGGACCTAATCTGCCAAAGCTATTTCTTTACAGACACATCAGCCTTCCTGGACAACAGAAAGACAAGTGTCACGTCTGTGCAACCAGGTCAGTAACGGCTGTTACCTGGACGTATTAAAAAAAAACCAACAAACCCAGCCCTATGTCTGTTGTAACCACATCAGAAGAGAGACTGAAGATGTTGAAGAATAATTTTGCGTTTTATACCTGTAAGGAGGTTCATTCAGGTTAGAAGGGAAACGGGCCCGACTATTCCTATTCTATACATAGACGTGAACGTATGAGAGCTAGAAAGAAATTGTTGCAGTCCCGATAAATTCAGAAATCTTCTTTCATTTCTTTATGTGCAAAGCTTCTAGCTTTGGTATTTTGACAGAGCTTCATCTCTTCCCTCCTCCACTTCTCATTTGTCCTTCTAGACTGCAGATGTTTTATTGTATCAGGCCGACTGTCCACTCTGGCCAGTGTCCTCCAGCTGTGCCGTCCAGATTTCGGAGCTCCATCTGCACGGTTAGCCACACGTCAGGGGAAGGCTGCAAAGGCAGTGGAGAGTGCCGAGCTCCCGGCCGGCGTTAACTGCTCGTTATCGGTGGTTTGTGGCGTTCGTGGTCCGCTCAGGCTCTTGGAGGTTCAAGAGAACTCGGAGCACTGCAAGACAGTGAGAAGTGTGTTCGTGTCTGTTTCCTTCTACAGCAAAAAAAATTAGGGGACCTTTCCAGTGTGTTGCCATCAAAATGTTGTCGTACTTCAGCATTTTTAAAGTAGCAGGTTACCGTGCCCCACCTCTTCACAACTGACATTTTTTCCTTGGATTTTTACGATGTGTTTTCACCGTTGGTAATTACATTAATGGAAAAGCTTAGCTGCATCAGCTTCAGCTTTTCGCAGCTCTCCTCTCCAGCTGGATAGCAGTTTTGGCTCAGACTGTGTTAGTAATGCATAGCCCTTCAGCTCTTAGGTGAGGGAGCCATTCT
Source organism: Haliaeetus albicilla (assembly GCF_947461875.1). Taxonomy (NCBI): domain Eukaryota; kingdom Metazoa; phylum Chordata; class Aves; order Accipitriformes; family Accipitridae; genus Haliaeetus; species Haliaeetus albicilla. Next base: position 8,334,811 of record NC_091483.1, on the reverse strand, counting down.
TTCTGCTTCTCCGTAGGCAAGAGAGTACAAACGCTGTCCTGGAAAAGGGCAAAGACTTTTCCTGAGCTGACGAGAGAGCCTTCCCCTCGCATGGATCAGCCCGAGAGGCCTCCACTGCAGGGATTTTATGTCGGTTGTGGAGCTGGTCCGCAGCACAGATTTTAAGATACTTCTTTTTAGGTGAACCATTAAACTGCATGTTGGTGGCATATAGAAATCCTTCCTCAGTAGTTACGGAGCTCCACACCTTTCATCAGCAAGAGCTAGGGAGTCATTTGTCTATTTACTACTGTCTGCTTTTAGCAAGGCACGCCTCCCTGCTCCAAATAATCCCATATCAAACGGAGCGGGGTTCTGTCTTGATGTCTTGCCATTCTGTCTGGACAGCGTAGTAGGCTTTGCAGGCTTTCAGGGGCTTAAGGCAGATAAAGCGACGGTTAGAGTGTAATTGTTGTTGACAGTAGACAGTGAGCTGCTCAGTAAAGATAATGTCTGTGGCTGGGGGTATGGATGAGCAGAGGCCATGCCATGCTCCTGTTACACGTTTGCTGTGGCAATACCAGGTTCCACATGTTTCGAAAGAAATTCCTTTCTGAGCAACTGTATATAAACACGCCTCTCCCTTCGCCTAAGCGAAATGAACAACCAACGTAGTAGGTAGGTGTCCAACAAAACAGAAGGTGGAAGAGCCACTTTGATGGGAGAAAACGATACATAAGGAGAAATGGTGAAGAAAGTCTATTCCAGGAAGTTTTTTGTTAAGCTTTTATGATTAAACTGTTCTTTAGCTGATTTTTCCTTTTCCTCTTTCCCATGCCACCTGCAGTTTAACTACTTATAAATAGATTTTCCTGGTTTTATTACCTGGTAGGAAAATTTTCTCTTGCTGCTGGCTTCTGTCACGGCAGAGGTTTAGAGCTTCCACCACCAGTATGTACTCTGAGAGCAGCGGTGGTAGTCAGTCCTGACACGGCTAACCCCGGGCTTTTCACAGCTGTGCACTCAAGGGCAGCTCGGAAAGTTGACAACAAAGTTTGACGTTTCAGAGTTGAAATAAAACAGAGCAAATGGCATTTTGACACAACACAGGTAGCATCGAACAGTCAATGGGCAGCTGTCACTGCTTCGGGAAGATCGCCATCCACCCCGAAAGGCTTCTTGTGTCCCCTGATCTGTCCAGACTGCGGAGGGAAATTGTAAGCTGCCTTTATCGGCGGTAACTGTAAACATCCTTGACAACAGCATTCCTGACCACAGATTAACTAACAGAGCGAAACACTGCGCAATACTCATTGGAATGGATCTGAGGAACCCTTTTCCTCCATTAGGGAGATGGGAGCTAAAAACCTGGATGCAAAGATGTCTACAAAAGATGACCAGCAAGGCAGATACTAGCTAATCGCTGACAGGGTTGAATGCCACACCTTAGAAACTAATTCAGCTTTTCTGTTACAGAAGAATAGCAGGTGGTGAACTAGAGGTTAGCAGAACCTTTCTTCTCTAACGAGAAATGTTTGTTTTAAGAGTGTCATTTGTGGCACACTTCTGTCCAAGAACGGGAAAGCAGATGATGTGGTCAATTTTAAATGTCAAATGATCCTAGAGATATTTCTGGAGCTAAAAAATACAAGCTTTTGATATAAGTTCTGTGGTGTTAAATGTGTTCACATAGGCAGGGACTTGTGAAGTGTGACTGGAGTTCTCTTTCTATGAGCTATAGTTTTTGCTGCAGTTATTCCTGGTTTTACCGATAGTTTGTGGGGACTCTTCCTCTGCTGTCCACCTCCCCCAGCCCCGTGCTTTGACATGAGTGATTTATTTTTTCTTTAACTGTACTTTAAAGATCAGCCATGGCCCGAAGCCAGCTGTGTGGTGGGTGTGTTTCTGTTTCTAGTGACATGTACATTCCTAGGCCGGCTTATGGATGCGTCCTACTAACATATCTGGTATCAAGGTGCGAGATGAGGGAATAATCTTCCTCTAAGGCAGGTGACAGTTATGACTTTTAGTCCGATGTGAAGCTGGTGCCCAAGGGTGTACACAAGATGTTTCCTGGGACTGTTCCGAGTTAGGCGTCCATCTCGGGGTCGCCGGAGACTGCGGAGAACTGACCGTAGTGGTCCTGCCAGTCCCCTCCCGCCCTCTTTTCCCAAATAGGATGCTTCGTGCTTTCAAACAGCTGACAGAAGCTGGCTCAGGTGCCTAGGCATAAGGAATCCAAACCAGAACTGAAATAATTTTGAGACCTTGCTATATAGCAGCTTAGTTAATGAGCGCTGGGGGGCTACATCTCCATTAAAGTAACTTCTTTGGGCATTGAAAATCCGTAATAGTGGTCTGCTACTGAAAATACCTGTTTAAAGAGTTTAGGCTCTGGAACTCTTCTGAAGCTCATAGGGAGCTCAGGGAAGCTGCCCAAAAATGCAGACAACTCAAGCCATCCAGCATTTCTTCTTGCAGCAAGTTCTGAATTAGCAAATAATTTATGAATGCAACCTGCGTTTTCAAGCTGTGGTGGACTTTAAAGGTACCCCCCTTTTCTGAATTACCCTGGCCTTTTATAATGCCTTATTTAAATGATGAATCCAAGGACTCGTTTAAGCATGCTCCTTCCTGAAGTAAAAATGATTTTCACATTGATTTAATGATACGTGAAGGCATGAGTAGTTTCAGAGTTGTTAATGCAGAGCTCTTCAGCGTTCCTGGAAGAGTGTCTGACTGTGAAAGCCATGCGCTCTGCACTCTTATTAGCTGGAAACTTTGGAAGTAAAGGGCTGGCCACTCTGAGCTGTAAAAACTAAGAAGAGAGTCCTCACGTACCCAAACATGTGTGTAGTTCCAGCAGACCAGGTATCCAGGTACGCATTTCAGCAGCGGACCAGTCTGGAAATTGTTGCTGACTTACTTTTTCTCATCTGCAAGCTGAATACCAGGGCCTCTAACGATGCGTTTTCCATACTTTTAGACATTGATACATCTGATGATTTTGCAAAATGTGACTTTTTTCTTTGTTGTTTTTCATCTTTTATTACAGCTGTGTTTAAAGGGCTCACTTCATGACTGATTTTAGTGTTATGTATAAATGCACAGTTCTGGTCTTGGACTTGCTTGGACTGTACAGGTAGTATATGAAGCCATGTTGTTTGTCTGCAATTATGACATGAGCTGTCATGCTAATACACTTGATATTTAATTGAAGAACTTAGTTTTGTGTAAAGTAAAAGACGAATGGGTTTGCTTGCTTTATGTGTATCTAATATGTGACCTGCAAACTTCTGCTGTCTGTCCTGTATTTGTATGTAACCACCAGCATAAGATACCAGGCACGTCACTTAAAGAACCAGCCCCAAACGCTCAAGTCTTCTTCAGTTATACAACTAAATTATGGCCCTCACCTGATAGAACGTTCTGGTGATTAATTAAAGTGCAAAAACTTTGATTTATTGCTGACGAGGGGCATAGATGCAACTGACTCCACTGATCCGGAGAAAAAAAAGATGTATTTATCAATTGTCGGTTTATTAGCGGCATCCCAATTGGTGGTGAAAAACCTCAGACTGTGCAAAGCTCGTTTCCCTGTGCGGCCCCCTCTTGCCCACCTCCCCGGTCAGCTCTCGTTCCCGAGACCAAGCTGAAAACGCCGGCTCCCAGCTCTGCCGGGTCATACCAGCAGCCTGCCTGCCCTGGTCCAGTGCGCACTGGGTGTCTAGCCAAGGCCGTACTTCAGCAGCCAAGCAGACAAGCCGGGCGGTAGTCACCGCTCTGTGGGCAATGCCTCGTTACAGCTAAAACCAAGCTACAAATGAGGTCAAGAGCAGATGAGCCAGGGCAAGGCCGGACAAGTCCTGAGGCCCGTGTTAAGCTAATGCAGAGCCGTGATCTGGTATTAGTGGTGGCGAGGCAAGGTGTTGATGTGTTCCGTAGGCCACGGGGCTATGCAGAAAGCCGGCTGCCAATTGTTACCCTCTGTTACTTCTCCTCTTTGCTGCGGTAGTGGATGGCGAGAGCGTCCTTCCCGTGCTCTTAAGCGTATGATCGTCAAAGTCGAAGCCAGCAGTCCTTGAGCAAAGAGTGGCAGCGTGCTCAAAAGGAGCTCGCTTTGATCCTGAGACTTACCCGTCATCTCTTTGACAGTCATCCGCTACACCTGGGGTGTCTGAGACGACTTGGGTTTTAAATCTCACTGCACCGGTGGCACTTTCCGCGAGTCCGTCTGAGAACCTGACAAGTGCCTAATACCGCCTTTGCACTATTTCTTATGGCAGAGTGGTGACAGCTGGTTTTACTTAACGCTATAAAATGTATTGAAGGAGTTTCCAGCATGCGTAAATACCAAACCAGTTTATATCATGTCAGGTCTATGGAAGCAAGCTCTTTAGAAAAATGATCTCATAGGCGTTCTTTGGTGTAGATCTGGCGCATTGCCGTGGGCTTCATTCTTTTCTAAAAACAACTCCTGCCTTTTCAAGTTGGCACGCCTCAGACGTATGCCTCCTGCTTGCTTTACATTAACCAGACTCGCTCTGGCTCTGGAAGTTAAAGGCTATAGATTCATTCAGTAACTTTGATACCCAGTTATTTACAATAGCGCTGTGTCCGCTAACACCCCTCACCCAAGTATGTTTTCTAGCTGCTTCTTATCTTAGTGTGATTGTATGATTGTACGTGTTAGAACCTCAGAGCGACATTTCTCATGTGCTTTCTAAGACCTAGAGCATGGCAAGTCCATAGGCAAATCTAAAAGTGCTTTCACCGTGAATCAGCCGAGTGCAGAGGGAACCAACGACCCTGTTAGTGTGTCAAGCGTAAGCTTGTGCCAGCAAGCTCGTGTTCTGCAGTAGTGAGAACTCTGGACCTGGCTGAAGTTCCTCTTTTGCTTTTTGTATTACCAGTTTCTGGTCACGGGATGGAAAAAGAACGGTTAATAGTTGGCCCAATTTCAGACATATTTAATTATAGTTTCCTTAATCGCCTTTAAGTTCTGGCTTTGTTTTGTGTATATTTGCTGCCAGGTAAGGATAACCTACAGTTTTAGAAAACCCTCATGCCAGGTAGGGAAGCGATGACAAGAAAATTATGGGGTAAAATTCTAGCCATTTCCATTGGAAAAGTTTATCCTGAGTTGGCTCTGGACATATTCAAGTATATACAGAATTATGCCTTTGGTGGTTCTACGTGGCTTCCTAAGTGTGCTGCTGGCATCGGTCCGTCGTGTAAATGAGCGCTAAGAACTGTTTTTGCTGATGATGCATGGAAGGGAAGAGTCCTTCCCTTCATGTCAGAGCAAAGCTGTCTCCTCAGAGCCAACAAGGTATATAGTGCAGGAAATCTTCCATCCTTCCCAGAATTAATCTGCAGCTGGAATTGCTAAGGTACCAGAGAAGCAATTTTTTTATGGAAGCAGTCAGCACTTCAAAGTATTTTCTTTTCTCTTTTAAGCCTACCAGCAAAGTAAGATGATGTTTGTGGCCCATTGAGTTCATGCATTTAATGAACAACCCTGCAACCCAGAGATTCAGACCTTCCTTTAATCCCTGTTTTGTAATTCTACCAGTCCCTGTCACTCTAAGGCTCCCACGGAAGAGAATATAAACAGAGCTAATGCTCTAAGCTGTAATTCGCTTAATCATCTCAGGAGGGTGAAAGATAGCCAGATTGCATATGAAGTCACAAGAATGTTTTTCTCCCTCTTAATTCCTCAGTGTGGTTAAGCTACTGAGAAAGTGAAGTTGGGTCTGAACCTAATTGGTACTATTTTTATTTCACAGAGTATTTCATCAGACCAGAGTCAGCATTACCTTGCAAATGCAGGCAGTCCTGCTGTAGGCTGGGAGGTCCTTCTTCCATTTTGGTGGTGTTTCTTCCTCCCAGGCTTCCCCTACGCTCTCTTTGCTGCATTAGCGCAGCTCTCACAGCAAGTCACTCATCCGATGACCGTCTTCGGTCACATTTGCTGCTTCCTCCTTAGCCCATCTCTAGCACCAGTCAGGCACCCTCTAAATTATCCGTAACCAGCTTGGAAGGAATCTCACAGACGATTGATGAAGAACAGAAACACTGAGGGGGGAGGGGGAAGGGTATTTCTCCAAAAATCTTCATTCCACCTCTGATGTCATTTCCCTGATCCTCAAGGGAGACCTTCAAAAAAAGATGAGCCTGGAAAATAAAAGTTCATAATTTTACTAGGTAAAAAACCTCAGGCACTCAATGGGATACTGGTTCGGTGGCACATTTTAACCCCTCGCCCCCAGTCCTCAGTGTCCGAAAGATCTAAAATTGCCTATCACACCATTTTCATTAGGAAAAGCTCTAGCATCTTTGTCCTCTGCTAATGCCTCCTCTGATCCACGGATACCAGTTCCATTTCGTGTCACGCGACCAAAATGATAAGTATCTAATCAAACTCAGAACAGATGTTTCCAGCTTGTACTTCCCTTGAAGGTTTGTTGCTTCAGTTTCAAAAGGGCAGCTTGTGTGCTTGCAAGGGTGACGGTATTTTACAGTTCTGGTAGTTGGCTTTGCAAGATGTCACGTCTATCAATAAGCCTTGCCTTGCCGCGTCCTGAGGCTCTCACAGGCACAGCAGCGCTTCCATCCGCACGTGGAGTACAACATACAGCAGAAGGAACACCTGAGGGATGTTCACGTCTTTAATTTTGCCTTCCCGTGCCTTCATTTCATGGCATCTCCTGGGCAACTTTATTCGTATTGAGTTTCTCTTCTTAATGCTTTAACTCCTAAGTATCTTCAATTAATATTTTAAACACTGCATTATTTAGCCTGTAACGTGATGCCTATGTTTGTTTAGGGTATTTTTGGACTATTTCTGTGTTTGTGCTGCGTGACAAGCTTCTTTTTTGGCCTTTCCACAGCCCCTTTGGCTACCCTCAGGTGAATATTACTTCTTTTACACTACCCCTTGGCTCATTTAGGTTTTGGCATGCAAATAAGGTCATACTCTTTTTAAGATAGATATATTTTTTAAAGCTCAAGATTAATTACGTTCTCTATTTAACCTAAAACTGTTCACAGACTACAATGCACGTTCAAGTGATGGAAGCACTTCCTTGTTTTTAAAAATCTGTATGTTTGTTACTGTTACAGCAAAGGTTTGGGTAGGTGAGGACTTGACCCGTCTCCTCCTCTCTGGGATAGATAGCAGCCACGTAACTGCTTTCAGAAGCAGCCCTGGGAAGAGGAGAGTGTTCTGACGGCTCCGGGTCTGGGCTGCATGGCGAGCTGGGTCTGCAGCACTGAGAAACGTTATCCCACCACTTCATTTAGAGGAGAACCCAAGGGAAAAAAATAGGAACAAATGCAGGGCTGCTTGCTCAAACGCTGTTCCCAGTGTCATTTGCTTCAGCGAGAGCTGTACAGTTTTGCCCAAGTTTTCATTTCACTTTCAAATTTTATGTGACTTCAGTCAAAAAGTAGTCGCAAAGCCTGGAGGAATTATACATCTAAAGATCCAGGACTGTATTCACCATGGGGCTGCAGTTCTCACGTGGGAGGCATGGCTTCGAAACTGTTTTTGTCTGCCTGGTTATGCCAGTGTAAGAAATGGGGCATTGGGAACTTAGGGGTCTCGTTTTTGTGTGAAATCTGCTAATTTTTGTGTGCAGATCTTCAGGTTTATCACAATGCAAACAGCATCCCTGCGGAAAGTTGCACGTAGAGCATGTCAAACCATTTATTTTTTTTTAATAGGAAAGTTTTGCATTTGGTGGCCCCAGTTTTCTTCGCTCTCCACTCACTGCTGTACATCCCGGTGCCTCTGTCATTCATGCTTGTGAAGTAGAAGCCCGGTGCTTTTCTAAGACTTTTCAGCACCTGTCCCTTTTCCACCCACGTTTGACATGGAGCAGCTCCGTAAAGTTGGAAACCCTGAAATCTCACTCGTGTTCCTTCTCAGCCATGGGGATCCTAGCAATCGCTAACAGTTCATGTTCATTTCAGCAGGACTTCCAAAAGCAAACTGAATACCCAGCTCCCACTGCAAGTCGTTTCAGATGCTTTTGAAACCGGGCCTGAATGGTGGGGGTCAGAGCTGGCTGGCTGCGATACCAGTTTCCCACTGGTTTTGTTGGGAAGCAGACGGAGCAGGGCGACTGGCAGTCAGACCCAGGTCATTTTCTGATAGCTTGGTTTTCTGCTACGCCTTTAAGTCTTTTGCTGACAAATTTATGGTGGTCTTCAGTGAAGAGGAGGAATGACTTGTGGTTTGTTCTGGGTTTTTTGGTTTGGTTTTTATTAATGCTCAAGTGATTGTTCTGTCTCCCTTGAGGGAAATGTTATGTGCGATTTTGTCTTCTGTCTAACTGCACTCTGTTTCTGCAGAAGAACTGGCTTGCTTTTTGTTATCATAATTTCATAGATAATATTTCTTTATTGTGAAATATCTCAGAGTGACCTGGGACCTGTAGGGTGCCTACTGGCTTCTGGAAGCACTTCAGAGGTACAGCCCTTAACATACAGTGAAACATAGAGTGAAACCACGTATTTTTATGGCCAACTTGCTTGCTTAGGGTTGCTTCAGATACAAACCCTTCCTTTCGCTCAGCCCCCAAAAACAAACAAGCAGAATTTTTGGCAACAGTTAAGCAAAGAGTAACAACAACCTCGCATACACATTCCATCAAAGACAATAACAGTATTAAGGAACGGAACCTCAGAGTCAAGATTGCAAATCCCAGTGCAGGTGTTTTGCGTGGGAAGGGGAGATTTGGGGCAGTGACACTTCAATAAAGGACAGATTCTTCTCATGCCACAAGAACTGTTGTGGTACTGTTAGAAAGTCATTCTGATGCTTCTGGAGTAAAAGGCAATTTCTTGCAATTCTTCAAGACAAGATAAGGGAGAATGCTTAACTTCATTGGGTTTTTCTTTTTTTTTTTTTGAAGGACCTAATAAAGCACACAAGTTTCTTCAGCACATCCCAGAACCTAATGAGAACATCCTGTCATAATATTTTCCACTTGACGACCTGGGTGGTTTCTTTTGCAAGCACTGATGCTTCATAATTACGCAGTACCAGCAATGCCACAAAAATTTTGCATATACACAATTCCTGGGGAAATAAGTTAGAAGTCTGTTGGAACTGTTTGGAATCAGCACTTGACCTACATGATTCTTCTTTTCTTCACTGGCTTTTTAAAAGGTACACTTCAAAATAAGCCTTAGTAGGCAAAAAATCGGTGGCTTTCACAGGTTCATTGAAGTGTGTATATTGACCTTTGTTATAATTAAGCAACCTGCGATGTTTCTCATACTAATTTTCTGGCAAAAGCTCCACAGAAGCCAGCAGGTGTTCTTGTGTTCTGCTGAAGTGTGTGGGAGCCAGCTGCCAAAACATCTGGCCATCCGCTCTTCATAGCTTCTTGTTCCACATCTAAAGGGCCAGATCTTTAGAAGGCATCGACATCTTAAATTGTTCTTTAAAGGTAGTTAGTAAAGAGCAAATGGAACAGTCACAAAATGTGTTGTGGAACTGTTAAAAATCCACTGTCATACTTGAAACTCTTCTAAACCTGAGTTTTATGGGTGCATCCAAATGGTAGATGAGCTTTTGTAAAGCTGGTTCCTGAGGACCTTTGACAATCTGATCTGCATTGAGCATAGGTAAAATCTGGATAAAATCTCAGTCTTTGAGCAGCCAGGACGAGTCTTTGGGCAGCCTGCCGTAACTTTGAGTTTGGCCCTGCTGTGGTTGGCTGTACCTTTGGAGGCCGGCCAAATGCAGAGGACCCTTCTGACGTGGGTGTTTTCTGTTAGTGAATCTCATTCCAAGAGAAAAGTGAGGAAAGGTCATTTTCAGCTAGCTGCTTCAATTAGCAAGCCCTGTTTCTACCCTTATTTAGTCTTTTTGACCTGTTGGTCAAAGATGCTGACGGCCTTCCCTCAGAGTCAGTTGAAAGCTATAAGTGGCTGAGTTCTCTGGAAGGGGTGTGAGATGTCCTCACCTCGGCTGGCCCCCGACAGGGCCTGGCCAGACAACCTGCTAAATACCGAAATCATCCTGAGGCACCGGTTATCTCTATGCGGTTTATTCCAGATGTGTTTTCTGTAGAGAACTGTGTATTGCAAAGAAAAATATTCTCAAAAGCAGAATTCCTTGGGGTACCTTCACTGTTTACTTCACAAAGTTGCTTCACTTCTTACATCTCGTGCATTGCAAAGTGAGCAAGGCTGCCTTCAAGGCTTTACCTTCAGGCTGTAAGAGAGCCACTGGTATCCTCAGCTGCCTTTCCAATGCAAGCCATCCTTTTTTGCACACCTTTCTTGCGTTTGATTGCAAGAGGAGCTTACAGCTCATTTTTTTGTGTCCAGTAATTTCTCTTGTTGCTGTCCTGGATGCAGATGTACAGCAGTTCAACAAAATAAATTAAGCAGACTAAGCTCTATAGCAGCCTGAAAGATCTGAGCTTTAAGACTGGGAAAAAGGGCAGAGAAAACCTTAGTGAGAATGCCTGTCTCCACCCTGGTAACACAGATTTTAAGAACCGAAGAAAATACAGAGCTTCAAGAAACTATAACTAGGAGAGAAAGCAATCATGGAAACTCATATTCATCCAGTGGTTAACAAGTAGAAAAATGTGCAACGGCTACTTAGTGCAACTTTAGAAGTGACATTATGAATTGGCCTCGTTTCCTTTCTTTGAAAACAGAATGGAATTTTTTAGTTGCTACAGAATACAGCTGTCCTTGGGGACATTTTATACATTAACACGCTCGTTAAGAAGGGATATAGATTGATCTCACTTTGTTCCAAACTGGCTTTTTCATCATTTTCAGTCTGAATTAGCGACGTTGTGGAGCCTACCCAGGCACCGTTGCCAGCTGTATTTTCAGGAAAAGGCTAAATCGGGCAACCGAACGCTCGCTTCTCCCGAATTTGTCTGTGGGTCGTAATCTTTTGCCAAAAAGAGACTCTGGCTCACGGCTACCCGGCTGACGTCGCCCTGCTCCCGGAGAGCCGGAACACGTGGCCGGCGTCCCGGTTGCGCGGCGGCGGGTCGGCGCAGGGCCGCAACCGTCGCTCTCCCGGCCGATGACCGGGCATCGCCGTGAAGACAAGGCACTCAACTGATTCCTCAACGACGTAGCGAGCCACGTCTTGCTCTGCTGCTGTTTTGAGACGTTTTCCTTTTTTTTGCGCACTGACGGATTCAAACGGCTTGCCTGCTCGCTCGGACGTCTGCCGAGAGAAGTGCCTCCAGAAGAGACAGAGGAGAAGGCATAAATCTGAAGGCCCCGAGCGCGGCAGCAGCCGTGGTATCGATTCAGCAGGATTAGCTGAAGGCAGATCCCTCGTCTGTGGGCCCGGCGTCGCGGGGAGCCATCGCCTCGCTCCTCGGTGCACGGCGTGACTTTGAGTAAACCTCGAGTACCTTGACAAGGGGCAGGTTTATAGTTGCGCCGATCTCCGCCTCGTGCTTACAGGCCTAAATCTCAGAGCCTGGGTTATTTTCTTGCTTGCTGATTTTTCTTCGACGCGAGGGGAGCGGTCAGGAACTAAGCAAGGCGCCGGGCTGTAGCCATTTGATTCTGAAGATAAGCCCCTGCCTGCCGGTGCAGAGCAATTCCTGCCTTCCTTGGCTTGCCGCAGCTAGCCAAGGTCTCCGGGGGTCTCCGGTGCCAGCTCAAAACGGGCCAAGTGTCATGTCGTCACGCTCAGCAAAGTTACGCTGAGTCACATTGGTCTGAAGAAAGGATGCGATACCCAGACATAGCCTGTTATTCCTTAAGCAAGTGAACACACGAGGAATGTGTGTACATAGACATACATACATATATATATATGTATAAGGAATGCTGCTGCTATCAGTGGATTGTATCACAAAATTCAGCCCACGTATTTTACAGCATAAAATAAGATTGTAAGAATCTTCCATGCGAGAAATGCTTAGGGCTCTCTTTAGGTATACAGAGGTTTGACAGATGACAGCGTTGGTGAAATTCGACTTGGGCAGATCCCAGCTTTATTTAATCATAGGGAAAGAACTGTAGTTTCATTCTTTTAAAGTTACACTCTAGAAAAGATATATGCTCTAACACAGAATATCTTTTTTTTTTTTTTAAATACTGGAAAGCCTTTAGGAGGGGTACAGTTATGCCCAATTTTTGACGTAGGTGTTTATGTTAAAAGTTCAGCGTTTCTGAAAAAGGATTTAGAAGGGAGGCAGACTTTATTGGTCTGCAAAGGGATTATGGCTTTTAGAATACGCACGTCTGGGTTCACAGAGAGGCTCTGTAGATATATTTGTGCCTGACAGAAACTCGCCGTCTGATTCCAGCAGCATGGTTCCAAGTCTCTAGAGGTAGCACAAGGCGAGGTTAGCAGCCGTGGTTTTCAACAAAATACAATGACAAAGCATGTGGGGGAGATTTCCTTCTGGTGTGTCTCTTTTCCATTTCCACTACTTCATTTGCTACATGGACAAAACTCCTCCTGCCTTTTCTTGGCAGAGGAACCCCAGCTGGACTGGGGGAAGATGTCATTCTTTGCTCTCCTCATTTTTGCTAGATGATGCACAGTAGACAGGCTCTGATGTGTGCTGTGAAAAAAAGAAAAAAAATACACACCCGCCCGTGTGCATACAGCGCTGTATGTTTTGGTTTCCCACCCAGATGTTTGCATTACCATTTCACTTGGTGAAAGAGGATGGACTGATCTTTTTCTGACAGGTAAGATCATGATGTAAAAGATGCAGGTGACTAGCAAAATAAAAAAGGAAGAGATAATGAACCAGCTAATTCCAGAATGAGATTAGGAAGGATTAGTCTGTCTAGCACAAATCCTCAAACAAACACTAGTTTCCTCTGCGCGTAACAGAGAATATTGCCATTCAGCGACAGCCGTGTCTTTTTACTGTGTTAGACAATGTGCTCAACACTGTTGGGTAGGCTTTGTAGATTAACTTGCAAAGAACCTTTGTCCTCAAACGATTAATGTAAATAATTTGCTTCAGTAAGCCTTGCTGTGATCTCTTCCCACTCATAAGAAGGGGGTCATTTCTCCAACTTCTGCTTGTGTCTGAATTACTTGCTCTGTGCTCTAGAGAAGAATTTGATAAGGAAAGATTGATTTCTCCATGACCTGGTGGCAGCAGCTCCAACATGCAGGTAAGGGGTGTCCAAAGGCGCTCCTGTGGCATTCAGCTAGCAAATCTGCAGGACTGCCAACGTGAAAACTGGTCATCTCAATGCTGAAACCACCCCTGGATTTAAATATTTGCAGGTGATGTGCTCCCTGCAGTGCTGATGCTCAGTAGAGTTCCACCAGCTTCAAGCACCTCAGGTTTTCCTAAGACTTGGATTAACATGCAAAGATTATGATGCATTTTTCTCTGAATGACAGTTTTCTTTATAGTCCATTACATGCAAAGCCTGTAGTCATACACAGGGGAGGTCACAGCATGTGTGTTTCTTAACCGTTGCCTAATGACCTCTAGAGACTTAGCTGTGTTTTGCGTCCTGAGTTCCAGTAGTGGGTGGCACTACCAATAGGTTACTACGCACATTTACCAGCGCTGCAGATGTCCGTCTGTCCCTGAGAGTCAGCAGGCATGCGCAGATGTATAGGAGTGCACAATTTGGACTGAAGAAAACAATTAACATATCTTTTGGTTTTGGCGAGAGGGAGGGCCAAAAGGAAAAGGATGGTTGCGTTTGTTATTTACTGCAGCACAGAAAGGCTCTGAAAGTCTCACAGAGCACAGCCTACAGTCTTACTTGTGCATTAACAAAGATTTTGTGCAAGAAGCGTTCAGACTGAACTCTGCCCTTCTATTACGAGTACCTGTAAGTACCCACTGAATGAAATGAATGGAGAACGCTGATGTCTTCACTGGCTGTAGCAATCGTACTGCAGTAAATAGCTCTCCACCAAGATTTTTCTATAATGTCTCCTCCTGCTGTGGCATCCATACATTTTTGAAAGAACTCTGAATTGTAGGGGTTGTGATGTTCTGAAAAGCTCACTTTTCCAAAGCCAGGAAGCTCTCAGCACAGAAAGGAGATAGAAGACAGTTTGCACTGCAGCTTCACAGTAAACATAGGGGTTGGCTTTGTAATTAGTCTCATTTGGAGCAATATGATGCATAGACCAGAGGCAACCTGGGACAGCCTTCTGCAGAGCAGATTAGATAAAATATCTGATGTGTTTGTCTCTGCGTCTGCCTGCCTGAGAGGTTCTGAATTACGCACGTGTATTTTGTATTTATAAGAATAATAATGCCGTCTCCTGAACAGAACACATCTGGGGACGCTTTCTGTGCTGCTCAGAAAGGGTATCTGCTGATCCCCCTTTCCTATGCCTCGGCCGAAGCCACAGAACAAACTTTTTAGAACTAGCCAAAATTAATGGTGATCAATTACGGTAAATAGCTTCAGGCTGATTGAGGTATTTGGAACAGACTTTCATGCTATGAAAAGGTTCATTGACTCTGTGAGCTCCTCTGAAATTTCCACTAGTGCCCTAATACTCAGCTGAATCATGAGCAACGGCACGAAGAAAGAGATTTAATGACTGGGCTATAGGAACGTAGGCATCTCCTCACTTTGCGCTGCTGCTCTCATGTGTCACGCTGTCATCCCCTTGCCCTTACGTTAAGTGCTCGGAATGGATGCAGATAGCTGCATTTGCTAACAGAGCTATCGTTAGTACGTATAACCTGGGTTTGATTCTGATTGTTTGACTCTAAAGACACTTTAAGTGCTGGATTACAGAAGACAGACAAAGGAGAGAATAGATAAACCACTCGTATTGCCCTGTGTTTTTTGGACAGGGCTTAGCAATTTACAGTTCATGCGTTTGGGGAGAGGACCCCACAGCTTCCCTTCCCAGCAAGGTATGGGGAAAGGCAACACAGAATGAGGCTGGCTAAGTAATTACTAGCTGATAAGTAGCTCAAATCAGCCTTACAGTCGACAGTTGTCTTCCGACATTAACGTTGCTGTTAAGGAGTAATGTACTTAAGTAGTGCCAAGAACAGCAGACAAAAAATTAAAAACCAGTCAGCACCAGGAAGACTGTAGCTCGAGCGGGTACTGCTTAATATCCTCAGAAGTCCTGGTACGTTTCGTGGAATACGCTGCATGCCAGGCTGAGCAAAATGGTTGGGTTTTTACCACTGAGCCCAGTCAGGGGGAAGTTTGGGGTTTCTGTGGAAAGAAGTATGCAAGTTGCATTTCAGGAGGTGGGAGGCTCAACACTTGAAAATGTTTCCAGTACTACTTCTGCTTTTTTTCAAATCTTGGCCAAAAATGGTCATTCCATTTCTTCCTAGAGTGAGGTTATTTTTTCTTGCTTTCTTGGGATTGCACGCTTGAAAACTATTCTGTGGGTGCATGCATGGAAACTGCTGGCATATTGAGAATACCCTCTGTGTGCAGAAAGTGGCTACATACTAGAGAGGGATGAAAAAAAAGGAATCCTTTCTGAGTCGCTGTGCCTGCTCACATGCACACAAAAAAGAGATTCTCCTCTTCGTTGGAACCGCAAAACCACCTAGTTAAGAAGGGAAGTGACGGTCAAACCGAAGGTGCTGCACAGCGCAGATAGTGGGTTCTTTCTGAAGGGATCTCAAGGTATTCCATTCATGCTGCGGGCGTAGCGATACGATGACATTACTGGTATATTTCCGTTGGACACTGCGCTCGGCAGCTTTGCCAGCTGCAGCAATTTTTAGAATTGGAGCTTGTCTATGAATTTCCCACTTGTGTGCTATCACAGGGTTTGCATTCTTGAGAGCAAGAGGACTTGCGGTTGAATTGTGAAGCTGTTTGCAGACCTGGTCTCTCACCCACAGTGGCGGCTAAGCTTCTGAAAACAACGGGGGACAACCTTGCCATTTGATGTGGGGCTTGGGAGAGTTATTTATGTGTTGCTGTGAACCGCTGCGATGCTGAGGAGGGACAGGCTTCCCAGCTAACTCGGCCAGTAGTTGAATCTGCTCAAGATGAATTACAGCATGGCCGTCCAGCGCTTTTTGCAGCATTGGTCCTGGTCCCGCTGTCCTGCCACAAGCAAAACTTACATCCAGTTCACTGGAAGTCTTGCCTGAAAACGTGTGAAGGGCCAGCTTGTGTACTTGCAACCTTGGCTTTCATCAACTCCAGCGTAGAGAAAAAGGGCTTGAAAGCTGTGCCGTCGTTTGGGGAAATGCTCCGCTACAATACGAGTCAACGGGAGTGGAAGGCAGGATCGTCCTCTCCTTTCTATCCATTGGACGCTGGTTGGTTTTGCTGCGTTGGTAGAGCAGGAAGATCCCTGTGTATTTAAGGGCTGTGTCGCATCTTTCTCCTAAATGGAAGAGTGGGGGAATGGGGATGCTCCCTGACTGTCACAGAGACTCAAGAACAGCCCGGTTCCTAGTGAGGACTGCAATACGTAGCTGGTGGTTTACACTGTAAGATGTTCCAAACGGGCCTCTTCACTGTTGTTTATTGCTTAGAGCCTGTTGGTGTGCTGGCTTAGATTTAGGAAGAACTAAGTAGCCTACAGCTGTGACTTTTTTCCTGTCAAAAATCCATGGTGATATTTTTCTTTACTGTCATAAGTGGAAGAAATAGCTTTTGAGTCATTGCAGATACAGCCTATTGAATGCATCCCCTTAAAAGCCAATTGAGAACGGTTCATCTGAACTCTGCCCCTTGACCCGTGTCTTCAGGGGACCCTTCTAGTAATTACTCTGTCATATTCACAGGAGAGGATAGTCCAACACCTACTTTTTAAACAAAGAGTTACAAAAATAGTAGGTCAGTCAGAAATTCTAGTTTAGCTGTTCCAGTGATGGGGTACGAGGGGCAAACACACAACACTGCGGTTTGAGATCTTTTCAATGTGGATTGGGGCTGACCATGTTACTTTTGAGCACTAAAGCCACAAGTTAAGCGTTGTACAGCATCCCCAGTGAATGCTGAGGCATCCCATGTCTGTGGCACTCTATAACACGCGCCTGATGTCGTGCAAAAATAAGGAGGGGGAAAGTTCTGTGTTGGGAAGTGAAGTATTTGGCCTAAATCTCCTTAGGGATTAATTTTATGCTTGAAATAAGAACTGTGTGATAAATTATAGAACTGTATGGTTGAAAGAATTTTTTCACTGCATACCTGGCCATTTCCCCCACCCCTACGCCGCTAGAATAATCTCTTTAGAGTTCCTGATTTATTTTACCCAAAGAAGTGGTGATTCTACAGCTGAAGCTGTTGTGCGGGAGGATGTTTCTGAAATGGGATTGGAGTAGATGTTGATGTCGTCCTATTTCTTGTAGAGTCTCTTCTCGGCGGCCTTGGAGAGCTGAGTTCCCTGTACAGCAGCGCAGAGCAGCAACTGAACGAAACCCTGAGGCGACGCAGGCACGCGGGAGACGACGACTACAACATTGAGGTGCTGCTAGGTGTGGACGACTCTGTCGTCCGATTCCATGGCAAAGAACACGTTCAAAACTACCTCCTCACCCTCATGAACATAGTGAGTATCTCCCATAGTGCTGCGCTTGTTTTGGAATGCGAAAGGCTTTTGTAAACTCTTGCAGGGGTATCTAGGAGACCGTGCTTGATACAAATATGATCATTTTGTCTGCTCTTGGATGTGGCTCTCTCTTTTCAAGATGTTCCTTTAATTGATCTTTTTCACAGTAGTGTTCTAGGGCACGCTCTAGCGTAATTCCAAGAATTTGGAAATAGTTGAAAAACGGTGGGGAAAAATGTAAACTTGATACATTTCTAATAATTTCTACCTTCTCCCGCAGCACAGTTCTAAAGGAAACCTGGTTAAAGAATAAACATGCAGAGTGAAAAAGTGTTCTAAACCCCTAATGGCTCTTTGAAAGAAAGCAAACCTTCTAGTAAAGTCTGTTCCTTAACTCATGTGGCAATATCCCTATTTATATAGAAACTGCAAAGGAACAGACTTACAGAATTGCTTTATCATGGTGCATCTTATGGGGTTAGCAAGTATTTTTTGTCTACGTATACATTTCTGGCTGTAAAATCAATGGCAAGTTACTATATTTAAAGATACAGTCTTGAACTACCCTATCAGATTCTACGGAAATGCACATTACGGAAGAGCACAGTTCACACTGTGCATTAAAAGTCATGTACTATACTAGCACTGGATGCTAGAATTGCTCAAGCTTAAATGTTTTCTGTTTTTTCTATCTTAGAAGAAATCTAAAAAAAAATACATGAAAGGAATGTGAAGGAGATGTATAATCCCTTGCAATATGTGGCCTTTTCTTAATGGATCTAAGTATCAGACTCGTATGCATACATCTTAGAAGCTGTGGGGATCATAAGGTTTTCCAGGAAAGAGAAACAATGTCTTAAGGACAGATTATAAGAGAATAGGCTTACAATTCATAATGATTTGATGAATGTAGAAATGATTCTTGTCTTTTTTACACTCACCTATTTATTCTTGGAATAATTCAAAAAAGATTCCTTAGGCTTACAAATCACCTTTGTAATGTTTCCTTATTCAGCGTCACATCAGCTGCCATCGTTCCTGACTGAGAGAATTCAGTCCTTTCACTATGGCAAAGTATCAGAAACACCTTCTCCCCCTCCTCCCCAAAACTCCGTTTCAGCTCCCCTTAATACACAGCGTTCCACTTCAGGAGGGACAGCCAATGTAACGCGTGTGGTGAATTTGGCCTTCAGTCCTTTTTTTATGGTTAGTTTGTATGCTTGTGCTGATAGTTTTTTCTTATGCATTTCTTGCTCTTAATGCCTTCTTCCCTTGGTCCAAACTCCACGCCATCTTGAGTGCAGTGGCAGGCAGCAAGGCTACCTGTGGTGCTAGCGCGTAAGAAGGGTCATTGAGGCTCGCTCAGTTCATTTAAGCCTGAATTACGTGAGGGGTGACTGGTGATTGCTGGGTGACAGGAGCAACCCCCTTGCACCTAATCCGGCCAGTGGAAAATCTGCTCCCAGGCGGTGAATGGAAGAGGCGAGATCAGTGATGCCATGACCAAGACTCAGTGTTTTTTATATATATATATATATATATATATATATATATATATATATACACACACACACACATATATATATGACTTGTCAGGACAGCGTCTTTGCGTTAGACCTCATGTGTAACAGAGGTAACACCACAACGCTGCGTTCAGAATGATTGAGGCGTTACTTCTCTCCCATGCCCTCTGCCTTTGGTCCCAGCTTTGGTCCATGTGGCCTGTGTCAGAACGTGCCCTGCACCGAAGGCTTTTACGCCGCTCCCGTTCAGCGCGCGCTGCGCAGCGATGGCTTCACGCGCCCGGAGACCCGAGGCTGAAAGCGTTACCTCTTGTGTTTCAGACTAAAAATGAGTTGCCGTATCCAGAGAAGGTCTCTTTGCTCCCTTTGCAAGCTCCTCAGTCAGATAAATAAGCTATTCCTGTGCCGCCAACAACACAAGCCCTACACGTGTGAAAGACTATACTGCTTAGGTACAGGGGAGACCCCTCAAATATTGAGGGGGAAGCACAGGGCCAGGACCAAAGTGTACCACAAGTATGATCTCATTGTCCTAAGACCTCCGTTACCCTTTAGATGTTTAAAGCCAGGTCCTTTTAGAAAAAAACACCTCAGCACCACACAGCTTTTGCCTGTCACAATCCCATTGTAGCTTTCCAAGTGCACAAACATGCTGAGCATCCTTGAAAATCTGCCCCATCTGTTCTAGCTCCAAAATGAGGACCAGCAGTTTAAAAATCTAATCCGTAGAATTTGAGAGGAAAAATAATACCTCTGTATGAATTTAAACCAACTGATATCTTTTCCAGCATAACTCTGTGTAGAATTACAATAACTCTGAATAGAATTATACTGTGCTATAAATCTAGAATAAGAAACTCCAGACATACACACACGTTGTAACTGAAAAACAGAATTTAGTCTGCTAGGTTTACAACCTGGAGCTTTGTTCGGTCTTATGCCTTCCCTACTGTTTCTGTAATTGTGAGCTTATGTGTTTTAGGTCACTGTGGTATTTCAGCACGTCCGGGGAGTTGCTCTCTAACAATAAGCGAATGGACGCTGTAGAATCTTGGTTTGATGAAAAGGGGCTGTTAAGTTGAGTAATGTCTGTGCATTTGGGTTTGGAGCCCAAGGCATTTAATCATAACTTCCTCCCCTCCTCTGACACGCACACAGAAAGCCTTTGACTGCGGTGTGTTAGGAAGCTGGGTGTGAAGATCTTTGAGGAGAAACAAGGCACTGAGCCTGGGCTGCTCTGTGGGTCACCTCTGAGGCACGAGTGAACTGAGAGCGAGACTTTTCACGGCCGCGAATGTGCGTCTAGTAGCTGCATGTCTTTGTTGTTAGTAGAAGCTTCTTTTTCAGGCTCGAGGGAATCAGAAAGCACATGAGCAAGTCTTCGCTTGTTCCTAGAAGAGCATCGGCCACTGGGACTGCGGCCGTTGTGGTCCAGTCCGCTCCTGACACCAGCAGGCATGGTTCTGCACAGCCTGACAGACGTGAGCCTGACTTCTGGTTCAGATTTAGGCTTGGATCTAGTGGTATGAAAGTCCAAGAAGTGAACCTTGCATATCCGAACTTGTATCTTTCACTCTTCCTAAAAACAGCGGGTCTCTAGACAAGAAAGAATTTGTGACAGTTGTTACGAGTATTCGTGGTGATTTTTGCAAGGCTGATGGTAACTTGCCGAGACTTTACTTCCCAAGCAGGGAAATTAAGGGCAGTTTTGCCACAGGTAACACAGCATACGCAAGATAGCTCCAGAGTAGCTTCAGAAGAACAATACATATGGGCATTGTAAGCAACACAAGTGCAAAAAAAGCAGTATTAAATCACACTCCTTCAACCCTGTGCCAAGACTGGTTATCCTGGGCATGGTGCCATGCTGACAAAACTATACTGCTCTCGGTGCCAGAGCTGGCTCGCTGGGACCCAAGCACTACGTGGCCCTGCCATGCCGTTGGGAGCTCCAGGCCTGGAGGTTCAGTTTCAGCTAAAGGAATGCCTGAGATGTTTGCCCGTACTTAACATTGGTACATACTCCTGGTTTAAGAAACAGGCTGGAAAACCCAGCGTCAGCGATGCATCTAAAACAGGTGTTAAAGGTCAGCACTGGAAGTCAGAACCCCATATGGGCTCATCTAGTGCAAAGCAATAAAATCTCGTGTGGTCCCTGGGTTTTAGGTGAAGCTTTACCATTATCTGACAGCATGAACTGCCAATGTCACCGACAGCCTGCCTTCCAGAAGGGCGGAGGGCTGAAATCACCCACTGGAGAGAATGTCAGTCGCCTGGAGTTGTTTCAGGTAGCTCGCTGGCCTGTCCATTACTGGGCAGTTTCAGCTGAATTCCTTGAGGTGACAGAATCGCCGTTTTCCTGATCTTACCTTTACCAGGAGCACATAAGGAATTACAGCCTCCATCTCCTGAACCCTGCCATAGGGTTCCATCCGTCATTCCTTCTCAAACTGCAGGTTACTTGTGACAGAATTCCTCTTTTGGTGATCACTATCCACTCAGCCTTGCAGTTTTGCAGGTATCGCCTTCTTTCTAAATAACAATTTTAGTTTGTCGTCCACATGCCGAAGTCAATGACAGCTTTACGATTAGCTTCAACGAGAACAGACGATGCCAGATATGTCTTAAGAATTCAGCCACAGGTCTCCATGCACACACGCTACCTGCAGTTCTTTATCTCCCCATCACTTGCTCTCATTTTTCCATTCACTCTGCCTCTGTGTAGAAGTGCATAGCAGGGCCTAAACACATTACTGAATTGAGAGATCTCTTGGCTTTCTCTAGTCTCTAACCCCATCACTTGCCTGGTAGTTATTAATTCAGATAAAGGAGAAAAGTCAGATCAGCACTCACTCTGTGCAGTTCCACATGGAAATCAGAGCTGCTGCTGGTGCCCGACTACAGCGTGCATGAGGCAGACAGGTAATCTGCATCGTTTTTCCGTGCAGATCTGCTGCACTATTCTTGCTAGCAGCGCTTCAGAAATGCCCGCGTCCTCTGAGCAGTCACCTGTGGCTGAGCTAAACTGCACGGGTAATTGGTATTGCTGAAGGAAGTGAAAGAGGAGTTAACGTAGTTCTGGCAACTGTGGAAGCAAGTTAACTTTTGAATCCCGAAAGTTTGGGATGAAAAGTTATTATTCTTGTGAGTAACAAAATATTCTTGGCCCAGTACTTGCAGGGAATCATTTTCTTTTTACCACGCACCTCACGAACCATTGACAGTAAGTCCTCATTAAAGATGGTTCCAGAATATTGTCCTTTTAGTTTTAAAAACATTTAACTTTGTAAACAGCAGAGCTGACACACTGTCCCAATACTCTGCCATCTTTTCTTAAACGTCTGCGGCTCCATCTGCTGGGAGTGGATGTCAGCTCAGAGCCTGTGCCAGCTGGAACACCCACCACTTCCCCGAGGAGCTGTCGGTCCACCACGGTAAAGGTGGTTACCGCTTTTAGAAGGAATGCTTTTGTAAGAATGTAGTCATTCCTGTCAAGATTTTGACAATGGTAGTCTTTTTTAGATGACGTTTCTAAACAAGGTGCAGGTAAAACAGGAAATGAGACGCAAACGTGATGCAAAATAAATGCAGGGAGAGATGACAGACACAGAAGAGTATTGAGCTTTTAATAATTCTCATAATAAAAAGGTAGCCAGAGAAGCCCAAGTTCAGCACTGTTCCTGCCAATTCTTTTCCCTCTGCTCGGTGGCTTTCCGGGAGTCTTGCCTGCGTTGCAGAGCCTGGACACCTCCAGAAGACCTCGCAGCAGGCAGCGGGCATTTCGGTCTCGCTGCCGGCTTGACTGGGCTGTGGGTTAGGTGTTGAGCTGGAGGAGGAGAGGGGAAGGAGGCAGCTTGTGTTCTCTCATTTGAAACTTTTGAGCTGTCATCTCCCAGCCCAGCTTTCTGTGGCAAGCAGGCGTGCTTGAGTGGCACGGTTCAGAAGAAAATCTCTGCTTTGTTTCCTCACGTTCCAGCATCACGGTGAGCGCTGGGGGATGCTCTTTACGGGCAAATAGCCTGTTCTGTATGCGGTGACTTTTTCTTACAAGTTCGGGAGTCGTCATTCTCACCCCTCATCCAGCTGGTGGGTTCCGCTGTGGAGCTGAATTGCGGGGCTTCGAGAATGGCCCAGACCCTCTCTCTCTTCATCACAAGAGTGAAGAGGCTGTGGCAGCTGCTTCTCCTTCAAAGCCACCCTTCTTCACAACCCTGAGTTCTGATTTTGTCAGGCTTGTACCTTACCCTATTGTCTGTCAAGATGACTTGTTAGGGAGCTGTTTCTATAGCATACAGTCATCATGCACTCACTTCTCCCGTGTATCAGTTTATGTTGGTTTTAATCTAATACTGCCCTCAGCCTGTGGTAAAGACTGATGGCACGTGAAAGTGTCACCAAAAGAGCACGACTCACTCCTTGCCATTTAATCTAGTGATTTATACCCTAGATGGTCAGTTAGACCAGTAGTCAACTATTTTTTTCAAAGCTGTTTCATTTCCAGTGATGTGAACAGTAGAGCAGCTGATGGCATTAATCATCAAATTCTGAATTACTCAACATTCCTTCACTGTAGAACACTAATTAAGAAACTGCACATCCCCCCGTGCAAGTCAGTGACAGAAATGTAAGTAGTTTCATCAAGGCAGAAGCAGAAGGTCATTGAGGCTGTATGGTCCCCAAAACCCAAGGAGAGTCCAATGAAGCATTTGGTGCAAGCGGAGAGGAACTTGCTGTGAGTGAGCAAGGGCAGGGAAATGTCAGCGAAGAAGCTTCTGTAACCTTCTTCAGTCAGTTCAGTTACTCTTAAATTATTTCTGTCGAAATGTCTTGGTAATTTACAAAAGTGATCAAAGTCGCTGTAGGTTCTCAGAGAAGGAAATGAAGAGCTGGAAATCAAGGTAATACTGTTCTCATATAGCGCTTTTCATCAAAAAATACCAAAGGAGGTCACTACAGGCAGGACCTGATAAACAGAACAGGAAAGCAAACTCAGTCTGGGTCAGCGAGTAATAAAACAAGGAAGTAAGTAAAGCGAGTAAAAAAACGAGGAACAAGGGCAGAGTCCAGGTTTCCCATGGCTCTTGGTGCTTCGACCCAGCAGCAGCCATCCCTCCTAGTCCTCCTCCGGCTGAAAGCCAGAAGGGACCGCTTATGCTGGCAGACCTGGGAGCTGGTCTGGGGAGACCGCGACGATGGGTGAGGCTTTGGTAGGCAAATGGTTTACCCCCTGCCAAGTCGTTTGGCACCTCAGCCCTTGGGAGGGCTGCAGATTGCCTTGGACTAGCCTGCAAGCCCTGCCTGGGCACCGCGGAGGTAGGGTCGGCGGGCACTGGTGGGCAACCCTGACTGGGAACTGCACGGTACCCGTGCCAAACCAGCCATGCATCTGCAGCTTGCCATCTGTCCCGAATTTGAAAGGCCGGCTACCGAGAGCTCATGCTGCAAAAGGTGCTCAGAGGAACCGTCCAACATAACTTGGGGATGTGTGGTTGACTGCAGGTCAGGAGGCAGCAATTTCTGCGACGGGTGAGAACCCAGCCAGTTCTCCTGTGGGGAGAAGGTCTGGCTGGAGGGTGCCTTCGATTTCACCATTGTTGTCTTAGGAGTACATGGAAGGTGGGTTCACCCATGACATTCATACTGCGTCAACATGGCTGAGTTTCTACAGAAGCACTGAAGTCCCTTGGTTAGCAGTTATCTCCCCTGTGCAGTGCTCCTTACTGCAGCCCTGCAGTTCATTTGCCAGGTGCATTTATTTATTCTGTTTGAACATTTTTTTTATCCATTCGGTAAACAGACACTTCCCAGCTTTGTGGAGTCTCTCAGTTGTCATCACTGTCGCAGTGAGAGTGCCGACCGACTTCTTGTGCAAATTGCTATTGAATTCAGTCCAACCCCTTTCTGCTTTTCAGTACTCCAACAGAGGCTATATGGCCAGTTGGCCATCTGTGATACGTTTCACAAGTTCAGATCAGACAAATCAAGCTTCCTGGGGTGTGATTTATATGTGCGTTTTGTACCAGTTTCTTGGAATGTAATTTCTTTTGCCATTGTAACTGCAGTGTAGACGCAGTTCCAGCAGTCTGAAAGTGCTGCAGCCTACACTGACGTTTTCCTGCCCTTTTTTAGAGTTCTGTCCTTCCAGCAAGGTTACGGGTTTCCAAAATTTCCTGGGTTTTGGTCACAAGAGTATATACGAACTTAGTCCCTGTAGGAATCCTGTAGTGGAGCCGTCCAAAGCAATCCACAGAGAACGGGGTGAAAAATGGTGTTGTGGAGAAATCTTGAAGAAGACGAGAATCTTCAGGTGAGGTCCAGGATCCTTTTTGCCTCTAGGAAAGTCACTCGTGGGAAGCTTGTCGTTTCTTGGCGCAAGGGAAATGTGAACGCTTTTTCTGACACAAGCCTTTGTGGGAGCAATGCTATTGCATTAATTGGGAGAAAATATGAGATGAATAATTGAACTTTGGAATAATTGCTTCACAAGACGGGCAGTCTGAGTTATGTGCTCATTCCTTGTAAAACTGTCCTGCTGACAGTCTGTTCTCAGCTGGTCCTAAAAGGGATTGCATTTTTAAAAACCATGGGCTAAAATCATTGTGCCAAGTCCCGCAGTCTGGACAACTTGGAATGACCTTTTTCCCTGAGGGGAAGGGGAAGTTCTGTTTAGCCTGACTAAAAAAAAAAAAACCCCAAACCTCTAAATCCTGCTCAAATATACCAGCTTCTGAACAGTGGTATTTATTTTTCACCAATTACCCATAATATTTATTTTGGTTTTAGGGGGATGAGTAGATTCATTGATGATCTGCAGATGTTTTAGCCCCCTAATTTACACTCTGGGGGCAGGACATTTCTCACCTTCCCAGACACAGGGAAGGTCCTCAAGAAGAATGATTTTTGACCCATCAGCATAATTCTGGGTTTTTTTAACTTCACTTCCACAAATACTCTTTTTAGTACAAAAGCGACCACATAATTCTAATTTATCTCTAAAAAGTAGGGCAGCAGTATTAACTGCTTCTAAAAAAAATTTTTTCAAAACAAAAATCACCATGAAATATTTCAGTTGTTCAATGAGCAGTGGAACTGCAGTGTTACCTCTGGATTTCTGTCCTGTGGCTGGGCTCTCTCATGGGACATGAGCTTCTCTTGTGCTGGGAGTGTTCTCCAAGCTCCCGTCTGTCTGTGTGACAAAGGATATGCAGTCTTTCCTTCCTTGTGAGCAGTAATAAGACTGTTATTTCTCATCACCGGCTTATTTTCACAAAACTTCTGGATACTTAAATTCTTGGAGGCCTTTATTGTTTGCAAGTGTTGCTGGAAGTGGTAAACGGGGCCAAAATTTATTGAGGCATTAGAACTACCAGAGGGAGTGACTATCTATTCTTTATTTCCTTTGGAAATGGGGCTAAAAACACGTGAATCAAAATTCTGCCTTTAAATGATGTGTAGAGATCTCACTGGGGACCTCTGCAGCCCTAATGTGGTGCAAGGCCATGGACTGTTTTATGAGGACTCCTTGTGGGCTTTGAAGTTTGCTCTGTCCTGTATGTTTTCTGCAGTCCTGGAGGACTACAGTTTGGAGGTCTCATGGGGTTCTCTTACGGATGGGTGTTTTCTCAGGCCAGCAGTTTGTTTTTCAGGTAGTAAGTCTTTCCAGATCGCATAAACGTTACATGCTTTCATGCAGCTGGTGAATTTTTCTAACAGAACGCGTTGACTTGCAGAAATCAAGTATATTTGGAGATATCATTACCCTGTAAGGTATACTACAGCATTTATGTCTCTGGCAACGCTGTTGACTTTAAAACTTTGAGATGAAAATTTCCAAAGCATTTCTGGGATTTGGAAACACTTTGCCCATTAATTTTAAGACTGATTTAGAATCAGGAGTACTATTCACATCTTTAAAGCTAAACACATGCCTACATGTGTGCAGAAATGGAGCCTCGTTGTTCGTGTCATTGTCTAAATATTCTGCCTTCCCAGCCTAGAGCTTCAGAATGCAGAAATGGCTTTAAGCCAAATCCTTGAGTGTTTTCCGAGGACAAACCTGTGCTGAAGTTAACGGCACATTTCCTTGAGCGAGAGCTACTGGCAGCAGAATCTTTTACAAAATGAACAAAAACATGCTCGCTCGCTCCCCTCGCTAAAATACTCATCCCATGTGTTTAAACTGATTGAAGTGAGACGAATGGTTGATGAAACAAATAGGAACGGAATCTGGAATTCATCCACAGTTAGAGTGGCCAGATGACATAGCAGAGGTGGCCACATGGGATGGATGGTGATGGGTTTATCTGTTGTTAAAGCAAACTCTATCTGCTTTTAAATCCCTCGGTGAACTTGAACGCACTGCTATAACCTTGCTTTCAGGAATAACCTCATTTCCCTCATTATGTTTATCAAATGAGTGAAATCAAGCATTCAGATAAATATTTGCAGGGGTGGAACTTGAAATCTTTTTATTCCCCAATCACCTTTTCTGTTGGCCCTGGTCCAAAGGCCAGTAAACTTGAGAGGAGTCTTGACATGCACTTCAGAAAGTTCTGGGTGAGGGGGTGTGTGATGACGGGAAGTGTAGTCTGCATTTCTCACTGCGTGGAAATGACTCGAGACTTGAATCCTCCTCTGAGAAGACTGTAGTGGTGTAAGTGCTTGAAATAACATACACGTGGCCTTGGAAGTTCCCTTGCTGTCATCAGTGGTGCTTTCTTTTCAGTTTTTCCCTTCTTTTCTCAGGTGAATGAAATTTACCACGATGAATCCCTGGGCGTTCACATAAATGTCGTGCTGGTCCGAATGATCATGTTGGGGTACGCGAAGGTAAGCGAGCCTCTGAACCAATTCTCCGCCTTCGTCTTCTTTGTAATTATAGTCCATGTGAATCGCATGAAGGGCTGTGGAAACGAAAGGCTACTGACCGGCTGGTTCCAGAGAACTGCTTTCCCTGCTTGGTGTGTGCTAAATGTGCTTGTGCCCTCCTTCCTGAGGCTGACCATGAGTGTCCCTGCTGTGACACAGGTGCAGGACTGGCTCAGGCTTGCAGCCTGAGTTCTTGCCCTTTTGAGTTCTCCGGGAATTAAATCGGTTTAGTAGAAGCAGTCGCCTTGGTCGACCAACACAGCTTGCTGGTGCATCCCCTCCAAGCAGTCTCCTAGTGTTAACTACCTCCTTTTCTCATTTTGTGTAGACCCCTGTTACCGGGTCATAGCACACTCCTCTACTTTGTGCCCTTGACAGTACTTGTAACAGTACATTGATTTTGCTGGTAAAATACACTCGGAGAGTTTTGAAACAAATGCTTGTTAAATTGTTCAGGACGAGAGGAAAGCAGTAATGGTGTTTAGGGTTTGATAAAGATTGTTACCTGTTCCATTTGACTCAGACATTGAAGTTGGGCAAGTCAGAAGACCAGTTTGGTGTTTGTCTTGTAATTAAATTTACTGAGCTTGTAGGCACACACTGTAGCACAAGTCTCACAGAACCAGATGTTTAACCTGTGTTCATCACTACACATTAACTGGCACTGCAGTGGTTTGCACCAGCTGAGGCACTGTCTGATGTGTTTATGTTACTCGCTTCCTCCACACAGGCTGTGTGTGTTACTACGTGCTCATTCATCTCAACTGAGTCACGTTGCAGTCAAGACTGCGAGCAATTCCAACAAAAGAAAGAAAAATGTCTTTGTCCAATCCTAACATCAAGTTGTGTGTTCCTCCTGCACATTGCAGGTTATACATAGAAAGGCAGTTATTTTCGTAGATGATATGAGCGCTCATTAAACTGTTTTCAAAAAAAAAAAAACCCGAAAGACGTACTATTACATGCGCATGGTCACTGTTAACAGGCACGTTTTCTTTTCCCACATGAAGGAAGGCTGTCATGACTTAGAGTGATAGGGTATTAGGAAGAGAGAAACTTGTCTGAATTTCCTACCTGTAGGAGCTCCTGGGTCTAATGTGTTGCTCTTTCAGTCCATTAGCTTGATTGAAAGGGGGAATCCCTCGAGAAGCTTGGAAAACGTTTGCCGCTGGGCGTATCAGCAGCAGAAGTCGGACCCCAATCACTCTGAGCACCACGACCATGCCATCTTCTTAACCAGGCAAGATTTTGGGCCTGCTGGTATGCAAGGTAATGCAGCTGACCTGGAGCAAAACTATCTGGACTTGGTGTTTCTGGGCTAGTGCCTGCCAGAAAAGAGGAAAATTTGAAAATTGCATTGTTATGTGATCCTGAGACAATAAGTAACGTAGGCCTTTATTCAGCAAGTATTTAAAGACGTGTTCAATTTTAAAGATGTATGGAAACCTGGTCCTGTTGGGGAAGGCACGTACACTCGTCATAACTTTCAGTTCCCTCTTCTGGCTTTAGAAAAGGCCCACATGGACAGCCTGAGCATGTACTCACTACCCTGTTGTGGAGAGAAAGTACCTCCTCCCGTTCCTTTTACATCCTTTTTAAAAAGCAGGTAGACCTTGCCATGGTAGTCCTTGCCATTTCTATCTAACTGTAGCAGATTAAGTTTCTTACTGGAGAGATGTAAGTAAATAGCTATTTACTTTCTTCAAACACCGGGTGTTTGTGTATGTGTGTCTGTGTGCGGGGATCACTAGGAATGTTCAATGCACTTGGCATTCAACGTCGCTTTTATTTTATTGTGTCCTTCACTGTAGATTTCTTTTTATAGAAAGCGTACCAACTACTTTGATACCTGCGTTAAGCTTTATGACTCAAGGAACCAAAGATAATGGGAAGTAAATTCACAATACGTGATTTTTGTCAGTGCAGATAAATAGGAGTCTGGGTGAGCCCGTGTTTTGGCTGTCCAGCTGGAGATGTCTTAGATATTTGTGTTCTGTACCTCCATGCTCCCTTGACCTTTCAGGGGGAGATAAGGGTCTGAGTTCTCCTTCAGGTGTGGGCTGGCATGCCTGCCGTGAAACTGGTTAGGTTGAGATGTTAGGCAGAATTCCCTGTCATCAGAAAGATTTTGGCTTTTACGGAGGAAAAAACATGCACTGTGCTGTACCAGGCAGCATGTAGATGAAGGTACTGATATGAACACATGCTAAACATCCCAGCCTATAGCTCTACCTTTTAATTGAACAGGAATCTTTTGCAGTTTTGGTGATAAAAGTGTAAGTGCCCGAAGTAGCACAGTTGTCTGTGGAATCAATCCCAGTATGTCAGCGCCATTTACTCTGTTTGACAACAGTTGCAAAGGCAGAGAAAAAAATTAACAGTCAAAAGAAGATAATCCTAGGTTCTTCTCAGGTTGTAAGTTTATTGGGAGGTCTCATTTAAAATAAATGTAATGGGCAAAAGAATCAGACATGATTTCTTTCAATAGGATACGCTCCTGTTACTGGCATGTGTCACCCGGTCCGAAGCTGTACTCTCAACCACGAGGATGGGTTTTCATCAGCTTTTGTTGTTGCTCATGAAACCGGTCACGTGTAAGTCTAACTTTTACAATTAGATTGCCGACAAACTATGGTACTACATCTCCTGCTTGCTTCAAGTGGTTTAATTTTAATGGCTATATGAAAGCTATCCTATTTTTATCTCCATTCCCTTGGAATGCATCAGTGGTTTAAGCAATGAAGAGATAAGTGGGGGAAGAAAGCAAGGGGAATAGAGAGGGGGGACTTGTTTTCTCTAGGGTGAGGAAGAGGTCAGTAAGAAACCTGGAAGGGCCAGGCAGTGGAGACAGTAGCTTGTCAAGCATCCTTAACTTCTTTCTTCTCATTGACTGAAAGTGCTGATTTGTTAGATTTGGCACCTCTTCAAGAACAATAAAATTTTAGGTTGGGAGCAACTGATTAAGCAAAGATCTTTGTGAGCTGTCTGGATGAGTTAATGTCAAGCACCGAGGATCTGATTTTTGTCTTCCTTACGTAGCATGGGCTACTTTTTCAGCTCACTGGGGGGAATTTAGCCCAACTGGAGATGACCAGGTCACTCACATATTAAGTTGTACCAGGTGCATGCTTGGAGAGGTGCTAACCACGTTAGCTCTTTGGAGATGCGACATGATAACTGTGTTAGCTCTGTGTTTAAATAGATGCTTTTGATAAATGAGTATACAAACATGAACAATTCAGTGTCTGCATGAACTGCTCCCCGGTGAGTTGAATTGTTGTTTTCCTTTATCTGAAGCATAAGAAGTCATCATCATCTAGTTAGTTCATTCCTGGTATTAACAAATAAAACGAAGTATACATGAAGGAGTATTCATAGAGTCCTTATGTTTTGGCATCAGAGAAGATCAGTTTGAAATACAGGTGATATCTGTAGAATGCCAAGACCGATTTCATTTTGCGTGATTAAATGCGCATGAGAAACTGGTTTCTTTACAGTTGTTTTTCTGTTTGAAGAGCGGGAACTGCCTGGGCTCTGATGCCGATTCTTTTGCTACAGGCTGGGAATGGAGCACGACGGGCAAGGGAACAGATGTGGGGATGAGACGGCCATGGGGAGCGTTATGGCTCCCTTGGTGCAGGCTGCCTTCCATCGCTACCACTGGTCCAGATGCAGCGGCCAGGAGCTCAAGAGATACATACAGTAAGGACCCGTCAGCGCTGGGGGGTAGTTGTTTTACTAAAGGAAACAGAAGTCTTTGCAGGTCCTGGGACGTGGGGCCGGTGTGCTGCCCTCTGCTAGGCAGCGAAGAGGAGAGGAGAGGCAATCCTGGCATAAAGGAGCAGGCACAAGGGTCGTAAACGGGACCCTTGAGTGTGGAAGCCCTTTTTGTAAACACAGCGGTGCTGGGGCCTCGGAGGTGCTGAGGAATGGGATCCTCCAGGCCGGCCTGCCCTCTGCTTCCAAACAGGGATTCAGCCTTTGGAGGGGTTCCAGGAGGCTGCGCTCCGCTTCGATGCAACAGCGGCAAAATGCCGCTGTCTCCACGTCTGGCCTCCTCCAGTGGGGCATCGTCCCATCACCCTTTTTGCCGTACTCTTTTTCCCTTCAAATCTATATGACAAGAGCTATAAACCAGGGACGATGCTTCCTCACTTCGGGCTGTGCTCAAAAGCCCATCGCATCCTCTGGGGGATGGTAGCAGGAGTCTTCCCGGCAGACTTTGTGTCAGGTAGCTGGTGTTTTCCCTAGGTTTTTGATTTCTCTAGCAGTTATGCTGTGAAACTGGCAGGATGAAGCCCTAAACTCAGAAAAGGAACTAGCAAAAGTTGTGGAAGAGAGAAGGCGGCATGCATGCGCGTGTCTGAATTAGGGAGAAAAGGAGAACAGATCTCTACCCTGCTGGCTCTAGTCTCCCTCCATGTATGTCCCTCTTCATCCAGTTCTTACTCAGGCTTCCTTCTCCATTGCAAATAGCTGGTTTTTCCAGTCAAAGTTGAGTGAAAACGAGCTGACCCGCATCTCCTACAGAAGAAGCCCTATTCGTAACATAAAGCATAAAATAGTAATTGATTGAGACCTTAGAGCTTCAAGTGAAATATCGCGGTGCAGGAGGAGCAGCCCACCAGTATCGCTATTTTAAGACATCAGAGTTAAACAGGAATGAGAAAAAAGCAAGCCTTAGTCTTGCCCTTTGGATAGGCAGGGTTTCATCCCTGTGAATACAGTAGGTGTCGGGTAAGAAGGCCTGTTCTCAGACTACTGTCCTGTTTCAGAGTGCCATGAAGCCAGTGGAAAGACTCCCTCTGACTGCAGCGGGCTTTGTGTTAGGCCTTGGATTAGGAATCATAATCCAGGTCGAAGCACGTTGAGATGTTGCCCTTTGGCACTGGGAGTGGAGGGATTTTGCTGTAGGATCTTCCGTCCAATGCTCAGTCACGTTGCACTAGGCAGTATTCCTACGGAAGGGACTATCTGTGCTTTGGGGAGCAATAAATATGTAAACAGGATAGAAATCAGGTTGGAGAAATGGAGTATTGCCTTACTAAGAATAAGTGCTTTGATCTTGCTGATCAAAAAAAAAAAAAAATCACTACATCTTCTCATGTTTTTTTTTCTGTGTATCTTTCCACAGCTCTTACGACTGTCTTCTTGACGACCCTTTCGAACATGATTGGCCCAAGCTTCCTGAACTGCCAGGCATCAATTATTCCATGGACGAACAGTGCCGCTTTGATTTTGGCGTTGGCTATAAAATGTGCACAGCGGTATGTCCAAGGCAGTCATTGCAACGACAAACGTTCATTCAGCCAGTTGGTGTCTGGCCTTACTAAAGAGTTGCAATATATTCATTTTCTCATAATCGAAGAGCAGTTAAACAGATCTATAAAGAGGAGAGAGGTATTTATGGGTGAAACCCAGTCATCTGGGTCATTTGGTTTAATGGTCAAGCGGATGGCAGCACGGTCCACATGACACAGACTTGTGGTAGTGATCCCAACGAAGAAGGGAAAAACCCTCATTTTCCTCCCACTTCTGGGTGTCTCCTCCTTTTCTCTTCCCACCAGCTCAGGGCTAGGCTATCCAGGGAATAAGCACTGCCCTTTTCTTTCTGAAGATACTTTTGCCCTTGTTCTTTCTGAAGATACTGTGCTTACTGGTAGCCATGCGTGTGGGATGAATTGACCGGGTGGGTTGAATCCTTATCTGAAAAGTATTAATGATCTGGCGTTGAGTTTCATCTCATAAATATTCTGCATTTCAGTTCCGAACCTTTGACCCATGCAAGCAGTTGTGGTGTAGCCATCCAGATAACCCCTATTTCTGTAAGACTAAGAAAGGACCTCCACTCGATGGGACAGAATGTGCCCCTGGAAAAGTAAGCATTGTGTTTTCAATTGAAAAAAAAACCCAACGGTTGTATTCATTTAGGTTGAAAGGCACAGGGGGAAACAGGGGATTGCCTGGCATCCCCTGGGTGGAGCCAGAGGAAGGGAAACGAGGGAGCTGTGCTGTCCCAGTCTGATATTCTGTGAACCGTACAAGGTTTGCCGTAGTATGAAGTAAATTTTGGACATAGAAATATCCCAGCTGAGGTGTAACCCATTCTCAGCCTCTTCTGTGGCCTTTTCGTTATGTTCTTTGGATTCTCTTCTCATCTGCAAAGTGTCCATAAAGTGTCTTTAGGAATCCACGGTAGCAGATAATGCCGTTACTGTAGGATCGCTTCTTAGTGCTTGTGGTCCAGACATCCTGTGGCGAAATGTTTGTGTAGGCTTAGGATTAGCTCTTTATTTTTCCCTTTTAATATCCCCATTAGTGGGTGTCCTGCTGCTAATTCATTTTTAATTATAAAATTATGCTCAAATAAATGTTTGTTTAGCAAATTCCATGTATTTTGAGATACAGAAGAGCCACTTGTACCATCTGGGTATGCCCTAGCCAGCAGCAAAACAACACCCTGCCCAGTGACTAGCCCTCTGTTCCAGCCTATTTGCCTAAGCATGATATTTGGCCAGTGTGGGGAAAAAAAGGAAAAAAAAAACAACCAAGTAATCCTTAGCAAAAACTTCATCCTGCTAATATTCAGAACATGAAAATTCCTTCAAAAAGGTGGTAGCGACTAAGACTCAAATGAAACAAAGACCTAAATTAGGTGAAGAGGAGGGTGGAACGCGTTGAGGTCCGCGTGTCTGCCCGTGGCAGGGTTCAGGCTCGGGTTCGGCGTCGCTGCCTGCTCATTCACAGAGCAGACCGCCTTCGGGGGGGGATCAGGTCCTCTGGGGCCCAGAGTACAGAGACCCTCACCCCCGTTGTCCCCAGGGAAGTCTCTGCTTCCAGTCTGTTCTCCGAGATGTCCCTCCTCAGC
The DNA here is from genome assembly GCF_947461875.1 of Haliaeetus albicilla. Taxonomy (NCBI): domain Eukaryota; kingdom Metazoa; phylum Chordata; class Aves; order Accipitriformes; family Accipitridae; genus Haliaeetus; species Haliaeetus albicilla. Next base: position 8,300,079 of record NC_091483.1, on the reverse strand, counting down.
CCGTGAGCTCGCCTGTGTATGCTTTCAGTTTTACTGCCATTATACATTTGGTTTGTTTTTTGTTTCTGTTCTCATCTGTTCTCCTTGCCCGGTTTCTCTCAGTGGTGCTATAAAGGTCACTGCATGTGGAAGAACGCTAACCAGCTGAAGCAGGATGGCAACTGGGGACCCTGGACAAAGTTTGGCTCCTGCTCACGGACCTGTGGAACTGGAGTTCGCTTTCGAACACGCCAGTGCAACAATCCAATGTAGGTCTTCTGGCTAGGTGGTAGTTCCAGTCAACTGGGAATCAGTATAAGTGTCAATTTAAACGGCATTTACGTTTTGGATGGAGTCTGCCAAAATCCACAATCTGTTCAAGCCCCTTGAAATACGGCGCTTTGTAGGGAGCCAGGACCATTTTTGGAGAGTCCAAGAATTTCCAGAGGAAAGCCTGTGGAAAACCCTCCCAAGGATTTAGCTCATGTGTAAGAGAGTGAAGAGTACACGAGCTCAGCAAGCTGCAGGATAAACTCAGATAATCTCTAATTGTAAATCAACTATTGGCAGCGTATAGCTGCACATGTATTACTTCTGCATTTCAGCCTGTGCCTTGGGGATGCGTGGGCAAGCTCGGAGGTTATACTGCAAGTGTGTATCTGCACAGTGTAACCACTCTGTTTCCATTTCTGTCACTTCACACGTCTTTTTTGCAAAATTGTCTCTTAAAATAGAGTGTGAAATTTCACCTGAGACAGAAGAAGAATCCCCAGAGCGAACGTCCAGAGGGTTTTAGATTCTCTTGAATGTTTTCTCTTCACAGGCCCATTAATGGAGGTGAAGATTGTGCTGGTGTCAATTTTGAGTTTCAACTTTGCAATACAGAGGAGTGTCCGAAGCACTTTGAGGACTTCAGAGCGCAGCAGTGTCAGCAACGCAACTCCCACTTTGAGTATCAGAACAGCAAGCACCACTGGCTGCCCTATGAACACCCTGACTGTAAGTTCTGTTATTTGCCTTTGTTACAAGTCAGTCCTGGAATCTCCCAGAGGAGCCTGGGGAGGGTCTTGTTCATCAGCCACGCAGAGACCAGAAATAACCGGTGTGTGAGCAAGTGTAGGTGAGACTAAAAAGCAGGAAAGAAAAGGATTGCCCCAGAAGGAAAGAACAGTGCCGAGCGAGACAGCGGTCATTTCTCCAAGCCTAGGCCAGCTAGCTTCCCCTGACTTTCATCCTCCTCGTAGTGAGAAGATGGTGTAGCAAGAGGCTTGAGGCTCTCAGCTGCTGCTGGAATAGTTGGTGGGTGCTCTTAGCATTTAATGCACTGCACTGGCGAGCTCTGGCTCTCTGCTGTTGGGGCAAAGTGTGGAAGTCTGCCGGTTGGGTCGTGAAAAACGATTCCTGCCCTCTCTCCCCTACAGCTCCGCGTCTACCTGAGTGCCAAGGGTCAACGCTTGATCACGGCTGCTGAAAGTATTAACGGTGTTTTACTAATGGCCCTACCTGAGAAGTCCTTCTTGGTATTTTCCCACTCTTTTATAGATCCGTCTGCCTCAGCCTGATTCTGTCAGTCTTCGGTACTAACGTTAATATACCCCGGTAATTACCTTGAGTGACAAGGAGAGCTTCAAGCACAAAGGCAGATTCCTAGTTCACTAAAAGGTGTTGCGGAGTTGCTGGCATTTCTTCCTCGGGTATCTTCGGATGGCTAAGGAGTTAGATTCAGACATTAACCAGGAAATACGTGTTCAGCTGGTATTTTCAAAAAAGGATAAAGAAAGTTAGAGATCCGAATCCTCTGTGCTTTTCACCTGGCTTTAGCACTGTCTTCTCACAGACTAATTTTTCTGCTGTCGTTTTTCTGCATCCCTGTGATTTTGTAAAGTCAGCCCTGTTCCCAACAGGATCGGAGTGAAAGCCGCTTTAGGAATAGTCCAGAACCCAGTCCTAGGAGCCTCTTGAGAAAGGAACGGATTTCTCTGAGAACATTTCAAAATGATAGGCCCATATTTCACAGAAAAGCAAATTAGTTGCTTTTTTCCCCACAGCTGTCTGTTAAAGGTCCTTTCTATCTCTGTCGTATTCTCTTCACTCCTTTAGCGGGATATTTTTCTGAAGCACATCCGGATTGCTGTCAATTTATGCAGTTGCTTCTCTTTCCTTGCTACACAGCTAATAAGAGATGTCACCTGTACTGCCAGTCCAAAGAAACCGGAGATGTTGCTTATATGAAACAGCTGGCACATGATGGGACTCGCTGTTCCTATAAAGATCCCTACAGCATTTGTGTTCGTGGAGAATGCGTGGTGAGTGACAGCGTCCCAAGGTCATCATTGAGTTCGAGCTGTGCTGTGTTACAGAGCAACTCTGGTTAGAATCGAGCAGAACAACTCAGTCAACAGTGCAGAGAGAGACTTTGCACATGGTTCTAAATTAAATACTTGCAGCATCATATTCTTCATAATTCCTTGAGATTTAATTAAATTAGAGCAATGGCACACACCTGTTCCACGGAATTTGCCTTTTTTGCGCTTAGTCTCATGTCTGAAAAGAATTGTGTCTGTTTTTCTGTCCTTCCCATCTTTCTTAGTCTTGAAGTACAGTGAATATAAAGCAAGAATCACTTCCTATTTTTCACATGAAAACCATCATCCAGCACCTGATTTGCAAGTAATTTGCATTTAAATAAAATAGATAAGTGTTGTGTGGTAATTTCCTCTATGCATTAATTTTGCAGTGGCTTCCCACCGTAACTAAAACTGACGACCAATGACAAAGCCTTCTCTTTTTTTTCTTTGCTCTTCCTTCTGCAGAAAGTGGGTTGTGACAAGGAAATTGGCTCCAATAAGGTTGAAGATAAGTGTGGTGTCTGCGGCGGGGATAACTCTCATTGCCGAACTGTGAAGGGAACCTTTACCCGCACTCCCAAAAAGCTTGGTAGGAATCACATTGTCATGCAGCTGGATATAGTTTCTGTCATCTCTGGTGTTTCTGTCGTGCTTCCTGCTTTTGCAGACCGGTCAGAAATGCAACCTACTTTAAGGTGGCAAAACACAAGTTGTAAGCTGATAAGCAAAAATAGTTTAGTCCCTGATAAAGGAAGGACCTCTTTAAAACAGTGTACTATTTCCAGCCTTTGAAGGATGTGTTAGAAACAAGCTCGGTCAGTCAAGTGTATCGAGAAACACTCACCACGCAGAGCGTGTTTAGTTCTTCTTTGTAAATGTTGAAGCCCAGCCAGACGATGTTTGTGATAAGTGGGGATACACCGAGTTTTGCTAAACAAAACCGAACTGTTCTTCTCACAGTGAAATGCAGAAGAAATCGAGGTACTTTTCTGACACTAAGCGTAGCATGCTCTATCTGTAGGAGGACTCAAGGAAACATTTTTTTCTCACGTTAAAGATTAAGCCTTTCACAAGTTTTTCCTCTCAAACTTAAACCCAAGAGTTTTAAATGGAAGTCTGAATTTCTGTGCATGCAAAATGAGCATATGGATCCTCGTGTCAGATTGGTTTTTTATGAAGCTTTCTCAAAAATTACAGCCCTTTAGTCGAATAAACAAATTAAAAATAAATTCAGCTGAATTCTGAACCAAATATGAAAATGCTTTGGCAGGAATCCTTATTTCTCCTACCCTTTAAGTTGTGTGACTGAGATCCAGTGGAACATATGATAGCATTCTGCTAGCTCAGAACTAGGAATGACCTGGTTACAATTTTCAGACTGCACTCTGGGGTATTTTGCAATACATTTCATATCAATAATACTCCAAGATCTCCTTGGACTTCTTCAGACGTTTCTATTTCGTCAGTTACTTGTTAAGCCAGGGCAGTATTATCTGGTACATTTTTGCTGTGACTATTTTGTATTTTAAGGCTTTTCTGTATTGCTTGTTTTGTTCTTTCTGTCTGGGGAACCTCCTCAGGGAGGTGTATCTCCTGTATGACTGGGAGCAGTTATTTCAGGAATATCTGTCTGATAGAACTAGGTGTTTTGAGACAGAGCACAGAAAGGCTAAGGGACAGATAAAGTGAATACTGCATTAACAGTTTAGAGGCTGGTAATTGCTGCCGTGAGGCAAGCTTTATTGCAACATTAATATTTAAATTTGGACAGTGAGCAGACAGATAAACTTAGACAAAGATAAGTTAATGTGCGACTGGAAATAAAATACATAAAATATTCTGCTGAAAATACTTATTAATTATTACAAACCAGTTGGAAAAGTTTACTGATTGTAATTATCAAATTACAGTAGAGAGCCTTTCTGAAAGGCACGGTTCCCTGGAGGCTGATGGATTGGACATGGAATAACGCAAGAATCATTCCGACTTTGGGAGTGATGGACTTAAGACTATAACTTGACCCTCATATATAAGCCTGTGCGTTTCTGGAGCTGGCAGCTACTGTGATTTTCTTAAAAAAAAGTAATCAGCAGAAATAAGTGCTCAGCCTTCTAAGAGCATTTCAGATTTTTTCGCTAAGAAAATGATTGGAATTTTGGGGGCAGAGAGGATATTCACGTCACAACTTTGGATCCAGTCCAATAAGAGCTTTCTCTAATGAGTCTGGTTTCTGTTGTCTATACCAATGGTTTGCAGCTCCTAGCTCGCAGTCCATGGACTGCCTAAGCCTGTGGTTTGGCTTTCTCCTCAGAAGATGAACAGGGCAAACGAGAGGCCAGCAGAGGCCAAAATATGCCCCTGACCCTGCCACGTTCTGGCTCAGCATTTCTGCCTGTGGGCCACCGAGGACCGATGCATTGTCAGACAGGCTGACAGCACACGACTGAATGTTTGCACAGTATTTTCAGTGTCTGGAAACTACGACAATGCAAAGTGACAGGCAGTGCTAGGAGATAGTTCAGGGAAGACTGCTGTTAATCAGCCACTTACTTGCAAATGTTTATGAAAGTGATAAAGTGTTTACGAAATGTTCCTTGTTTTACCCTAACTTTGGCAATCCAGTCATTAAAAAGACTAATTGACCTCTTCCAACAGGAAAACATTTAAGCAAGAGGTGCCAAAAAGAATTCAAGTTTCTGGAAAATGAAATCTGCAAGTATCCAACTTAAATCACCTACCTGAATTTTCACTGGTTTGACTTTCATTGACTATTAACATTTGCTAGATGTGTCTAATTCTGCTTGAAATGCATTTGAACGCATAACATAATTTTACAGTTTTAAAGACCATCTGGCCGACAAATGTAGTCAATGAAAGAACAAGACTTGGCTCCCGTAGCACTAATTACAGACGTTCTATTTAAGGGAAGACAAGAGGAGCGTTTACACTGCCCAAAGGAGCTCGCAATATTTCCCTTTCTGAAACAAAGGAGTCTAAAAATACGCTGGGTAAGTTTCAGGTGCTTGTAGAAAGAGAGGCATCCATGGCAACTTGAGAGTTCTTGCTGCAGTTCTCACCTCCGTTCAGACAGTGATAGATAATGCCAAATCAGGCAAAAGGTTTCCGTTTCCTATGCTCAGAAGACGCTCAATGAAAAGATTGGCAAATGCTGTTTGCGGAGTCGCTCGTCAGCCGAGACCATGATGCTACATATTCCTAGCTCTTCTCTTTCTTCGCTTAGATTTTCCGAGGAGCTGTAGTATGTCAGGTGCATGACAAACTACCAATGCATTTGCTAGTCCCAGAATCCCCAGGATGAAACAGGATTACTTATATGCTACGTCTTGCGTTTGCAATGCACAAATAGTAAAACTCTTGTCACATCTACACCGCTTCTGTAGCGGGGCCACATTACTCTTGAAGATTGCATAGCAGAGTACAAAACAGAGAGAAACTTACTCAGCTCTTATAAAAGGGATCTACAGAGATTTATTGTAATTAAATCTGCAGTTGTTAAAGAGAAAATAATAGAAATATGAAAATACCGTGCACTCAGAGTGCTTATGATGCTCTTGATTAAAACTTGATATAGACACATCTGTTGACAGGTCCCTAGGAGGGATGTTAGCCTTCCTAATGACAACACTTACGTAATATTACAGTAATTACCTGTGGTTTGGACTGATAAATAATTGACATTTAAAATAAGAATCGCTTTCTTTGGGAACAGCTTTTTACTTTTAGCTGTAGAGCGTTGAATTCAGCCCCGTCACTTCAGCAGTAGCAATTTAATTGATGCGTTTTACATTCCCAGTTGTAAATAGTTTGGGTTAACTTCCATACAGACAAGCCTTTTCCGACGTGTAGTGACAGCACACTGTACTACGCCCACCTTTCTCCAGTCTTTGATGTCTCAGAAGTAAGCAGACACACTTAAGACATTAGCATCTAACATGGCAGTAAGTAAACTCAAATCTAACGGCTGGGCTGATGAGCGATTTGGAAAAAATAATCAGGAAGACTTGTGGTTTTCCCCCTCGTGCGCTGAGGAACATAGGAAACATATTTTTGCCTGAAGTGTTGATTGATACGGCCTGTAGCAGTGTAGCTAGTCAAGTGACAAATAGATTTGTAACTGGTTTCTCTTCTCTCCCTGACAGAGAAAAAACACAAGGAGGTCTTGTCAAATACGTTACAAAACTATTTGCTCAGTTTCTTTCTGACACTGCTTCTCAGTTGATGATGGATGCCTTCTTCTGCAAGTAGAAGCTGGGTCATGTAGTGCGCTCCTAACCATGGCTATTACTTTTTCTTTCCATCTCTGCTTTCTCCACTGACTACTACACATGCCAAAGGGTACCTTAAGATGTTTGATATCCCTCCTGGTGCTCGACATGTGTTTATCCAAGAAGACGAGGCTTCTCCTCACTTTCTTGGTAAGTGTTTCTCCTCAGGTTTGGCTTTGAGGCATGATGCGAAGCATGGGGCAGTCATGCAGAAGAACCTGAGAAATGAGATAACCAAATTAAAAGTGTTTGGGGTAAATATGTGCCTTCAAAATTGCACATTAAGGAGTGACTCTTACAGCATAAACTCAGCAAACAGACATTTACTTCTCATTTGAATTCTGCAAAATATTAAACTGATCCCAATTTGCATGTTTACTAACAAAAGATTGTCATCACTCATATTTAAATGGGCACTGCCAGGGTAAAAACAATGTATTCTATTATGTAAATCAAATTCAGTATCTTTAATTATTCTTATTTGCTGCAGATTGTAAGCAACAACTATTTTAATGGAAAGAAGATTGGGGAACTTGTGATATATTTGTAGTCCATTTCATTTCTGGTTTTTCTCACATAGGACAGTTCATACTGTTATCAATCAATTTGTATCTTACTGTTTACCATTTTCTAACACTTAAGGGATTTTTAGCTCACAGGAGAGGGGTGAGATCTTCCATGGTTTTTAACGGTCTTTTAATCGGTTCCTCATGTGCTAGGGCAGTGTCTGAGTTGTAAACCCTTCAGGCAGAGTTGGATTAGTTACTAAGAAGAAGTAGGAATAGAAAAGAAAAAAAAGAAGAAATTGTTTCAACTGTGATAATGTCAAAGGGGAAAACTTAGCTTTTGAGGTCCAAAAGCTTCATTTTGGACCAAGCGTAGCCTGATAGTAACTTTCAGAGAAGCGTAGCTTTGCTTTGGCAGCAAGTGGCTCCATGAAGCTACCCACTAGGTACTGCAGAGCTCCTGCATATGGATTACTGTAATCATGGGAACCTGTAAGATTTCTGCATAGGTTTTGGGGTTTTTTTTATCATGTTTTATGCTGCATTGGAAAAAGTTGTACAAAAGAAAAAGTGAGAGTCCATCTTTCAGGTATCTAACGTATTGGCTTCTAATTGGAGCATAATAATAATAATCCCCGCACTACGTGACTTCTAAGGTGTGGTGCAGGATCCCCAAACCAAGTAGTTTCCCAGGGGTTCAAATGCCTCAGCTCTTTGCTTACTGGTATTAGCATCTGGTACATACGTATGTATGCAAAAGAAACTGAAATGTGATGAAAAAGTTGTCATTTGCAGAATCTGAGGAAAATAAGAAATTCACTTCAAGTCTGCTGGGGTGTCTGTTACACTGATAGGCATTCCCAGTAATACTGACTTTGGTCTTGTGCAAATAAGGAAGACGTGCAATTCTGAAGATTTGACCTGAGTTCCTTGCTGCTACCCATGCTTCTTGGGACTAGGGCTAGTGTGGAAAATGTGCGCATTACGTAGGAAGAAGTGCTTCTCTCTAGTTCTCTAATTCATGTGGATGAGGAGGTACAAAATTGAAGCAAATACGCGAATGCATCTATCATCAAACTGGAATTCAGAGGCTGCGTGAGATGGCCTTGGGGGGCCTTTCTCTCGGTGTGTTGGGTTTTTTTTGCAAAAGGCCTGCCTTCTGTAGTATCTCCCGTCAAGTTCCCCATAAGCTACTGTGGTTGCCGATGATATGACAGGAGGCACGACTGGCACTGTTTTCACTCCTTTCAGCAATTAAGAACCAGGCTACAGGACACTATATTCTGAATGGGAAAGGGGAGGAGGCCAGATCCCGATCTTTCATCGACCTGGGCGTGGAGTGGGAGTACAACATAGAAGACGACATAGAAACGCTCCACACTGACGGGCCCTTGCACGATGCAGTGGTTGTGCTGGTAGGTTACGTGCCGAGCGGCGGGAATATGGTGGGTTGGTCTTCTATAAAAAGCGCGTGGCCAGCATGGAGCTTGCGCGGAGATAAAACAGGGCTGTGTAAGGGCCCTCTGAAAGACACGTGCCGATGAGGTGGCTGGTAGCCCGAAGCCCTTTTCTCATTAAGCTGTTACCCTCTCTGCCTGGTCACGCAGTGGTAATATGTCAATCAGAAGCCAAATATTGCATTGTCGGACATGAGTGGGACGCTTCCAGCGTACCAGAAAGGGGCATGGCATGTCAAACCATGTCTGAGACCAGCCCTACTCTTTAGCCAAGTCATTGATGTGGCCACACCTTCCTTTCATCCAAGATGATGGTGTCCTACTTGGCCAGCTAGAGCCTAGAAACATACCTCATTTTAAATGGCTCTCTGTTGATCGTACTATTGTTAGTTCTAAATGTAAAGACAAAAACCAATTTTTTTTTTCCCCAATGAGTTAACTGGCAGTTTCCATGTTTCCCCTAAAAGCCAGGCCTTGGTTTCTTTACTTTGCAAAGTAATAAATAATAGTTCTGGTTTTGTACCACTGTTTACATTTGATTATTAATAGATCATTCCTCGGGAGAATGACACAAGATCTAGCCTGACTTACAAATACATCATTCACGAGGATTCAGTACCGACTATCAACAGCAACAACGTCCTACAGGAAGAAATAGATACTTTTGAGTGGGCATTAAAGAGTTGGTCGCAGTGCTCCAAACCCTGTGGTGGAGGTAAACAGATGCTGTAGCACTTTCTAGTAATGAATGACACATTACTGAAAGTGGAAAAGTAAAAGGTGGGGAACGTGAAGGCTTTAGAAATCTTGGCCTTCCTTTTTTTAAAAGCAGTTTGTTATTTTGGGTACCCAAGCCTAAAATATCTTAAGTGCCTGATTATTCAAAAGTGTCACACTGGCAGCCTAGAAAGAAAAAGTTCTTTTTAAGTGTTTAAATTTACTACCCAGAGCCACTTTGGAAGTACAGACTCAGACATTTATGCTACTGAGTGTTCACTGTACTTGTGGTACTTACATTACTCTTATGCAAAGATTGGGGAATGCAAATGTCAAAATAACTTCAACTCTTACATATAGCAGTCGAGCAGGTAGTGTGTTCTGGTAGCAAAAACACTAAAATAAGACTTGGGTTCATTCCCAGGTTAGCCGGTGACCTGCTGCTTGATGTTAAGGAGGTAATTTCTCCCCTCTCTATGCCGTGATTTGTCTGTAATGCAGAGGTTAGACTAAGGGGTCGTAACTGTCCCTTCTGGCCTGAAAAACCTATCACAGTGTCATCTTATAAATAGCATCCATGGAGCACTGTGCAGCAGTCTCGTGCCTGACAACTGAACAAATTGGGAGCATGTTTAAATACTTCATAAATATTTGTCATGTAAAACCACTTAATAGGTCATAAAACTTAGGTTTAAACCAAAAATTCTAACAAGGGCCTGTTTTGCCTGATTTTTCTGAAATATTTTCCAGGGTTCCAGTACACCAAATATGGGTGCCGCAGGAAAAGTGATAACAAAATGGTTCATCGCAGCTTCTGTGAAGCCAGCAAAAAGCCAAAGCCCATTCGTAGAATGTGCAATCTTCAAGAATGCACACAGCCTCTGTAAGTATGTCTCGCATAAAGATGTAAATGATTGCTCCTTGTGGTAGGTGTGGAAGTTGACCCAAGCCAAATTTGCTAGGATGCTGACAGCTTTCTTGACTGGAGTTCCTGTGTTACGGATGGGTTTTTTCCACCTGTATAGGAATGCTTACTGATCTTACTGAGTGGTTTCGTCACAAAAATATGGTATACTAAGGGCTGCCTGACCTGGCAATAGTTTGGATAATAGGTAAAAGTTGTGATGGTATCTTACTCCTTTTTACTTCCCAGCTGGGCAGCAGATGAGTGGGAATACTGCACAAAAACCTGTGGGAATTCAGGCTACCAGATCCGTACTGTGCGTTGCATTCAACCCCTTCACGACGGCACAAACCGCTCCGTCCATTTCAAGTACTGTAGCGGAGATCGCCCCGAGAGCCGCCGGCCATGCAACCGAGTCCCGTGCCCCGCGCAGTGGAAAGCTGGACCCTGGTCTGAGGTAGGCAAGCAGCGGTCGTGAGTCAGTAACGTGCCTTTGCTACCTTCTCCCAAGTGCCTCCGAAGTCGGAGCTGTGCCCGGGCTCGAAGCTCTGGACTGCACCGGACAGTTTTCCAAAACCTGAAAGTCTGCAGCAGGTAGTGCCTTCCAGCTTCACGGGCTTCTATAGCTCTGGAGACTTCTCCAGAAACCGGCAAGGAAAATATTCATAATATCACGTACAGGATCCTGCAAAACAAATGTTGACATTTTGCTTGGTTTTCTCCAAGTTTCCAACTTCTCACTTGCCCGCTTCTGAGGATAGCCTAACATTTTTTACCAGCTCAAACTGTTTTGGAATCACAGAGTTTCTGCAAGTGTTGATATTGTTATAATGACTTGGGAACAGACAGCTGAACCCTACAGCTATCTCGGTGAACACCTGAGTTTTCTCTGCCCTTTGTATTCTCTTTATGTTACACTGTCAAGATTAGGTATCGGGCTACAGGAAGAATAAGTAGCAAAATTCATAATACGCACTAATAATAAATTTAACATTACAGAAAGCAAGAACCAAGGGAAAAACCATCATCCTCCTCTACATATTTCTCCATAACGTCAGCCGTCACTAAAGTCTACTTTCAAAACAAATTGCTGGAATGTATAGCTTGACCTGAAAGCCAACCTTGGGCTATTTTAGACACCTTAATTTTTGCACATTGCTGTGAGAGCTGAATGTCCTGAATCGTCTTGTGTCTGTTTCGTAGTGTTCTGTGACCTGCGGGGAGGGAACCGAGACCCGGCAGATCCTGTGCCGTGCTGGTGACCAGTGCGATGGAGAAAAGCCAGAATCAGTGAGGGTTTGTAAACTCGCCCCCTGCAATGGTAAGAGCACGTCATAAAATGACTGCAGTAGGTGAGGGTAACAATTCCTGTTTCGGTGCAGCCTGTCTAGATAGCACAGTGCTGGGTAGAGGTGTTAGACATGGATTTCGTCCTTGAGTGAACTCCAGTGAAAAATTAAGAGACCTATAGTTGGTCGAAATAAAAGCTAAGCTTTCTGTGAACTTTCTGTGTTAATGTGTACACGTTTCTAAGATGAGGCAGAGCCTATGCTTATGAACAGGTAGTGTGCACACCAAACTTGTACTGTACTGTATTTTAAAGATATTACACTGTCAGGTGACAACCACACAGCACCGTTCGTCTCTTGCATGCTAGAAAATGCACCCCTTCCTTGGAGATTCTCCCGATTTTTTCCAGCTAAAAGCACCCTGTTGTTTAGTCCAGCACATGACTGATACCGTAGCTCCAGGTAATCGGTGCTTCTCGCACGCCAGGGTCTCTCTTGTAACCATGCTGAAATAGGGGGTTTAAACATGTTAGCCTGAGTTGCATTTGCAAAAATTTGTGCTAGAGGTGAAGGTCAATCTAAAGTAAACCCTGTTCAGCCTCTAAATCCCAGGATAGGTTTTGCAAGCCTGCCAGCTGAGGAAATGAAAAAAAATACATAAAAATGGAACCACATTGCATTAATAGGGTTCCTAGGAATCTCGTTACATTGTTCTCATAGGATTTTTTGAAGAGATTTTTAAGCATTTTATGACAAAAAAGCCTTTCTTCCTCTGGGTCCATGACCATCTAAGATCTGGGGGTTATTTGTTTTTTAAATCCCTCATGGTAGTCCTAACACTCTGATCACTAGCTGGTAGAAACAATAGAGTAAGAGTTCTTAGAAGGCGCAGTGTGTTTTCGCACAGAGTGAAGCTAACTGCTTCCCACAGGTCTGGTAAAGGTGTTTGCTTTTGGTCTTCTGGCAGAGAAAGAACTCGGAGCAGAAAACAATTGTGGGAGCAGTGGAGAGTTATAAAACCTTGTATCCACTAGGTGGGAGCAAATCACAATCTGTGGGACTGTAAACAAGTACAAGGTTTAAAATCCCGTTTTTCACTGGTGATAAAAATATTTGAAACTGAAAGAAATCAGGGCTACATCTTTGCAAAACTATTCACATACTTTTGATCTTGTGCTTTAAGCACCCCCGTAAAGAAGCTGTACTTTAAGCATCAGCTGGGATTTTCTCGAATAGGCAGTGTTAAATTCCTACCTTTCCAAAGCAAGCAGCGCACCGTCTTTTTTCTCTGTTTGAGAGTACTACGTCTCTCTCACCATAAGTAATGCTCAGAGCCAAGCGCCACTGACCCGTAAGACCTAGGATCCACTTACGTGGCATATAAGCAATAGGTGGCCTTGTACGGGCCCTTTACAAACGGCGGTTGAATCGCATGGGTTAACACTCACTGTATTTTCAGGAGTTCGGGTGTTTAATATGCGCCCCGTCTCGCCTGCCCCAGTGAAGGAAGGATTCTATGCTCACGTGTAGGGGGGTGCCTCACAGCGTTCTGAAACACTAGGTACACTGCAAAAAAATGTGAACTAATGGCCACTGATACCCCTGGCCTTGATGCAGCAAACTCAGCAAAGACCTGAGCTTTATGAAACCGCTGTGCGCTACGAGGGCATGGACAGCTACATCCAGCCGAGTCCCTCCCGCCTGTGCCAAAACCGCAGGGTCCCCGTGCGTCGTCAACATCTCGCCTCCTCTATTTGACCTCAAACCTCCCTGCTCCGCTCAGGGGTTTGGGCCATAACTTTTACCGAGCAGTAAGTAGCTGGCCGTATTCTTTGAGGCCAAATAGTCTCTCTTTTTTGCCACACTTTTCTGATGCAGTTTCTACCGCGTTCTCTGTTTTGGGAGATTACAGCTAAAATATCGATAGTGTTCTGTAATATTTATGTAGATAAACTCTTTATGCATGGTCACGCATGGCATTCTTTTAAATCTGCATAGCCTTGATTACTATCTTGATTTTCAGGGCTTTAGACTTAGCAAAACGTTAGTCTATATCAGGTGGTTTTGACAAACCTGCCTACCTGCAAGATTGCTGAGAGTTTAATCTTAATGGAGTTGTCATAAACATTTGCCGCAGATGGTGCGATTTTTTTTGTGCTATGTGGCATATTAGCATTTCTCTTCCATTTCGTGAAAAAACATGTGTCTGCATACGGGACAAGAGCCACCAGCTCTTCCACCGTATGCCTCAGTGGAGCTGACTCTCATAGTGTGGAAAAACGAGGACACCTCCCATAGATATTTCACTTAAACTTTGTAGGCTTCTGTGATTAGAAGGAAACAGGAGGTAGGATTTTATCCTGCAGGTCCGTAGCAATAATCTGAGCGGCAGTCATGTTTCTGTGGCTGTGCCAGATTAGAAGAATGGATTTTGTGGTGCTCAGACAAATAGATGAGCCACATAAGAACCTGTATAGAACAGACCCTCGAAAAGTCTTTATACGAGCTGTCCCTGCTTTGCAACACAAGATACAGAATGAAGAAGAAAGCACGTGTTGTTGTAAATTTTAGTCCCTAAATACCAACTTTCATCGAGATTTTTCAATGGGATGCTGTCAGCAAGCAATGTATTTACAGTTACAGTGATGCCTTCTGTAAAAGCTGTTTCAATTCTAAAATCTAATGTGAAAATTTTTTAGTTGATTTAAATTATATTCTAGTAGCTTCATCTTCTAAAGATTCCCTAGGGAGCCGATACGTTTTCTTGTGTCTTCTGCTCTTAGTTACCGTGAAGCAAGTAACAAATTGTGAGAAGGAGAACTTTTACCGTGAACATCAGCGGAAGGATACAAGCACTTACATACTGAATAGGAAATGGTTGACTAGGTTGTGCAGAATTAACCTAAAAAATAAAAAAAGGGGATTATGTGAGTATACAGCTCCAAGATTGTACTTATGGAACCTACTCAAAGTAGATAAGTACAAAACCAAATCTTTGCACTATCGCATGTGTCATGAAATCTAAACCATCACAAACCGGTATCACAAAAATTAACTGTGGGCGAAAAGGACCAAATAAGATGCATTGTCACTACGGAAAGGCAAAAATAATTGTTTAGTACTTTCTGTTTTGGTTTGTCACTTTAGGTGATACTATTTGCTTTGACTTATATACTGACGTAAATCACATTACGTTAACAAGATGACTGCCATAATTTTCCAGATCAGGTGCTTTTTGTTTACACAGAAGCATAAAGATTGTTCTATATATGATGCAAAGATTTGTGTTTCAATATTAGCTTTTCTAGTTTAGATGAATTATAGCCCTTGAATTTCCCATGCTAATTTCCTGCTGAAAATAGTCTTATAGTGCCTTCATGGAGTACGTATATTTCCACACAAAGCTGCAGGTTTAATGCTAGGTTTGTCAAGAACCAGCAAACATCTATGCAAGGAAACATGTCAGGATGAGGAGCAAAGAAAATTTTTGTGTTACGTGCCACAGTCATATAATTTGCTATTTATAAACAAGGTCCCACAACCCCACTGGTTTACTGAGTTCAGTGGAATTAAGCTGATTTACACTGATGGAGAGGTTGGGCTGCAGTTAATATTTTAAAATAAGAAAATTGGTTGCCTAACATACTGTTGACGTGTGGTGTGGCAGCGTCTGTACACAGGTGAAAAAACACCGCTGTACAGAAAGCCAATTTAATTGCACGGCTTAATAAGTGGTGTTACATGCCATCTGTTGCTCATGAAAATGTTGACTACAGAATTGCTAACTATGAATGGAGGACTAGGCATGGAACAGATCTTCTCAGTAGCTGGGGTTAACTTTTGGCTTTTCACATGATAATTTTGCATACTTCTATCTTAAGTAAAACCCATCAATACCATTTCAACCAGCCGTGATATCTTAGGAAAATTCTGCTAATGGAAACTTTTTGCTGGTCTCTCCCTGAAGTGTTTGAATCGTTACAGGACGCACCCAGCTGCTCATTTGTCCCCATCGCTGGTTTTATGTCCTGTGGAGTGTTAATGTGTTTGTAGGGTCCTGGTCTGATTCTGGAGCCCTGCCAGGGCCTTAGCGCCCGATTTCGGAGGCTGAGGGGAGACACAGACGCCCCGTGTTTCTCAAGAGTCCCAGTCGCTGGGCTGAGTCCTCCGTGGGAGAGCGACAGGTTCGGCTGGAACGCGGCACTGAAAGGCACGGTCTGTCCTGAGGGTCCCTGCAGGTGTCTGTGGGAAGGCGGTTGCCCCTCTCTGCCTACAGGTCCATTGACTTTAAAATAGTAAAATGCTTTTCGGAATAGTGTTGACCCTGCTGCAAGGCTGGACGAGGTGACCTTCCAAGGTGCCTTCCTGCGTTACTCTCTTGGGTGTTCATGCTGCCACGGTACGTGATACTCCAAACTACACAGATAATTAACAGTATAAATGAGCGGTAGGATGAGTTAGACACAGGGAGGAGAATAAAAAGCAAGCATTCTATCTCCTCATTTCAAAATCTGCAAATAGTGCAGCTCATTTCAAATGCCCGGAGCCAACCTCCCATCTTCTTCTGTGCCTTGACACAGCTCTGCTTAGATACTAATTGAGAATTTGACTTTTCCTGTGAAACGAGAGTGAAGTTTTGATTTAAACGCGCATTCCCATACAGAATACCAAACTACACAGGGAGCTTGTACCTTGATGTAGTCAGTACAACAGACTGCAAGATTAAGAACAGAAATTCTCAACGGTGCCACCTACTCATGAGAGTTACAAACTCTCAGTGTTTGTCCCAGTGCTGGTAACAGTAAAACTCAGGACTTCACCTTTGAGCTCTTGTGACAGTCTGAAGGAGCCTGGCCAAGTACTGATGTGCTCTTAGCTCAATATCAAAGCCTTATTTTTCTTCTGACTTCTTGCGTTACTGCTTTCCTCTCTACCAGTTTTGTCCAAGATGACCACTGCATCTCTGTTTGTGGAACAGGCATCCAGCAAATGCTCAAAGAAACAGTGACGCTTTGGGGATCTCTAATAGTTCTTTGACCTCTTTAAGATCTTTTCCCTGACTGGAAAAGGGAATGCCACACACTTAACTTCAAGGCATGCTATGTCTGAGCTATCTGTTAAAATTTTTCCATCAGTTCTCCAGTTACAGTTAGGTCACTGAAAAACTACGACTTCATTCAAACAAAACTTTACCCAACTATAACATTTTATTTTGAGACATCATGTAATAGGCATCTTTGAGAGGTATTGCTTGGGATTTAATTTCTTTAAGGGAAGATTTCATTGTTTTTAATGCTGTTGGTAGATAATGTCCTCAGGCTACAAGTGAAGGTGATTTGGGGTGGGTAGAACCACATCTGGCCCAGTACGTGGGAGCTCTAGTAGGTTAGCACTGGAAATTGTTGCCTGTGACCCTCCGCAAAGATAACATGCCTTCCCACCGCTCTTCGTTTCTGGTGTGCGCAGAAGCTGACGTTGTCAAAGTGACCACCAATTTCTTTGCTTCCCAACTAGGGATATTTTTTAGGGTGGCGGTGGGTTCTGTCAGGGGATGAAGCATCTCAGGTTGCCTATTCAGAGTAGTCCATTGTTTATGAAACATAGGCAGAGCTTTTATCAGTGCCCATCTAAATGCTGTCCTCCAGGCGTTTTGGTGCTCTTCACTAGGTTTTACAATCAACATTACATCTGTTTTGCAGACGAGCCCTGCATGGGAGACAAATCTATCTTCTGTCAGATGGAAGTGCTTGCACGTTACTGTTCCATCCCGGGCTACAACAAGCTGTGCTGCGAGTCCTGCAGCAAGCGCAGCAGCACCCTCCCACCGCCGTTCCTCACGGAGGCTGCTGAAACCGAAGAGCTAGCGATGTTCGATCGGAGCGATCTGCCGAGGGCTTTGATGATGCCGACCCCGGTGGTGCCCCACTACGCACAGTTCCCGCCTGGGAGAAGTCCTCTGGGCGGGCTTCCCTTCGCGGGAGAGAATGCGGATGCGCACGACTCCCCGTCCAACGCCGAGCCCAAAGGTGCTGAATTTCCCCAATGGAGAGCTCCTCAGGCGAGGAAGAGCTCGAGGCCGTTCGCTTTGCTACACCAGTCACCTGCCAACAGCAGCAGCAGTCTCCGTCCTCGTAACAGCCTCGCGTTGGCCGCAGCCGTGCCCGTGGTGCCAGCTGGCAACACCACCGCAGGTGCTCCTTCTCCATCGAGAACCTCACGGAAGGGCGAGAAGCACGCTGAGAAGAGATGGCCTTCGAGGTCCTCCACTGTGGAAAGATGAACGTGAACGCCTTGCGGAGGATGGCCGTCAAAAGAGGCTTTGTTTGGCGCTTCGGGTTTAATTTCCTTACTTCTGGACACTATGGTGCACGCCGCTTTCCACAAGCGGGACGCTGCAGGTCATCAACTCATCTTCCTTGTAAATAGAAAGAACAAGAAGTGCTGGTTCACTTTCTAGTTGCTCCCGTCCTCCTCCCATGCTGCGTTATCTGGCTACTTTGAACGCACCGGAGGAAAGCACCAAAGAATATTCCTAACGGTGAGCAGAAGTTGCTGAGGGCGTCAGTCGAGCTCTAGTAGAGAAAAGTGGCCCCAACCTCAGCACTCACCTCATTATTTTTGGTTTTAAATGCTCGCATGTAGAAAATGCCCCACTACAAGAGGTACCAAACGTTTACAACTATACAAAATACTTTTGCAGTGGAACAACTGAATCCATAAGACTTGTTTTGCTAATTTATCTATATAAACGGATATTGTACGAGCAAATTTGCAGCTGTTGTGTAAATACTGTATATTGCAGAAAGTCAGTATTATTTTTAAGAGTTTTGTGCTGTCAGACAACTGTTTACCTATGTTGCATTCTGGACAATTGCTAGGTGCCTGCCATTGAGTACTGCCTTATTTACATTCCAAGAGTTGATTTTTAAAGCAGCATTATCATAAAAGGAGGAGTTCCCTTTTCACATGAATGACATCTGCTGACACTAGGAAAGGGCTTTTTTGGAGGATCAACAATGTGATGCTTTCTTTCGAAACGGGGGGAAAAAGCGTAACCCTCAAGGTGTGAGTCTGCTTAGAGCCACCCGCCCATTAGAAGTCGGTTTAGAAACTTTAGTGTAATTCCAGTCACAGGTTGGAGAAATGATTTTACGTGCCTGTGGAGTGAACACCGACACCTGCGCCCTACACTGAGCAGGCGTTGCGTCAGCTCAGGAGTAGCAGTGCCGTCCCTTAAGTCTCCTTTTGCCGAAGAGGTCAGACCACAGTGTAGGAAACCATGTATATACTGTAAGTACTGTAATGTTCACGAGTCAAAAATGAGTTCTGTTTTCCAGATGATCTGTTTGTTGTTTCTGAAGCTGAAAAAGCATCACAGAGGTAGAATAAGCGCTAACAAGAAGTAGCTGTGGCAAGACTTAAAATAGATTTTTTTTTTTTGTTCCTACTGGAAGCATTGATTTAAAGGTGAGAGAGATATTTATTTTTCAGCATGGTTCACCTCAAAATCTCCACAACCACAATGCATCTGACTGCAATAATGTACTAGTAATTTATGTCAATAACCATCTTGTTCACAGTCCACCCAATCGCACTCTCTCCTGTGTGTTGCTGTAAAGTACTTGTATATAGGATTGAGAACTAAAGATATTTATTAAAAGTTGATTTCTTGATAGTATTTTATGTACTAAATATTTACACTAAGGGCAGTTGACTATTCTTTTTGCCAAGATAAAATAGAGAGATGTAATTAGATACCTGTACATGCTATGTCATATGGATAGAACAGAAATTTAAGCTAACTAAACTACTGTAGAGAAATCATTGATCTTATTCTTTAAAAAAAAAAAAAGTCTTATGACAGTTTTTTTATTACAGGCATCTTTAATTTCTAAATAGGTTATTAAAGTTTCACGTGCAATTTTTGCTTCCCTGTAAAAAGTCCTTGTGATCGACCCATTTAAAAGAACAGTGAATATGTACCTCTGAAATGCTATAAAGTAGGTTAGGACCCCGGAGATTAAATTCTAGAAATATGTGTAGTGATTATGCGGAATCACTAGGAAGAAAGCAGGATGAAAATTGTTGTCAGAAGACTTTTAAAAGTAAATGAGAATGGGGGTAGGTTAATCCTGTTCGGGGAAGTGTAGGGTCACACTATGCAAGACGCATCTTACATCGTGATGCGTGTCATGTAACCCGCTGAAGTATTGACTCGACACCTCTAAAGAATTGCTGCTACCTTTCTGCAAGGCTTTTGAAGGTCCAAGAAACTAGTATTAAACAGATTGTACAGACAATCCCTGAGCCTCAAACAGACAAATGGGGTGTGTTTGTTCTTCTAAAATTCCCCAAAAGTCAAATTCTCTTCTCTGTCTTTATCTTTTACATATATATAATGTGGGTGTAGATAATCCTTGTACCTTTTTGATTTCTTTTCTACCAAGCTAATTTCTCTTTCTATAAAGTGTACACTACTGATACTGTTTGTTGTATTGGGGAGCACGTAACAATAAAATCTTTAACATAACAAGTCTTTCTCTGGTTTGATTCACGTGGGAGGGTCTGGTTTTTTTCATTTTTAAGTTTTGTCTTTTGCAAAATGACGGGCCGTGTGCTTTAGGCATGACCTTTACCGTCTTGAAAAAAAGTGCATTTGAATTAAATATTTAATTTGATTTTTAAAAACAGACGTCCTGCTCTTACCATTGAAGAGTGCGGGTTGCAGAGAAATTGGGGGAGAGGAAGGAGTGCGTTTCCAGCGATCCAAAGAGTTCCTGGTACACGCGTCCAGATAGCAGCTCCAACCCTTTTGACAAGAACACGTAACTTTGGGGGCTTTGCTTTTTGAGGAGGGGTATCTGAGGCATTCTGTGCCAGTCAGACAGGAGGCAGCTGCTCTCCTCTCCTTTACCGAGAAACGTTTTCTGAGCTGATGAGAGGATTTCAGGTCACTGCCGGAGGTGGGTCGTTCTGGTACCACTCCAAAATGGCAACAACAATTTTTTTCTGCAGTTCCTGTTGCCCGTTTTCAAGAAGAGTGGACCCGGACCGAAACTTCTGAAGAAAAGCTCATCTGGTAAGAAAACAGGGAGGTCTTCATCTCAGAGGTGGAGTCTAGAGAAACTTCGGGTTTCTAACTGAGTCTGGAGAAACTTTTCAGGTTTTTAGCTGAGTCTGGAGAAACTTTGGGGTTTTAACTGAGCCTGGAGAAACTTTGGGTTTCTAGCTGAGTCTGGAGAAACTTTGGGGTTTTAACTGAGTCTGGAGAAACTTTGGGTTTTTAACCCAGCAGAGGAGAGGCTGAGAGGGAGATCTAACTGCTGCGTGTATGCACATAGCAAATATGAACAAGGCAGGAAAACAGATGCCAGTGTTTATGATCCAGCAAGTATATACGCAGCAAGGAGCAACCTGTGTTGTGCGTGTACCTCCAGTAAGGCTCTGACAGCCGGGAGTCCCGCACAAAGCACAGCAGTCTGAGCGAGGAGAGGAGATTTCCACGCAGCTCCGCTGAGCCCGAGAGGTAAGCCCCCCGAGTGGTAAGCCCACCTGGAGCTGCAGACCTACAGGGCATTCACAAACCTGCAAAAGGAGCCCTTTTCCTACGGCAACAGCCCTTGCCTCTGCTACAAATACGTACGGTGGGGCGTTAACTTCGGGTGTGGTGGTTTGCACCGGAATTTGCCGGTAGTATTTTGGTATTTGGTCTGTAATTGTTGATTTTAATTGTAAATGGTGTCATGAAAAACGTTAAATGATGTTTAAAAAAAAAAAAGGCAAAACAGAAAATTAATACTAAGAGGCCAAATTTCCAACCCACTGTGTTGACAAGAGACGTTTGTATCGCTCACTTGGGCTTCAGGTCTCAGCTAAACCTCTGGTTTACTGCATTCTGCCAAGAATTACACTCTCTGAGTACGTTCTTGACAGTTTTAAGCTGGGCAAGTAAATCTGACATAAGTGTCTAGTTGAACTCAAATTCTTGTAGAGAAGACCAATACTAACATTTCATAAGTAAGAGTCTTAAAAAAATTCTAAGATCCATTTAAGCACCACTTGGGAGTCCTAAAAAGCTCTATTAATCAAAGTTCAGTGTGCAAGCTGTTAGGGTAAATGGCTCACAATTGGCAATAACAGCGGTTGTAAACTGCACTCAGTGGTTTTCCACTTCTGGAATGGCTCACAGAACGGCAGTACCTGAGAGGGACTGATTTAAATGGGAAACTGCAACTTCAACTGTTCTTGCAACTTCAACATGTTGCCAGATGACAGCTTGTTAAAATACCGCTTAAAAAATTCTGCGAGACCAGTGGGTAGTTTTTCATGTGACAAAATTCAGGTGTTAGCTCTTTAAAAGTACTGAGGAGAGGTATCTTTGAAGAGACAATTTGAGCCTGTCCTCATTTGAATTGTAATTAAGGCAGAGATTCTAGCAGCTTTAACCAGTATCTTAGGAAGATGCCAACCATCTGAATTCCACATAGAAGTAGTGCTTTTCAAGTTTTTAAAGTGCACAAAGAAAGGTCAAGCTTAGGTAAATTGATATTAACACAGTGCAAAATGGATCTGTTTTTTTCCAGGGGCTTCACACTTTCCTGAATTAATCGCATGGGTTTTTTTCCTAATTCTCTGAAAGTAAGATGGTGCCCAAGGCAAGATCTCTTACGTGGCAGGTGTCGTATGAACTGGCCCTTATTAATTGCAGCGAAAAGGGGAAAAAAGTCTCTGTTTTAAATTTCATATTAAGGTAGGTGAGTGCTAATGGCAGAGTTGGGACCGGCGTACCCTGCTGGGTTATTCAGCGAGAGCTGAATGTGAAGTGTCACCTGGGCTGGCAGAGCGTGGACAGAGAGCTGCTGCTGCGGCAGCGGGGAGGAGGCAGACAGGAGAGCAGTCTCCGGTTTTTAAACTGGGAAATGGGAGGTACGGGCAAGACCCTGTGCAGGAAGACAATGCTTTAGAAGGATCAGTCAGCAAAATCACATGTTATTATTCAGACATATAAATCGCCTTTTGCCGACCCACAGAAATACCTGCTCTTGCTTATTTCTTGCATTCAGGCTCTGAGCATTAGGTCTTTGTTGGAATGATTGCGTTTTAGGACCAGGTGTCTGTGCTGATATGGAAGAGAAATCCCCATCCCTATTGATGGAGGATGTTTTCTTTTCGTAGATGAAGATGATTTCCAGGCTGCTCTGAGAGAGATTTCTTTCGTTTTAGTTACAGGAATTTGTCACACTAGGTAACATTTTCTAAAAAAAAAAAAGGCTGGAGGGGGCATTTACATTTTCTTTTTTGCCCTACTTTGTTTTCAGCCCACACCGATACTGTGCATTTCATTGAGAGACCCATGGATTACTTAGTCCCTGGGGGTTGCTTCTCAGGATCTTGCAAGGACTGTTTGCTTTGGAGTCAAGCTAAAAAACACCGGGGATGCTTACAGCACTTGGAGTTGACCACAGTTTCAAAAGAATCTGGCTGGCCTCACACTGAGCAAACTCCAAACTGGGTGGAATGGGTGACTAGAGGGGTGACTGGGTGCTACAAACCAGAACACCTGGGACAGAAGCGGAGATGTGATGCCTGTGGTGCTGCTGAAGGAGGCACGGTAGTTCAGGACGAGCAAGAGCCTCTTCTTTGTTACTTGGTATTAATTTACAGGGGTTTATGCTGTTTCTTTTGGGTACAATGCACAATATTTTAGCCTGTTACTTATACCCTTGTTCCACATTGTGAGGGAAGTGCAAAACCCCTTTGAAATTTGGTGGGTGATCAATCCAGACGTACACATGTGTACCAGAACAGTGATTTACTCTGCAGGGAAGAGTCACAGCTACTCCTTTCCTTCCTTTTAGGATGACTGCTTTGCATTGAACATTAAGATTGCATGGGTGTTCATTAAATCAAAGTTATAATAGTACATTTAAATAAATTTCATTTCATGTGTTTCATGGTATGCAGGTCCTGACCCAAATACTGAGACTTTTACGCTACAGTCACCCTCAAAAGGGTGCAAGAGGATCTCTTAGATTCTAGTACCAATCCCAAATTACTTAACCACCTCTACAGAACCTAAGGCAAGTAATACACAGACCTTCCTACGCTCAACTTGTCCCAAACCATCGCTACTCTGCTTTAAGAGACTAGAGAGCACGCCACTTTCCATGCAAGAGCTGCTCTATGAGACAGGACCCTACAGGACCCTTCGCACAGAAACTCAAACACATTCTAATAACAGCATTAAAGAAAAAAATTAAAAGCTGAAAGTAGCAACTCAAAGTTGTCCTCCTTTTATTTCCTAGGAAACCTGGCGCACAGGGAGAGGCATGCTGGAACAGATTGACCATGTAGCCCAGGATCTTCTTTCTGGCTGTAGTCAATAATGGTCACTTAAAGAAAGAACGTATGAGCAAGGGACACATAGGATGGCCGTCTATTCCCTGGCAGCCTTCTTCCTCCCTGTGTGCTGTATTCACAACCCATTGCAAAATTCTGGTTAGTTCGAGTTAACAAATCTGAAAGTGCGGGACCAAATTCTTTTTCCCCAGTGGTTTTTCATCAGGTACTCCTCAGATCTGACATCAGCGCAGGCGGCTGAAGTTATTTCAGTGCCAGCTGAGGAGGCTTATGCTTCTGAGGAAAAGCAATTGCTTTCAGCATGTCTTTCTCTGGCAACCAGTTATGATGTTTAACACACTTCCAGGTTCCTGTGACTTGGGAAAGAGGTACTACTATAAATTGCTCACAACAGCATAAGAAATCTGTTTAAATCTGAAGAGTGCTTTCGGAGCCTAAGTAAATGCATTTTGAAAGTCCTAAGTGGCTTTCTTAATATCCCATGCCATTTGCAGTGGATGAGAATCACTGAGTTTTCCAGTGTCCCGGTGGACTCAGCACGGGGAATGAGTCATTAGTGAAGAGGGGCTAAAAGCAAAGTTATCAGAATTAAACTCCCTTGTGGAAACACACAGGCACCTCGCCCAGACCTCTGCAGTCAAATGCAAGTGCAAAGCTTTCTCTCACCTGAAATAAGAAGTATGCGTGAAAGGCCAAAAGCATCTTTATAGGAGCCTCAGCTTTTGCCTTTTGGGTGCTGCACCAAAAATGTGTAGAGCTCCATCCATCTCTTGATCTCCTCCTGTGACCTTCCTCCGACTCTGAGCCCGTGGAATTTTCCTCCTGAACGTGAGTCTGACATCACTGCGATGGCTGGTCTTGATTGGGGAGACCTGGAAGGATACAAAGGCGAGAAAACTGCTCCTTTCAGGATCCTGAATACAGGAGGAGGAGGAATTGAGGGCGAAGACTGGTTTTCCTGCCGCCTCGCTCCCTCTCTGCACTTCAATACTTCCTTCTGATTTGAGACTAGATCCTAGCTGTGTGTTTTCTAGGAGGAAAAAAAAAAAATCCTAGTTTTCCAGGAGGCAATGGACAGTGGTGGCAGGGGTTAGAGCCAGTCTCATGCCCCAGGGGGGACAGCTCTGCCACCAGACTAGCAGGACTCGCGGCCTCGTCCTTTACACCTTAGGCTTCCACCGTGCTCCTAAGAGCATCTACATACATTCACCCCCTCGTACTGCCCCACGCAGCAGTGGGCGAGTTGGATCCAGAAGATGCTGCACAGTAAGCGCCTTGGAATATAACAAATATTAGTTCCTTTTTGAGACATTCACAAAGCAAGCCAGCCCATCACCGCCACCCCTCCGAATCCCTATTCAGATTCAAGCTATTCCTATAGCATGACCCTTACCATCTTGAAAAAAGTGCATTTGAATTAAATATTTAATTTTATTTTTAAAAACAGACGTCCTGCTCTTGCCATTGAAGAGTCCGGGTTGTAGAGAAATTGGGGGAGAGGAAGGAGTGTGTTTCCAGCGATCCAAAGAGTTCCTGCTACACGCGTGGGCATCCAGATAGCAGCTCCAACCCTTTTGACAAGAACACGTAACTTTTGGGGCTTTGCTTTTTGAGGAGGGGTATCTGAGGCATTCTGTGCCAGTCAAACAGGAGGCAGCTGCTCTCCTCTCCTTTACCGAGAAACGTTTTCTGAGCTGATGAGAGGATTTCAGGTCACTGCCGGAGGCGGGTCATTCTGGTACCGCTCCAAAACGGCAACAACAATTTTATTTTTTTTCCAACTAATCCTATGCTATTCCTATTCAAGCTTGCTCGCTTGTGTGCACATGGGGCAGAACGGAGACAAACGAGGAGGTTGTGTTTGCCCTGAAGATGGAGCGTGGCAGAAACCGGAGTTCATAGTGGGTGCGATATTGACAAAGCTGGAACACAGAAGAGGCAAGGAGAGGGATAAAGGTCGGGCCGCCTGCTGCTTTCTCCTTCGTGTCAGTTCTGTGCCCTCTGGAGAGAAGCAATCAAGAGCGCTCCTGTCGCACAGTAAGACGTTTGAACTTCATCTTGAAGGAGTACAGAAACTCTCTGGCGCTGGAGCAAGCCGTCGGGCTGAAATGAGGTATGAGAGAACCGCGCTGGTGACCGAGTAATTGGTTCCCATCAGTTGAGAGAGGATTTCTGTGCAATACGGATTAGCACGTTTCCCTCTTCACAATAAAGTCATTCCTACCTTGAAGTGCAGCAAGACGTCCTGGAGCGCCGTGGGTCAGGGCATCGTAGGACACAACCTCCGCAGTCTGTGACTACTCTGTGATTACGATGTGTTTATTCCCCTCTGCTACGAATATGAAGTACCAATAACTTTATGTTCCATAGTACTCTGGAAGCAGAGAGAATAGTGTCTTTGTAAACAGATCTTGCCTGCAGATGCAGCATTCTCTCTTTTTTTGTGTGTGAAAGGCATGGCACCTGCAGGTGAAAATAAGGAATTAGAAAATCAGCATGTAATTGGAACAGTCTATGCTACTGGAAGAAATCTCCTTTTCATATTAAACAACAAAATGCAATCGCTCTGCATTATGTGTGTATTTCCTCCCTAACATGTTAGTTTCCACAAAAATATTTATGGATATTGCTTGTAAACTATCCAATAATATTTACTTTTATAAAGCACTTAAAAAAACCTGGCCTGAAAATACTCCTGATGCCGTGAAGACACTGAGTATAGCATCTCCATTTGTCTTTCTTTGGATAAATGGTTTAAAGAAGAACCAGCATCACCCTTGCTGAGTGTGATGGCTCCTGAGTGTGTAAAATGATGTACACAGTCTGCCTGAAAGCGTTGTCAGTATTTGACAAACATGCAACTAACGCTGTAGATACTTCATCAGTCTTTCAAAACAATATGGTCTCTGGGTGTTCACCGGCGGGGGGGGGGGGGAATAAAAAATTCAAGGTTAGATATTCAAGTTTAGCTTTGAAAATTCCTTTTGGAGTTATAGCCGCCCCCCCCAGAGATGAGCCCTGTATTTGCTTGGAGCGGCCGAACGCCCGCGCATTTGTCTTTGGCTTCAAGTTTGCTAGGGCAGCTGAGAAAACTGGACGGGAGAAGCAGGAGCTGTTCTCAGCTGAAAATCTGGGGAGCTGAATTGCCTAAAATCCCACCTTGTATTGGTAACCAGAGGTCCCTGCCCCCCCTTTCAGCTCTGATGCAGCCCAACCCGTGCCTATGTCAGGTATTTCAATGCGCCGGAGTTGAAACGTGCTGAAAACACACGAGGGGAAGACGTTTGGTCTCAACCTCACGCGGACCCCGATGGGCTTTTGCTGCTGAACTGGCCCCCGCGGCGGGCACACGGGTAATATATATGGCAGCGGTATATACAGTCCTCGGCACCCAGGCGCCTGCGGCTCTGTCGCTGTGTTGCGTGACGTTGCCCTCTCCCTTTTGTAGGTTGTTGCCATTAGGAAGTAAATGACTGGAGCTGTTAAATGCCGAACGGCGGCACGGAGGCAGCGGTGGAGCCGGAGCTGAGCTGCGGAATTTGGGAGGGCCGAGCACCGGCACCCGGGCCGGGGTCTGGGGGAGAAACGGGGTGGGGGGGGCTCCGTCCCCCATCCTGCTGTTGGTGGGAGAGCTGCCTTGGGGCGGGTTATCGGGGAAAACCCCCTCGTTCTTCTCCCTTAGCAATGGATGGGTGGGTGGCTGCCCCCTTGCATCACCACCCAACGCAATGATGTCATCGCATGGGACCCCGCTCCAGCCGTCCCAGGGCAGCCACCCCAGGAGGGAGCGGGGTGGGAGACTCGCGGGCGGCTGCGTTACCCCCCCAGGTTGCCGATCTCCGACGCAAAGGAGAAGGAGGAGAAGGAGGAGGAGGAGAAGGATGATGGCACCATAATTACTCTGCCAGCATCGTCCTGGCTGGCAGCCACGGGCTATGGGTCACGGGGCTGTGCCGGAGGCCTGGGGGGCTCCTCGCCCCCCCCCCCCCCCCCAAGCCCATCTCCGTGGGGAGAACAGCCCCAAAGTCTTGCCTCAGCCAGCCAGTACCCCAAAAGCCCTTGTGTCCTGGACGGCCCCCCTGTGCTCCGTGGGACTGGAGGAATTCCTGTGGTTTTGGCAAGTGTCAGAACTGCCTTTCCCCATGGCATGCCCTGGGTTTTGGGGGGACGATGCTGCACCGGGAGGGGCCTCTTGAAGAAACCTTTTACACAGGCCTTTAGCCCAGAAGATGGGAGAGGGAGAAACCCCCCACCCAACCCCAGAAGGCTCGGGCAAAGCCCCCCCACCATGTCACGGCTTCTCGCCCAGGATGGGGACGGGGGGACAGTGGGTGGCTGGGGGGGGTGCAGGGATGGGGCAGGCAGGGGTACCCCCTGTATTGTACCCCACATTCGCACACCCTGCCCCGCTGCTGCTGAACGGCCTGGGGGGGGTGGTTGGGTGTTGAGTTGGTTTGGCACTTTTGTTTCAATATAGACGGGAAGGGTGCTGAAAGAAATCTGCGTTTCTGAGGGATTTAACGCTGCCCTGCATGGATCATGCCCCTCACTTGTGCCACCCCAGGTGAAGGGACCAGTCTGAACAAACCCAGCCCGTTTTGGAAGCCGGGGCAGCCAGCGGAGCTGGCGACAGATCGTTTGAAAAACAACACACCCCCCCCCGCCACCGTGACACATGGGGAAAGGGCACCCAGGAAAGGTGCTGCGACGCTTGGGGCATCATCGCCTGCGGAAAAAGGCTGTGGGAAAAGGTTTTTTTTTTTTTTTCTGTTGTTTGATGTGTAATTCATCATCAGTAGGCGCCCTATCCCGCCTGCTTTTTGTAAGGGGCCAGGCTTGGCCAGAGGGGCTCCAGGCAGGCAGAAGGGGCCAAAGCCCCCGTCCTACCCCACCGCAGGGGGCTGCGGGGTGACAGCACGTGCCCACGGCCAGGGGAGAGGGCTGGCAGTGATGCCCCCCCATTGCAGCGATGTCCCCCATTGCAGCGATGTCCCCCGACCTTTGCCTTCTTGTTTACATGTTAAAAATAAAAAATAAATGGCCAAAGAGGCACCCAAGTGGAGTGGCAGCCTGAGGCTCTGTTGTGGTTTAACCCCAGGCAGCAACTAAGCACCACGCAGCCGCTCACTCACTCCCCCCCCATCCAGTGGGATGGGGGAGAAAATCGGGAAAAGAAGTAAAACTCCTGGGTTGAGATAAGAACGGTTTAATAGAACAGAAAAGAAGAAACTAATAATGATAACACTAATAAAATGACAGCAGTAATAATAAAATAATTGGAATATAAAAATGATGTGCAGTGCAATTACTCACCATCCACTGATCGATGCCCAGTTAGTCCCTGAGCAGCAATTGCCCCCGCCCCCACTCCCCCCAGTTTCTATACTGGACATGACACCACATGGTATGGAATACCCTAATGGCCAATTTGGGTCAGCTGTCCTGGCTGTGTCCCCTCCCAACTTCTTGTGCCCCTCCAGCTTTCTTGCTGGCTGGGCTTGAGAAGCTGAAAAATCCTTGACTTTAGCCTAAACACTACCGAGCAACAACTGAAACCATCAGTGTTACCAACATTCTTCTCCGACTGACCTCAGAACACAGGACTGCGCCAGCTACTAGGAAGACCCTGACTCTGTCCCAGCCGAAACCAGGAGAGGCCCCGAGAACCTGCCCCGCTCTCTGGCCCTAAAAGCAGCTGGGGGTGGGGGGGGCACCCTGAGGGACCCCGGGGCGATGCAGGGGGGACCCCGGCCAGGGCTGCCCTGCCTTGGGTTGGGCGGCTTGGGGGCCAATTTTTGCCAGGCTTTGTCCTTTTTCCCTTTTCAGCAGGTCGGTGTATTTTCCTGCTGATTTTCTGAGTTGTTTGGCATGGACGGGTTGAGGGGGCTTTGGTTTGGTTTGGTTTTTTGATTTTTTTTTTTTTTTTTTTAGGCAGGGGCTTTGCAGGGTCAGTTTTGCTGCCTCGGGGCTTTCCCCTATGGGGTGGGGCTGGGGGGGACGATGCTGTTCATTTCACTTCTTTTGCACCTCTGCTTTTTATTTTTGTGCTTTTTACTTTACTCTTTCTCCTCTTCCTTATTGCGGGGGGTTTTTTCCTTTTTTATCATCCTCTTGTTTTCTCCTTTTTTTATATTTTTTTTCTGGTTTTTCCTTTTTTCTTTTTCCTGTTTTTTCCCCTTTTTTCTCTTTCTAAATCTGTTTTTTCTGGGTCTTTTTTCCTTTTTTCCCCCTCTTTTTTTTCCCCTGTTTTGCCCCAGCCTCTTGCCGGGGCAGCCCCACAGGTGTGGGCACTTGGGCCGATGAGAAAGGACCCGCACCTGGGGTGGGCTTGGCTGAGGCTGGGGGGAAAGGGAGGTGGAGGTGGGCACAGGGAGGGGGTTGTGGAGAAGCCGTGGTTGGGGTCTGGGCTTTTCTGTCACCCTCCCTGCCAGCGACAGCTGTGGGGGTCCCCGTGCTCGTGCTGGGTATGTTCGTTAGCTGTACAGACACAGGCCATCTACGAAGACCCCCGGCAAAGCGAACGGCCCCTCTCGGCTGGCTGCGGCCGTCTGACCGAGCTGCTGGGAAAATTTTTCCTGCGGGAAATGGAAAAGCCAACTCGATGGCGCGGGGCGGCTGAGCTGGGACGGGCTGGCACGGGGAGGGCAGCGCTGCGGGGAGCTGCCCCGCAAACTGGAAGCGAAGAGCCGGGGACTGGTCTGTGCCCGTGGCCAGCGGTGGCTGTGATGGGACAGGGCTGGAGACGGGGCCGCTGGGCCACGTGTTGGTCCTTACTGGTGCCGGTGAACCGACTTGCTGCCCGGGTCGCGTTCGTGCCCGGTCTGGCTGCTCTGAGCTCTCCGCAGCCACGTGTTACTGAAAAAAGCTCGTGCGGCGTTCCCGGGTTCAGTGACGATGCCGTCGCCGACGGTCGAGCGCGGCTTCTCCCGGGAAGCAGCGGGACGGCTTTCCCTGCCCGCGAAGCGGCCTGGGGCGGCAGCAGCAGCCGGCCCCCCCGGAGGGCTCCGGCCGCTGCATCAAGTTGCGGGGCATAGCGTGGCTGCCCAAAGAATTCAGGTCGGCGCGTCCAAAGGTAAAGGAGGACGCCTCCCGCGCTGTTTGCCCGCAAGCTGGACGTGGGGCTTCGCAGCATAAAGGGCTAAAAGGGGGCAAAAGCCCCCCGTGACTCCCTGCCCTGCCTGGGCAGGGGGGAGAGCCCAGCCAAGGGGCGCTTTTTTATCCCTGTCCTCGTCGGTGCCGGCCCTGCTCTCGGCAGCTGGGGTCCCAACGCTGCCATGCGCTCGGGTGGGTTTGAAACGGGATCGACCGGCCACAAGTCGGTGTGGGGAGCAAGTCCTGCCCCGGGGCTGTGCCGATGCCGGCAGCAGCCGTGTTCCTCCCCAAAACGAACAGCCAGGGCTTCGCGGTCCCGCTCCGGGGGTTCGCCCGAGGCCCAAAGCGGCCTCTCCCCAGGCTCCAGTTCCCCTTTCCCCCGGCCAGCGGCCGCACTGGTGGGACGGGTCTCGCCAGCCTCAGCTGAAGGCAGGCGAGGCGGTTTCTCCCGGGAAGCGCGTTCAGGCTGTGGAAAATCGGGGCCCACGCGGCGCGGAGAGAGGCTCCCCAGAGGGGTACGGCTGAGCTGGAATGAGAGGAACGGAGCGAAACCGATGCGAAACCCCGTCTCGCCTTTTCGTTGCGGAGCCGGCGTTTCTCCCCCGAGCCCCGGCTTTGCGCGCTGGGCCTCCAGGGCGAGGGGAAGGAGGGAGAAGTGGAGGTGAGGATGAGGAGGGGGACCCCAGCGCCCGGCGGGGCCTCTCTGCCCGGTCCTGGCCCCTCGGGGCGGCAGAGGCGGGACGGGCTTCGGGGAAAGGGGATTCCTGGCCCCGCAAGGGAAGGGCCGGCTGGCGTCAGGCAGGACAGACGCGTGCTCCCCGGCCGGGCCGATCCGAGCGTCCGGAACCACCGGGGAACCTCCTCTTCTTCCCCGGGCCGCGCTTCGGCTCCGGGGGGGAGGAAGGCGTCGCAGCTCTGCGGCGCTGCGCTGGGGCCGCGGGCCGGGGGCCGAGCGGGCGGGCGGCGGGACCCGGGGCGGCCCCGGCGGGCGGGGCCGGGTCTCCGAATGGAGGGGGCGGGCCCCGGTCTGAGAGTGGAGGAGGCGGGCCCAGGCCGCTGAATGAAGGGGCGGGCCCGGCCTATAAAAGGAGGGGGCGGGGCAGGGGCGGGGCCCGCGGCTGCCGGGCCATAAAGCCCCGCGGGCCGCAGCCCCCCCGCTCCCGTCTTCGCCCCGCTCCCGGCGCCGGGAACCGGGTTCGGGGCTCCAGGCCGGGCCGAGAGCCATCCCCGCGTTCCCGGGCCGCGCCAGCGGCCGCTGCCGGGTCCCGGCCCGGCGCCGAGACGGAGCCCAGCTCCTGCGCTTGGGGGGCTCGACGCCAGGGCCGGCGGGCCGGCTTGGGGGCTCCGAAAGAGAGCCCAGGTCCTGCGCTGGGGGGGCTCAGTGGGCCAGGGCCAGAGCTGAGAAATGGAGTCCGGTCCTGCGCCTGGGCTCGACACCAGGGTCACTGAGCCGGCTTTGGGGCTCTGGAAGGGGGACAGAGGGCTGCGCTTGGGGGGCTGGAAACTGAGAGCAAGTGCTGTGTTGGGGGCTTGAAACCGGGGTCACTTGGCCAGGTTCAGGGCTCAGACTCTGAGTCCTGCACGGTTTGGCCAATTTGGGGGCTCAGAGGCCGAGCCCTGTGTTTTGGGGTCCTGATACCAGGGTCACTAGGCTGGTTTTGGGGCTCACAAAGGGGGAACAGTGCTGTGTTTTGGGGGGCCGGAAATGAGGCTCATCTGGTCAGTGTTAGAGCTGAGAAACCGAGACCGAGTCCTGCATTTTTGGGCTCAGAAACAGAGACCAAGTCCTGCATTTTGGAATTGTGACACCGGGCTCGTTTGGCCGTTTTGGGGGCTCAGAAACAGCGACTATGGTGTCCTGCGTTTTGGGGTCCTGACACCAGGCTCATCCGGCCAGGTTCAGAGCTCAGAAACAGGAACTAAGTACAAGTCCTGCGTTTTGGGGTCCTGACACCAAGATCACTAAGCCAGTTTTGGGGCTCACAAAGGGTGACCAAGTGCTGTGTTTGGGGGGCTGGAAACCAGGCTCACCTGGTCAGTGTTAGAGCTGAGAAACTGAGACCAAGTCCTGCATGTTTGGGGCTCAACACCAGGCTCAGCTCGGAGACTAAGAAGTCTTCCATTTTGCAATCATGACACCAGGCTCATTTGGCCAACTGTGGAGCTCAGAAACAGAAATAAAAAGTCCTGCATTTTGGGGTCCTGACACCAGGGTCACTAGGCCAGGTCTTGGGCTCACAAAGAGAGACTAAAAGTGCTGCATTTTGGGGGGCTGGAAACCAAGTGCTGTGTCTTTGTTTGGGCTCAGAAACAGAGACTGATTCTGCACATATGGGATGTGACACCAAGC
The DNA here is from genome assembly GCF_947461875.1 of Haliaeetus albicilla. Classification (NCBI taxonomy): domain Eukaryota; kingdom Metazoa; phylum Chordata; class Aves; order Accipitriformes; family Accipitridae; genus Haliaeetus; species Haliaeetus albicilla. Next base: position 8,266,791 of record NC_091483.1, on the reverse strand, counting down.
TCAGCTCAGAAACAAAAAGTCCTGCATTTTGGGGTCCTAACACCAGGCTCATCCGGCCAGGTTCAGAAACACAGACTAAAAGTCCTGTGTTTTGGGATCTTGGAACCAGGCTCATGTGGCCAGTTTGGGGGCTCACAGAGAGACACTAAGTAAGTAAGTGCTGTGTTTTGGGGGGGGGCTGGAAACTGAGACCAAGTGCTGTGTCTTTGTTTGGGCTCAGAAACAGAGACTTATCCTGCACATTTGGGGTGTGACACCAAGCTCAGCTCAGAAACAGAGACTAAGAAGTCCTGCATTTTGGGATCCTAGAACCAGGCTCATTTGGCCAGTTTGGGGGCTCAGAAACAGAGACTAAGTCCTGCGTTTTGGGGTCCTGGAACCAGGCTCATCTGGCCAGGTTCAGAGCTCAGAAACAGAGACTAAGTAAGTCCTGTGTTTTGGGGTCTTGGAACCAGGGTCAGCAAGCCAGTGTGGGGGCTCACAAAGAGAGACTAAAAGTGCTGTGTTTCAGGGGCTGGAAACTAAGACCAAGTGCTGTGTGTTTGGGGCTTGAAACTGGGCTCATATGGTCAGTGTTAGAGCTGAGAAAGAGAGCCCAAGTCCTGTGTTTTAGTGCTCAGAAACAGTGACCAGGTGCTGTGTTTTGGGGGCCTGGAAATCAGGCTCATGTGGCCAGTGTTAGAGCTGAGGAAAAGAACTTAAGTCCTGTGGTTTGGGGTCTTGGAGCACAGGTCAGGAAGCAGCTTTCTGGGCTCCCAGAAAGAGATGAAGAAGTGCTGTGTTTTGGAGCCCAGAAGGCCAGCGTTGGGGCTCAGAAACCGAGACTAAGTCATGCGTTCTGGGGGCTTGAAACCAGGCTCACCAGGCCCCACTTACGGCCGAGAGACAGAGCCCAGGCCCCGTGTTGTGGTGGCTCACAGCCGGGCTCCCCCGGCCGGTTTTAGGGCTCAGCCACCGGGCGCCGGTCCCGCCTTCGGGGGCTGGAAACAGAGCCCCAGCCCCGTCAGTCTGGGCTCCCACTGGGTGCCCGCGGCTGTTCCCAGGATCCCCCCGGGGCCCGGCTTGGCCGCGGCTGTGGGGAGGCAGCGCCTGCCGCCCCTCTCGGGGCCCCGGGCTGCCCCGGCCGGGCGGGAGCGGGGCCGGGCTCGGGGCACACACGCTGCCCGCCGAGCCCCCGCCGCCTTCCGCCTTTATTCCGCGGCCCCGGCCCGGCACCCCCGCCCGAAGCAGGCGGCGGCCGCCAGACTTCGGCCCCGGCACTCCCCGCCCGAGGCCCGGCCCCGGGTACCGCCGCTCTCCGGCCCTGGGCCGGCGTCCCGCCCGGGGAGAGGCGGACACCGGCCGCGCACGCCCGCGAGGCGAGGCGAGACCCAGGCCCAGGCCCCGGCCCAGGCCCCGGCCCCGGCACGGCCCTGGCACAGACCCGGCCTCGGCCTCGGCCCCAGCCCCAGGCCCAGCCCCACCTCACCGCCCTCCGGCACCGCACCGCCCCCGGAGAAGCCGCCGGGCCCGGCCGCGGTTCCGTCCCCGCGTCCCGAGCGACAGGTCCCGCCCGGCGCCCCCGACCCGGTACCAGCGTCCGCCGCGGTCGCTGCCGGCGCCGGTCTGGCGGCGGAAGAGGACGCGCGGAGGGGCGGGGCCTCGGCGCGCCTGCGCGGGGCGGGGCCGGCACAGGTGCGAGCGGGCGGGGCCTCCGTGCGCCTGCGCGGGGCGGGGCCGGCACAGGTGCGGCGGGGCGGGGCCGCAGGGCGCCTGCGCGGGGCGGGGCGGGCACAGGTGCGACCGGGCGGGGCCGCGGGGCGGGGCCTGGGGGCGCCTGCGCGGGGCGGGGCCGAGCAGATTTGAGCCCCGTCGGCCGCCGTCGGCCCCTTCCTCTCGTTCCCCCGCGGCGGCGGCGGCGGCTGGGCCGGGCCGGGCTCCCCCGGCGGGTCCGGGGCCGCGGAGCCGGGAAGGGGCCGCGGGGTGCTGCCGGCGGAGGAGCGGCGGGGCGCGGGGAATGAAGCCCGCAGGGCCGGAGCCCGGCGCCCCCCGCCCCGTCCTCGTTCTCGCCCGCGGCCGGGCCCGCCCCGCCGGTCCCCCCGGCCCGTTCGCTCTCCAGCAGCGCCCGGTCCCCCCGGCCCCGTCCCGGCAGCGGCGGGGCTTGGGGCTCCGCCGGCCGCTCTGGGGAGTGGGGAGCCGCGGGGTCCCGGCCCGAGCCGGGCGTTTCCCTGGGCGGAGAAGGGAGCCCCGGGGCTGCGGTTGTGGGGCCGCGCCGGGGCTGGAGCAGAGCCCGAGTCCCGCTGGTTTGGGATCAGAAACGGAGCCCCGGGGGGGCTGCTGCCGGGGACAGAGCCCGGGGGGTGTTGGTGGGAGTTGGGAGCTGTCAGGGAACTGTGTTGGGCTTTGGGGATGTTAGGGAGCTGCGTTGGGTGTTGGGGCACTGGGTGGTGGGGGCCTGGGTTGGGTGTTGGAGAATTGGGTGGTGGGGCCTGGGTTGGGTGTTGGGGGGGCACTGGGTGGTGGGGCCTGGGTTGCGTGGTGGGAGGTGGTGGGGCACTGGGTGGTGGGTGGGAGGTGTAGGGTTTGGGTGGGGGGGTGGGTGTTGGGGCTGGGGGAGGTGTTGGGTGGGGGGTGGGCAGGGTGCGTGGACCCCCACCGGAGGTGGGGGTCCGGTCGCGTTGGTCCCCGAAGCTTGGGAGGCCGGCATGCACCAGGCCGAATTAAACGTCTGAGATAGTCTCTGGGCGAAAAGGTGCTTTTCACTGTCGGTTTCCAACTCTTTGTTCAAGGGGTGTCCCACCCCCGGACCAGTGATTGAACAATAAACACGAGTCACTGCCTGTACAGTTTATGACATTTAATATTCATATTCAAATCATGACAGTGATTGATTTACGACCTTGCCAAAAGCCAAGATCGTTTTAACAAGCACAAGCTGGAGCTGGAGCTCAAACCAACTGGAGTCTATAACATGCTAGAAGCCCGAACCAGCTGGAGCCGTCCATGAGCCAGGGCAGAAGCAGATGAACTGGAGCTGGAACAAGGCAGAGCCATCCATGAGCTGGGGCAGAAACAACCAGCCTGAAGGTGGAGCTGGGCCTGAAATGAATGGAGGCAGAAACAAATGAGCTGAGGGTGCAAACGAGCCGGAGCTGAAAACAAGGAGGGAGCCAACATGAACAGGGGCAGAAACAACCCACCTGGAGCTGCAAATGAGCTGGATCCGAAACCAGGGCAGAAACAAATTGGTGCCACAAAGGAACTGGAGCCAAAACGACTGGAGCTGTCCATGAGCTGGACCTGCAAACAAACGGGAGCCTGAACCAACAAACAAACAAAAACATAGGGGCCCAAACAACTGACCCGAAACCACACTGACCTGGAGTTGCAGCGTCACCGCACAGGCAGCTCAGCTTCTACCTGGGGCTCCGCTCCCGGCGTGGCTGGGGCTCGTCCGTCCGTCCCTGCGCAGGGAGATGGGGGACAATCAGCTCCTGGCAGCGCGGCCGGGACCAAAGAGCCCGGGAGCTGCAGCTCTGCTTGGCAGCAGCAGCCCAGCACCACACATCCACGAGGGGAGGGGGGGAAACGGGGACAGGACATGAGAAACGTCCCATTTCTCCCCAGATCTGGCTGAACCCCCCTGCCCTGTGCAGCAGCAGCGGCACACACTGACAACCAGCAGCCCCGGACTGGGGACGGGGCCAGCACCAGTTCCCAATGCTCCTCACAGCCACAGCCCCCCGAAACGTGCAGCCCAGACCTGCCCGGCCCTGGCTCAGCGTGGGCTGCGGGGATGGGGACCCCCAGGTCCCCACCTGTGCCCACAAACAGCCTCTGGCCACGGGGGGACCCTGCCCGGGCGGGTGCAGGGCCTGGCCCTGCGGCGCTGAGCCCCAAGGGACACGCTCTGGCACCCGCACCAGGACCCCTCCTTCCCCGGGCAACAGGATGAGCTTTCCCACACAGCATCGCCTGGGCCACCAGCACCAGGACGGCCGTCGCCCGGCCAGACTGGTTTCACCGATGGGGCCGCAGGAGCCGGTATGGGTCCCTGGAGCAGCCTCTGCTCCCACCGCAGTGCCTTTTGAGCTGAGAAGTTAGCTTTTGAGTAAAATGATGGCTTCACATGGAGCCCAGACTTGCCCTGCTGTGGGATGCCCGAGGACCCCTGGTGCGAAGGCATCTCCCGCGCGGCCGTGCCGTCGGAGGAGCCCAGCCGTCCCCACCTCGGCTGTGGGGCCCCAGTGCCTCCTCCCGTGCCGGCTCCCCGCAGGCAGCAAAACCCGTCACCGCAGGCAAACCCCGCTTTTACGGGGAGCGCTCGTACTCACCGCAGGCTGTGGGCAGGCATGCGAGGTCTGCCGGCGGCTGTGCGAAGGCCCCTCCGCGGCTTCTCCACGGCTGCGGCCCCTCTGCGGCGGGTTCGGAGGCGGACAGGAGCCCCTCTTGTCGGGGACCGGACCGGGCAGGAGTCCGGCCTGTGGAGCCCGTACGGCCACTGCCAGTTCATGCTTTGAGCAGGGCTTGATCCCGCGGCTGAAATGGGGAGCTGCCAGGCACCCCCAGCCCCACAGGCCGAGCTGCAGCTGCTGCCCCAGACCCCAGAGGGTCGGTGCCCAAACCCACCGAGAAGGTCACCGGCCCCAGCCGGGCACCCATGGCGGGTCCCGCACCAGGGGGGAGAGGGAAAGGGACCACTCGCTTCTGGCTGCCCCATGCGCCTGCCCCGGAGCGGAGCGAGAACCGAGTGCCCAGGATGGGGTACCCGGCTGGGAAGGGGGGCTCAGCTCCTGTCAGTGAATCCGCAACCGGCCCGTGCCGACCCGGAGAGAGCCTGGGACGCAAAGTTCAGAATCACAAGAGGAAATACTTATCTGTGCGCTTGAGGTGTCACAGCCAAATCGGGGCACCCCAAACACGGGTTCACCCGGAGCTCTCGCACCTTTCAAATATTCAGCTCATCACTGGCACCCACACGAACGATTCCCAATCACAGAAAAACTCGGCACAGCAACTCGATTTCTGCAGCGTTCTTGCTGCTTGTCTGTGGATCCAGACGGCCCCAGAGTCCGTCTTGCCAGAGTCACTTCTCCGTGCCACCAGCCGATGCCGGGAGGGTTTCAAAGCCGCATCAGAAGGGCTGGGATGCCAGCGTTACCTCAGATGTCCTGGGGTGTCCTTTATCCTTCAGGGACAGCTCTCAGCTTCCACAAAGCGAAGTCCTCGAGTCCGGGGCTGGGCCGTCCTTCAGTTTCTTCTACTTCAGCCTGAGCACTACCCACGTCTCCAGTGAAACCCCACGGCCTCATCACTCTGTGGTGTAGAATAGGAACCAGTACAGATCAGCAAAGTTAATACGCTTTCATATGATAAAGACCAACCGATATCATCGTTAAGGAAGGGCATTTTCTTAACGGACCCCGGGCAGGGGGCACACGCAGCACACGCCGCAGCTCCCCCCCGAGGCCTCTCAGAACGAGCCCTGCAGGGAGGCGTCAGCCCCCAGGACTTCGGCCAAGGGATCTGCGGTAGCCCCTGACCCTCAGGAGCTCCACTCCTCTCCCTCCCCGAGCAAAGTCACCGCAGCTGCTGCCAAAGTCCCCACTCACCAGTGCCAGGAGCAGCCACAGCGTCAGCTGGTTCCCCCGAGCTGCGGCTGCCCCGACGCCGGCAGCCCTGTGAGCGAGCAGCCCTCGTGCCTGGCATGCAGCAGAGCCCTGCAGAGCTGCCAGAGCGCAGGCAGTGCAGCAACGGCAGCTCCTGCAGCCGGGAAACATCACAGCCGACAGCCAGCGCTGCGTCTGCCTGCGGTCACTTGTGGGCTCCCGGCAAAAACCCAGTGGCTGAGAGGCTGCTGGGTCAGGCACATGGATGGGAAGTGCTCGGAGAGGGACACGGCACAATAAAACACTCTGTTTGGGGCTGTGGGGGAGAGAGAAAAGCATGGTAAAAATTAATGCACAAATGCAACAACTGCTGTGCGAAGTCAAGACTTCAACCTTTAAGTTTCAACTTTACATCTCAACCGTAACCTGTGGCTAGCAAGCACACACAGGGGACTGCTAAACAGCTGATTAACACATCAGCTAACGAACGGTGTCAAGCAAAAGGAAACAGAAATGCATTTAATTATACCCTTGATCTCACCAGAACGCCTACAGAAAGGCTGTTCTTGTTTGGGTGACCTGAAGAAGCGCTGCACCAGTTCTGGTCCCTGCCCCGCTTGCCCCCAGCAGCGCGGGGGACGTGATCCCCCCCAGCTCCGGCCCCGCTGGGAACTAGCTGCAGCTCTTGGGTTTTTGGAGGAAGCAGCAGAAAGCATTCTTCAGAATAACTGCCAATACCTGAAGCTGGGAACCAGAAGAAACTGTGGAGAAAGCCAGGCAAGGGAAGACAGGTGGAGCCGAACGAGGTGCCTCCAGCTCCTTTTGGCTCTCCTCGTGCCTCCTAATACTCACCACGATCAGGGCAGTAACCAGCCTCTCCTCCCTGCGCCCCCTCTTTGGAGAGCCCCAGGAACGGCTGACAGTCCGTGGGTCATCCAGTCTCTGGGTTTGGGTGCCAAGACCATGTCCCGGTGTCCAGGGAACGCCCCGCCTGCGCGGCCCAAACTGTCCCGGCCTGTCCGGGGCTGGAAACGGGGGTAGCCCGGAGCAATCGAGATAAAACGTCTCGCAGTCTGGGGTCTCTGCAAATCCAGCAGCACTTGCGTTACGCGGGGACCACACAAAGCGCACCAAAACGGCGTCAGCTCCACCGAAGGGGACCTCAGACACGGCTCCCAGCCCCCGAGAGCCCTCCGGGCACGGCAGCACCCGCCGTGGCGGCCCCCGCCCCGAGCCCGCGCGGGGGGACGGACGCCCGTGCCCGGGGCCGCTTCGGCCCCCGGCGGGGACGGGCGGCGGCGGCGGCTTTGGGAAGAGGGAAAGCGGCGGCGGCGCCGACGGCAGCCGGGCGCGACGGGGAAGCGGCAGCCGCCCGGCCCGGCGTGAGCGGTGCCCGAAACGCTGCCCCGAGAGCCGGGTGCGCGGGTGCCGGTGCTCTAACGGACCCGGGACGCCGGCTGAGGAGCAGCGGTGCCGCCGCTTCCAGTCATGGACACCCCCTCCGGCCGGGGACCCCCCCCTTCCAGTCAGGGGACCCCCCCTTCCAGTCAGAGGACCCACCCTTCCTGTCAGGGGAGCCCCCCTCCAGTCAGGGACCCCCCCTCCAGAGACCCCCCGCCCCGCCCGTACCCGCTCCCGCCGCGGCGTCCAGCTCCGCTGAGTTCCCTCACGACCGCGCCCCCTGCCGGCGGCGTCCGGTACTGCAACCCCGGGGCTTGTTAAAGCCTCGGCGAGGGGGGGGGGATCGGCACACCCATGCCGAGCGGGGGCGGCCGCGACCCGCGCCGACCAATCAGCGGTGCCGGCGCCTGCGGCGACCAGCCAATAGCGAGGAAGGGCGGGAAGACACACCCCTCCCGGTGATGCCGCCCAGCGTTCGCCCCGCCGCGGCGGCCGTGGCCGCAGCCCGGCCCGTGTCCCCGGCTGGCTTGGCTCCGTCAGCCGTCCTTTGATAATTCCCTGTCCTCAACGGGAGGAGTGGCCGCCTCTGCTTGCCCCTACGTACCCTCTCAAAAGCCCTCGGCTGAGAGCGAGGGAGGGGGGCAGGTGCTGCGCCTTCCCCTGGGCGGTCGATTCCTCCCTGCCCACGGCCTACACGCACGAAGCGGCCACAGTTCCCGAATTCCCCCCCCTTCGCCGTAGGAAGGCAGGTGGGAAATCAGAGGAGGAACTCGCCGTGTTACCGAAATCCGGAATAAAACTCCTTCACAGCAATGAGAAGTTCAGAAGCAGGCACTTCTTTATTGCAGTGCTGGGGATCGCTCCACCTATCGCGTGCACTGGTCTAGTCTAACTGTGCACGTTAAATACACACCTGTTATACATAGTCACTAAATTTCTGGAAAATGTTATACATAATCATTAACTTTCCAATAAATCATTAGCATATGTAAATGTCTTTTCACGGAGGCGCAGTGAAGGTCTCTGGTGGTCTTCCATAGTCTTCCTCACTTGTCCGCTTCTTGGCCTCTCTTAGGCGATTCTGCACAGCACGATTCTCCGATTCTCACCATCATCTATATTAGTTTACATAAAAATGCATGTCTATTCTTAAATATATGTCTGTTCTTAAATATAACCTTTCTAATAAGTGGTCCTTCAGGCACACCATCTTATTAATATTCTTATGTTAAAACAATCATTGGTTAATCTCACTTAACTCTACTGATTAGAATCCTCAATAATTAGATCGAGGTGGGAAGGGTAAAGGGTTTCCAAGCAGCAAACTGGTGTCCATAACGGTTTCCTTAGTTTCCTAAAACAAAACACTACAAATCAACAAATCTTTGTCAAAGTTTCTGTGGTTAACTGATTTTAGACAATACTTGAATTCTTATGGTTACACATAGTACATTTTCTAAAGTTCCTAAGTTCCTATGACTACATTTCAAACTTAACACTCCCATACCTATGCTTCACAATTTTCTACTTCTTAATCAAACCAAACTCTTTTATGTGATTAAATTTTTATTTCTTTACCAGAATATTTGCAACAGCTGGACCGCTGTCCAGCCCTGGCACCCCCAAATCTTTTTTGCAACAGAGCCCAATTTCTTGTTAAGGAACACAAAAGCAGGGTGCGGGTGGGTGTTCCGAAGCTGACGGCTTTTGGTGAAGCAGTACCTGCTGGAGTGGCCCTCCGAGGCTGTTGCAAAGAGACCCAACAGATAGATTGTTTCTGGGTACCCATTTTCAACACACTTTACTCGCAGAAGGAGTGACACCCGGCAGCAAGCTGGAGGGAGATGACAAAACGTGACGCTTGGAAACACTCGGGAGCGGAGAGCAGAGGAGACTCGAGCTTCCACTTCTCTCCAAAGAGAGGAAGATGTCAGGACAAAGCAGACTTTACCAGGTAGCAGGACTGAAGATGCACGAGTCCAACCCCACACACCATTAATAACAACATCCCAGGGCAGTTGGCTATTATTATTGCCTGCGTCTATTACAGGGGCAGTGGAGGAGCCAGCAAGAACCTGCAGAGAAAACAAGTGCTGTACCAGGAGTGAGGTACTGTGAGAAAATCATTTCAGGACTGCCTGGAGGATCTGGAAGCCCAAGTGCTATTAGTTTTGATGAAAACTGAGTAACCCTCACCCTCAAGCAACAGCGTAGCAGCAGAAAGAAGCACAGAGAAGTCAGTTTTGTACTGACTAAGGGAGAACAAGATCTGTATTTCTCGGAAATGGATGCATCCATCCTGCAAATGAGAGAGAGCCGATAAAAGAATCTACAGATTGGTGTCAGTCTGCCACAAGTGAGGTTAAGCATAAAAATGAACCCAAAAGACAGGTTTGCAATTGCAGCAAGCTTCAGCTTTGTATGTGGTCATTCCCTCCTAAGCCGCAGTAAGTCAGTAAAACATCTTTCATAGTGAGAAATTAAGGCAGGAATCAATGCATGCCTAAAACCCATTCCAGCCAGATTTCCAGCAACAGCAGTCCTCCCTTGTCTGTTCAGACAGCTGAAGCCCAGCTGTTTTTTTAAGATGCTATGTTTAGTAATGTGCTTGGAAGCATCCAGGGCTTACCTGCACCTCTGATGTAGTCTCCCTGTAGCTGAAATGCAAGTTTCAAGGCTGTCACATTTCAGTAACGTCACATTTCAGTAATGAAGTCAAATGCTGAAGGTCTCAAGTGTCTCAGATCAAACTCCTCTGCTATCCAGCAGTCGCACTACATCTTACATCCTAAATGCACACATATCTTCTTCTGAACTCAGTTTCTAGAAGTAATGCTTCCCTCACTTCTTCCCCCCCCTAAGAAAGTTCGTACTCCCCAGACACCAACAAAATCAGCCCAGGCCCATTTTTCTCCCAGCTCTGAGCAACCTGTCTGACTTGAAATAAATCTCCAGTTACAGCTGTTGTCACTGGCTATAGAAAATTACTGTAGCCAAAACCAGTTTCCTTTTAAATTCTCATCTAATAAAAGATGGAGAAAAAGGGCAGTTATGCCATACCAGGAGGAAAGAAAGCATGTAGTGTAAAAGCTGGCTGTTTTAGTTTTTGAAAATGCCCTTCAGGAAACCTTTTCCAGTGTTCGCTCTTTTCTTGCCTGCACAGGTCAGAGCATATTTGCTCACACCCAGCGAATACCACCATGTCAGGATGGCTGCCCAGGAATCTCACCGGCTTTACTGAGAGTTGAGAAGTCTCAAGGGAGCATTTCTTTCAGGCTGAAAAAATCCCATATTAAAAATATTTGGGGGTACTGTTTGGTTATGTTTTTCCTAAGAAAAAGCTTTCTAACTTCCTACCTAAATTTGCTCATTGCCAGCTTATACCCAATAGGTACCCTTTCAAGACTTTCCTGTAGCTAAACATGTTGGTTTTCTTTCCTGGTAGTTACTTCTGAGATTCAAGAACAACAAAAAATGAGATCCTACCTCAGCATGTGCTATACAGGCTACACAGTGGGGAGCTCTTGGCAGTTACTCTCCTACAAAGGGCATCCTCTTCCAGTCCTTCAGCAGCATCTCCGTGAACTTGTTTTAAATTAACCTTTCCTGAATGTGGGGCCTTTGACTAATGCAGACAATTCCAGGCGAAGGCTTTCTAATACTCTGGGGAACTTTCAAAACCACCACCTCCGTCAGAAATACTTATGTCATGTTGTCCTAATATCCCACTAAGTTACTAACTCCCTCTTGCTTTCCTTGAGTTAATAAAACCAGAGCTTCTTTCTTCCCTGGTATTTCTTACTGATGAGCTCCCAGACTTAACAGACAGAAGTCATTGCTGTGACATAAATCGTGGCTTTACACTCAGTATGAAGGTTGATACTGTTTTTATTATTTTACCTGCCAAGGCCACCCTACCCTCTCAGCCAGTCCTCACGCAGTACGTAACAGTGTCACACACGCCTGTGACGCTGTGCTTGAGAGAACAGGTAACCCCCTCTAACAGGCGCGGTGGCAGACAGAAAGGAGGCAAGCTGCAACTCGCACACACACACGCTATTTGAAGGTAAAACCAAAAGCACTCACCCTGAACTGGATATATTTCGGGAACGATTGCTCCGGTATACTGAAGAGAGGGGATCATTATCCTCTGAGCTATCACAAGCGTCTACAGTGGCATCCCACGCAACAGCAATGTCACAGTCTGTTTCAGGCCCTACAAGAACAAAACCCAGTCTATAACCTCAAGTGCAAGCACAGTTCATCTCCTGTACAGCAACTTCCCCTTTAACAGCTGAAAGACTTTCAAATTAGAAGAAATTAGACCGCAAGATAGCCCCACGATGCATCAACACTTTGTGAGCCATTCTGAGGCAAAGAAAGCAAACATTCACACCACCACATCCGTGAGTAGCTCACCTGGGACACAAATCCGAATCCTGCTCTGCTGGTTGCAGATTCCCATACCTGAGGCAGCAGCACATCTTAGTGTACACAGACACACAAAACCAGCACTTCCAGATGAAGAGGGACATTTCAGTTTTTTCCTGGCAGAAAAGGTTTCTTTTGAATGAGGTGTTTCCAATTTCAGTTTATTTTTTTTCATCGTCAGGCCAGATGGGACTGTTACAAGCCTCATGATGTATTCTTGGGCGTATAACAAAACACACATACCTAATCCAAGTGTGAGATTGATGCTCTCATCCCTGTACAGAATCCACAGAGACCTCCTCGCTTCTGCTACAGCCATCCGTGCTGCTGGCTGCAAATTGTGACAGCCTGCTACTTGCACTTAATGTGCTTGGGATGGGTCTGGGATCTGGAAAAGCTGAAAGCATTTCTCCCTTGCCTGTCTCTCCCCACGTTTATTATTTTAAATGGGTCTTTCTAATTTCAACTGTTGTTGATTGATTTGAAGGACAGTAGGCAAATCAAGTAGTAAACATTCAGTTCGTACTCTGTGCCCATCAATTGTTTTCCTGTCAGCCTGGGAATTACCATGAGAAAAACAAGGACTGAACTCACCACATAGTCAGATCTAATGATATGGATCACAGAGGGTAACTCTGTTAACAGCACATATACTGCACACATGCTTCTCACTGCTCACCCTCACTGTGCCTTGCTGCAGAGAAGACACTCGGATACATCCTAAATTAGAGATGATGTTTCTGCCTCACCCTTCACTCCACAGGATGCTGCCAGCTTTGCTGGGAAGCCAGCACCGGAGATGACAGTGGAGAAGTCAGAGCTGCTTGGTTTCAGCTGCTGGTAGAGGCATTTGGGGTGCCCCACCAGGTCCCCATCACCTTGACAGCCTCACCTGGAGCCTCCTCCACCACCCACACACCCTTCCCCATTGGACCCAGATCTGCATTTAAGCTCAGATCACAGGGTTCATTTTTCACTTCAGTGGTAGCTATGTTGTAAATCCTCACTTTTTTTCTTTGTTGGTTTTGCTATTTTATTGCTCTCTTTATTTTCTGCTTTTATTTGGATAGTGTTATTGGAACACCTTTGATGCCTGCTTAAATACTGTGGGACTGTGCATGTGGAGGGGAGGCTTTTGTTTCCTGCTGTCATTAGAATTAAGTTTGTTTGTCTTCCAGTTTTATTGTAATATGTCTGCATTACCAGAATTAGTGGCAGTATGTCAATTAATGAATGTTTCTTTTATTTCTACTGGCTGATACAATAAGGTAGTAGCATGTTCTTTTTAAAGCATGCCTGTTAACTTTTGTTTACCGCTTACGCGTAGAAATACCCTGTCTGATTATAGCATTGTGGCAGAACTTCTTGTTCTTCTGATCATTAGCAAGGTTTCTATTACCTGTTTAAGCCTAGGTCAGATCAAGGGGTTGTTTTGGTAACCTATACCCATGGAGTGGTACTGTGGGGAACCCCTTGAGAGCAGGTGTGCTTTTTCCAATGTAAGTCAAAGCCCAGGAGCTTCTTTTCGTGCTCTGGATGTGGAGATGTAAATTGGGCATGGGGCAGTCATTGGCCTTCCTGAGATTCCCTTCTTCCAGCTTTTAGCTATATGAGGAGGGAGAAAGCTCCTAGTTACCACAGTGGGATGACTATTACCAACTTTGGCTGTAGGATCTGGGTGGGACTTGGATTTTGGGGAGGCAGAAGGAGATAAGGCAAAACCTGTCATCTCAAATGCAAGGGTCAAAGAGTTTAACCTGGGCCATATAGACTGGGTTTTTTCCCCTGGTTCGTGCTGCGGATTTAAAAGCTACCCTTGCCCTCTCTAGAGAGGCTGTAGCTCAGCATGCAGGATGAGCCTGTGAGAGGCGCATGCTGTGCTGGGGAACACTGGGTGCATTGGGGGTGGCCCTGGACTGCTGTTCCCCCCCACCAGCTATAATGGCTGGGGGTGAGTGCCTGAGGGCTGGCATCCACAGAGGTTGCCGTTAGTCCCTGGCCCTGATAACAAGCTTCTGAAGGCAAAGAGATGCCTCAAAAAGAGCAGAAGGGGGAGGCTCTACAATGAAACACATGCAAGAAACCCAGCCCTTATGTACAAACCAGGCATCCCCCTCCACCCCAGGGCAGCGGTGGCTGAAGGTGACAACCCTCTAGCCCCAGGGCTTGGCAGCTTGGCTTTGGGCTGTCCTCTCCAGTCCCTCCTTCCTCCTCCTCCTCTCCCTCCTCCCTGCATCAGGCAGGAGCCGCAGGGTCTCTTCCCTCTCTGCTGCGCCTGGGGCTGCAGCCTTCCTCCTCAGCGCACTGAACCAGCGGCTGCTGCGGAGCTCTGGCACCTGTAAGTGGGGGTATCCTGTGTGAATGGGGTGGGGGGGCTACTTTGAACTGGGGTTGGGCTGTTCCTCCCTCTCGGCCGTAGCTGGGAGCCGAGGTAGAACTGCAGGTGCTTTGTTAGCAACAGGTTTTTGTGTCTGCGAGGTGGGATGCTGACCCTGCTGCTCTGAGGTGTGTGGGGGGGTGTGCCCCAATTTATTTGGGCTGGTAACAGTGCCTGCATGGGGCTCCTGGTGATGCCAGGCATCTGCCTTCTGGTAAGCAAGCCCCCCCCACCCTCCCTTGGCAAGCTGCTTAAGTTGGTCCCAGAGAGTGCAAGGCTGCAGTACTCACCAGTTCATGTCCTGGGGGGGGATAGGGGGGTAGATGCCTCTGGCCCAAATGGGGTTCTAAACCTGGGATACACACACGGCAATACTTCCCCCCCCCCCCCCCCCCCCCCCCCCCCCCCCCAGCAAGGACAAGGCAGCTGTGTGGCCAGCAAGAACCACTGTGTGCAATGGGGGAAAGCATCTGTGTTGCTGCTGCTGCAAGCACCAATCTAAATGGGCTGGCTGCTTCATGCCTGCACAGAGCTCCAGGTTTTTATAAAGATAAGCCTCTTGCCACTACGAGCACTGCTCTGGAAGAGGGGTGACTAAAGCCATTTGGATGACTTGCTTTGCTTTTTCCTGATTGACTCTACAAAAGGCTGTCAATTTAAAAGGGCTGAAATAGTGTTGTAAGGGTTAGTTGTCAAATGCTGCTAGTTAACACAGTTGCCCTGCTGAGTCTCGGAAACTTATATGCCAGGAATCAGCGTTATGTTAATTTTGCTGTGAATGCAGGTGTGGGAAGCCTAGTATGGTATTTTAGAGCAAGTTTTGTGTTGACCCTACCTCTAATAGTCCACACTGTATTTCTGTTACTGCTAGCAGTGTAACTGTGTTCAGATAAAACACCAAATGTGCACAGATGTACAGTGGAGAAATCAACCTGAATTTAAATGTTATTTTGAAGGGAATCAACATGAAAACTCTAAAGTTACATTTGGGATGTTTTAGGTCAAGGACAACCCCTTTTAGTCCAGTGAACTACTCATTTCAATCGGAATAGCTCACCAAGGGCTGACTGTCATTTTTTTCCTCAGTGACTTAAGTTTTACAGGCTTTTTTTTATATATCAATAGCAGACTACCTCCACTAGGGGAAAAGTGTCTGGAGCTTGAGGTACTTTTTGTTATGTAACTCTATCTACAGAAGACTAGTGCCTTGTTCTTGAAATCTGAACCATACTCAGGGGCTGCCGAGTATGACATGCCATGGGATCAGTTTTGAATATTTTGCTGTAGAGAGGCTAACTAATTGGAGGCAACTCCCTGCAAGGGAGAACCAGTTCTTGAGGCTTGCAATTAGGTAGCTGTAAGATGGCATCTCAAACCAAAGGAACAGACCTGTGCTGCTGCTTTTCTCAAAAGGATAATCTTAGCCAGGTAAACCTACTTGCAGTCCTTGCTGCTTGAGGCAGAGCAGCAATCTGATTCTTTTCCCTTATGGCTATGACACCTCCCAAATCTTGGCTTAGTTTACCTTATGCCTATTGCACATCCTAAATTCTGTGGTGTGTTGATGTTTATCTCTCTTTTTTTTTAATGAGCATCTCAGTAAAACTTATTTGCTTCCACAGAAATCCAAGACTCCTGAAGGTTAAAAGTTGAATCTATGTACCATGTAATTTGGTAAGCAACCTAACTATGTAGGCCTCAGACTGAAGTGTACATCCTGCAGATCCTCATGTGATGGGCTTCTGTCACCCTCATTCGTGGTGTCTGCATCTGGACTTACACTTTTGCTGAATGCACTGAGGCTGATGATATAGCGACATACAGCAGTGCTAAAGGCGAAGGTACTCACAGGCTTTTTAAGAGGGCTGTGGAGAGAAGTGGGTAGCAAACTGCCTGGGGTGATGTGGCTGTTGCTGCTGTATGAGCTTGCAGAGTTCCATAAAGGAGGAACGAGAAGATGGGGAGAAGGCTGGTACAAAGCTCGAAGTTAATTGACCTGGGTCAACTGTTTCTGTGGTGTTGCTCTACTGATCTTGTGACCTGTGATCTGACCTCATCAAGCTATATCAATGGGTAGTTTTTATGTGAATCACAGTGCATGTGAAAACTGACCCTGAACTTGCAGTTCTTCATTAGATGAGGATGTCTGTATGGTACAGCCATTGCCACTGAAGAAATAGAATGGGATTGTCTACACTGGCTGTCGCTGCTCATGGGACTGAGGTACCTCAAGGGTAAACTGGATGTAGGCTGAGTCTAACCGGGTCATGGCCAACAGGACATCTGTGCCTTGACCCACTGACCTGCTGAACACCCTGAACTCCTGCAAACTGAAGGCAGGACTCTGTGTGTACTGGGTGAGAATTCCATTGTTTATATGGAAATATAACAGTTGGTAGTCTGGTAGTAGCTGATGCCAGTATTTGATGCATTAATGCCCTTAAACCAGGAGAGGTGGTTATTTAATTGTATAATGACAGGTGACTTTATAGGCTAAAATTATTTCCCACATGGCCTTAAAATTTAAGGATAAGGTGTCTGAAAATTTTGCCTTGACCTCTGCTTGTGGCAGGGTTACTTATCTTGAGCCTGTTGACTATTTCCAGCTTTCTGGCATGGTAAATTAAATGTTTCAAGAGTCCTGCATTGACAGAGAAGCAACTGTCTCTCTTGAAGGAGATCATTAACTCTCTCTTTGCAAGGAAAGAGTTACTGTCCTGTTTGTCTTCAACTGTCCCTAGAATTGAAGCCTACAATCCTGAGACTGTTTCATTAAAATGCTACTAGTCAGGTGACCCTAGTCAATATGGTTAGAGGGTGCTTGTTTTGCTGCTGCTGCCTTCCAGTGGATAAACCTAGGTTGTTATAGCAACTTGCTGGTAGCAGTGTTATGATATGGCTGGTACAGGTTATGTTATTTAAGGTACATAATCAAACTCAGAGGTGAAGATAGCTTAATGGCCCATCAAATAAACTACACTTAAGCATAAGCTGCTTTGAATACTGAAGCAAATGCTATCGGGAACAATCATGACACACTTGAGTTTCAGCTATCACTTGTTGAACAGAATTGGCTTTAGGGGAGTGGAGAGAGAGCATGGTTCAACATGTGAACTTGGGTTTGTTGTGATGGAAACCTTAGAGTGCAGGGGCAAAACAGAATAAACCCTTTTTAGAGCTGAAATACATACGCACAGTTAACTTGCAATAGGTGCATGCAATGGTAGTTTCCAGTAGCTATTTTCATTGAGGTCTTAGGGTGGTGGTAACCTGGTGCAATAATATTAATGCTAATCAGTGATAAGATGGATCCTCAGAGAAGAGGAGATGACAAAGCAGGACAGGATACCGTGTCACTAGTGGTGCATGTCGCACTCCCCTTGATCCCTGACAGGATGCCATGTACCTGGAAAAACACAGGAAAGGGGACATGGATGACTCTGTGGGGAATAGGCTATGTTTGGACAGAGAACGACCTCAAACTCGACAGCTTGAACCCCACAGGTTACTAATAGGTAACCTCTTGGCATGATAGGAGTATGTAAAATTTCTGACCTCTGTTAGAGGTATTTATCAATGTTGTACAGTTGAGGCTTAAAATTTGAGTGGTGTTAATTGCTCAGAGCATAATGAAATTAAGTCACCGAGGCAGTAAATGGGAATTCAAGAGTACTAAATGGATTCAGATGAATAGAGCAACTCACAGAAAGAATCAGTGGATTAATCTGTAAGTGAGTATTTAAAGTAATTGTGTAGATGTAGATGCTGGTGTGCCAAGTCCATAAAAGTGAACAGTTAGCAAGTAGGAAGGTATAGGAAGAGTTCAGTCCACTTTAATCTACTGTCCTTCTACAGACTATTAGCTCTTTATAGAGAGGTGCTACTATGCAGGTTAAACCCTTGCTATAAGCTGATAGAGAGGGGGTTTTTGTGTTTAGTTTATACAGTTATTTAAGATTAAAGGTAGTGCCTCTGGACAAATCTCACCTTTGGTTGCAGCTAAGCGTTAAGGATTTGGCACTGACTTGCTGCATAGATAATCCACCTATTTTGCCCTTTGTCAAGGCAGACTGTTCTGTTTAATTTTTAGTGAAGCCTAATCAGGTATTCCACTACCTGGGAACTTCTGTGAGGAGGTAAAATGCTATTTAATCTTAATAAGCTCTTAGTGATCCCTGATACAAACTGCAAACTATGTAAACTCTACAATTAGTTTCATGTTAAGCATGCAGCTGGCTGGGTTTGAACTAGTATATACCAAGCAGTAGGGGGCTGGGGAGTTAAAGGATGTATTTTTGAGCTACAGCCTCCAAAACCATGTCAGTATTATGACACTTCAGGTATTAATTGCATGTGACAGAAAGTCACCCTAAAAGCAGCATTAGCTCAAGCCCTGGCTGAGAACAAGCAGGGCTTGTAGCTGTTGTTCCAAGACTTACTTCTACCTGGAGTAGGCTGAGTTTTTCTTATGTAGGGGGAACAGCTTATTCTTTTTTTTAAATGGTATTTCACACACACCCTGACTTGTGTGTCATCACAGCAAATATCTCGAAGGAGGGTGTTGGTCTCATAACTCTGGACCTGTTACTATCACTTTTGTCAAAAATGGATGCTTATTGGGTAGCTTCACCTGGCTGTGATATATACTGCCCTTCCCCCTTGATTTATAAATAAAATTCTTGTATGTAGACCAAACAGAGATTCTCAGCATGACTATTGTATTGAGGTGGGTCTTCCAGCTAAGGAGAAGAAACAAATATACTCCAGATCATGGGCTCTGTTTGCTTTCATGCTTATTTCATATTGGGCAATAACACTTCCATGCTAATATAGATAGAAATCAAATAATTATATGGCTCTTGCTCATTTTTCACAATAAGCATACATATAATCTAATGCAAAGAACCTTTGTGATGTGCTATTTGCATTGGTATTGTTTTGGTTCCGGCTGTTGGCAGCTCACATGTTCTTAGGTAGGAGAAAGGAGGCTGGGAAGGGCAAGAAAAATTCTTCACTTCAATACGTCCAGATAGAAACCAATTTTCTGGGTAAAATAAATCAATAAATAAAAAATCCATTTACCTTTCAAGTTCTGTTTTTTATAAAGTTTAAAAAGCCATGCAGGAGGTTGTCATAAACACTGCCAAAATCTATTGTCCCAGCCCTTGGTTTCATGAAAAAAATGCTGTCCTGTTAGGATTGAAACATCAGTGTTCTGATGTCTGGGCTGAGGTAGCACTTCAGGAAGCTGTCACAAGCACACTGATTCTTTAATGCTCTTAATTTATGCTTGTATAGAGGTGTTTGGGTTTTGGTTGTTTGTTGGTTTTTTTTAATACTGGTTTTGTACTGAGTTTGCCTTAGTGAGAGTAACTATTTGATGGCCAATCAGATCACAATTTTTAATGCTGGACTGTACCTGGAGGCTTGGCTGCAGTAATCACTACCTGCATTTGCATTTTCAGTTCCTATTCTGCTGGCATGAATTTTGCCATCCTTTGTTGCCTACACAGCAGTACCCGTCTCCCGGTAGGCTTCTGTAGTTACCATAAAATACAACTTTAATTTGGATACAAAACATGAATTAAGGCTTATAAATGGACAGAATTTTTTAAGTGTTATTGTCAAAATAGAAGTAATTTTTCAGCTGTGTCTGTGTTTGATCCAAGGAGCACTCTGACAGTCTGAGCAAATTGTTCTGTTTTGGGAGCTAAACCACTCGCACTGTTCCCAGTTCTTTCTGGGGTTTGCCTGTGAGGCAATGCTGGGTGTTCAGCTGCCTGGAGCAGTTGAAAGCGGGGAAAGGAGGGGTGGGAAATTGGGCTAACCTGCTTAATTATTTACTTGGGACCCTGCCTTCCCAACAGCATCATTCCATGTCACAGAATGGAACTTTTTAGAGGGACAAGTACATGGTGTGTGAGGAAGCACTTAACTGCTTCCTCCGAGGCTCACTGCAGAGGACACAATACAGAGCAGATTGGTTTGCCATATGTCTTGGCAGCCTGTGGCTCTGCAGTGGACTAAAACAGAACACGTCCATGCCATGTTTGTGTACGGACTAATAACTCTGTGTCAGTGAACCTTGGGCTGAGTTCTGGTCATTCACTCTGCAGTGATTACAGCATCCTCTGTGCCCCCCCCCAATCTGTGGGGGAGGCATAAACTATACCATGACAGTTCCTGCTTCTCTCTACTTAGTGAATTAGCTTGCAGCCTGACCAATGGGCTCCTAAATTGCTTATTTTGTTTGCCAATTTTATTTTCCACTGGGACTATCTCATGGCTGTCCCACCTCTCAGCTTATACCTAAACTATGATTATACTTGCTTCTTCCTTCTACCTACTTCCCCAATTACTCTGCTTACTTTCAATACTCCAAATGACACGGCTGTCATGTCTACCTGAGTGCTCTGACGAGGAGTGACTCATGCGCAGAGCCTTAACTTGCACAGAAGATCAGATGATTCAGCTTTCTGCCTACCATCCAGCTAATATTAAAGGACTAGTGATGGTAAAAATCAGCTGCTGTGCTGGAAGGTGGCAATTTAGGAGGCTGGTCTCCCATTAGTGGGGAATTTAGTGCTGCAAAAAGCCCGGCACTGACCATTTAACTGTTCTTATAGCTTAATCCACAACACTTACTGCTAAGTGCTTACTGGAGTATCTCTCCAGTGAAAAAAGCTCAGACCAGTTCACATGATTTTTAGTGGGGGTCCCTGGCCACTTACCCATGACAGATGGGAAGCCGCTACTTAGAGATTGGATCCCAGGAGAACTTAATTGAAATAGTTTAACTCTACTGAAATCTTCTCAAGTAGGGACTTATTTTCCCTTCTGAATTCAAGTAATACATTAAAATGGACTAATACAAGCAAGGTCTAAGGAGGTAGCAGAGGGTGTTAAGCATGTCATGTTCAGTGTGTGGCTCACAGGACTAGTGGACATGTTTGATCAGCCAGCATTAGTGAAGGAGAAGAGAGATCTGACAGGTTTGCTAGCCTACTTTCAAAGCACTGGTAATGCTTGCTGCACTCGGTAGCTATGCGTGTTACTGGTGAACAGGGAGAATGCTGCTCTTGCTGTATTAGCTTTCTTCTACAGTGCTTTCTTCGAAGGTTTAGTGCTCCGCCACAAAGACCCACATAATTTAATGAGAAACTCATCATCTCTCTGCTCAATGCATGTCTGAATAGCAAAGGTGAGGTGGAATGAGTGCGCTTGGCTTTCTGCACGATTCTGGCTTGTTTAGCGTAGCAAGCCCAGTACACTTCTGGATAGTCCTAGATTATGCAGTGAGGTGGGGATGAACACTCTAAAGGGAAGGTACCTTAAGTATTAATATCTTTGAACGTGTCCTAAGCAGCAGGTAAATTGCACTAACTTACAAAAGGAGATTTCTCGGAGTCCTCGTGTTTTCAGTATAATAATACATCAAGAGAACAAGAGCCGTATCAGGGGGCGTAACAGAAACACAGGAAGTGTGTTCTAATACCTTCACTTAGCCTCAGTAAGAATAGCGATTGCTCTGAATTAGGTTCTGTGCAATTTCTAACAGATTTTCTCTCATACGTCCTAGGCTTCTGACTTGGCAGCTATTAATTTAAGGCTTGGGTGTAAGTCTCTGTTATCATGACCAGGCCAAGCCCTCTACTGAATGCATTTGTGTAATTTCCTTGCACTCTACTCAACCAAGAGCCTTATGATTATTTTCCCCTGTGCTGCTGGCATTAGGGTTAGTACCATCCTTGTTTCTCAGCCTGCTGCTGGCCAAGAGAACTAAGGCTAAAAAGACTCCTTAGATTCCAGTTGCAAAAAGGCCACTAATAGATGCAAAACTTTAAGACTTGGGCTGTGAGTGGTCTTGGGGGAATTCTTCTGAAGATGACAAAAAGCTATTTCCAAGTATAAGGGAGCTAAAATCTTATGACTTGCTAGGCAGCTTAATAAAATGGCTGGATAAGTGTGCCTGTGTGTGGAAATCTTACTTTAATCTCATTTCAGGGAACAGTTGGCTGAGATTTTAGTTAAAATTTAAAACAGCCTGTGACACATAGAATAGGAAAACTTTAAATTCAGAAGCTTAGAGCTTGACTAAACATTAAGCAAAAACATAGGGGTAAAATGACAAGCAATAGGTAAGCAGCCTAAGCTCTAATTCTCCAAGAATTCACGTATGCTATGTTACAGCTATCATAATATAACACGCATGCAGAAAACATTGTCTCTATGTTGCTTTGCTACCAAAGTGTTAGGTAACTTTCATCTTACTGTATAACCAAGTACTCACTCAGCTCATGTTAAAAACACTGTCACTGTATCTGTTCATGCTATCAATCCCTGTTCTTCTTGTGCAGTATGTCATACAGCTTCATAATGGATAAAAAGGCAAAACAAGTAACTGACAAACTTCCACACCATATTCAGCTATCAGCCACATGAGGTACTTCAGCTTTTGAATGTTTTTGGGCAAACTGGTAGAAGACATCTATGTGCTTGAAAGGATAAAATGCACACATTACCATCTTAAGGTCAGCTAATAGCAAATGACAGAAAATGCTTAGCTATAGTAAGGTTTTGCTATGGTAAATTTTCTGCTTTACTCTTCCTCATTTAGTGTGGTAATAAACCCCATGTTTGACAGGAAAACTGTGTCATATTATGTGAATGTCAGAAGAATGAAGGCAGGGTGGGAAAAATTATATATTCTAGAGAAATGTAACAGACTTGCTGTGAAATGCCTTACCTTCCATTAGCATCTTCTGATTTACATTTGAGATTTGGCTTTTTGGTGAAAGGTTTTATATTCCCACCTCAAGTGGATGAGTAATCTGCAACTAGTCTTGTTTTGTTTATTATAGCAATCCTGCTGCTAGCACTGCTTTTCATAATTAGACAGGATAGGAAAAGTTTAAGATCTTTTAAAAAAAACAAAAACCTTTGACAAAATATTTTCCTTGGTCCCAGCTCAGGCTACCCAGATAAATGACAGTTAGGGGAGGATAAACAGTTTCAGTCCATTCATAAGAGCTCGGCGTGCAACTTTAAGATTGGTATGTCTCCCTGGGATTGCTCATTTAAAAATGAGATATTTGCTTCTCATTGTATACTTGTTTTTCTTCATAGAAGTAAACGTCAAGAAGAAAAAAATTTTATATTGCAACTTGCTATTTTTAGTGTAGCTTTTCTTTCACAGCTCCTTTTTCCTAGCTGAAAGCCTACAGCTTCCATTGGATATTCAGGGCTTATTTTGAGGTAAGACACTCTGAGGTATTTCATATCAAATATCATCAAAATGCTGATGCATGAAAAAGTAAATAAAATACTTAAAGTTCTGCTACCTTAATTCATAAATATCCTCGGAGTTTGTACTTTAAAGTTAAAGTCTTGTATTACACAGACTGAACACTTCTGCTTATATGGGAAGCTGACATGAAGTACAAAATGAAGTTAAAACATACCTTAAAACAATTTCCATGAAGTTAATGATACTCTGATGGAATCTTGACTTAGGAAAAAGGCTGTCTTGCCTGTGGCATTTATCTTGGCAAACCCAGGTGCTCCAGTTTGTTAGCGACAGCTTCTGCGCTTCTGCCTGTCACGTACTTGAGCTTCAGTCTGGAACTTGGTGTTTGGCTGTTGTTGAAGCCTTGCTCTTTCTCTGGAAAAGGAAGCAAAGATAAGCCCTGCAACTGCAGACGTACATCATTCGTGTCTAACCTACTGAAATGTATGATGCTATGCTAAACTGTTACTGAAATTTACAGCAAAATGGGAGAATGTATTGCCACATTTTACCTTTTTAGATTAAATGACCCCTTATCTTACAATATTTCCCTGTAGGTCATACTTCGGAGCCCTCTGGTCTGTCCTGTGACTTCCTATAGACTTATAGAATCGTTTAGGTTGGATAAGATCTTTAAGGTCATCGACTCCAACCGTCAACCCAACACCACCCTGCCCACTCAACCATGTCCTCAAGTGCCTTGTCTATGTGTTTTTTGAACACCTCCAGGGATGGTGAGTCAACCACTTCCCTGGGCAGCCTGTTCCAATGCCTGACAACCCTTTCAATACAGAATTTTTTTCTAATATCCAATCTAAACCTCCCCTGGTGCAACTTGAGGCCATTCTCTCTTCTCCTATCACTAGTTACTTGATAGAAGAGAGCAGTACCCACCTTGCTACAGCCCCCTTCAGGTAGTTGTAGAGAGCAATAAGGCCTCTCCCCTCAGCCTCCTTTTCTCCAGGCTGAGCAACCCCAGTTCCCTCAGCTGCTCCTCATAAAACTTGTGCTCCAGACCCTTCACCAGCTTTGTTGCCCTTCTTCCGGCGCTTGATCCAAATCTGCGTTGAATTAAATCGACTAGAACTAAATACAACAAACGAAATGAGCCCCGAGTACTGCACAGCGTGGAAGCGTTTCATGTATTCTGTAATCTGCTGTCCTGCTTACGTGCTGTTAGGGTGCCTGCCACTTTTGTACGTCATGTTGCTGTTGCCTCCTGTTGAGCTGATAGCTTGGTACAAACCCCAGATCCTTGTCTGTAGTACTACCACATGGTCAGTGGTTCCCCTGGTTTTTTCCTGCCTCGCTGCATACTGCTGTGCAGTGTGTCCCTGTCGAATAGCATTTTGGTTTTAATCTGGTTTCCACAGGAAATGGTCTTTTGCAACCAAAATGCCTGGCTGGCAATTGGACTGCTTTGCCTGCTATTGCTTCCTCCAAAACCATCACTTTTCATTAAGGCAGAGGTCACCTGTGACCACTTCCCATTCTCCTACTACCTTACATGCCCCTCTTAATTCTTAAAAATAGCTGCTAATAGCACTTCACTGAGTTGGGAATGTTCACAGTTGAACTTCTTACATTTTTTTTAGGCAAGAACAATTTGTTTGTCTTGGTCAATAGCTTTTTCTGATCCACTGAGCCACAGGATAATCCATGCATTTGTCTCTTCTTTATTTCTAAGACACTTACAGAATGAGGTACTGCTATTTTTGCCATACCTCAGTGGCTGCATTTTGCAAGCAGGATTTTCTAACTTTCCAGCAGACCAGAGATGCTATCATTTTCCAAGGTCTCCAGGAAATTTCTGTAGTTGACCCATTACTGAGTATAAAGCTCAGGACAAGGGAAGAACAATTTTTTTAGCACTTACCACATTAAACTTTCTTTTTCCATGACAACAAGCTTCTGTTCTTCATGTCTCTGAAGGGTCCTTATCTTTGTTTCAGCTTCTAAAGCCTCAGAGGATTCTGTGATGAGATTTCACACGCACAAAAATCAAGACAACAAACCCAGATGGCTGTGCACAAAGGTGAAGCAGTGTTGGCTGGCTCCAGTGGTTACTAGACTTCCTCCATGTGGCCAACAAAAATAACTGCATTCACTTCATAATTACCTTGAATTGTTACTGCAAAAACAGAAAGTAGATTTTCCATATCCAGTGGCATGAGATTGTCCTGGTTACGCTATAAGACTTTATACTGCATATTTGTATATGGGTGTTGTTAACTGGGATTTCAACAGTATATGAGCCTCGTGTTTAAAAACCCAGTGTGTGGGACAGGGCTAGTGGAGACTCTTGCTTTACTTCTTTGCAGATTTTCCTCTGATATATTAAATAAAATAGGGAGGCCATGCCCTTATCAGATTAGCGTGTAGAAGCAAATTACTTTTATTTATCATTTTGTAATGTTTATGCATTGCATTATTTTTCCCTTTTCTTAGATGACTTATGTTTGTCTTCTGTGCCTCTCTCGATTATTTATCACTGTCTGTTTTAGCTGGCAAGTACCTTGTGAAAACACAAGGCACTGCCTTCATTTCTCCTTCCAGCCAATCCTTTTCCACCTCAGCTTCAATTTGATAAAAATCCGTGTACCTTTTCCATTTCCTGTAAGCTACAGTATTTGTATGGCAAATTCACTGTGTTTGCCACAGCCACAATGCTACAAAATTTCATTAGTGCAACTGTGATCAGACTACATAAGACAAACAGTTTTGCCTTGAGGCTGTTTGCAACTTCTTGTTCATCAGTTATGAACAAAAACTATTCCAGAGTTCATTACTGAAGAGATTGAAAGCTGTTGCTTTACAACACATTGTCAGAAAAAGAGAGAAAATCCAAGATATGTGTCCAAAGAAAAATTATAAGTTATTCCTCCTGCTTTTAGAGTAATAAGGTACCATTTCAGTTGTCTTAATGGACAGAATTATAAGTAATTGATTCACTAGAATACTGCCATTGGAATGACCCACAAGGGTTTGTACTCCTGGGTCCAAAGCCGCATATTAGTACTACCCACGTAACAATGTGTACTCGTAAAAGCCTCGCAAAAGCCTGTGTAGCCCATGAATGGTTGTGTATATATGGTGCAAAGCAGCAATAAAACCTGAACCACAGATATTCCTTCTCTGTTCTTGCACAGAGGAACAGGGCATGGAATGACAAAGAACTTCCCCCTCATACCATCAAAGACCCCTCAACCTCTCAAAAAGCCAAACGACAGAAGGCAAGCAAGGAAAGCCACCTCTATTTCATCTGCAGGGCTGCTTCATGACAGCACAGCTCCTCTTGGTCATGGGGACTGGGAACAAACACAGCGTGAGGCAAAGGCTGTCTTCCCCAAGCTGGAATGTCTTTTTTGCAACACGACCTCTGGGAAGCAAAGGATTATAGAAGAAAATTAGCGTTGATTTACAATAATAGTAGTAAAAAAGAATACATTTGTGGCCATCGTATTTGCAGAGAAATGCTGGAGAACAAGAATTTAGGTGGAACCTCAGAGAAACCAAAACAGAGGAGCCAAATACATGTTTATTTCTATTAGAGGATGAGAAGGGGCAGATGGCCTGACTTTTTCCAGACTCTTGGGATTGGGTGTATTGCTACTCTTTGCTAAAATTTTCAAAACCGGACTGGAGACCTATCAAGAGCACAAGTCTTGTGCTCACTCTGCACAGAGCAGAACTCCCATTTTATCACAGAGCAGCATTTACTCTCTGAAATCCAGCAATTAGCCTAGTGTAGCTCCATCCCTTGCTTCGTTTGCTCCAAACGTCTAACAAGTGTCAGATTACTGGCACCATCAGCTCTGTTTCTTGCTATTTCACTTCCCCTGTGTTAAACCAAGCTCCTTGTTTACTCTCATCACTAGCCGTCAGGAAAAGAACGCTTGACCGCAAGAGCCCTCGCATTTCTAACTTGGTTAATACCATTGGTTGGCAGCTTCAGAAGTGACTTAGAGCTACAGAGCAAACACTGGTGTGTTAGATTCCTCGTTACAGATTTGGGCCTCATCCCGCAGAGCATGCCAAGCCCTTCCCAGTGAAGGACGCTCCCGTGGTAAGCTCTGCTTCTCATCTAGATGGCCATCGCCCCGGGCAGGGAGAGCTTGGGCTCCTGCTCCTTACTCCCTGGAGAAACTGGCTGGGGGAAGACGAGGAAAGCGAGCCACAAAAAGTCTATTTCTTCTCACGAGCCAAGAGGGAGTGCGAGAGATGCTGAGCTTTAAATGGGGTTTTAGTGACGCAGCATCTCCTGGGATTTAGAAAGCACAGCTCCAGATCTGTGATTAAAGGAACAGTGTAAACTCCTATTGTCAAATACCTATGTTTGAATTCTGCCAACACTCTTCATCTTGGGCATGTTTGTATACAAATGCATCAGTGCCTGCTATCTTGTAAAACTGGCATTAAAACACTTTCCACAGCAGTTGACTCTGATCTCCGGCTAGTTAAAACATTTGGCATGTAATACATCTGAATAAAAATATTTTCAATCGTTTTGAAAATATGTTGGATAAAACCAGGAAAGGTAAATAAACAGTCTTTCTCCATAAGGACAGCCAAAGAGTATATACAACTATTACAGCTAGCTTGTATATACTGCTTTCTTAAAAGACACAAGCAGCCATTTTTTTCCGAAAGATTTCAGATTCTTGTTTACCTATCTTAATGTGCAGACATTTTAATGAATATGTAAAAATACAGACCCGTTACAAACATCGTACTGCTGTTGACTTCTAAAAAGGCAGAAGACACCAGAACACGATGTTTTTTTCACTACTTCACTTGTTTCAAACCTGAGGCGTATCAGAATAAATATTTTTTTACTGCGCTTGCTACCTGGAAGTAAAACACTTGCAGAGGCTTTCATGTTGTTGAATTTCATCGACAAGCAGAATATAGAAAGGCTGCAATGCTTTCCTGAGAATTAGGTGTGATTATATCAGGGAACAACAGGCAGAGACAGAAGGTAAATTAGAAACCCTATTAAGTAAAACCCAGCCAGAAGAAAGAAGGAACACCACCTGCCCTTTTAGTGTTGGTACCTAGCACTCACTTTCTTTTCCTGGGGAGAGGCCTGCCCTACGTGGAGTGACAACAGAATGTCACCTTTCATCGTTACTCCACAGACGCGGGGAAAACCATCACACCCCTCATCATCGGGTATCTGAGGAGGCAGCTGAAACCTTAGCTGCACAAAAAAGGGTCCGCTCCACGTTTCCTTTCGTAAGGAAAGAGGTGTAGCCAGCGCTTTCCTTCCTTCACACACAAGCTCACCAGGATTTGGATACTTGTGCCTTAATTTAGATTTCATTTATACCAAGGAATTTGTAAGGGTCCTAAAGGCACCTACACCCATACATTAATTTTATGCCTTCTGCCACCAATTAATTTTGCTGTTCTTTTAAGTTAGGAACACCTCATCCCCCTGCCTCTTCAGGCATGTCCATCTGGTAGATAAAAATAAATGTGGAAAAAAAATTTGAATGCTGCTTCCAAGTCAAGTTATCTGGTGTCAGCTGTAAATGTCAAGATGCCAGTGTTGGCCTGTTATGTAGACCAATACCATTTCTGTGTGAGTTGTATAATATACATGTTAGAAGTTTGTCATGGTTAAGATTTGATTTAGAATTTTGGTGCAGTGTCTCATATAACTATAGGTTCTACAGGGCAAGAAAACAGACTGTGGCCTACAAAGTTCATCTCAATCACTTAAATTTGGAATTAAGTATGTTTGGGGCATACAAATTCTGTACCTGCTTTAAATTGGTTCTTTCAGCTTCATCAAGCGGTTGAATAAAGTCTCGCATCCCATATGTTCAAGCCATCACACCAGCAAAAGCATTGCTTCTACAACACAGCAGGCATAGATACTTGTAGCTTGAAACTGAGATGACACAGTATCAAGAAAGTTTAGACTTGAAAAAAGTCTCTTTTAGAAAAAGCTTGTAGTTTTTGCCAACTGTAATCTAATAAAATATGAAATGGGAGAATTTATTTTACAGTGTGAATAAACCATGTGGGAAAAGTATTACTCACGTTTTATTGCAGGAAAACCGCAACATGGAGAGATTACAAATACCCCAAGATCACACGGGAATTCAGTAGCAGAGCTAGGAAATGAATCCAACTGTCCTGCACTTCAGCATGTTTTAAACACAGCGTAGTCCTTCGTGTTTGCAGACTCATCTCCTGATCTATGTAGCCTGTAAGCAGGGAAGTAAAATCAACTGTGGTTTAATACCAGCTGTACATGAAAATATTTAATTTTCAATGAAATGGGATTGCATTTGGATACATTCAGGCAAAAGGTTTTTGCCGCTTCAGAAAGCTTTAATTTAATCACTGTTTTTCATGGCTCAGCAATCTCACTGTTGCCTAAGTGCCAGATTACTCAAGCTGTTGAGTAAATGGATTTCTCAAGATTTCTGATTATTTTTTTTCTCAAAATAAACTGTTCAGGTTGTTGGTTTGTTTACTTGACACAACAAGGTTGGCAAGTTTACATCCTGTCTGGCCTTCTTCTCCTTTGGGAGAAGGAGGACTTAATTTATAGAGCCTGCAGAAGTTAAAAAACCTTCAGCAGTCTTACTGGTCACTTTTGTACGCCTGTGTTGTAAAATCAAACTAATAGTATTTGTTGCTTTTCCTTTCTGGGGAGGCTCAGGACATGGACTGTTAAAATAAGCCATGGAGGGATGAGTATACATAAGCTTTGCATGTATTTCAGCACACAGTATGCCCAAACTAGTCACATTTCTTCAGGTCAATTTCAAGCATAGTAAAATGACCTTTGTAAAAATATCTTTTAAGGCACATTGCAACACAAGTAAGAACATGGACTCAAACTCTTCATTCGATTGGCCTCACGCGCTGAATTATAATGGGACATACAAGTACCTCTACTTAGAAGGCAACGTCTCCTACGTGGACTTCTACCTTCACCAGCCTTCAGTGGCAGCTGTCTTCATCGTCTCTTACCTCCTGATCTTCCTGCTCTGTATGGTTGGCAACGGAGTGGTTTGCTTTATCGTCCTGAGGAGCAAACACATGCGTACGGTCACAAACCTTTTCATCTTAAACCTGGCTGTCAGCGATTTACTGGTGGGAATCTTCTGCATGCCCACCACCCTCCTGGACAACATCATTGCAGGTAGGCTGGTTCGCACCACGTGGCAGAAAGGGCTCGAGGGGGACTCGCCTGCATTTCTGAGCACTGGCCTCCCTAGGGGCCCCGAGAGCCGGGAGCGTATTTTGGAGTGGGCTCTGTAGGCATTTCAAGTCACTGGAAGTCAGAGGTGAGGAAGACAAGTCTCTAATCCACCTTCTGACTGGGGCTGTACTTGCTGACTTCTGCCTCCCTCGCCTTTAGGAAGGGATTCTCCTACTACCAGGTTGTACGTTTAGGAAGACTTGGCAGGTGCTACGAGCCAGACGCAGAGAACAATCAACTGTAGCGGTCGGTTCCCTTTCTCGTCTTGAGGTCTTGTTTTAAAGGGATGTTAAACCATAAACGTTTACTTTGCTGTTTTTTGGAACATCAGAAACTCGCCCAAGGCGTTTGGCAAAGCATTTGTTTACATAACCTCTGTCTCCCCAACCCCTGCTATGGCCTGATAGAGCAAAAGAAATGTATTAGTTCTGGGGTGGAAATTTCCTCTTATGCATATAAGCATAGCACTGCAGTGGGATGGCAGCCATTTCAATTCTCTGTGTCCTTCCAGGATGGCCGTTTGGGAGCCTGGTTTGCAAGATGAGCGGGATGGTCCAAGGAATCTCTGTTTCTGCCTCTGTCTTCACTCTAGTTGCTATTGCTGTAGACAGGTAAGATGATGCAGAGACTGTAAACTGTCGCTTCCATCTCCCTCTGGCCACCTGACCATGCTGAGGCCGACTGATTAATCCATACAACACTGCAATACATGAGATGTACTTTGCTCCTAAGGCTATTGAGCAAAACAAAATGTGGCCAGGTCTAAAGAGCAGCCATAGCAATTTAGTCCTCTGCAGGTATCTCTTAAAGATGGTACAGCTGTGCTACACCTGGCTGCCTAGAATTGGGTTGTTCCTTAGCTATTAAGCTAGACAGCAGAGGCACTAGTACCAGCTTTGGTTAAATGAAGTGGCGGAAGCAGCAGGCTGATACGGAGGCAGATCAAAATCAGGAAATTTTGACAGCAAATGTAACTTTTTAAGATTGTTTTTACCAACACAGCTCTTAAACAGAGCAACTAAATGCAACTCCACAGGTTTATGCAGGATGAGGAGATGATTCCATCTATACTTTCTAAAAAACATACAATTTAAAATGTGTGTGTGTGCTCGCCTCTTTGTTTAAGCTTTCCTTAAATGGCTTCTCCACATATGTCCCTGGGTGTCTTGGCCACAGGTTTCGATGCATCGTTTATCCATTTAAGCAGAAGCTGACCATTTCAACTGCAGTCGCCATTATAGCGGTCATCTGGATTCTGGCCATCGCAATCATGTGTCCTTCTGCAGTCATGCTGCAGGTACAAGAAGAGAAGCATTTCAGGGTCATCCTTGGCGATGGCAATGAAACCCGCCCTGTATACTGGTGCCGGGAAGACTGGCCTGACCCAGGAATGCGAAAGATCTATACAACGGTTCTGTTTGCCAACATCTATCTGGCTCCCCTGTCGCTCATTATTATCATGTATGCTAGGATAAGCATTGCTCTCTTCAACACAGCAATGCCCGTGGTGGGAAAACACAGCCAGAGGCAGCGGCACAGCGTGTCTAAGAAGAAACAAAAAGTCATCAAAATGCTCATTATTGTGGCTTTGCTTTTCACCCTGTCCTGGCTTCCCTTGTGGACTCTGATGATGCTCTCAGACTACACCAACCTTTCAGATATCCAGTTGCAGATCATCAACATTTATATCTATCCCTTTGCTCACTGGCTGGCCTTTTTCAACAGCAGCATCAACCCCATCATCTACGGTTTCTTTAATGAAAACTTTCGCCGAGGATTTCAGGCAGCCTTCAAACTTCAGCTCTGCTCCGGGGAGATCATTCACAGGGAGGTCTATTCTCAGCGAGGCCAAAGCAATGCCATTTTGCCAGCTGCCAACTGCCAGACAGCCCAGGATCAAGCTTGTCAAAATGCTAAGGAGGAGGGGAAGACAGTTAAGAAAGGAAATTGGGTGAATAACCAGCAGGATTTGATAATGGAGGATCTAGAAGAGCCCTGCAACGATGAAATTAAGTGAAACATGCTATGAACTACCTAAACAGTTTATGCCTAGTAGAGTTTATTTATTGTGTTGTGAAACTCATGCTCTGCAAGCCCTTTCTGACAAAAAAGTCAATATGTTTCTGTTTTGAAGGAGATAAGTAACTTGCATAATATCTGAACGCTTGATGTAAGCAGGAAAGCAAATTCAGCCCTTTGTGTTACCAGCTTAAACCAGCGGCACCTCCCCTGCAGTCCCTGATGACTCATTGCTCTTGAACTGGGCTGGAGCAGAGATGTGATTAAAATGGGATTACCTTCCATTTATTGTGACATAAGAGAAAAGGAGAACTATAGTTATTGACTCGGATACAATTACTCTGGATACTCACTGATGAAGAGGACAACATTCATTCATTTTCTTCTGTGAATCTCTCAGAGCAGCCGAAACAGGGTTGCTTGAACAATATTTACGGTAATGTTTCAGCATGTGAGGCTAGTTGTTGTTAATACCTACAATTTTCTTCGATATCAGAGAGTGGAAACATCGCTGCTGTTTGTAGCATCCAGCTAGACTGTGGAGCTGGAAAAAGGAGGATATCACAAGACTGGCCAGGGCCCTGAGCGTATGGCCCCTCCGGGGGGTTCGACTTTTGGGGCTCAGGGCAGCTCCGAGCCAGTGCATCTGAGGGTGTCCCTCTTCTTGCATTAAGAAATAATTTTATCTGTAGACCAAAATACCTGCTAATGAGATTTATAAAAAAGTCCTCCACCAAAAGAAAGACTAATCCAGTAAACCCACTTCTTGATTTAACATGAATTCCTCTTTGTTCGGCAATGGATCCTTGGTACTACTCTTTTAGCTTCTTCTGTGAAGCGTAAGCCTGTTCCTTGAACTTGTCAATCTGTTATTCTGTAACTCTCATTAACTGAAATATTGGTGATACAGTCTGAATATTTGAACTGAAGTCACTGGTTCCTGGGTCTTCTTTTGGTTGATACTCATGTTGCTTCTGCCTGGACATTTTGAACGCCAGCTGGTTCCTACCCAAATAACAACAAGTCATCACTGACATCTTCAGTCACATACCATTTATTCCCCTTTCTGGTTGCCCCTCTTGTTAATTCTGTGACAGTAATTATTGTTGCAGCTAGAGAAGTAAATTGGAGTGAAAATTTGAGAAATAAAGGATAAAAAATGGCTTTTGTGGTACATTTTTGGGGGGAACTCAATTCTATTTGGGGGGGTAGAAGTCACCTAAAAAGACTGCAATTTCAATACTAGCAGGAGATAAAACACCTTTAGGGCCCATTCAATCTGACAGAACTCAACAGGTACAGAAAGCAACCTTGGAAGCATCTCACCGAGGCTCCTGGAATCAGTGAGGAATGGGGGCCAGCACAAGGACGAGCCTACACAGATCTGCTACTGGATTAGACCCTCACCATGCCTTATCCTGGGAGGGTTTATAGAGGCCAAACACCAGGTAAGGTCATTCCCCCATGCAGTCCTTCTTCAGGTAAATTGGAGTACCTTTCAGATCGTGACAAATTTGCACAATTAAGGAAAACTGACAACTTTTCAAGCTGTGTCGTCCCCAGCTATGTTCCTTACCAGAAAATAAGGAAAACATTTGGGGACTAATGGGAAGAAAAGCTGCTGGAACAGCTCTGATTTCGCAGATGGTTTTTATAATGCATTTTATCTAAGGCTGGGATTTTCAAAGGATCTAATCAAATATGCATACCTGATCCTGTTGTGCTCTATTGAAAACCCCATCACAAAGGTTTTCGGAGCTCCAGGTATTCCACACTTCCTGCACCCCTTTCCATCCAGTCCTTTGTCCTTCACTTGTTGTTTGAGAAAATGAGACCTGTTTTGCCTGTCAAAGTTTGCCTTGCCTGGATTCCCAAAGCTTATTGCTATGTCCATACTCGGACCGATACTATCTAATATCTTCATCAGCGACACGGACACTGGGATTGAGCGCACCCTCAGCAAGTTTGCCAACGACACCAAGATGTGCGATGCGGTCGATGTGCCGGAGGGAAGGGATGCCATCCAGAGGGACCTTGACAGGCTTGAGAGGTTTGCCTGAGCAAACCTCATGAAGTTCAACAAAGCCAAGTGCGAGGTCCTACACGTGGGTCGGGAGAATCCCAAGCACAAATACAGGCTGGGCGATGGGTGGATGGAGAGCAGCCCTGAGGAGAAGGACTTGGGGGTGTTGGTGGATGTTAAATTGGACCTGAGCTGGCAATGTGTGCTTGCAGCCCAGAAAGCCAAGCATATCTTGGGCTGCATAAAGAAAAGCGTGGCTGCTATACCTTTTGCAGGGCATGCCGTGTATTGATTTTAGAGTAATATTTAATATGCTCATACCTGAGGCAGTGTTCTTGTTGTTGTAGGTGGGGTTTTTTCTTAAAAAGCTTTTGCCAAAGACGTGTTTTCCTGATTAAAACTAAGGACCAGATGAGCTCCAGAGATCCTGTCCAACCTGTATCATTTTGTGCTTCCGAATGATTCAGCGATGTTTCGAGAATATTTTTAAGTGTAAGTATATGCTCATGTTCATCCCTGTTCAGTAAAACACTCAGAAAAAAATGTACTCAAAATGAGTGCAAGGAAGACATAAAAATGCCCCGAAGCGTTTGGCTGAAGCTAGTGATTCTCAAGACAGCCTTAACATTTCACTGCAGAAAAAGGATGCTGAAGTAAAAGGCATCAAATGGTTTGCCTTCACTAGACACTGTCCTGTGCTAAACGCAGAAGTTATGCTTGTAAGACAATTTCAAAATTTAAAACTTCTGCTTTTTAAAAACTGAAGTCCAGAACATTCTCTGAATGCCACCCTGAAACAACAAACCCCGCTGTGGCAGATCTGTAACTACCTATAACAAAAAATGTAAAAAAAGTTTAAAAAAAAATAGTTTAAAAAGCAACGTTTCATCCTGGAAACACTGTCTGATGAAGTAATTAGCCTTTGCAGAAGGAACTGAAGGGGCACTGACAAAAGGAAAAGAAACTTCTATAGGCTGACAGGATGTCATAAAGTATTGCAATTTTTTAGGAGTACAGTACACTTTCTAGTTGGACACACAGTTATCAACATTTTCCCATTTGCCCTACATAAAAGGCACATTTGTAAGACAACATCAGTGAGCACAGCTTGTCCTCTGGATTCCTGACAATCCTTGCCACAATTAGATAATTATTTAATGTACTGCTTTTTCTTCTATTGTGATTCCAGTAGCACTAATGAAAAGTCAGCATGTTAGGTTATGGGCTTCACAACCGCACAGCCGTTTAGACGTCACTGCACTTTCAATAGGTAGCTGAGAGTTTAATCATAAAACCTCAAGGTTTACCAAACTGAGCTGTTTTCAAGAGACGCCCTTATTTCCCCTCATTTCACGAGCACAGAACAATTCCCACTAGCAGCAATTCCGGATTATTCTAACACCTGACCTGCCTTAACCCTCTCCAAGTGTCTGCTTTACATCTACTCAAGTCACAAGCTTCTCCAACAACTGCTTTGTTTCACAAAAGCAGGAGGAGGCCTAGGTGTCTACTTAGGTTTCTACTGTTCATGCCCAGGATGCTCACAAGCAGGCTTTTAAGACATACCTAAATGACTTTTTCAGCAGCACTGACTGATTCAAAAACCAGAGTATCTGGTGGTACTTCATTAGACACTTGTTTTTCATATAGGATCTGTACAGGGAACTTGATGCCACTTGCTTGTCCTCAGGACCACTAGCATTCATGAGTTACAACCCACGGCTCAGAGGACCACAGACCTCAAAGCACAACAGATACGGCTATCATTTATCAAGAAAACCCCAAATAATAAACATATGCCTTCCACTCTCAAACTCAAATAGAATTAAACGTCCTTTGTTTGCCACAGGCAAGGTACTAATTTTCCAGAGTCTCATGTTTTATAACCTGCCTGGTCACATTATTCCT
Source organism: Haliaeetus albicilla (assembly GCF_947461875.1). NCBI lineage: Eukaryota > Metazoa > Chordata > Aves > Accipitriformes > Accipitridae > Haliaeetus > Haliaeetus albicilla. Next base: position 8,230,536 of record NC_091483.1, on the reverse strand, counting down.
AAATGCTTACAATTCCCACACATTAAGCATCCTCGTTAGCCTAAATGCCATTGATTCATCTTCTTGTACTGCTCTGCTTTTAGACAAACATCTTAAATTACTGTTAAATAACTTGGAAATCCAAGTCAACAAATCCCTAACTGAAACCTGTAAGCATATTTCTTTATCTACATTTGGGCCTGATAGCATTTTTAAAATAGGCTCTGAATGCAAATAGACTGTGTTGTTCAAACGAATAGCAGTTTTAAATTATTATAAATACATTTGTATTTTTTGTGGTTTACTGGACATTCCTATGCTGCCTACGGATGAAATACAGCAGAGCAAGCCAGCTATACAACACTGTTGTCGCCAAATTTGATACTGCCATACAGGCTCTTCTTAGAAGCTGTTGTTAAGTTTCTTTCCACTCCTCCCTCCCTCTGCAGGCATCCCCATTTAGGTAGAATAATAAATTGCTGGTATGTCTGCTCTAACTCCCTGTAGTGGCAGTGCTCCCACAGAACAATCATTTGGACTGTATTCAGGATCAAGAAAACTTCAACAAACGCGTGGAACTGGATGAACACCTCTCTGGAAAAATACAAGAATAAAGAACTGTAGGGGAGTTGGTAGTTAATGGATGAGACAATAGCCTCAAAAGAAAACTTTCCCTATGATGAAGAATAATATGAAACCATTACTGGTTGCGTCAAGAGCTCTTTACTGACGTGGAAAGGAAATTGCCTGGAACAGGAAAAAGATCATGTTAAAATAGAGATTGGTTTGGAAGCTGAGGCACATTACTAAATAGGGAGGTAAAGTACGTAGATGACAGGGATATGGTTAAAATCCTCAATATATCATGTTGCCTCAGCTTCTCTTTTAAAGAAAAAGTTTAAGCGTGTCCTCAGGCAGGACACAGGGGACATGAAGAGATAAAGATCGTTACGCAGCCATTACAAACTGCAACTGAAATACTTGGGTATTGATTGTCTGGCAGCCTCTTCAGAATTTACTAACTTACGGATGTTGTAAAGACCAAACTCCCAAACGGAGAGGTATAAATATATCGGCTTATCCAGAAGGTTTCTGAAGCGGGTCCAACAGCAGCCGAACTGCTAAGGCCTTCACGCTTCCCCTTGCGATACAGGGAACGCCGTCAGTGAGAGTACGGTGAGATTGCCTCCATCGTTCTTCTTCCTCTGCGGATTGAGTGACTCGTGTACTTTTAAAAATCAGTGTCTAAAGTACAATTTTTTTATCACACGCTGATTATTAAGAATTTGACCTGATCCGCAGAGGGTCCAGGTGACTGAAAAGTCTAGGTAAATGAAATTTTATGTAATAGGAAAGCTATACTAACTGCTTGAAATGCTGTGTAATGAAAAGCTACACTGCTTGCTAAAATCTTTATATAATGATAAAACTCTAATTATAGCTACAGTCCTGCAGTCAGTTGTTCTCATTCTACCAAGCATCCTCAAAAGAACCTGCCTGTCCCCATAGCATCAGGTGACAAAACCCCAGAAAACCACCCTCCCAAAAAGCTAGCGGGGATTTGCGAGGTACGAATCACCTCAAACTCATCGCGCCACAATCACATTTAAACGCGGGACCAGGCCCTCACTGTCTGGGTGTGCTATGTCATACCCGGCTTTACCAACCTTGCTTGATGTCAGACCTTCCTCACTGCTCCCGGCTGCTCCGGCAATTCCCGGGCTGTGGGTGACCCTGGGCAGGACCAGCTCTGCTCTTCTCATTTGGACGCCACAGGGCCATGCCCTTGTTTGGGAGGTCCCTGTCCCACTGTCACCCTTGGGTCCTGGCTTGCCTCCCTTGTGGGGCAGCTTGCCTGCTCCTGCTCCTCCCGGCATCATAAAAGAAAACGGTCACGTATAAACTGTATTGAGAAGAGTACACGTTTTACAGTGCTTTCTGTTTACTTGAGTGACCTAAGGAAGGGTGCTATGAAGGAAATCACTTTAAGTCGGTGACACTGGACACTGACTCAAAAAACTGTTCAAAACTTACTTATCACTTTTTCATTTTCAATGGAAGATACTTCAATTTGTGACCACACCAAGGTCTGTCCAAGATCAAATACACTAAAATATTTTTACCAGTTACATCAATCATGCAAAATATCCTCTTCAGTACAAAAGTGATTTAGTCCTGAAAACACTTGACAGCTTATAAGACCAAGTAATGAAACTTATTTTACACAACGCTAGCTTTAGGAGAGGGTACAACATCCCTGCTCAAAGACACAAATTGTCCAAAATCAGCAAGGATTAAGTGTTGCATGGAAGACAGCCAAGTGAAATGTAAAAATACAACATGGGATTACTTTAGATAACAATATTGCAAAATAGATCTGGGGGTTTTGGAGAACAGTGAAACTGTAGTAACAGTGGTGGTGTTGCAAAAAGAAAGGCTAATATTAACTGCTGGGAATATTATCAGGACCGTCATTCTACTCTTTTCAGCACTAGTATGATTTGTGTTGGGCACTGCAATTTCAGGAAGCTGAGAACAGACTCAAAAGAAGTCTAAAACACAGCAAGAGGGAGGAGAAGAGGCTTAGAGAGTATCACTGCAAAAAAAGTCCTTAATCATGGAAAATCTTTAACTTCATCAAAGACTTATGCTTTCTAAGAAAGAGAAGATGGGAGGGGGGTGAAGGACAAAATACAGTGTTCTTCCAATATTTAAGGATTCTTGCAGAGGAAATAGCAAACAATTATCTTTTCTTTGCATGGAGGGTACATAGAGATGGAAGATACTTAAATATGGAACAGTTTAAACTTTAAACATGGTTCAGATCTGGACCTGATTGGTTAGGAACAAAAAATAAAAGAATCTGTAAATCCCTTATTGAATCTCGCTCCCCACCCCCCCCGCCCGAAAAAAACCAACCCAAATCCAAAACCCCCCGAACAATTAAAAAGTTACATCTATTTCATGGAGGGGCAATAGTTCAAGCCAAAATGACAGTATTAGCTTTCAAGGTCAGTGTAAACTCTGTTGGATTTTTTTTTGGTTTTTTAAGAAAAGAGGGTGTAGAAAGGGAGCGGCTGAGCTAACCCTAAATTTCTGCCTGTGTGCACAGAGATATAGCGTAAGAGGCAGAAAGCTGAGACCAGTTTAAAGGAACGTATACACACTCTTAGGGGTCTAGTGTTTGAGCCAGGTGGGTGATGGGAGGTATGGTGTGCCGAACCTTCCTTTGCTCAAGTGAGAGAAGCTGGTGGTTTTGGAACTGATGGATTCTAGCTCTCTTGTTCTTAGCGACTCACCTCTGTTGGGACATAAACTGCAAAAGGAAGGCAGAATGAAGAATAAAGAGCAGGAAACAATGCAGACGATAACACAGGTAACTGAGCACAAAGAGACTGACATTAAGGATATAGAAGGGAAATAGTTTCCGAGGGAGGTTTTTGCGGAGGGAAGGCATTTGGCAGCTGTTAGTGTTTACAAAAAGCAAAGTAAAGAGCTTAGCAATATGAGAGAGGTGCAAGAGATGGGGCTGGAAGCATTGAGGTAACTGGAGTAATGACAGAGACCTGTGATGAGAGAGGCTGCAGTTAGTTAGAGGCCCTGGAACTGCAAATAAAAACTCTATTTGATTATGGAAAAAGTAAAAAGGACTTTGAAGAGGAGGAGAGACAGGTGAACTGGGAGGTGAAAACAGCTAGACAGCAAGTGGATTTTTCAATAGTCCAAGCAAGTAAAAATGTTTTTAAAGGTAATAAAAAGATCTTGCCAAAACCTCTTTCCATTCCCATACAAAAATAAAATTATAGGCAATCTCCATGAACCTCAGGAACTCAAGATGCAGAAGCAGTCCATGTGTAATACATCTCTTTCACTTTTAGGCCAGCTCAGCATTCAAATGAAGAACCGGTATTGGTAGATTTACTACTAGTTTTTATCCCACATAAGAGAAAACTAAACAAAACTGAACTGTACTTACTGGATCAAACCTAACTGATTCTTCATAGTCCATTAGTTCATGGAAAATAAAGTTACTTTCTGCCTAAAGCTTTGATTCTGCAGATCAGGTGACACCACATATTACTGTAGAATACCGAAGTCCTAAATTCCATCAAAATGTGAAGGATTTCCTGCCACAGAGCAGACTTGACCTAGAAAACTGCCCAAGTCAAACAGAATGGACAAGAAATCTCTTTGCAGCTACTAAAGACACCTCTCTGGAACTGCCAAGTTCTGCGCCCTGCAAATGTGAATTCTTTGTAACCTCACTGATCCGAATCATGCTGGAGAAGTCCACGTCCATGACTGCAGCCACTTTTCAGGTGATAAAAATGGTGAGGTGCTTTGTTCCTTGGGCATTGCTTTGAGACTCTCAGCAGGCTCCAAAAGCGTGGAGGCAGCTTAGCCACAAGTCGGTTTTGAAAATCTTGTCACGAATTGCTCTTCAGTGAGAGGAAACTGATTCTGTGTCATTGTAGTTTTCACCTGCCTGTGGTGATGAGAGAGACAGCATGGGAACTTTTATCAAAATCCCAGGCAGACACATCTTCAGAAGGCTCCTCTGATGCAGAGAATTTCTTTATTTCAGCATTCCTTTAGCAGACAACTCATTTAACGAGTTCCCTGTTTATCAGTGCCCCACACCACAGTACAGTAATAAGCGATTGACTGCAAGGCTGTGGCAGAATCCTCCTGGCCCATCTTTTGGTTCAGATCTTTTCTTTTTACTGTGGCTCTGCTGCTGTCCTGTCACCAGAGGAAGAAGAAAAATCCTCAATGACTGGGAAAAGGTATGCACCTGTCAACACATAAGTTCTCTGAAGAACAGGGCATGGAAGTAACAGCTGTATTTGTATTTCTCTAACCTCCTGCTTTCTCACCACAGTATATTTTAGACTTGGCATCAGGCAAGCTTCAGTTTCCAGGGATTAATTTCTTCTATCAGCTTGGGTTAAACAGAACTGAACACTATATACATTCTGGCATTAAACAGTGTATAGCACTCTGGTCTGAATTTGCAGCAGCAGCTGACAACCAGAAAGAACTGCCTGAAAACTATAAAGACTATTTGTCCCACTATGGGCAAGAAGCTTTCTTAGAGTCTTCAGTCTCAAAGATGACCATAGACATGTTTTCTGTGAAAGGAGAGAATTAAAAAAGCAAGAAAGAGGAAGAAAAATTTCCTCCAGCTATACTATACCTTCACAATTTTAATAAAGAAATTTTTGAAAACCAGGGAGTGTATGTGGTTTACCCACTCTGTAAAGCTGCCTGTGCTGTGGTTTGATAAACGCTCTCAGTTTGCAAATACTGAGCTTTCCAACAGCTGTCAGGATACAAAGATAGAATCATCGGCTGTTCTGGGGATTGTAGTGACAGCAACCACCTCCCAAAAAGATGAATTAATTTGGGTGTCACCAAACATCTGGTGGCATGATTACACATCCCTCTCTTACCCAGTACTGCCTTGAAATAATTCACATGGCTAACAGTTCCCCTGAGCTTTGAATTAACCACTGGGTCCCACGTAACCCCAGTTCCCCCCTCCTCACCATATACACGCACAGACATGCTCCTCCTGCCCTCCGGGTACGTTGTGGCTGTGGCTGGAGGAGGTGGAGCAAGGAGTTCAGCAGAGGAGCAGCACCTTGTGTTTCCTTACCATGTCCTGCTCCCAAAGTGTTGCTCTACTACAGGGGTCTTCCAGACGTTCAGACGGGGACTGTCATGGTCAAGACAGACCTTTAGAAGAGCTGGAAGAGACTTGCCCTTGCTGAAGACAGAGAAAAAGCCTCCAGATAAGTATTTGTGCTCTAATCTGGTAGACAATGCTTACAGATGTTAAAAACCTCATAACTGATATCAGTCATTCCTGCCTATTTGATTAACAAGAAATCAAGTCTTCAGCCACATGTGCCAGACTAGCAGATGCAACACAGAAATAACTCTCTAATCTCCCCTTCGCAGTGCTCAGCAGCATGCCTTTTTTCACCAAGGCAATAATGACTGTTTCATCTCCCTGGACACGTGCCTCCAAAGCTGTCAGCACCCTGGCTCCATAAACGGAAGAAAAACATCTGTTCCCACAGCTTGGCCAAGGGCTCAGACTGCATTTCTGGCCCTTGACTTCAATCCTCATCTCTAACAAACTGTTTTGTGCAGTAATAGAAATATTCTTCTATCCCACACTCTGGACCTTCCACAAACAGTCAAGACAGGCAGTAATGGACAAAGATCCCACGAAGCCTGCTTTCTTTAGTTTACAGGGTATGGTGGTAAGCAGGCTGATGTCAGAGTCCTGCTGGTAGAATGGCTTTCATCGCATTTGCCCAAGGGACTGCAGGAGCACCAGACATCAGGGGACACCACGGATGGTAAATCATAGCCTTTGCCACTTGTTTGGCATGTGCCTGCACACGTGTTTGTTCTGTGGCACTGTCACTGCTCTACCCTAACAGCCAACTTACCTGGAAAGATGCGGGAGGAAGGCTTAAGGGACGAACATGGCATTTGCAGAAGAGAAATTCTTTCCAATCCATTGTAAGGCTCGCTCTCTCGAAGTGGTGGAAAACACTATTCCCTATGTCCAGTCGCTGCACCACAACTTTCTGTGCTGGGCTAGACCTCCAGGCTCAGGACACCTGCTTAGAAAGAGTCACTTGCTTAGAAACAGATTCCTGCACAAACTGGAGGAAACACACAGCTGGTGACAAAGCTAAAATTTCTCTACAAAGGGACAGCAGAGCAAAACTACACTGACAAAGGCCCTGCACCTTGCTGCAGCGTTTCAACACTGTCAGAAAACCCTTCCCCCTCTCTGTTTTCTGTTGCTTATTAGCAAAAATCTCTCCTGCACCATGCCTGAGGCTGGAATTTTATAGTTGGACACCCTGTTCCTGATACCTCACTCAAGACCCTGGGGATACTGCTATCAGCAGTGATTTCCAGGACACTTTCCCTCCAGCTGCCATCTGTGACTTAGCCTGCTGTTGCACCACCGCAGACCTCTGGGACTGAGCTGTCTCTCTTTACTACAAAAATGTGCTGCCTGGAATTCTCCTTCCTATGGTCTCCTTCTTCTCAGTCTCACAAGCAGCTCTCTTCTGGGGACTTGCACTCACTTGGCATCATTTTCTGTCTAAACCCATGTCATAAAAATAACCCTTCAGCATTCGCATGTACTCTAAACGAGATTCCATCCTGCCTTTTCAAGTTTATCACAACCTCTGCAGCCTTCATCTCGCTGTCACCGTTCAGGAATATCTTCATGACTTGAGGCTAAACAGGATGAGGTAATTCCTTTTCACCGTGCTCTTTAATTGCTGATAAAAGGCAATCTCTTCAGGAAACGTTTTTCCTCACAGGGTTTTTAAAACTGCCAATCACGGCTGTTAGAGACAATGGTTTCTTTTATAGTTATCCTAGAAGGCGTCTCTGAATTCTGCCTCCCTAAAGAAGAGAATTGCTCCGCTTGGGTCAAGAGACCGGACCTGGTGGCATCAGCCAAGAACTGTATACCTTCAGGCAAGGCACTCCAGATTTAGGCTCCAGCTGCCTGTTTTCTGGCAGAAAAGTGGATCAGCCTGGAAAGAGTCTCATACCATTCACAGGTGTTTTAAGGACAGTACATGGTCAGCAAGCTCTAGAAACCACACTGTGCCTTACTACAGCTGGGTGGAGGGAGACAACATTTAAACCTGCGATAATAAAGATGAAAGCCATGCTCTTTCAGTGAAAAATCATATCAGGACTCTGGCCTTGGATTCTCCTTACCAAAGTTCTTGAAGCACAGAAAGGGCTTCCCAGTGCAAACACAGTGTCTCCGAAGTTTCTGTTCTGTAGCACTGAAACTGAATGTGAAGTTGGAGCAGCTCCAATGGGGCAGGTGCTCTTCTTCTTCTGACCTGATCGGGACCTGGAACAAGAGCAGCAGTGATTACCACAGCATCGTATGGATGGGCGCAGCCACATTACGACACCGCGGACCCTCGCCCCACCAAGTAGGGACATTGCGGGGCATTCAGACTAAAAGATGTATGCGGACAAAGCCGTGACTGAAGGGGTTAATAGGACCAGCACACACTTGCTGACCACCAAAAATTACTCGAGTCCACGTATCGTATCACCTCTGAGTTCCTCAATATGTCACATCTCCGGGACTCCCGTTAAAGTGTCCTGCTTTACACTTGTCCCCCTGCTAGAAGTAGTTCCAAAGCAAGTGTACTTTTAAGAGCTCAGAATCCAAAAGACAAATAAAAAGAACCCAATGCTGCTTTGTTTTTTAGAGAGAAACAAACCGAGGATTTCCCAACATTTCTCCTTCCCTCTGCACACTCTGAACCAACGCTGACGTGCTCTTCTGGGCTTGCTCTCTCCGGCACTCTCGTCGTTAATTTACCTGTGGCCTCTCCGTCACGAGATTTTGGGTGCCAGGGCTCTTTCTCATCAGGCATCTGTATGTTGCCTAGTGAAAGAGGTCCTCTTTCACACATGACATTTGTAGGCATACTGTTAATATTAACAACTGACTCATTGCTATACTGCTAAGTATTAAGGGACAATTTTGCCATCTTCCAAAAATTGAATATTTCATTGCCTGTCTCATTTGAAAAATAAACAGAACCTGTCATAGGCATTGATACTAAAATGATTCAAAAACCACTTAGCACACACCCTCCCTTTAGACACTAATTGCTCTCCCATTCTGCCGAGAATAAGAAGCAAAGAGCTAAAATTTCTGCCATAAGGTAAAGACAATGTTATAAAAGATTAAGCTGATGTAAGAAAAAAAAAAAAAAAAGGACGCTAATTGGCAGAATTACACTGACAAGGAAAGTAAACATTATTGCTGGATATTGAAAAAACAGGTCATTAAAATGAAATGATGCAAAGCCAGCAGAATATGAAGGGAGTAAAGCGAATTATGCAGTAATAAATGTGTCAAAATCCTTAGCAATGATGCTGCTGTGTTCTGTTTGCTTTTCCATTGCTTGTTTTTGTTTACTAAATGAAAATAAAATAGTTTTCCTCTAAATTACTATTAGACAACATCAATTTCTTTACAAGCTCTTAACTTCAAAAGAAAAACATATTCCACTGAAGCCTGGCTTTGTAAGCTGCTCTTATTGATTTTTAAACTCCTTTCTAAATCAAAAAAAAAAAAAAAAAAAAGAAGTGTTAAAAAGTCTTCAAAACCAACCATGTATGCAATTGTCAAGCAGTTCCTGCAGAGAAGATGAAGAGAAATATCAGATACAAGCCATGCCACTTACGGTACCCAGTTAATACTTAAGTGAGAGCAGCAATGAGAAAATTGTAAACAGGAGATAATGGAACTGCTAATTGCAGTACAGACTGTTTGAATTTACACTAGTGTAATGGAAATCCTGTGCTTTAAGAGAAATTTAAGTTTCTCCCTTACAATCAACATGTTATCTATAAATTTTAAAAACCTAATGCAGTCTCTTTATTTGGGGGGGGGGTATAGTTGGACGGACAATGCAATTTTCATTGAAAAAAAAAGACTTTTAGGAAGATTTAGCCTCTTTTGTCAGATGAGAATTACTGTTATGAGAGCTCTCCTAACACCTCTGTCAAGACTCAGCTATATGCTGCGCCAACATCTTCTCCGAAGGACAGATTACGATCTACCATCCTACCTCCAGAAACATTCAGGAGAGAGGACATCTGTGTATTTATGCAGTTCTCTAATGCTGGAGGAATCTGTAACAGTTAAGTTTACACACTGACCATTGTGTCTGGGGACAGAAGGAGGAGAAATAATTTCTTAGAAACTAAACACCAAGCACTTACTCATTATAGTCAGTTACCAACATAATAACATGCGTGCACAACCACGTCCAAAAGTCCTGCTAGAAAAAGATCTCATGTGTGCGCGTGTGGATGCAAAAACATTGCATGGATGCGAAATGAATCCTCCTAGCTGCAAATAAAGCTCATTAACTGACACTAGTCATCTCTGCAGACATTGCATTTCAGGGGCCAGAGAGACCGCAGCAAAGTCTCAACTGAGGAGGGAAAAAAGGGTTGTCAGCTTTCAGCTCACCCTGGTAGAGGCCCACAGGATCAGTGCTAGCTGGGAATGCCGACAACATCAGGAGAGAGTAGACTGAAAGTACTCATCAAGGTTAATTTTCATAGCAAAGGAGATTTTTGGTAAATAAAATATTTGCTTTGTGAAAGTTGACCTCATTTTGCAGAATTGCTAACTACACCCCATCTGTAGTCACAAGCCATCATTCCCATGGGTTCAACAAGGGCAGAGACAACTTCTGCACTGTGGGAGATGCACTTGCGCAGGAACCTGGCCTCAAGAAGAAACCAAGGGCAATGAGAGTCCTGTGTTGCAGTTCTTATGGCATGCCACGGGGACATTTCCCAACGGAAAATTTGCATCTTGGAAGTTTTCAGCTAAGAATTTGAAACCCTTTGAATTTTGCTCAGTTGCTTCCTGCTCCAAACACACAGAAAACCATTTGCTACCCTGACTACCCCACACCGGTCCTGGGCGTGAGAGTGGGCTTTACCTGTTTGTGAATCTCTGCTCTTTCACAGCTAAACAGGCTGGAAATTTGTGAATCAACAACGTGACACGGTAAGTGCCAGACGGGGGCACTAACTGATATCTGATACAGACTGATACACTGCACCGAGGAGCAGAATTACAGACTCCGTAAACTTCTCTCTATAACATCTGAGAGGAAAAAAACCCAGTACTTATAGAGAGAAATGTTTCACAGCCTGGATGACCTTCATGCAGGTGACAAAACATTCATGAGCTTCATGTACTGAAATCCAGACACATAATGGAGATGTTACTGGTTTTATTATACCTGTTTCAAAAAGGAAATAGGAAAGAAATAGATAATTGAGACTCACTCACAAACACTGGACTAGATATCCAACAGCACAAGTCCATTTTCAGGAAAGAATGTCAGACTGGCTTAAAATAACTGGCTTGCTATAATGTACATTAAACAAACAGAAGAAGAGGAAAGTCCATCTTAATACCAACCATAAGCTAGGAGCTGTAAGGAATTCATGCAGCAGGTGAAATGACATAAGGGAATACCCATAAATTCAAAACCGGAAACAGAAGATCTATCAGCAGAAAGGCAGAAAAAGGGAAAGTTTTCAAGAAACACCTCTGCAACCTAATTATTTCCAATCATCCAAGCGAGAAGAGTAGTAACTGGTAGCTATTAAAGCTTTACATTTTTAAGATCCAAATAATTTATACTAATGAGTTTTAGGAGAGATGAAGCGCCCTCTGAATTGCACAGAATGCCACTCAGCTACATATTAGAAAGGTAGAGAGCAGGAGCCGAGCACCAGCCTGAGAAGGAGGGCATACGCGAGAAGGCTCTTTGAAGGAGGAGTGATGTTGTGGACTGCTGGACTTGGGAAGGTACCAGCTACGAAAGGACAGGGAAAGCGTCAGGCTCCAGCACAGACTCTGACCTTATTACAGGAGATTATCCCCTGATTTAGCACAACCGTCTCTATGGCCATGCTCTCACCCAGCAGCTCCCCTGTTTTTGTGAAGTGTACTCCTGTCACCTGTATTCAGGTCTTAGCCTAGTCCTGAATCTAGTCTAAATGTCTTTTATTTTCTCTTGTTTTTCTGGTCACCTTTACTTTTACTTAATACTTCATGGCTTTGGTGCTTCTTGGAAATCTGAGAACAATTTGCACTGGCAAGGAAAGAAAACAGCTTTCCTCACAGAAGCGACACAGAAGGAGCTGGTGGTCTATGCAACAACAGGCATCTCTGCACACCTTTAGCTAGCAGTGCCCAGAAATTTAAGGCACCTCGGTGGGCTAGAGGACAAAAATAGTAACAGAATTGTGTCTTTGAGGTGCTTTATGCCTTTTTCAGCAGCGAGGAGGTAGTTGAGCTGGCTCTGCACCCAAAACCAGCCAGCTCAGTTTCTGTGTCACCTGCCCATTGCACCTCTCTCTGTCACAAAGTAAGGAGAAATAACTGTAAGTGCAAGGAAGATGCTGGAACTATCAGCCCCAAATCACAGTAGCCCTCTAAGTGCTAGTTAAACTAGTTTTACACCTGGGGGTTAAACTGCCACGCGCATCGACAATCACAGATACTTGTGCTGAAAGAATAAACATGTACATCTGGCTGCATACGGATACCTTCACTTGAAAATGTGATCTAGTACTAACTATCAGAGCAAGCAGAAAGAATTCCTTGCCTAGGACTCCCTGGCCTGCCTTCTACTGCCTAATAGCTGTCAGGCGGAAAGAAACCATCAGAAATAGGAACAGCCCAGTCATTAGACTCTGCCATGGCTTAATTTTTTTAACTGCAACCCATCTGAGACCCAACATGACTCTTACCATCCTATGATAGTTTTAAGAACTGCAGTTGAGCAGATTGACCGTCCATTGCAGTAAGAACACAGCACGCTTCCAGAGAGACAATTTCATTATCAAAAAAAAAAAAAAAAAAGAAAAAAGAAAAACTGAAGAAAAGTGTGATTTTTAAAATTAATTTGGAATTTATTTCAAGTTGTTCAATCCAAAACAACATTTGCTTTTGATTTTTATTATGGGAATAATGAGTGGTGGGCACAGGTCACATCATATTCTGGTTGCCAAATTTAGTGCTGATAAACAAGTATGTCCAGCCAGAGCGGTGGGTAAAATCCTTATGTTTACAGACAATTTAGAAAAGACCCATCTGCCCAGCTAACGCCTCAAACTGGGAGCCGAGTCATGGGAGGATTTTACCCAGTGCCTGATTGCCTCCAGCTCCCCAGCATCACACGCTATCTTACGCGTTTGTCCTTCTTGATTTCAGCCTCCCCAGAGAAGCAGCTCCCCCACAGCTCATCAGGCCACGCTCCAGTCTAGCTCAATCAGACAGCATTAGGATGGCTAAATGAATGATTAAGTTATGCAGGCTATGTAATTCCACAGAAAAACAGACTGGATGGTCAAAAGGGTTTCTCCGGCTGTGAAAATTTATTCTAGTTTTTGCAATGACTGCCTAGAATAGGAACTGAAGGGCAGGAAGTTTCAGACAAATTTGTTTTTCTGTGACCTAAATCACGGTTTTAACATGCTCGTCATGTGTAAGTAGAAAGTTAATGCACTAGCTCCGCTTACAGTAGTTGATTTTGCGACTCGCGACTCAGTATGAAAAGGAAATGTCTCAGGTTAAAAAGTATAGCCGTACTTGGAAAAGACTTTCCTTCTGCACAGCAAAATATTGCCAGAATAACGGGGACAAATGAACAAGACTATCTGCTTGCGCTGAGATGAATTCACTAAACAAACTTAGAAATTCTACAGCTTTATTCTTTGATAGACTCTCTTCCTAGAGCTAGGCAGTGGTTTTGCCTAAATTCACTGTACGTGTTCGGTTGAGGTATTTCATTTAAAAAATGCTGATTTGAATGATGCTTTCTAGGGGAAGACTAGCTGATTCTCTAAGTGGTCTGCCCGGCCAACTTCTGAAAGGTAAACATTTTGACATTTTTTCATTTCATTAAGTATTGAAGATAACATTTTCATTCTGATACAATTCAAAAGCAGATTACAAAAATTGAGAAGTTGTTACCAAGTGGAAAATACAGCCTCGAACTGGCCTGGTCCATGGGTATGTTACTGATCTGCTGATCTTAAAAGTATTTGCAAATAACAATCATGGGGGTTTTTTTCCCCATTTTCCCACTTGTCACTCTATAAAAATTTAAAACACCAGTTAGCAAAAACCAGCTATTTACACTTCCAAAATAATCCAAACAATCTTCAGAAAACTGTGAAAAGATTTGAAGCAAAACTCTGATATTTGGTGACTGATTTGCAAATCAGAAAACATCTTCAGTGAATTAATTTCATTTCATCTAATAATATCTGACTAGTCTTCTCACAGGCTATGCAGATATTGCAATACTTAGGTTGCACAGGCAGACTAATCTGTCAGCACTATCTTATCAAAACAGAATTATGGTCTTCTTTTCAAACTGCCCGTGTAATTTGGTTTTCTCAAAGAGAAATTAAGCAATTGCTCATGGCAGTTTGGAGATTAAGCTATCACAAAGGAAAATAAAGAATAAATATTCATGTAATAGTCTCTGTGATCTGCTAGGCTGAATTTAGAAGGTTAAAATATCTGCACTACAAACAGAGGAGAACCACAAATAGAAAACAAAGACTGCCAAGTGGCGTATGAAAGCACCAGTTTGACAAACTAATTTTTTGTGTGTGTGTGTGTGTGTGACTTTTCAAATCAAACTTTTAAGCTGACAAGCCTAAACTTTCAACAAGGCTCCATCCTGCCAGTGTGGAACAATAAGAATATTCACACAGATGATGCGTTTAAAGCACATTCCCAGAAAACACTCAGAGACAGTATAGAAGGCTTGTGTTTCAGGCTGTAAATAGCTGCAACAAGTACACAACTCCCCAGGTGAGGTGGCATTTGCAGTTACAGCAGCTCAGCTTTTGTCCAAGCAAGGACGCGTTAAGCAGCATGAGCAGAGCACACAGAGCATTTAACTTTTCTGTGGCCCTAAATGTCACGCTAACAAAGAAAGAATTCCAGGCCAGAAGGGCAATATCGGGGACGGTTTTGCTGCTCTTCAAAATAACCACTGCTGCCTTGCGAACAGAAAATCACACCTCTTCAGCTAAATGGGTACCGGATGCAACTAATCAAATTAGACCGATGCGCTTACCTTCCTTGGGAAATAAAAGGTTATATTAGTCTAAAAAAGCTTTGCCAGGAGAATAATAGACAACACCACAATAATAAGTGAGAGTGTGGTGTAAAACTGCAGCATGATCAGCTTCATTTTAGTATGGGCAATGAGAAAGGCTTTAATCTAGGATAACACACAGTATGGCCTTCCCTTTTTAAATCTCTGTGTGAGCAATGAGCTAAGTGACTGTGTGCACAGCACACTCAGCTAATCCGTGAGATTTGAGTCTGATGATTAACTCATCGACTTCTTGAACTCCAACTCTGGGAGAGGGAAAAGGGAATATTTATACCATGTTGATGCAGCTCATCGGAAGGTGCAGAGCAGCTCTGGAAATAGCCTGTCTGTTCTAGATTCACAAGGCAGTGAAAAAACAAGCAGGAGAAAAAGCTCTATGTGTTAAGATAATGTTTCAGGGACTAAATAGGCTCCCCACATTCCCTAAGACAGACTTTCAGACATTTGTTACAGGATAGTACTGTTTCATAAGTTACTTGCACTTTTAAATGGCACAAGTTGGGGAGTTTCAAGGGCGATGGTTGCTGCGTTTGCACATATGCAGCAAAAAAAGCCTTTTTTTCGGACAACCATCATGACAAGCTTCAAGCATCGATTCCGTTTCAAAACACTGTGTCCCTCATCACCAGAAAAGATGACAGTTGTGACCCGCATCTACCCGCATGCGGGATATGCACCGAGAAATGGCCAATTCCATGCCGCTGGTATGTGTGCGGGAGACCATCCCTCACCTGGTCCCCGAGCGAGCCCCCATCTGAACACGCAGGGTGGGTACCCCCTCCCTCCCTCCTGCTCCCCTATTCGACCTACTTCAACTCTGCCACTTGATTTTCCAAAACGCCAGGCACAGACCCAGGGTGGGTCAGGCTACTCAGGCTTCACAGTGTCAGGAAGGGTCACAGGCAAGGCATGCTAAGTGCTCAAAGACACCTAGGGCATAGCGGGCTCCTCTTTCCTGCAATTACAAAAAATTGTACTTGGAGTAAGTATTTTCTGCTTGTTCAAGAGCCAGGAGGGAATGCAGGACGCTGGACTCATGACTGGTTATAAAATATATACCAAGTTCTTCCATGGAAATCACACGCGTGGGATCTTTCTGCCTAAATTGCACGGCACTGTTCACATCCACAGAAACAATGATCCCATGAAATAAACTGGCATAGATGGAAATGTTTTTCAGGGAAGAAAACCAAAGGCACTGGAACTGTATATATATTTTAATGTGCTTTACCATATAATCCAATTTATCTTTGGACTGCTGACCTCCTAATCTGGTTTAAAACACTGGGAGGCCAACTAACTCCTGCTTTAAATCTACAGAAATCAGTGAAGTCCTGCCAGAGATGAACATTTTTTCACACGGGCTTCTGAAGAGCAGAATACCTTGTTGCTAAGTTTAAACTGAAGCCTAAAATCAAGTCGGTCTCATTTCTGACAGAGCCACAATTTCTCTGGAAAAAGACAATAATTGCACAGCAGGACAATTCTCTTTTGGATGCAGTAAGCTTATTATTTTTATACACTTAAACTATTTAGGAACACAGAGTTAAAAACAATCGCATATTTGATTGTATCTATAGTCAGGAAGGAGATGCATAGCAATACGGCGCATTCTATTTTACCCTTTGTCGCACAAGGACAAAAATAGAGATGGCAAAAGGAGCTTTGCCTTGTAGGAGGCTTTTGGAAGTCTCATGTGATTTGTGAAGGCTGGTATAAAAAAAAAAAAAGTCTGTGGTTGTGAGCTTTTGCATCCAAAGGCTTAACTGTTCCCTCTCAACTGAAAAACCTTGCTAATTTTGGGGGGGGGGAAAGGGGGGGAGCTAAATACTCAGAGTCATAAAGTTGTCTGAAGACAAAGTACTTCATAACATTTCTACCAGGCCAGATCTTGAAGTGGTACTGGCTCTCTCTCAAATGCCTTGAGTCAGAGCAGAGAGAGAAGGTTCTGCTCCACAAAAATCCCAACACGGGCTGGCAAAGCAGCTGCTGCCCAGACGCCCTCCAAACGGAGAAAACAGCTCTTGCCTGCCAATACCCTAACGCACATCGTAAGAGCAGTACTTCACCTAAGGGCACAAGTAGCCTACCCACTGAAGAAAGAACAAGTACGTTTACTGTTCCCCACAACTGATCGTACAGTACCACGAGGACTAAAAACAAAAATTACATTTATTATGACACTGTTTATATTTCTCGTGTTTATTACACATTCACCCAAACAATACAGCTATTTCACAGGAGGAAGGGGAATTGCTTTCCCTGATTTTTTTTTTTATATATATAACTTCAGCAGCTGCAACAGAATTTGGCAACAGAAATCTGCCCCAGCATCTCCAGCCTTATTTTGCAGGGAGTTGTTAGCCTTCCATAAACTCAGTGAAGCAAAGATTTAAGCAACTCTTGGACCTGAGCTGGTCATGTGCCATAGAACAGCCAGGGTATTTTGGGCACTTTCCAAATACACAGATAACCATGTATTCAAGTCAAGGTGTCTTGTTACAGTAATTACAAATAAACCACAAAATGCAATACATTTCCCTGCTCTGCAGGCTTAGCAGCAGATGCTAAGCCTCTAAGAAAGAGTTGTGCCTTCCCACTGACTCGCTTGGGGCGTTGGAACAGGTCTTTTATTTATCTGCCTCGTAGATACCTTGTATTCCTTGTATTATTTAACAACTCCAAAGAGATTTCTCTGATAAAAGCTGCAGCACTCATCTCCTCTGCATTTGGAGTTGCTACTGTTACAAGGCAAAGTTAGGTAGGTAGGGTTATATGACACAGCACACATTTTTTTCAGTGAACAGGACAGGAAAAAAAAAAAAGATACTACCCTTTCAGGCTTAAGACTTGGAGAAAATAATGCTTCTTCCCTTTTCCCTGCTCTCACACACCAGTATATTGGATAAACTGCATATTGTTTCCAATGGCAGCTCATGCATCATCCTGCGTTGCCAGCCAAACAATCTGGAAAAAAGGAGAGAGATAGACAGAGCACAAGATGATTCTTCTCACGTGAGAGAAGATGCCATCAAGCTCTAAAACTAGCTCTCAACTCAGCTTTCACCAGTGCGTTCTTCAACCTGACCGTCAGGAAATGAGCTGCGCAGGCAGGAATCAGTGCTGTATCCATGGGAGTGCTGGGAAGGAGCACAGCACTAGCAACATGCTGCCAGGACAGCAGAGAGCGGGAAGGATGTAATTTCTGGAGGTGCTGCGACAGCCAGATGTGACAGGCAAACACCTGGGTACCACAACACACCAGGAGCACAGAGGGACTGCGAGAAGACGATGCAAGGCACCTCGCCCCTGGCCAGTGAAAGGAAGCGTGCCTCCATGCTTCGTTACACCACACAAACTCCTGCTAGGGATGAGGCCGGTGTTGTCTTGGATGCAAGAAGTCTTTTGTCTCTGCCAGAGCCGCTTCGCTGATGCCCACACGAACACGGCCCTGAGGCTCACCTGTCCCGTCCTGCCACTGCTGGAGCTACGCAACATCATGGGACGTTCAACCCTCCTCTCCACTCTGCCCTCAATTTTTTCTCTGTGCTTTTTTCCCACTGTTCAGTATGCCCTGCAGCAGTCTACAGATCCATGGCATATCTTCCTCTTTACACTAATTTCATCAGCTGACACAGCTCACTGCACATGGCCAAAGGTGCCAATGACCATTTCCTCGCAAAGAGAAAAACTCAACCTAACAAGCCCCACAAGCCCACAGAGCCCTGTCAAGAAACAGTAATAAAGGAGCCAACAAACTCGTCATGCATATGGTGGACAAATAAGAACGTAAATACAGCTAGAAAAAAAAAAATCCATTAGCGAGAAACATGCTGAGCACGTTAACAGTGCAAAGTAGAAAACCAAACAGATACCGTTATTCAGAACTGCACACTACAATACCAGTGTGAATTTAACAGCTCCTGAAAAGTTAATGCTCCTTCTAAAACACTGAATAAATGTTATATCATTTTTCACAAAGATTTTTTTGCAGCTAAGGGTCATATTCCTCACCTCAAGAGCTATGCTCTGTTCTTGATGGGAGTCAATGAGAATTGATCCTGAATGTTGAAATTGTGAGCCAAGCCAGGGGCATAACTAACGCATGAGAGCAAGTCTCCTACCCAGCTAACAGCTCACACACTAATTCTCTTCTGGACTCTTCATTTCTAAAAAGACATACAGAAAACATTATCAAACTGCACTGCTTTTTACTTACTGCTTACGGTCAGCAATCCAGCCCCACTGGAACACCTGGTACTTGATATTCAAACTATTGAAATACTGACGGCAATCATACCGAGCAATACCGTTGCACATACACCATTCATAAACGAGCAGTCTAAACAACAGCATCAGCGAGGAGCAGAGCCAGCTAAGCGTTTCATCACACAAGTCATCGACTGTGCAGGTTTGACCTTCCCTGCGTTCTGTGGAGAGAGAAGATCATGCTGTTGGGGGAAGGTTGCCTGTGGCGTACTGCAGTAAGGTTTAGAGCCTCTCCTCTCCAGCAAGTGGAACTAGCTGCTGCCAGACACAGAGTATGGGGCTGAAAGGGTCATTATGTACTCAGGTATGGGACTTGGCTGTAGACAGCTCCTTTATTGTCTTCCCAAAGGCAAACAGACTCACATACACTTTGTGAAGCACTTTGGCCTATGCAATGGAAGGGGAGCCCAAACAACCTGTTCCATGTGCACCAATCTTGGGGGCTCGGAACCCATCTGACTCCATCTGTTCCTGGCTTGGTGCAGAGTTCCCATCCTCCCCAACTCATCTTCTATTCTTTCTTTGTCTGTAAAATGCTGTGCTTCTCATTGCCCAAAATTTCCACTAAAACCTGTAAGCAATCACCAAAACCTTATTAATAGAACAATTATTCTGCAGCAGACATTACTAAAGGCAGAACTATGAGAGTAATCCTCACACATACAAATGCACACGAGACACATAATGATCAAATTCAAAGATGGTGCATCCACAAGTAAGTCTGGACACTTCAAAATTTCTTGGTTTGCAGACCCTACAGCGGAGGTGCCTCTCTCCTAATGACAAACTAAACCTACTGACAAGGCACTGCCTTTCCTGGGTTACCTTTCATGAAGCACACACAAGGATCTCACAAACCTCCATCTATCCAGAGACCACAGGCTTTAAGTCAATGCTGTGTGCTTTAAGTACTTATATTTACTGCGAGGTGCATTTGAAATCTCAAAAGCTGTTTAGAATTGCATTGTGAAAAGGCAGAAATAATCACCATCTCAGTTTTACTGACAGAGAACTCAAAGTGCTGAATACTATCATTGAGACTCCGACACCCACGCCAGAACAAGGACAAAAGCCACACAACACCTGACTTCCATGACAAATCTTTCTCAAAAGGACAGGAAAAAGGAGAAGCGACAAGAGAGGAGAAAGGCTCTTTCAGGGGAAAAAGGTTCAAACTAGTATTAATCACCTCTGCAGTCCTTGCCAAACTCTATGGGTGCTCATTTAAAAATGTTTTTGCCCACTCCAGGCTGTTGAGTTGTAGCCCAGCAGTATCACAGAGGAGCCTTGTACCACACAGGCACGCAGAACATGAGACAGGACTCAACGTATGGCATTTCTGTGCACAAAGTCAGCTCAGTCTGGCTCTAACACCACCGGCTTCACACGCAAAACCCAGGACCTTCTCCTGGTGCATGAGGGAGATTTAGCCAGAGCCGACGTGCCTTGACACCAGCAATGTGATTTTGAGCTTAGGACCTTTCTCATCTAGGCAACAGATTTCAAGCCCGTGTGGTCTGGAGGAAGCTGAACATTTCTCTCTGGCAGCTGTGGAAAGCTTGACTTCTCTCAGTCCTTTTCCCACTGCAATTCATAGTACGTGAGACACACTCGCAGGTGACAATCCCCTGATCATTGCAAGGTGGACAATGATGGACAGGCAAGAACTCCCAGCCTTCCAGGCATGCCTGTGCCAGCCAGGGACAGCGATTCGCACGCTCATCCCGTTTTGTTTCTTTGAACTGCAGGATCCTCGGAAGAGGGGCTGTTTTCAAGTCGACGAACATGCAGTGCCTACACAAAGTCTCTCAAATATAAGAATATGCAGAGAGACCACTGATCTCGGTTGGAGTTTTTGCCTCGGCTGGAAATATAATTACCCTCCCACAGCCTGGGAAGTGGTTTCTGCAACTCAGCGAGGGCATTGCAGAGTAGCTGAGCTGCAGGTGTTCCTGTAATGACAGCCAGGGCTGAGCACCAAGACTAATCACTTTGGTAGCATCTTCCCAAACATTGCAAACAAATTCATTTGCAAAGAATAAGCAAGCACATAAATCAACCCCATTTTAATATGCCTACTTCTTTAGTCTGCAAATCAAATATATATTCTGAACGCTTTTTTCCTACTTTCCTTACAAATGATGTAAATATTTATCCCCTCAGTAAGAGGCCCTAAAGAAAGCCTATACTTTGAATAACGAAATTCTCATTGGCTCCAAACACATACTAATGCTTTTGTGCTCCTTTGTGCTCAATAGCCCAAAGGTTCAAATGTCTGCAAGATGCCAATTATTTTCTATTTTGACATCAAGCTTTTAAAAGAAAGGCAATCTGCATGCAATGTATTTTTCAAACTGACTGATATGATACTGTATTCTCTTAATGACATTGTACATTAGACCTTAAGGTAACAGCTTAAGAAAAAAACCACATTAGTGGGCATGAATTTCAGACAACTTAATGAGAGCTAGCTTTATTCAAAAGAATCGTGATGACACTCCGCTTCCAACAGCAAATTACTAAGGACATAAATCTCACTCTGGGCAGTAGTGGAAGGGAGGCAGCAGAAGGAAGAACACTAAGAAGGGAGGCAGCAGAAGGAATTTTCCCCGAGTTTCACAGCAGTAATGACCTCCAGAACTAGAGTTACTGCAGCATCTGTTCAACTTCTGACAAAGTTTCTAGGAAGAGTTCACTTCGAACTCATCTAAAGACCGCCTTCAAGATTTCCACGCTTAAGTCATCAATTTTCCTTCAAAAGAAAAGGGAAACTTTCTACCACCCTCCCAACAGACCACGGGTTGCAGGGTTCGGCGTCCGGTATCACGGTGCTTTGAAGAGTGCTGACCTACACTCAGGCCTGCTGTTCCACCCCATTTGAGGTTACAGAAGCCGGGCTCCCCTCTGCTCCAGAATAACAGTTGTAAGGGTGGTAAATAAGCCTCAGACTTACTTAGATATCAGAGATGGGCTTCGGCTTATTCTGTCAATGAACAGAGGGACCCGTTCCCGTAGAGCGATTCTCCCACAGCGAAAGGAATCCTTCCTGGATGTATTCAGAAAGAAGGAAGAAAAAAATAGGCCCACACACCTGGCTGTGGCAAAGCCTTGTCCCTCCTGACACATGGACTCATGCACACAAAGTCTCTGCAGCTCACCGGCCAAAAACAGGTGGAAAGGCAAAGGGAAAGGAAATGGACCTAGAATTTATGAGCGGGTCTGGGAGTAAAAAGAAGAGGCATCACAATTTGTGGCGAAGACTGTTATTGGGTACACCTAACCACATTTATTATCCTGCACTTCAGACAAAAGCTTTCATTTGCTCCTACCTAAGTGGCACGCACCGCACAAACTGCTCTTCCCCTTTTTGTTGGAAGTGTGCTAAGTCAGAAAAATCAGAGGAGCTGACAAGGGCACGGTAATAACTCCACATGTTCTCCTGTTAGCTATATGTGCCATAACTCTGCCTACTGACACAAATCAAGCTTATTTTCTCTATCACTTTTGGTGCACTGAATAATTCCCCGTTAATATCTAATTATTCTTTTTTTTCCGATTGCCCTTTTTGCAGTGCATGCGGTCAGATCAACTTTTCTGCCCACCATTAAAATCCTGCTTTGAATATGGAAGCGTCCATTTTTCTGCCAGCTTTCTGATAGTGCGAGCACCACACCATCCAACTGCTCCATAAGCATTAATCGTTTCATGCTCACAGAATCATGCTGTAGCTTAGGAGCCAAAGCACAGCGGTAGCAATATTACATATGCACACTAGTCAAAGCATCCAGAGAGAAGCGCCTGTGGTCTTTTTCTTTAGAGGACTCTTTATTATTCTTTTAGCAGCTTGGAGTGTATCCACTGACTTTTAGCTGTGACTGCTCTTTGCTGCTGTCACTCAGACCATGGAATATTCACTCAGACACCTAGCAAATGACAAGCGTGTTGCCACCGAATATCTGCAAAATTAGCAAGACTTGCCCGACATCAGATAAAGGCCACAGGAAGAACAGGTCTATTTTTTCATCCTGATCAGCTTCTGCTTCCCGTAAGAACAAGGCACACTGTACACATCCATTGCTGTTTTGGGGACAGCTTCAGAACACCCTTTTACCCAAAGGCAGCAAAAGCCAAGTTTTGCATGGCTGCTTTCATATCGTTTGGGCTTTTTCTCTCCATAGCTTGCTTTCTCACTCGGATTTATAGCATCTTTTTTTCTGTTAAGACATTCTCTGCTGGCACTGAGCTTTAACATAGGCAGCATTAGGTTCTTGTGCTTACAGGCATCCACATGCACATTAAGAAACTTATAAATGGTTTGATGAAAGTAATTGCACTAAGTCTTCCAAGTGATATCTTGAAAGATGCCCTGAGAAAAAGTGTTAGCTCTAGAAAAGCAGATCATCAGCTGGTT
Organism: Haliaeetus albicilla; assembly: GCF_947461875.1. Lineage (NCBI taxonomy): Eukaryota > Metazoa > Chordata > Aves > Accipitriformes > Accipitridae > Haliaeetus > Haliaeetus albicilla. The sequence continues at coordinate 8,207,118 of NC_091483.1, read as the reverse complement.
TTTGGTAACCTCAGCTGACACAGTAACTCCCACACAATCTACTGCACTCATTCCCATAGAGCAGAAATTTGACTTCCAACATGACAGCCAAGAGAAACCCAGCAGCTTTCAGACTACAAGTATTTTCCTCTTTTCTACTTGCCAATAATGGTTGAAAAGTCTTAAGGGAAAAATATAGTGACTCAAAGCATCTTCACTCATCATCACTAGCACCATCAACTGCAAAACGGTGTTTTCCTTGTGAGATAAAAACACACATTGCTGCCTAGCACTGACCAAACCTATCGGATACGTACGTGTCTTTATCGCAGTTACCAATACTAGCTTGCACCTTTTGCCCTGCCATGGCAGTAGGTACCTCTCAGCATTCACCACCTCCTTACTAGTCTCATCTGCCACCGTTTCTCTCACGGAACGAGCACCGAAGTCAGTGTCTGGATTTCCCAGTGTGTTTCACTTAATTTTACCGTGTCAGCAGATGCACTGAAGAGCATCCCTTAAGTCTGTGCCTAAGATACCTGGACCTTCAGACGCAGAGAGGGAAGCCACAGCTGTGTCACTGCTCACCCCAGGGCTGGCTCGGTGGCGGAGGCACAGCACATCAGATAGCTCTGCTCTGACCCCTTCATCCTGGTCAAAGCTCTCCGTTTCTGAAACCGCAAGCATAAAGGACAAGCCTAGGATTACATATTTCAACAGGAGAGAGCTCGTTTGTCAGTCTGAGCTGGGGATGAGAAGCACACACCTACGGCAGGGCTGGAGCGCATCTTGCCACGCTGCCCAGGTTAAATCCCAGACTGCCCAGATGCCTGATGTAACCTGTAACTGGGAAAGTAAAGGGCTGGTTGCAGGCCAGTGCAGTTAATGACTGACCCAGTTAAATCACACTAAAGCCTCAAACAGTATCTCTTCTGGGACAGTGAAAAAGTACATTCTAAGCAGGAAACGACATATATTTCCCTTTCCCAGTTTATCAAGCATAAGGCAACTAGGATTTGCTGTCTTCACGTGCGTAACTGGACCTAACAAGATTTCCTCTGCCATCTTTAGAATCAGAGAACAGTTTGGGTTGGAAAGGACCTCAAAGATCATCGAGTTCCAGGTCCCAAATCTAGTTCCTTCCCCATATTTTTTAAACCCGATTAAACTGGTGAGAGTTAAAAGCAAATCTCACGATACTCAGGGAATATGCTCACATCCACTTTTCTTTTTCATAATAAAGCACTGCTATTTCCACATCTTTTTTAGAGTTTCAAAAGCTTGTTTAAAGCAAACTACCTCACATGGATGCTAAGCGTGACAATAGGAAATTCCAAAGTATCCAATTTATTGGCAGAGGAAACTTTAAAATTCCTCTTCTTTTCCTGTGCTAGGAAGATTTAAAGAAGAGATTTGTTTTCTTTATCCCCTGTAGAATTTTACTAGGAGCTTTTCCTATGAAGGAATTACAGATAGGAAAAGATACAGGCTCTTTCTAGGGCATTTTGTTCTGCTTGGGAGCCCATCTGCGACCCAGCTCACAATTAAGAAGCACAACTTGCCTGCTAAGCTGTTGTTTGGTAGAAGCTAAAGTTTGATTGCTTTGCCAGACTCTTGCGTCTTCCATAAAGCCCCAAAGAACTTGTGAGTTTGGGTGCTGGGGCTGGAAACTGCAATTTGGAGCTGCATTTGGAAGAGGATTTGAATGCTGAGAAAGTTGCCCAAATCCCTTGTTCTGTAGCAGAGATATTTTTACCTGGCAGCTGATGCTTTTTCCCAATCCTCTTCAACACAGACCGACCTGAAATTGGCCTCTCATGTAGATGCATCATGTTAAAGATTTCCATACAGGGGAAAAAATTTACTTAGTTTCAGATGGGTTTGGTTTCTCTAAAAAAATAGCATTATTTCTTCTGACAGCTGTTTTTAACTTTATTTTTCAGCAGTGCTTTTTGCAATTTTTTCCAAAGCAAATTGCCCACAGATAGCAAAACAAGAGAGAAAAACATCAGCAATGCCCAGGTCTACATTCTGTTCACTTAGAGGCAAACATCATCCTCCACAACAGCTATATACTAGGAGGAAATCTCAAGGTGAGATATAAAATCTCAGTATGCAACAAAATGCAGCCATCTGTCTTTGACTCAACTTCTCCATTAAAAAGCAACCCCCAAACTCATCCAGCAGACGAAACAAATTCCCATTCTTAGCCTCAACAGCGTAAGGTGGGGGGGAGGTGGGGGTGGGTGGAGGAAACATATCTTTATGAAACCTACCCTTTGGAAAGAGTGTAAACAGCAGTCTGACTGCTAAGGCATACCACGGAGCGCCCTTGCACCACTGCAATCCAAACCAAGGGAACCTTGCTGATAGTTTGCAGTGCAAGGAGCTGACCCCTCTGTGCCAATGTGAGAACACACATTAGTTGGAGTCTCGTCCATGAACTATGCATTTATTACGTGCTAAGTCAAATGAGAAGCAGTGTCTTGTCCTTGGCTCCAGATGTTGAAAACCTTTGTTATTTCCTGATTTTGTTGTTTGTGATTTTCTAATTTACAAAGCAATTATTTGGTTAATACTGCTTATGCTAATACTGTTTCAAATCAGTGTGTGGACCCAAACCTTAAACCTGAAGTTAAACATTGACCCTCACCTGAATCAATCTTAAATACAGTACAGTCACTTCTATCAACACGAACCTTTACTCATATATAAGCACAAAACCCCCAAGAGCCACATATTTCTTCTAGTACCAGCATTAGGAAGTCCTCATGTGCCTAAACATGGTACTTCAGTTCCTGCTTGAGTAAAACCTAAGCCTATCCCTTAAACTAATCCTGGGCTTAAAACCTGGCCAGTCTGCACACAGCCCACCAGAAACCACTCAGTTTCATCCCAATACAGAAAGAGGAAAAACCCAACCCACCAATCCCTCACCATAACTGCAGCCCTAATTCTGATCTTGAAGATGGTCCAAGGAGGTTACACCAAATTAATTAGAAGACGGTAAAGGCCACTTTGATAAGTGCTATCCCTTTCTCTGTAGGCTTTATGAACTGCAGCAGCCAAGGCACTTCAGCACGTTTAGCCTGAAACCAGAACAAATCTCTGAAGTGAAACCCTGGATTAGCAATATGCTGGTTGTAACTGGAAAAAAAAATTATCAGAAATCATCAGCCTCTGTGGCTACTACTTCATTTTAATCACATAGATCATCCAAAATTTAGGAATGCAGCTTCTCAGTCCCTCTTACCATGAAACCTAGTTCCGACCCCAAGTGTGATCCTAGAATTTAATCCAAGTGAGAACAGTGCTGAAATACTCACAGCAAAACTAGAAAAAAGGGAGCCCTTAGCTTGGAAAGCTCTATTACTGCAGAACAAATGTTCTCCTTTAGGAACAGCAGACCCCACCAACAGCCTTGCTGCACATTCATTATGATGACTAAAACATACTCAACAAAAAAACACAAGAATAATAACTTTGTGTTAGCTTTACAAGCCTTCATGTCAGCTTTACAAAAAGTTGTAACTGCACATTCCCCACTTTCCAGAACACCAGCCATTAGTTACCTCCAGTTTCCTGGAAAACCTACTCCAGCCACAATATGTGACAGTTAGAGCTACAGCTAGGCTGACCAGAAGGCGTTAGGCTTTACTAGTAAGAACCCTCACCTGATTGCTGCAATTTGAGTGAGATCCAGCAACAAATGGAGCTCTTGAAATATCCTCAATTTTTTTCTATAATCATACCTTTAAAATAACAAGATGGCTCGAAATTGCAACAACTTCCATTACAGCTCAGTAATAGCAAGAGTCCTTGTCCCAGTCCTGGAAGACTTACATACACACTCATAAATAAATAAATGGTCATACAGTCCTTCCTTTCAGAATTCCTAACCTAAAGCCTTGCCTTTCCTGCCCATGGCTGCAGGAAAATCTGACATAATATTAACAAATAACCTTTGCTGAAAGCTGTAATCACTCCAGTCCTTTAGGCTTTGCAAGATGTTGTAGCGAACAGCCCCAAATTTCCAAGCCCCAAATTCTAATCCTAAATCTAAATTTCTACCAAGGTTAGCAATATACATGTACCCCATAATTTGTCATGAATTACATGACACCACAAAAATAGACACTGATTTTAGTGACGCAGACTTTGCAAGAGGTACCAGAAGAGAGGGCTCCCAAGTTCTGGGACTCACAGCCGCTTGCTCCAATTCTAAAACAAATCCAATGATAGCAGAGCAGATGGGAATTTGGCATGGCACAGGGTCCCTCCTAGCACTACAGGCATTACAAGATGCACCGGTAAATAGAGATCTTCACTTGTTGGTTTTACAAAATCTACCACTAGGTCAAGATTTATGTAGAGTCTGGAGATACAGGGAGAGGTCAAATTTTGCTTTGAACAAGAGATCTTTGCAGCGACCGGCCTTTACTGAAAGGTTACAGGCCTTGCAAACAAACCTCACAATCCCACTTTCCCTTGGCCTTCTCAGCAGTCTAGGTGCACACAAATACACCAAACCCCAATAGGAGTATTTTTTCCCATCATTAATGAGTGTCACTGCTGAGAACAAATTCTCCATCAGAGTCCTGAAGCTTCCCAAGATGTAACAAAGAAGAGAGACTGTCGTTCCCAAACCCTTATCCACAGCAATAATCATTCATTCATTCTAATACTTACTCCATTAGCATCTATCAGCTCTTTAAAATGCTGTGTAGTTAGAGCTCATCTGTTCTTTCCTTACCATATTCTAACTCTAATCCTTGCCTTCTGCAAAGCTTGCAGTACATTTAGCATCACCAGAGGTGCCTCTTCCTTTTGCTGCCATAATTGATATATTAAGATATAACTGCGCTCTTTAGGCCTCCTTATCTGTCCTCTGACCATATCCATTAGCTGTGCACAGCACCAGATCTCATCCTGCCCACCCAAGGCATGGTATTTTCAGTGATAAGCAATAATCACCCAGTGCCCCACAAACCAACTCTGAACTCTAGTTTTTAGCTTGCCACAGAACCTCTCATTTACAATTCTACAATATGTTAGCAGCTAATGCAAAATTAGTCCTTCCTCTAGATCTCTATGCCCGCATCAGCTCTAGTTCACTGTTTCTCAACCGCTGAGGCTAGCTTTAACAGGGACCACAGAGCAGCGATGAATCAATACCCCAAAACATGTCAGTCGTCTGCATCACAGCATGCCCTCATCTTGGTCCTGCAAGTCTTACATCCTTGCAAGAAACACTGCTCCCTTTCTAGTCCTAAAACTTTTGAATGTTGGTGGGTATTTTCCGTACGGTTAAACAAAGCATGTTTACAATCATGTTTCAACTGTTCTCTTGTAGGACTTCAAAATAAGTTGAAACAGTTAATAGAGAGAAAGGGTTTCACCTCAACTTTCAGGTCAATTTAATCCCCCCCATTAATTGGTTGAAGTGGCATTAAAATAAGTGCAACAAATGAGGAAGCAGCAGCTATTGTGAGAGTTTTTGGCCAGAAACAGACTTCTTACCGTGCCACCAGAGAGATATGCCAAAGGCGGCTTGAAAAGAAAACAAGGACATATTAACAAAAGAATCCTGACAGTAAATCATACAACATAATTAAAAGACTGCACAATGAATAACAGCAGTCCTTCCGTGGCAATTAGTTGGCTTACCTGAAAACAGAAAAGTTACAAATTTTGAATACGAGAATAACAGCAGTTCTCTAGTAGGTGGTGATACCGAGTTGCACGTAAGAGAGCCAGGACAGTTGGAGAAATGAGGATTTTCTTCTTGCCCCAGAAAATATACAGATTTAACTCATTAAATTTTTGACAATAAATTCCTAAATTTTACAGCCCTCCAACCTTTGGAATTGTTATTGTGTTTGTGAATGCATCAGTGAAAGGCACTAAAGGAGCTATCTTTCCCACACAGTCAGTGTTCTGTTGCTATTTTTCTAAGTGCAAGGGGAGCAGAAATTGCACTGGGGCTTGTGAGCAAATACTCGTCTCAGGCTCAAGTGGGAGGAAAAGAAGAAAGAAGCTTTGTTCAAATAATCCACAAGACATTTCACCACATTTCTGCTTCAGACTTAACAATTTCAGAAGAATTAACAAACCCTCAGGTGCTCCAGAGCACTACTGACTATATTGAATTAACAGGACTACTGGACTACTGCTGTGAAACTAGAGATGGCTAAAGCTCCCCGAGTCGTTTGCAAATGTTTTGGTGTGGGAGCGAGGGTCACAAAATCAGGGAAAGCGGAGAACTGGCCGACTAGTGAAAAATCCTTCCTTCCTTTCACAGCTTCCAAAAGATACGAAAGTGACAACTGTTTTTCCTGCTGAAAGGAAGCAGGTGTCAAAATTACAAACAGAACAGCAGTTCCAAGAGACTGGTGGGAGGTAATTAATGATTTTAATGAGATGGCTAGATTTGCTATTTTGTGCCTTATTAGAGCCCTAACTGCACACCTCCTCTCGCAATTTCAGTTCATTCATTTTCTTTCTTCCTCGGTCAGCTTCTGTTCCTTTCTTTCCTCCTAAGTCTCAAACTGTAGGACCGAATCTCTGCAATCAAGTGACAAGAGACTTATTATTAGCACTGAAGTCTCTCAAACTTTATTATGATTCGGAGAACTCTGCTAGCACTGAGCTAGTCGCATATGCCTTGCGTGATTATCAGGGGAGCGAGACAACAGCCCGCTTCTGTTTGGAAAAATTCAAGGTAATAGAAAGTAATTTCACTTATCTCTATGTGACCCATAATCAAAGCAGGCATGTAGAACAACACGGACTATTCATGGAAGGCCACATTAAGGGTGGGCAGTGATGTTTAGAAAGCAAAGGGCAGAATATCAATCTGGGTAAACCAGCATAAACCCTCTGAACACAACACAACTAAATTACCTTTTCAGAGTGAGGGCTATTATGAAAATCTGGGAAAATGTTATCACTTGCCATTTAGAACAAAAGAGAAATGACACGAAAGCGCACACAGAAGCCACTGATCCAATCTGACGTTCCAGCTGCCAAGCTCAGTTCAAGCTAGTCTGACAGATGGGAAGCAATCACCTGGCAGGAGCTGACAATGCTAATCAAATGCTAATGGACCAGGTGCAAAGTCTGCTACCTATAGGACTACCCGATGTATTGCTGTCCTCGCTGTCACCTGCAGCGGAGCGGCTGCAACTTCCCATGTGCAGGACACTGAACCTTCTCATAAAAAATCATGTTCAACGGGGTATCTTGAATGACAAATCCAGACATTCATAAAAATAGGGGATTTTTGACCACGTATAAATACCTCAGACTTCCACAACCCCAAAAGTCCTGATTCAGTTGGGAACACCTCCCCCCCAGTTTACACTAAAAATATGCTTCTTACTTAACATCAGCATACAAAACCAATTTAAGCTAGAGAGGAAATTACAAACCAGAACAAAAGCAAAAAGAAATGGGAGGGAAAAAAAGTTAAACAGAACACCCCAAGAAAACAACAGACCTGAGTTATTTTGCCACAGACTCTTTTCTTAACAGCTCCTTTTATAAGCTGACTCAAATGCTCTGTGTTTAAACACTTCCTTGTTGATAATTACAAAGGAAATTAACCATGTATCATAAGCAACTTCTAATAATTTCCTCTTTTTTAAAAAATTAATTACTTGTTTTTCTGTTAAAGTGTTTGACCCATCCATTTAGGTTTGGGGGGTTTGGTGGGGGCTTTTTTGGCTAATACTGACAGGCCTAGACCAAACCCGACCGCCAACATCACTTTGGGCAACATATTTATCTAGTTTTATAAATACTCCCCTTTCATGCTACAAACTCTGTATTGCACAACTTCAATTTCTCTTCTCCTCTTGTTTTTTTTATGTTAAGTTTACTTTCAGACTTTTACAAGCTTTATTTTTGGCTTTTGCAGCCTGTAAAGGCTGTGTTAAAACAAGCACAAGCCAGTCACTTCATCCAGCACCATTACTCATTTTCCTCCAATAAGTCTTAAGTGGTCTAACAAATAATGGTATTCTTCTGTCCTGCTTCTTTCCAGTGGCTAACCCCAAATCCTCACCAAACCTTAACTGTATCTGTTTTCCCATGACTGGTGCTTGCATCAAGCCCTTTATAGAGGCTGTCAACCATTCCTGCATTAGCTGTCATCCTTGTAAGGTCTGAAAATAAATGGAGAACTTGGGTTCCTGCTGTCGTAAAACCTCAAACCAATTCTCAGACTCTCTTTCACAACAATTAGCAACCTATACCTCTCAGCACAGCTAATGAGAAGGCAGTTATCCCTGTCTGACCAGGCCTATAGTCTACTCCCGGAGGCTTTGCAAGACTCATCTCCATCTGACCACAACCCTGATCTCAGCCCTCACCCTTCCTTGCTGTTCAGTGATTGGCACTTGCCTCAAAACCAATGCCCCCCCTTGCCAGCAGCCAGGGATACCTGAGGGTGCAGCCAGCAAGGCCTGTCCCGCAGAAAAGTGGGGCTGGAGGACAGATAGAATAGGTTCAAGTGAGCGACCTGGGGGTATACCTGTCAGCGATGGACATGTCAGAGAGATGCTGGAAGTCCCGAGTCTAACAAAGCAGGAGAAGAGAGGATCTTCTCAGCCAGCAAGGCTGTACACAAGCTGTAGGCTCTTGTCTTGATTCAAAAAAAGTGTCACAGAACATAATTATCACCACTGGGGAAAGAAGTAGTGTGATGCTACCACTAATTTCAGTAAGACCCTTTATCATCTCACGACTAATAACTCGTGTTGCTGAATTTGGCTTAAACGCCTGCCAAGAAACCAAAAAGAATGAATCACCCTGTGCGACTGGTGCAAGGCAGACTGCACCTCAGGCCAAAAGGGGTCTGCAGAACTGAAGAGGCGGAAAAGCAATTAGCTAAAATTCCTACATGGCCCCAGTAGGTAAAGCTCCATGATAGATACGTACAGATATATGGAACGCTGTTAAAGGAGACACATGCTGAGCGTACACAAAGAGGAAGTGTATGCCTGCTGTTAGGCAAACAAGAGCTATTGACGAAAGTAAGTGAGAACAATGTAAGAACAAAGTAAGAACAATGACTGCTTCTTAATGTGGTGGACAGATAAATAGCGTAACATTACTTAAATTTAATTCCTAAAGTTTCATCTCATGTAAAAGTTCGAAAGTAATTTTGCTCTTGAAAGCTTTCCACCCAGAGGCATCCTCTGCGCTGATGCGATACAGTCAAGCAAGCTGTAATGCAAATTCTGTTGTACTGAATCCTTCATGATAAATGAGCAGCACCTATTAACCCAAAATTAAGTTTGTCATATGCTTCTTAATGTCTACCATTTTTCAGAATACACCTGTAGGACCACATTGGAGTTTTAAAAATGTCATCTTCATATTGAGTTAATCCCAAGCAGAAAGGAAAATATTATGCAGTAAAAGCTTCCCTCTAAGTTAACCCATACCATCATTCGAACTAGATGCCATTTCAGCACAGATGGTTGGGGCAGGGAGGGCGTTGGGTTTTGCTGATAAAGCACCAAAGTGTTTAGCATAGCTGTGCTGACTTAAGTGATTTTTCCTGTCCTGAAAGGGAGGCGAAAAAGAAAAATAAAATTAAGTATACTGTGGAAGTCAAAGGATCCTGGTTTTCACACTTTCATTCTGATTTGTCACCATAGGGTTTTTTCCATAAAAAATGAGATGACCGCCAAATAAAACATAAAATTACCCTATTTCAACATTTTTAATCCTACCATTTTCAGACATAAAAAGTATGTTAATTTTTTTAATTGTATTTTTAGCCTAATTTTAACAGAACTATTTTCATTATATACCCCACCTTGTTCGTTATTCAGTTCTTTGCTGTTTTACTTTGGCAAAAGTAACAGATACCTAGTACGCTGGACCACAAGAAATGCTTAATGAGAACTGAACCCAAAGCAAACAGGAACAAGAGCATCCGGCAGGTGCAGGGCTCGGGCGTCATGCTGCAACAATCTAAGGTGTCAGAAACATGGGAAGACAAAATCAGCGAGCAAAACGTCAGCCAAAAATTCTCCCTCTGATAAGAGACAACAAAAACTGTCTTCAAATGCTTTCAAGTCCTTTAAAACACCCATCTTTGAATTCTGTCTGGTTGGTCACAGAGCTGTGCTACGAGAATCACAGCTGAACTATTTTCTCTTCCTTCTACAGAGATTGTTCAGTCGGGGAGTTTTCAAATTGTATGGCAGTAAGGGAACAAAAGCCCTTTCTCAGTGAAACTGACGATGATGCATCTCCTCACAACCAACTCAATTTAATAAACATTCCAGACTTTTGTGTTTGAACTTTTCTGTCCAAAGTATTCAAGACCACAAGGCTGAGAAAAAAAGTACAAAAAAACCCCTGTGAGAGAATCCACCAACATAGATTGCAGGGAGAAATCATGAAAAGAAATACCTCAAGAACATGACAAAAAAAAAGTTTCAAGACATTTCAGAAAACAGAAATATATTCGTACCTTGCCAGTCCACACCCATTGTGTTACGTCAAATACATCTGACCTGTGCAGATAAGGCAAATGCTCAACTTCCTCTAGTGTGAATACTGTATAACCACATGGATGCTTTTAAAATGCACTAAAACCATTTTTAAAATGCAAAATTAAAATGACCTTTCATGTTAGAAAATGAGTGTTTATGATTAGCCTTTCAGAAATTTTGGACAAATATAATAACATCCCTTCCATATGACAGCCAGAGGCTATACCTGTCTTTCCAGCCCAGGTGATGACAGGAAGGATAACTAAAGGAAATGCCTGTAAACAAGGTCAGTTAATTGCACTTATTTCCTAAAGACTTCTCTTCAGCTGGATGCTCTTTGCACTTTTTCCATCTTTGAACTGATTCATCACCGGATTGTGATCAAATTCGCTATTATACTGAGGCAGTTCTTTGATTCTGTCATAAAAGAGTAGTACTAAGGCCCACCAACAAAAGAGAAAATGATTAATCAAAACACAGACAGCTATCATGCCGCAGATATATTTAGCACTGCACGTTTTCAAAGTTCACATAACTAATGAAACTGGACAAGTAGTACATTCTTGCTTTCTTCTTATACCAACACAGAGCAACCTGGGAAAAAGCAGTACCTATTCATTAACATTCTCCAACTTTCCCCTCATACCTCACCTAATATTATGCACAGTGCACTAAGGCACTGTATCTACCTTGCTGTCACTTTTTTGGCTCACCCTCTGTTTCCCACCTTGTGCTGGTTGCAGCTAATAAAACACAGTCCTGAGATTTTTAGTGGAGACCCTGGGCAGCTACTACACCATTCTTTTAAAGAGAGAACAGAAGAAGAAAAACCCCAGACCCCCCATCTCCAGCATCAGTTAAAGAAGAGCACAAAAAGGAAGGTAGAAGGTGTGAACACATTGGCTTATGGACACCTTTAATTCTGTGAATAGTTACAGAGTTCAGCGAGGACCTGAACCAGAAGAGGATTATGTGTACGCCTGGCTGGTTCAGAATTAAGCCTTAAATGTAATACCAATTAAAAAACAGCAGCAAAAAGAACCACTGTGGGAAGAGGCAGCAGGTGGCAAGCAGAACATTCCCATCCTTACAGGCTCCTCCTCAGTCCTTAAGGAGTGGTCTGAGTTCTGGCCTTGATAAAGTGCTAAGGAGAGAGGGGAGCAAGTCCTTAGCTAAACCTTCTGACAACTGGCGCTTTTGTTCAGTACTGAAAGCTGCTGCAACACAGTCTCTCTTCACATTCCCATACTACTACACAACAAAACATTGTTTAGTCACCCTTTAATTTCCATTTATTTATAAAACCATAACCATTTCTTTCAATCTCTTCCTTCTTGTGAAGTGTTTCAATTACAGGCTCATTTGTCAAGCTGCTATTAAAAGGAAACAGCCCTCCTTTCTATTTGGCTGTCACTGGGGGCCTTCATCTGGTATATTACCTGTTACTTAAAAATAACTGACACCACACCTAAATGCCTTCCCCCTTTTAACAAACTAGATGAACACTAGCTTCTACCAATCTTACTAAATGCGATTAAGGTTACAGTAAAGAACCTGTCATGTAATGGAAATCTTATGCAGATGCCCTGTGCAAAAACACTTGTTCTCCAGCAAGTAGGAAGGGTTGTGTTTTAATTACATTTTGTCACCAAAAAAACCTGAACTGAAAACCACAAGGATGCAAGGGAATAGTTGAGAGTAATTGACAAAGTAGGGAAGTAAATAGTTTTATTACATACAAATAAACCACACAACAAACATAGCCATAAACTTTATTGAACAGCAACGCAAAAATGTTCACAGTAGGCAGTTGCAAGAGTTGAACACAGGAGTACAGAACTAGCATCTGGGGCTTGGAAGAATAAAATTGTACCAGGTCACAGCAGCAGGGACAAGGTTTGGGAACAAGGCCTTGCTGACTGGAAAGGATTCATGGATCAGAGCTAGCAAAGTATTCAACACAAATTCTGCTCAGCCAGCATGTGATTTCAGACAAGTTATCCACAGCAGGAGTGGGATTTTCCACCTCTTCGTCTAATACCATTGAGGTCTGAAGCTTAGGTTAACCACCAAGGTTCTGTACCACCACAGCCCCCTGCCCCAGTCTATCAGTAAAGACTATCTACTCAACCTTTAACCAAATCTAACCAACACAAGCCCATCTGGCTGCCAGCCAGGCTGAACCCTGAAGGACAAGCCATCAGCAGCAACAAGCAGACAGTACTGGACCAGACCTCTGGAGAACAAACACCAAAAAGCAACCACTCTGCTTGACATAAGCATACTTGCACCCTAGTCATGGCTATTCTCTTCATTTTCCTTTTTACCACAACTATTCTGGCAAGGGAACTTTTAAACAAGTCTATACAATGGGAAAGTATTTCCTGGAACAGATCCTCAAATTAAATTTGAACTACAGAAAATATTTTAAAGACCTTAAGCACGGACCTAGAAAATGCAAGCCTGATGTATGATTATTTGGAGTCACAAGCAACTGAGGTTAAGACTGTAAACAAAAGGGTAGTAAGCAGCTTCAGCTGCTTATCATCCTGGCCATTACAGCAAGTGGAGCTTTCCTGAAATTTCAATCTAGCCTGTCTCTTTCAAGCTAAACAACAGGTTTGTTAGTTCACAGGTAGTCCAAGATGAGTTTTCTTTGTACTTCAAGTAGCACAGACCCACCAGGAGGAATTGGAATCAAAGGGTAGATTTAAAAAACTGTCTTCCTGCCTGCTGCTCTCTCCACATTTTCTTCCTCACATAGTACATATGTGCTATTCACCAGAGGCAGGAAAAAAGCCTTTCAATTCATCACAAAAATCTAAGACAAGGATGCCAGGGTCCAGCGGCACTTGTTCTTTGTGTTTCTGCTTACATGCGTTCTACTTATGCTTTATTTCACAGGTTCTTTTCTGCCAAGCCCATTGCTATTTTTTTTATCTTGAAAAACTTAGTAGCAAAGTTGAGTGTGTGTTAACTGTAACCACCATCTAGAGAAACAGAAATGATCCTAAACCATTAAATGTTTAACACAAATTATGCCTGACCTGTGGAAAGAATACCTACAGCATGAATAGGGCTTACTTCCATGAGACTTGTAGTTTTTAACATGTCATACATGGATGCCCTGTTGCAAATTGCATCTGCTAACATTTTAAACATAACTCATATAAGCAAGGTTGCTTCTCATGTTTAGGGGAGAGAGACATTAGCTCCTTGACAATTGATTCAGAAAGAGTGGAATGACCCCATTGCACAGCTAAGTTCACTGTTCATCCATACAGGTTCTGCAGAAGATGAAGGGCAAGTGCTTCAGTCATTACAGCAACACAGCAGTCCCATCACCCCTGAGGAGCAGATTGGAAGAGTAAAGGCATGATCTGTAAAACTACCCTGCATCAGGCTGTGTACCTTACCAAGTTGTTAACCAGAAGTAGTCACTAGTGTAAACTTGAAATGCAGGCTTACATTAGAGGATGGACTCTGATTCAGGATATAAGTACTATGACTAAAGAAAAATAGAATAATTTTAACTAGATACAAGTAGAGAAAAAAGGCAATAGTCAGTCCCATATATTCTAGTAGGGATGCCTACATTTTGGCATGACAATTGTTTAAAAGATCAAGAACTTATGGTTTTCTAGTATATTTAAAGTCATTGGTTAATATCAAATTATTCCTCTGAGGACAAAGCCTATTTACTTTCCTCAGAAAGTCACATTCAGATTTAGTTATTAAACTAGACTACAACTGCACAAGCAAAGCCTTCTGAGTACAGTTCATGAACACAGGTCACAACCTCACATTTATACCATGTGGCTAAATCAAGTATTAAAACATACAATCATGCAGGATTTCTTGGTAGCTGTTAAAAACATTGATATTCTGCACATAAAGTCCAGATACATCATTACTTTATAAATGTGGAAGACAGGAGACATGCTTACTTATATGCATGCACTGGATGCAATACTTTTTTGAAATTTAACAAGCAGAGAGGAAAGGAAGTCTTTTCAGCACCAGTTAGTAATGGCAATATTTTAGTAGATCCAAAACCAGGCAGAGTCAGAGGATATGCTGAAAGCATACTTAAGCTAGTAACTGTGCTCTCGCAAAACACACCGAGTTACATACCACCCATTTCACTGGTCTCTACAGTGGCTGAAAGAGGACCAAGCACGTAAACAACCCAAAGCTTAAACTCTCTATGGAAGTTTCCTCCCCGTACCCAATTCCTGAACCTATCCCTTCCTCCTCCAAACACCCAGTACAAACACACAGGAACTCGCACTGCCTCTGTCACAAGCTGACCCAGTCCAGGACTCATACTCATTTGGTGCCAAGAGGAAGAGTTGAAATAGCAGGCATAGCATCACAGCAGAAAGTTTGTGTAGCTCCAAACCTTCAGCGAGTAAGCACAGGCAGTAAGACTGAGTTAGCCTACACCTGTTCTGTTTGCATAGCTGTAGAACTCATGCTAGGCCTTCTGCTACAGGAGTGACTCTACCTCCTGGGTTGGCCAACAAGTTCACCAGTTAGCTTAGCAAATGGTTTCTACTATTGTCCTTGTCCTATCATCTTGGCTTCTTCCGATGCCTCTCAGTGTCAGGAAAAAAGCTTCATTCTTTACATTAATGGCCACAACATTTAATCTCAGCCCAACATAACTATAGTTGCATCTGTTGTGTTGCTGTGTATCAGTGTCATTCAGCAAGTACTAATGCTGAATACTTCACTGCACTGGTGCCTCAGAAAGGATGAATTAAAGCATTTAGGACAGCTGAGGCAACAACTCCCCACCCCAAGAGCCTTTGCTCCACTGAGTGAAGTTAGCTTTTTCATGAGAACTGTTTCATCTTTTTCTCCTTATACTTAACTTGGAATTTCCCAGTGCAACAATTGCCATGCTCCTTTTGCCAAGTAGAACCTTAGAAACTGCCCCAAGCCTTTGCATCCAATTTTTTCTTTTCTATGCAAGTTGGACAATTTCCCTATCTTTTCATAAAGAGTAATATTTTAACTTGAGCATTACAGCCTGTTGTGCAAGCTCAGCATACCATATAATGAAAAGAATTACTAAATTGTCTTTCTGAAGCCATAACATCTCTGGCCTTGCTTTTCCATCAAATAGTTACCTATGCAACTAAGGCCCTTGCAGTGCTTTACAAGTGTCAGCCAGGAAGCAAAAAAATCATCCTGTCTTTGAGGGCTGTCTGTGCAATATGAAGCAGATAAACCTGTCACTAAACTCTTTGCTTCTGAACACAGGTCAAACAGCATGGGACTCATTGCTCAAGATGACAACCCCAGGCAGAGCAGCAACATCACATAAGCACAGCCATGGACAACTCAGTTGAAGACTCTGCCTTGTGGAGGTTACAGAGCTAGAAACTGCATGTCACAGAAGACAAACGCTGCATCCACCAGTGAGCTGTCATTGCAGGAAGAAATGCTAGTTTTAAGAACACCACAAGTCATCTGTAAGGAATCACTCGAATTCCATCTGCAGTACAAGTTGTGAGAAGCAGTTAAAAGTATGACCTTATAGGTAAACTAAGGGTGCCTATTCATCCAACAGCAGCTCAAATCAGGGTACCGAGTAAACACATTGCCAAAGCTACATTAGAAGAAAAGCTAACATATTTAGCAGAACTTCATTTTTTAAATTTTTTTTTAAAACAAAACCAAAAAAACCTTTTCAAATACATTGGAAAAGTTCATCCCATTTTGTTTTAACAGATTTCTGGGACTTGTTTCCAGCCTCCTGATGTTCATTTCTCTTTTGAACTTGCACATCATTGCTAGCATTAAAGCTAGTTCTGCAAAGAAGTAGGTTACCTGCAACTTCATTTCAGCAGTTCTTGTGAAAATTAATATAGCATACAACTCAATGTATGCATTTTTAAGTTCAAGTTCCATGCCTGTAGATGAACAACTAGATACAGTAATACCAAAAGCTAAACTCCAAGAGGGGACCAAAGCCAATACACTGCTTGACACTATATGCCAAATACCTAATGGATAACGAACAAGCTCTTATGCTTATCCAAACAGAAGATGAAATAATCCTATAAATACAAAGCCCCCCACAGTGTAAACATTAACCTTTGAGGGAACAGCCTTGTACCAGCAACAGACATAGCATGGCTGTGACTATAAAGATAGCACACAGCCATCAGCTTCTTCAGGGCTGTGTTTGTGGCAGTCACCAGGATTACCCAGCAACATCAGTGAGCCTGGGAAGGCCAGGGAGCCCACACAAGCTACCTGCAGTGCAGGGTACCATCTTACCCTCTAATCAAGACAAATCCTGGGGGCACTAACTACATAGCTATACAGAAGTTAAATTCCACCCTTTCCTCTGCTGTTAAGCTTACCCTGCAACCACTCCTGGATTGTGATGTCATTGACTTAAAAAGGTAAACAGGTTATCCCAAGCTATCACTCTTCAATCCTTTGCCAGAAAAATATGAAGTAGACAGCATCTTCTCTCTGTGCACTTTGGGCTATCTGCAAACATTTAACTCAGTGCCTTGCTCCTCAGTTACCTTCCAGCCCACAACATGCAAAAAAACATAGTAAAATGGGATACATCCTTTGAAACTCCTGAAGTTGTTTTGCCCAACTCCCAAATGTTAGTTTCCTTGACTATTTTGAGTTGTTTATAGCCCGAAGGTTTCCAGTGTTACCTTGTGCCCCTGCCTTATCAGCCCCACACTCCACACCACTTGACATATCTTGTCTTTCAAGGCCCCTGCTATCACATCAGACTTGTACAATGCAGCATTGACAAGTCCCAAAACCATCTCCCTCTACACAGTAGCAACACATTTCACTGCAACCTAGATAAAAGTTTGTTACACTTAGGCTATAGAATGGTAAAACCAAAGTACATCAGCTTAGGCAATAGCACCCCATTATTAGAAAATGCTACAGTTTGTTTTGCTTCTTACAGTTGAACCAAAACCAGCTCCACAGACCAAGACAAGTTAGAAAGAAGATACAATACATGTCCTGAAGCCTTGAAAAGTCTGTGCTGGGTCAGTGGCCTCTTACTAGCCATGCCACCGGGCTATCTTTCTTAGCACTAAATCAAGCAAGCCCCCTACAAGGCTGTTGGGATCTACAGCAATGAAATTCTCCCTACCTCTGTCTTCTTGCTCTTTCCAGCTGCCTGCACACCCACCTCCTATGTCAATTAAAATTAAAAAAAAAAAAAGAAGTTTTACCTGGATCCTCCTGGTTCTGTGCAGCTTCCATAGTTCAGCAAGTTGATGGCAAATGGAGAAGTGGTGTCTATACCAAGAGCAGGTGACATAGAACAGCAGGGCTCACACAAACACTGAAACATCTTAGGGCTATATTCTTCTATTTGCAGTGCAAGAAACATTGAAGCAGGCACACTTCTCCACTAAAAGGGAACAAAAAGTGACAAAAAAAGAGGTAGGAAAAATACCAGAAGTATGAAGGACTTTTGATCCTAGATAGTACTACTACAGGACATGAAGTAGAAGAGAAGTTTCCAGTGATACATTACTTTTCTCCTACAAGGTGTAGGCCACAAGGGAGCTGCAGACCTGGTACAACATCCCAGGGCCTGACTGCATTCTCTGAGCTGATCAGCAAGCTCCTGGATTAAGCACCACCTGCTCTGACACAATGGCCAGTCAACAACAACCCAGAGATGGAAGCTAAGTCCCAATCTGAAACTAAGGGGCACAGCTCAAAGGTAACTGGGCCAGCTACATGCACACTGGGACACAACAGCACCAAAAACTGCAGAGTCTCCTGCTGCTGCATAGATCTGTGGCCAGATACCACCCAAATCTGCATGCATCACAACAAGCCTTTGTTTTGGTCCAAGCACACATTTTCAATCATGACCAAACACCCAACTGTTTTTAGCCCACTACTCCACTCTGCCCTGAACCATTATAAATTAGAGACATAATACCACCTATGGATTAAATAGCCATAAACCCATAATGCCAATATAAAATTTGTCTGCCCACCGAGTCCCACACCAAGATAATCCCAAACAGAAGGAACCCATCCTAAACAGAAGGAACATTTCACCCACTCTCCAAACACTGAGATCTCCTCACTTCACCATCCAGTTCAGTTAACATGAACTTAGTCCTGGACCATGAAACAAGAGATTGACAAGGAACACCTAAAAATCATCCCTGGCTCAAAGGTGACCAGGCCTGGGAGAAAGCCCTTCCCACCATGCTCTTCACATTTCCCCTCCCTGCCACTTGGCTCTGCTTCTGTTTTTAGAAGGGTTTACCTCAAACCGCATTTCATTTCTATTCAGTGCAGACACCTGGTGGTCAAGCTGCTGATGGCAACTGAACAACAGTAGTGCTGTCCTCAGACAAGAAGTGACCAGTAGAGTTGCATTCACCACCCACTTGAGAAACAGCTAGTGCAGTTTATCAGCTCATCTCAGCAGGGACGGAAAGTCTTCTCCCATTACAGTGGCAACTAGTGGTAGGAAAAAATAAGTGTAGGCAGTAATGATGTGTTGCCTAATCTTTCTCCCTCCACCTCATTTCCTCTTCCCCAAGCTTCAGGGACTTGCCAGTCCTGGGTCTGCAGTAGAATAAGTGTGAGTGGATGGTATACCCAGACTAAGTTACTCCTGTAAAAGCATATCAAACCCAGGAGAACACAGGCTGGGATTTCATCTGCATACCAAACAGTACATGCCCAAGCAACATTAGCTTCATAAATGCTCTGTATTGCTATTAACAGTCTCAAACAATCCTGCATGCTAAAGCAAAGCGATTTTTTCCTCCTCCCTCTAAGAAAAATGAGCTGACAGCAAGTACCTTTTCCAGCTGACCTGGCCTTCATGAGCAGCTGCAGTCCCTGAAAAGGATAACACATAATGTCTTATTCTACTACTGTAAACTACTGCAAGCCCTGTGCTACTAAGATGAAAAACCACATATAGGTCAGCCAAAAGGTGTCTAGCTGGTACAATTAACTGGTAGAGGCTGAAATATATTTCCAAGTGCACAAAACCCTAAAGCAAAGTGCAAAGCACACTGGACCTATAGGTACTTCAAGCACAGGTTACCTAAACGACTGGGAAATGGCCTTCAGTCTGGCTTGTCACTACTACCCACCCCCAACACTTGCTCTCCAGCACAGCAATCATTTCTGGCTAAGTCAGAAATAAGTGAAATGGTATTCGAGGATATCTGGGAAGCCCTAGTTTCACTTTCAGTGATCAAAGACACTTTTAGTGCCTGCAGCATTCACCTGAATGCATGTCACTCAGTAGATGATCTCACAAGTCTCTCTAGTTAATGACTAGCTGCATACAGGAGAGCACAGAAAGCTCCAACACACCAACATTATATTGGCATTAGCCTTAGTACTTACAGACATAATTGAGAGAACGCAGATAGCAGGAAAATATAAAAAATTATACCATTTACCTTGCTAAGTGATTTTCAAGTGGTACATGAACACTATTTCATTGTAATCTTGAGAGCTTGAATAAAAAAATATTAATCTACCAAGATGTCAATTTTATTACACTCCTGTCACGGAACTACTCTCAAGCAGGTTTCCTGTGGTAAGCCTAAATATTTGTATATTTCAGAAGCTACACATTCCTAAAGCAGTCACTTAGGAAAATGACACTTAACACATATGGTGGTCTGCTAGTCTCCAATTTTCACTTTCAACACATTTAAAAACATCTTGAATCAGAATGAGATTACTCAATGACAGAACAACATTAGATGACAACCAGAGAGACTCAGAAAATAGTCACAATGGACTATCCATTACCATCACTCCACCATCTTTAGCATCCTTGCATTTTTCTTAAGCTACTGACTTCAATATCAAGGACTTCCATTAGAAAAAAGGCTGTTCTTTTGACCACTGTTACTAAAAGCAAATCACCAAGTTGATTTTTACCACCTGCAAATAGGTAAAACTAACAAAGGACACCTGCTTCAACAGAAGAAAACAGCATTATGATGATCAGACATACTTACCTGCAAGTGTTTTATTTTTTTAATTTCCATCCCTAAAAATGAGTCTAAAATCTCAAAAATACACATACTCCATAAGCATATATGCAAGACCAAGGACAGCTCCTTTAAATGGACTAGATATTAACTCTGTTCCAAACAGAAAATCAAAGCAGCAGCACATTGCTAACTTAAGATAAATTTGAGTGCTTTTCACATGAGGAGAACCTATCAATTTGTTTCAGATCATTTTGTGATAAACCAAAGGTGCTATACAGACAGGCCTAGGAAGTTAACCTCTCTCCTTACCATTGGAAGCGTAACACCATGTACCTCTCGATTCTACCTGCACCAAGTCATGATTCTCCCCACACCACAGGGTTCATCAGCTTTCCTGAAAATCTGGTTCCCCATACTGCACAGCACTCATAGCCCAGCTACACAGTGAAACACAACAGCAATGTAGAAAAAGAAATAAAACAAAAACTCATACAGATGGCTTAGATCCAAAGACCAAATATGCCACTGAGAGCTATGCACAAAACAAGTCTTACCTGACAAAAAAGGAGAAGTAGCTCTCAGCCTTTTTGGTTTATTTTTCAGCTACACTGCTTAGCAAGTGGATGATGTACTCACACTCTCTAGTCACAACAGCTGGAAAAGCACCACACACAACAAGTATCCTACAGACCAATTTAACAAGTGTTCAAGTAGTCCACTGGGAGACAGACAGGAAGCTCTGCCTCAGTACTGCACAGCTCTTCTGAAATGCCTCCAACTGGTTTGACTACAGCTTTTTCAAACTGCACATCTCCACTTCTCTAAGGCAGCACTAATAACACATCAGGTGAACACTCTGAATACTTAGAGTCACTGTCAGACCAAGGCCTAGCTTTTTTTTTGCAGCATAGATTATTATGTTTCAGGACTTGAATTCCTACTTTTTTAGTTATAATATCGCTTAAGTTTAACCTAATAAGAATAATCTGACAAAACTTAATATTGACCCAGAAGTTACAGTGCATTATCTCTGTGTATTACCTCAATCAGTTCAGCTAGTCTTTGTGCTAAAACTGTATTGTGTCCAAAAATTAACTCTTAATTAGTGTTACTTGAATTATCCAGGCATTAAATAAGTGCTCAAAACACAACTTGCAATCTTAAGTGAGTCATCCGAGGCAGATCAAGGATAAGCTCTGATATGAGCTTTTAACCACACATCGATGAAACAAATAATTCTAACCCCACACTCTTCTGCATCAGCATCTAGTGCTGCACTATTAAATTCAAATGGTGAGTTCAATCATCAACCTCAGAAAGCAAGGAACAAGCTCTGCATAACATGATACATAGAGACCTTAACATAGCTCAAGCAAGAGAAAACCAGCTGAAATTGTTGCACCCAATACCTTTGTAATACTACATGTAATTATAAACCTGTGTTTATATGTACCTATTGAAGGGATTTCTAGCTTAGAGGACTTGAGAGGCATAACTGCATCTTACCCTTATTTCCAACCAGCTAACTCAAACAAGGTTTGGGCAGCCATTTAAGACAAACATTAACTAGAACTGCTGGGTCAACAACTAGGACAATTGGGTAAAAGTACCAGGTGAGTCTGACCAGGGCATCTCTTGGTACCCTCAGTTCTCTGACACACTCCCAAGATTTTCTGCCTCCTGTGAGGATATCCAGCACATTAACTAACAGCAGGACAAAGCCTGCGACACCAAGTCACTCAACAAAACACTATCAAGTGCCCTCTTCAAGGACTCCTTTAAGAATGTTTCACTCTATTTTGAGAAATAAGGGAGAAGAATCCTCAAAAAGCAGTTCTTAATGCCTCACAGCACCTGCTGCTGAAGAAATTCTACAGAAGTCAGTGATGAACCAACTGAGCAGGTACTTGAAGTTGGCATCAAACCAGGTCTGCTCCTATGCAAAGGCATGATAGCCAAAGTTGAACAAGAGAGCCACAACTCAGTCCTGCCTTGACACAGCCAACCTGCTTACACCAGAAAACTAAAACTCGCATTCCAACTACTACCCTCAATAACAAAAAATAACTACATATGCAAACCAGTATAGAAAGGCACCTACTCCAAGTACATGCTCCTTCCAAGTGTCATAGCATTTTCACATGCTAAGCACATTTTGTCCTCCGAAATTAAATTCAGGATTTGATCCACAGGCATTAAACACCCCGACTCTGCCTATGAAAACGTTTCCTGGGCCAGGTACAACAAAAGAGAAACCTCAGCATCTGGAAGTAGGACTAAAAAGCACTAGTCTCATAACTGAGTGCAACAAAAGAGCAGTGCTTCACTGCAGCTTGTAGAGACCACTACCACTTGTAAAAGACATAAACCTCACAGGCTGCACCACACCTCTCACAGTGCTTTTGGAAAAACTTGCCAGTTAAATCCTGTCAGCACTGAGCTGACTGACCTGGTCATACGACTGACCTGGTCATACGACTGACCTGGTCATACGACTGACCTGGTCATACGACTGACCTGGTCATACGACTGACCTGGTCATACGACTGACCTGGTCATACGACTGACTCCAACGAAGGTTAGAGAGCTCCACAGAAGAAGTTAAAGTATCCTACTAACATGAGAACATAGTCCCTAAAAAGGCAGCCCACCTCATTTAAGGTCAGCATTACACCTCATAGGTAACACACAAGCTGCACCAGACAATTAAACATACCCTATGCAATTAACAGAAAATCATGGTTTATCAAATTGGTTTTGGAAACACTCTGCCATCAGAGTAGTTCCAAATAATGTTTCTCAACACAGTGATAGATGCTTCGTTTAAATAGAAACATGGTTATATACATACTTATACATTTTTAGATTTTCTTTTTTCAAACACTTATATTTCTATAATAGTTAGTGCTTAAACCAGCTTTAACACAACAGACAAGTTCTGTCCCTGTTGTGGTAACAAACCTGAAAAATAGCTTAGGTATTACCATCCCCATCAGTGCTAAACCAAATCTAACTCATAAAGCTATTGCTACCAACAAAAAAGTAAATAGTTAGAGGAAATAAAGCAAGATAACCTCTCTGCCTCTCACCACCCACCAAACAAATACCAATTCCTCACTGGGAATAGGAATCCTGCTCTTAACAACGAAAACTTCAAAACTTACACAGCCGTAGTTTACAAAAAAGCTTACCAAGAAAATTATTTCCCCCAAAAAACTATGGACAGCACACAGCCCTCCCGAAGACTATAAGTACAGATAACACCACAGCTTTAACACACCCCCACAAAAAAAAAATTTTCACACCCCACTAAGATAGGAAATTAAAGCATAAGACAGGAAAACACTTAATTAACCACCAAAACCCTAAAGTAAAACAAAAAATTAAAAAGTCTTTACGCCATAAACCTGCACATGGATAACCTTTAGAATAAAAAGGTAAATCCTTCCCCCTATAAAAACTCTGATAACAAACACTCCCTTGGCCCAGCCACAACTTCATCTGGTACCTGTTAACTAACACATTATTCACCTCAACAGAACTCCAACCTCGATATTTAAAAACGAAAACACAAAAAAACCCGAAAAATTAAAACCTAATACAACTACATCAAACCACAGCAGAACGGTTACACAGCTAACAGAAACCGACTCGCGACAACGACCGTTATGTACTCCCGCCCGGGCTCACGATTGGCGGTTCCCGCGTGACGCTCGCAGCGCTGACTGGACAGCGAGAGCCAGACCCCGCCCACCTGCCCCGCCCCGTCAGCAGGTGCGCCGTGGCCCCCCCGAGCCTTTAAGAAGTCCCGCCGTACCGGACGCCGCCGGCAGGGGGCGCCCTCCCGGGGACGGACCGGGACGCCGCGGCGGGAGCGGGTACGGGCGGGGAGTGGGGGGGTCTCTCACTGGAAAAGGGGTTCCCCGGACTGGAAGGGGGGTTCTCTGACTGGAAAAGGGGGACCCTTGACTGGAAAGGGGGGGGTTCCGACTGGAAGGGGGGGGTTCTGACTGGAAAAGGGGGTCCCCTGACTGGAAGGGGGGGTCCCCGACTGGAAGGCGGGGTCCCTGACTGGAAGGGGGGGTCTCTGACTGGAACTGGGGGGTCCCCGACTGCAGGAAAGTGTCCCCTGACTGGAAAGGGGGGCCCCCTGACTGGAAGGGGGGGGTCCCCGGCCGGAGGGGGTGTCCATGACTGGAAGCGGCGGCACCGCTGCTCCTCAGCCGGCGTCCCGGGTCCGTTAGAGCACCGGCACCCGCGCACCCGGCTCTCGGGGCAGCGTTTCGGGCACCGCTCACGCCGGGCCGGGCGGCTGCCGCTTCCCCGTCGCGCCCGGCTGCCGTCGGCGCCGCCGCCGCTTTCCCTCTTCCCAAAGCCGCCGCCGCCGCCCGTCCCCGCCGGGGGCCGAAGCGGCCCCGGGCACGGGCGTCCGTCCCCCCGCGCGGGCTCGGGGCGGGGGCCGCCACGGCGGGTGCTGCCGTGCCCGGAGGGCTCTCGGGGGCTGGGAGCCGTGTCTGAGGTCCCCTTCGGTGGAGCTGACGCCGTTTTGGTGCGCTTTGTGTGGTCCCCGCGTAACGCAAGTGCTGCTGGATTTGCAGAGACCCCAGACTGCGAGACGTTTTATCTCGATTGCTCCGGGCTACCCCCGTTTCCAGCCCCGGACAGGCCGGGACAGTTTGGGCCGCGCAGGCGGGGCGTTCCCTGGACACCGGGACATGGTCTTGGCACCCAAACCCAGAGACTGGATGACCCACGGACTGTCAGCCGTTCCTGGGGCTCTCCAAAGAGGGGGCGCAGGGAGGAGAGGCTGGTTACTGCCCTGATCGTGGTGAGTATTAGGAGGCACGAGGAGAGCCAAAAGGAGCTGGAGGCACCTCGTTCGGCTCCACCTGTCTTCCCTTGCCTGGCTTTCTCCACAGTTTCTTCTGGTTCCCAGCTTCAGGTATTGGCAGTTATTCTGAAGAATGCTTTCTGCTGCTTCCTCCAAAAACCCAAGAGCTGCAGCTAGTTCCCAGCGGGGCCGGAGCTGGGGGGGATCACGTCCCCCGCGCTGCTGGGGGCAAGCGGGGCAGGGACCAGAACTGGTGCAGCGCTTCTTCAGGTCACCCAAACAAGAACAGCCTTTCTGTAGGCGTTCTGGTGAGATCAAGGGTATAATTAAATGCATTTCTGTTTCCTTTTGCTTGACACCGTTCGTTAGCTGATGTGTTAATCAGCTGTTTAGCAGTCCCCTGTGTGTGCTTGCTAGCCACAGGTTACGGTTGAGATGTAAAGTTGAAACTTAAAGGTTGAAGTCTTGACTTCGCACAGCAGTTGTTGCATTTGTGCATTAATTTTTACCATGCTTTTCTCTCTCCCCCACAGCCCCAAACAGAGTGTTTTATTGTGCCGTGTCCCTCTCCGAGCACTTCCCATCCATGTGCCTGACCCAGCAGCCTCTCAGCCGCTGGGTTTTTTGTTGGGTGTATTGGGTTTGTGTGGCAAGGTTTTGGTAGCAGGGGGGTTACAGGGGTGGCTTCTGTAAGAAGCTGCTGGAAGCTTCCCCTGTGTCCGACAGAGCCAATACCACCTGGCTCTGAGACGGACCCACTGCCGGCCAAGGCCGAGCCAATCAGCGACAGTGGTAACATTTTTAAGAAGGGAAAAAAGTTGGGACAGATGGAAAATGGCAGCTGGAGAGAGGAGTGAGAACATGGAAGAGAAACAGCCCTGCAGACCCCCAGGTCAGTGCAGAAGGAGGGGGAGGAGATGCTCCAGGTGCCGGAGCAGAGATTCCCCTGCAGCCCATGAGGAAGACCCTGGTGAGGCAGGCTGTCCCCCTGCAGTGCAGGGAGGTCCACGGTGGAGCAGATCTCCACCTGCAGCCCATGGAGGAGCCCACACAGGAGCAGGTGGGTGCCTGAAGGAGGCTGTGACCCCGTGGGAAGCCCACGCCAGAGCAGGCTCCTGGCAGGACCTGCGGATCTGTGGAGAGGAGCCCACGCTGGAGCAGGTTTTCTGGCAGGACTTGTGACCCCGTGGGGGACCCACGCTGGAGCAGTGTGCTCCTGAAGGACTGCAGCCCGTGGAAAAGACCCACGCTGGAGCAGTTCATGAAGAACTGCAGCCCATGGGAAGGGCCCATGTTGGAAAAGTTCGTGGAGGACTGTCTCCCGTGGGAGGGACCCCACAGTGGAGCAGGGGAAGAGTGTGATGAGTCCTGCCCCTGAGGAGGATGAAGCGGCAGAAATAATGTGTGATGAACTGATCGTAACCCCCATTCCCCGTCCCCCTGTGCCGCTGGGGGGGTTGGTAGAGAATCTGGGAGTGAAGTTGTGCCCGGGAAGAATGGAGAGGTGGAGGGAAGGTGTTCTGAGATTTGGTTTTATTTCTCATTACCCTACTCTGGTTGATTTGTAATAAATTGAGTTAATTTTCCCCAAGCTGAGTCTGTTTTGCCTGTGATGGTAATTGGTGAGTGACCTCTCCTGTCCTTATCTCGACCCACAAGCTCTTTGTTATATTTTCTCTCCCCTGTCCAGCTGAGGAGGGGGAGTGATAGAACGGCTTTGGTGAGCAGCTGGAGTCCAGCCAGGGTCAACCCACCACACTGGAAGCCTGCAAGTGACCGCAGGCAGACGCGACGCTGGCTGTCGGCCGTGATGTTTCCCGGCTGCAGGAGCTGCTGTCGCTGCGCTGCCTGCGCTCTGGCAGCTCCACAGAGCTCTGCTGCGTGCCGGGCACGAGGGCTGCTCGCTCACGGGGCTGCTGGCGTCGGGGCAGCCGTGGCTAGGGAGAACAGGCTGACGCTGTGGCTGCTCTCGGCACTGGTGAGTGGGGACTTTGGCGGCGGCTGCGGTGACTTTGCTCCGGGAGGGAGAGGAGTGGAGCTCCTGGGGGTCTGGGGCTACTGCAGATCCCTCAGCCGAAGTCCCGAGGGCTGACGCCTCCCTGCAGGGCTCGCTCTGGGGGGCCTTGGGGGGAGCTGCGGCGTGTGCTGTGCATGCCTGCTGCCTGGGGTGCATTAAGAAAATGCCCTTCCTTAACGATGATATCGTTTGGTCTTTATCGTATGAAAGCATATTAACTTTGCTGATCTGTACTGGTTCCTATTCTACACCACAGAGTGATGAGGCCGTGGGGTTTTACTGGAGACGTGGGTAGTGCTCAGGCTGAAGTAGAACAAACTGAAGGACGGCCCGGCCCCGGACTCGAGGGCTTTGCTTTGTGGAAGCTAAGAGCTGTCCCTGAAGGATAAAGGACACCCCAGGACATCTGAGGTAACGCCGGCATCCCAGCCCTTCTGATGCGGCTTTGAAACCCTCCTGGCATCGGCTGGCGACACGGAGAAGTGACTTTGGCAAGATGGACGCCGGGGCCGTCTGGATCCACAGACAAGCAGCAAGAACACTGCAGTAATTGAGTTGCTGTGCTGAGTTTTTACGTGATCGGGAATCGTTTGTGTGGGTGCCAGTGATGAGCCGAACGTGTTGGAGCTGAACTTTTGAAGGGTGCGAGACCTGGTGGGATGGCAGGCCTCAAAGGGCTGCAGCGAACAGGGCTGCATCTGGCTGGGCACTGTCCGCCAGCAACATGCCTCAGGATCGGTTTGAAGGCCAGTGCTGTTCAGTATGGTCATCTGTGATCTGGAGGCAGGAATCGGATGCGCCATTCGCACATCTGCTGATGGTGCCAGACTGGGAGGTGCTGCTGACTCTCTCGAGGGACAAGACGTCTTGCAGAAGGATCTCGATCGATGGGAGCGTTGGGCAGTCGTCAACAGCATGAAACGGAACAAGAGCAAACGTTGGATTCTGCACCTGGGACCTGCACCCGGGCACAACTATGGACTGGGAGAGGAGGGGCTGGAGGGTGTTTGGGTCCCTGAATGCGTCCCGAGGAGGGCAGCCAAGCTGGTGACAGGGCTGGAAGGCATGTCCTGTGAGGAGCGGCTAGGGACTGTGGGTCTGTCTAGTTTGGAGGAAAGGAGGCCGAGGGGCGACCTCACAGCTCTCGACAGCTTCCTGAGGAGGGGACGTGGAGAGAGAAGTGCTGAGCTCTTCTCCTGGGGATCCAGGGACAGGACGCCTGGGAATGGTTCGAAGCTACGCCAGGGGAGGTTTGGACTGGGCGTAAGGAAGCATTTCTTTACTGAGAGAGGGGTCAAACGCCGGAACAGGCTTCCTAGAGGGGTAGTTGATCCCCTAAGCCTGGCAATATTCAAGAGGCGCTTGGACAATGCCCTTAACAACATGCTTTAACTTCTGGTCAGCCCTGAAGTGGTCAGGCAGTTGGAATGGATGATCGTTGTAGGTCCCTTGCAACCGAAATAGTCTGTTCTGTTCCGTTCTGTTCCATTCTATTCTTTGGGATTGTTCATGCTAAGTAGAACTGAAGGATGGCCTGGCCCCGGACACAAGGACTTTGCTTTGTGGAAGCTGAGAGCTGTCCCTGAAGGATAAAGGACACCCCGGGACATCCGAGGTAATGCCACCATCCCAGCCCCTCTGACATGGCTTTGAAATCCTCCTGGCATGGAGAAGTGACTTTGGCAAGATGGACGCCGGGGCTGTCCGGATCCACAGACAAGCAGCAAGAATGCTGCAGAAATCGAGTTGCTGTGCTGAGTTTTTCTGTGATCGGGAATCGTTCGTGTGGGTGCCAGTGATGAGCTGAATATTTGAAGGGTGCGAGAGCTCTGGGTGAACCCACGTTTGGGGTGCCCTGATGTGGCTGGGACACCTCAAGCGCACAGATAAGTATTTCCTCTTGTGATTCTGAACTTTGCGTCCCAGGCTCTCTCCTGGGTCGGCACGAGCTGGTTGCGGATTCACTGACAGGAGCTGAGCCCCCCTTCCCAGCCGGGTACCCCATCCTGGGCGCTCGGTTCCCGCTCCGCCCCTCCGCTCCGAGGCAGGCGTGCGGGACAGCCAGGAGCGAGCGGTCCCTTTCCCTCTTCCCCCTGGTGCGGGACCTGCCGTGGGTGCCCGGCTGGGGCCCGGTGACCTTCTCGGTGGGTTTGGGCACCGACCCTCTGGGGTCCAGGGCAGCAGCTGCAGCTCGGCCTGTGGGGCTGGGCGTGCCTGGCAGCTCCCCATTTCAGCCGCAGGATCAAACCCTGCTCAAAGCATGAACTGGCAGTGGCCGTACGGGCTCCACAGGCCGGACTCCCGCCCGGTCTGGTCCCCAACAAGAGGGGCTCCTGTCCGCCTCCGAACCCGCCGCAGAGGGGCTGCAGCCGCAGCTGTGGAGAAGCCACAGGGGGGCCTTCGCACAGCCGCCAGCAGACCTCGCACGCCTGCCCACAGCCTGCGGTGAGTACGAGCGCTCCCCGTAAAAGGGGTTTGCCTGCGGTGACGGGTTTTGCTGCCTGCAGGGAGCGGGCACCGGGGCCGCACAGCTGAGGTGGGGACAGCCGGGCTCTTCCGATGGCATGGCCGCGCGGCGAGATGCCTTTGCACTGGGAGTCCTTGGGCATCCCACAGCAGGGCAGTCTGGGCTCTGTGTGAAGCCATTGTTTTACTTAAAAGCTAACTTCTCAGCTCAAAACATGCTGCGGTGGGAGCAGAGGCTGCTCCAGGGACCCATACCGGCTCCTGCTGCCCCATCGGTGAAACTGGTCTGGCTGGGTGATGGCCATCCTGGTGCTGGTGGCCCAGGCGATGCCGTGTGGGAAAGCTCATCCCGGCACCCTGGGAAGGAGGGGTCCTGGTGCGGGTGCCAGAGCGTGTCCCTTGGGGCTCAGCGCCGCAGGGCCAGGCCCTGCACCCGCCCGGGCAGGGTCCCCCCATGGCCAGAGGCTGTTTGTGGACACAGGTGGGGACCCGGGGGTCCCCATCCTCGCAGCCCACGCAGAGCCAGGGCCGGGCAGGTCTGGGCTGCACGTTTCGGGGGGCGTTGGGAACTGGTGCTGTTGGGGTCCGGCCCAGCAGCCCAGACCCCGCTGGCAGTGGTGTGGTGCTGGCCCCGTCCCCAGTCCGGGGCTGCTGGTTGTCAGTGTGTGCTGCTGCTGCTGCACAGGGCAGGGGGGTTCAGCCAGATCTGGGGAGAAATGGGATGTTTCTCGTGTCCTGTCCCCGTTTCCCCCCCTCCCCTCGTGGGTGTGCGGTGCTGGGCTGCTGCTGCTGAGCAGAGCTGCAGCTCCCAGGCTCTTTGGTCCCGGCCGCGCTGCCAGGAGCTGATTGTCCCCCATCTCCCTGCGCAGGGACGGACGGACGAGCCCCAGCCACGCCGGGAGCGAAGCCCCAGGAAGAAGCTGAGCTGCCTGTGCGGTGACGCTGCAACTCCAGGTCAGTGTGGTTTCGGGTCAGTTGTTTGGGCCCCTATGTTTTTGTTTGTTTGTTGGTTCAGGCTCCCGTTTGTTTGCAGGTCCAGCTCATGGACAGCTCCAGTCGTTTTGGCTCCAGTTCCTTTGTGGCACCAATTTGTTTCTGCCCTGGTTTCGGATCCAGCTCATTTGCAGCTCCAGGTGGGTTGTTTCTGCCCCTGTTCATGTTGGCTCCCTCCTTGTTTTCAGCTCCGGCTCGTTTGCACCCTCAGCTCATTTGTTTCTGCCTCCATTCATTTCAGGCCCAGCTCCACCTTCAGGCTGGTTGTTTCTGCCCCAGCTCATGGATGGCTCTGCCTTGTTCCAGCTCCAGTTCATCTGCTTCTGCCCTGGCTCATGGACGGCTCCAGCTGGTTCGGGCTTCTAGCATGTTATAGACTCCAGTTGGTTTGAGCTCCAGCTCCAGCTTGTGCTTGTTAAAACGATCTTGGCTTTTGGCAAGGTCGTAAATCAATCACTGTCATGATTTGAATATGAATATTAAATGTCATAAACTGTACAGGCAGTGACTCGTGTTTATTGTTCAATCACTGGTCCGGGGGTGGGACACCCCTTGAACAAAGAGTTGGAAACCGACAGTGAAAAGCACCTTTTCGCCCAGAGACTATCTCAGACGTTTAATTCGGCCTGGTGCATGCCGGCCTCCCAAGCTTCGGGGACCAACGCGACCGGACCCCCACCTCCGGTGGGGGTCCACGCACCCTGCCCACCCCCCACCCAACACCTCCCCCAGCCCCAACACCCACCCCCCCACCCAAACCCTACACCTCCCACCCACCACCCAGTGCCCCACCACCTCCCACCACGCAACCCAGGCCCCACCACCCAGTGCCCCCCCAACACCCAACCCAGGCCCCACCACCCAATTCTCCAACACCCAACCCAGGCCCCCACCACCCAGTGCCCCAACACCCAACGCAGCTCCCTAACATCCCCAAAGCCCAACACAGTTCCCTGACAGCTCCCAACTCCCACCAACACCCCCCGGGCTCTGTCCCCGGCAGCAGCCCCCCCGGGGCTCCGTTTCTGATCCCAAACCAGCGGGACTCGGGCTCTGCTCCAGCCCCGGCGCGGCCCCACAACCGCAGCCCCGGGGCTCCCTTCTCCGCCCAGGGAAACGCCCGGCTCGGGCCGGGACCCCGCGGCTCCCCACTCCCCAGAGCGGCCGGCGGAGCCCCAAGCCCCGCCGCTGCCGGGACGGGGCCGGGGGGACCGGGCGCTGCTGGAGAGCGAACGGGCCGGGGGGACCGGCGGGGCGGGCCCGGCCGCGGGCGAGAACGAGGACGGGGCGGGGGGCGCCGGGCTCCGGCCCTGCGGGCTTCATTCCCCGCGCCCCGCCGCTCCTCCGCCGGCAGCACCCCGCGGCCCCTTCCCGGCTCCGCGGCCCCGGACCCGCCGGGGGAGCCCGGCCCGGCCCAGCCGCCGCCGCCGCCGCGGGGGAACGAGAGGAAGGGGCCGACGGCGGCCGACGGGGCTCAAATCTGCTCGGCCCCGCCCCGCGCAGGCGCCCCCAGGCCCCGCCCCGCGGCCCCGCCCGGTCGCACCTGTGCCCGCCCCGCCCCGCGCAGGCGCCCTGCGGCCCCGCCCCGCCGCACCTGTGCCGGCCCCGCCCCGCGCAGGCGCACGGAGGCCCCGCCCGCTCGCACCTGTGCCGGCCCCGCCCCGCGCAGGCGCGCCGAGGCCCCGCCCCTCCGCGCGTCCTCTTCCGCCGCCAGACCGGCGCCGGCAGCGACCGCGGCGGACGCTGGTACTGGGTCGGGGGCGCCGGGCGGGACCTGTCGCTCGGGACGCGGGGACGGAACCGCGGCCGGGCCCGGCGGCTTCTCCGGGGGCGGTGCGGTGCCGGAGGGCGGTGAGGTGGGGCTGGGCCTGGGGCTGGGGCCGAGGCCGAGGCCGGGTCTGTGCCAGGGCCGTGCCGGGGCCGGGGCCTGGGCCGGGGCCTGGGCCTGGGTCTCGCCTCGCCTCGCGGGCGTGCGCGGCCGGTGTCCGCCTCTCCCCGGGCGGGACGCCGGCCCAGGGCCGGAGAGCGGCGGTACCCGGGGCCGGGCCTCGGGCGGGGAGTGCCGGGGCCGAAGTCTGGCGGCCGCCGCCTGCTTCGGGCGGGGGTGCCGGGCCGGGGCCGCGGAATAAAGGCGGAAGGCGGCGGGGGCTCGGCGGGCAGCGTGTGTGCCCCGAGCCCGGCCCCGCTCCCGCCCGGCCGGGGCAGCCCGGGGCCCCGAGAGGGGCGGCAGGCGCTGCCTCCCCACAGCCGCGGCCAAGCCGGGCCCCGGGGGGATCCTGGGAACAGCCGCGGGCACCCAGTGGGAGCCCAGACTGACGGGGCTGGGGCTCTGTTTCCAGCCCCCGAAGGCGGGACCGGCGCCCGGTGGCTGAGCCCTAAAACCGGCCGGGGGAGCCCGGCTGTGAGCCACCACAACACGGGGCCTGGGCTCTGTCTCTCGGCCGTAAGTGGGGCCTGGTGAGCCTGGTTTCAAGCCCCCAGAACGCATGACTTAGTCTCGGTTTCTGAGCCCCAACGCTGGCCTTCTGGGCTCCAAAACACAGCACTTCTTCATCTCTTTCTGGGAGCCCAGAAAGCTGCTTCCTGACCTGTGCTCCAAGACCCCAAACCACAGGACTTAAGTTCTTTTCCTCAGCTCTAACACTGGCCACATGAGCCTGATTTCCAGGCCCCCAAAACACAGCACCTGGTCACTGTTTCTGAGCACTAAAACACAGGACTTGGGCTCTCTTTCTCAGCTCTAACACTGACCATATGAGCCCAGTTTCAAGCCCCAAACACACAGCACTTGGTCTTAGTTTCCAGCCCCTGAAACACAGCACTTTTAGTCTCTCTTTGTGAGCCCCCACACTGGCTTGCTGACCCTGGTTCCAAGACCCCAAAACACAGGACTTACTTAGTCTCTGTTTCTGAGCTCTGAACCTGGCCAGATGAGCCTGGTTCCAGGACCCCAAAACGCAGGACTTAGTCTCTGTTTCTGAGCCCCCAAACTGGCCAAATGAGCCTGGTTCTAGGATCCCAAAATGCAGGACTTCTTAGTCTCTGTTTCTGAGCTGAGCTTGGTGTCACACCCCAAATGTGCAGGATAAGTCTCTGTTTCTGAGCCCAAACAAAGACACAGCACTTGGTCTCAGTTTCCAGCCCCCCCCCAAAACACAGCACTTACTTACTTAGTGTCTCTCTGTGAGCCCCCAAACTGGCCACATGAGCCTGGTTCCAAGATCCCAAAACACAGGACTTTTAGTCTGTGTTTCTGAACCTGGCCGGATGAGCCTGGTGTTAGGACCCCAAAATGCAGGACTTTTTGTTTCTGAGCTGAGCTTGGTGTCACATCCCATATGTGCAGAATCAGTCTCTGTTTCTGAGCCCAAACAAAGACACAGCACTTGGTTTCCAGCCCCCCAAAATGCAGCACTTTTAGTCTCTCTTTGTGAGCCCAAGACCTGGCCTAGTGACCCTGGTGTCAGGACCCCAAAATGCAGGACTTTTTATTTCTGTTTCTGAGCTCCACAGTTGGCCAAATGAGCCTGGTGTCATGATTGCAAAATGGAAGACTTCTTAGTCTCCGAGCTGAGCCTGGTGTTGAGCCCCAAACATGCAGGACTTGGTCTCAGTTTCTCAGCTCTAACACTGACCAGGTGAGCCTGGTTTCCAGCCCCCCAAACACAGCACTTGGTCACCCTTTGTGAGCCCCAAAACTGGCTTAGTGATCTTGGTGTCAGGACCCCAAAACGCAGGACTTGTACTTAGTTCCTGTTTCTGAGCTCTGAACCTGGCCGGATGAGCCTGGTGTCAGGACCCCAAAACGCAGGACACCATAGTCGCTGTTTCTGAGCCCCCAAAACGGCCAAACGAGCCCGGTGTCACAATTCCAAAATGCAGGACTTGGTCTCCGTTTCTGAGCCCAAAAATGCAGGACTCGGTCTCGGTTTCTCAGCTCTAACACTGACCAGATGAGCCTCATTTCCGGCCCCCCAAAACACAGCACTGTTCCCCCTTTGTGAGCCCCAAAACCAGCCTAGTGACCCTGGTATCAGGACCCCAAAACACAGGGCTCGGCCTCTGAGCCCCCAAATTGGCCAAACCGTGCAGGACTCAGAGTCTGAGCCCTGAACCTGGCCAAGTGACCCCGGTTTCAAGCCCCCAACACAGCACTTGCTCTCAGTTTCCAGCCCCCCAAGCGCAGCCCTCTGTCCCCCTTCCAGAGCCCCAAAGCCGGCTCAGTGACCCTGGTGTCGAGCCCAGGCGCAGGACCGGACTCCATTTCTCAGCTCTGGCCCTGGCCCACTGAGCCCCCCCAGCGCAGGACCTGGGCTCTCTTTCGGAGCCCCCAAGCCGGCCCGCCGGCCCTGGCGTCGAGCCCCCCAAGCGCAGGAGCTGGGCTCCGTCTCGGCGCCGGGCCGGGACCCGGCAGCGGCCGCTGGCGCGGCCCGGGAACGCGGGGATGGCTCTCGGCCCGGCCTGGAGCCCCGAACCCGGTTCCCGGCGCCGGGAGCGGGGCGAAGACGGGAGCGGGGGGGCTGCGGCCCGCGGGGCTTTATGGCCCGGCAGCCGCGGGCCCCGCCCCTGCCCCGCCCCCTCCTTTTATAGGCCGGGCCCGCCCCTTCATTCAGCGGCCTGGGCCCGCCTCCTCCTTTAATGGGTCTGCCCCGCCCCCTCCACTCTCAGACCGGGGCCCGCCCCCTCCATTCGGAGACCCGGCCCCGCCCGCCGGGGCCGCCCCGGGTCCCGCCGCCCGCCCGCTCGGCCCCCGGCCCGCGGCCCCAGCGCAGCGCCGCAGAGCTGCGACGCCTTCCTCCCCCCCGGAGCCGAAGCGCGGCCCGGGGAAGAAGAGGAGGTTCCCCGGTGGTTCCGGACGCTCGGATCGGCCCGGCCGGGGAGCACGCGTCTGTCCTGCCTGACGCCAGCCGGCCCTTCCCTTGCGGGGCCAGGAATCCCCTTTCCCCGAAGCCCGTCCCGCCTCTGCCGCCCCGAGGGGCCAGGACCGGGCAGAGAGGCCCCGCCGGGCGCTGGGGTCCCCCTCCTCATCCTCACCTCCACTTCTCCCTCCTTCCCCTCGCCCTGGAGGCCCAGCGCGCAAAGCCGGGGCTCGGGGGAGAAACGCCGGCTCCGCAACGAAAAGGCGAGACGGGGTTTCGCATCGGTTTCGCTCCGTTCCTCTCATTCCAGCTCAGCCGTACCCCTCTGGGGAGCCTCTCTCCGCGCCGCGTGGGCCCCGATTTTCCACAGCCTGAACGCGCTTCCCGGGAGAAACCGCCTCGCCTGCCTTCAGCTGAGGCTGGCGAGACCCGTCCCACCAGTGCGGCCGCTGGCCGGGGGAAAGGGGAACTGGAGCCTGGGGAGAGGCCGCTTTGGGCCTCGGGCGAACCCCCGGAGCGGGACCGCGAAGCCCTGGCTGTTCGTTTTGGGGAGGAACACGGCTGCTGCCGGCATCGGCACAGCCCCGGGGCAGGACTTGCTCCCCACACCGACTTGTGGCCGGTCGATCCCGTTTCAAACCCACCCGAGCGCGTGGCAGCGTTGGGACCCCAGCTGCCGAGAGCAGGGCCGGCACCGACGAGGACAGGGATAAAAAAGCGCCCCTTGGCTGGGCTCTCCCCCCTGCCCAGGCAGGGCAGGGAGTCACGGGGGGCTTTTGCCCCCTTTTAGCCCTTTATGCTGCGAAGCCCCACGTCCAGCTTGCGGGCAAACAGCGCGGGAGGCGTCCTCCTTTACCTTTGGACGCGCCGACCTGAATTCTTTGGGCAGCCACGCTATGCCCCGCAACTTGATGCAGCGGCCGGAGCCCTCCGGGGGGGCCGGCTGCTGCTGCCGCCCCAGGCCGCTTCGCGGGCAGGGAAAGCCGTCCCGCTGCTTCCCGGGAGAAGCCGCGCTCGACCGTCGGCGACGGCATCGTCACTGAACCCGGGAACGCCGCACGAGCTTTTTTCAGTAACACGTGGCTGCGGAGAGCTCAGAGCAGCCAGACCGGGCACGAACGCGACCCGGGCAGCAAGTCGGTTCACCGGCACCAGTAAGGACCAACACGTGGCCCAGCGGCCCCGTCTCCAGCCCTGTCCCATCACAGCCACCGCTGGCCACGGGCACAGACCAGTCCCCGGCTCTTCGCTTCCAGTTTGCGGGGCAGCTCCCCGCAGCGCTGCCCTCCCCGTGCCAGCCCGTCCCAGCTCAGCCGCCCCGCGCCATCGAGTTGGCTTTTCCATTTCCCGCAGGAAAAATTTTCCCAGCAGCTCGGTCAGACGGCCGCAGCCAGCCGAGAGGGGCCGTTCGCTTTGCCGGGGGTCTTCGTAGATGGCCTGTGTCTGTACAGCTAACGAACATACCCAGCACGAGCACGGGGACCCCCACAGCTGTCGCTGGCAGGGAGGGTGACAGAAAAGCCCAGACCCCAACCACGGCTTCTCCACAACCCCCTCCCTGTGCCCACCTCCACCTCCCTTTCCCCCCAGCCTCAGCCAAGCCCACCCCAGGTGCGGGTCCTTTCTCATCGGCCCAAGTGCCCACACCTGTGGGGCTGCCCCGGCAAGAGGCTGGGGCAAAACAGGGGAAAAAAAAGAGGGGGAAAAAAGGAAAAAAGACCCAGAAAAAACAGATTTAGAAAGAGAAAAAAGGGGGAAAAACAGGAAAAAGAAAAAAGGAAAAACCAGAAAAAAAATATAAAAAAAGGAGAAAACAAGAGGATGATAAAAAAGGAAAAAACCCCCCGCAATAAGGAAGAGGAGAAAGAGTAAAGTAAAAAGCACAAAAATAAAAAGCAGAGGTGCAAAAGAAGTGAAATGAACAGCATCGTCCCCCCCAGCCCCACCCCATAGGGGAAAGCCCCGAGGCAGCAAAACTGACCCTGCAAAGCCCCTGCCTAAAAAAAAAAAAAAAAAAAAAAAATCAAAAAACCAAACCAAACCAAAGCCCCCTCAACCCGTCCATGCCAAACAACTCAGAAAATCAGCAGGAAAATACACCGACCTGCTGAAAAGGGAAAAAGGACAAAGCCTGGCAAAAATTGGCCCCCAAGCCCCCCAACCCAAGGCAGGGCAGCCCTGGCCGGGGTCCCCCCTGCATCGCCCCGGGGTCCCTCAGGGTGCCCCCCCCACCCCCGGCTGCTTTTAGGGCCAGAGAGCGGGGCAGGTTCTCGGGGCCTCTCCTGGTTTCGGCTGGGACAGAGTCAGGGTCTTCCTAGTAGCTGGCGCAGTCCTGTGTTCTGAGGTCAGTCGGAGAAGAATGTTGGTAACACTGATGGTTTCAGTTGTTGCTCGGTAGTGTTTAGGCTAAAGTCAAGGATTTTTCAGCTGCTTAAGCCCAGCCAGCAAGAAAGCTGGAGGGGCACAAGAAGTTGGGAGGGGACACAGCCAGGACAGCTGACCCAAATTGGCCATTAGGGTATTCCATACCATGTGGTGTCATGTCCAGTATAGAAACTGGGGGGAGTGGGGGCGGGGGCAATTGCTGCTCAGGGACTAACTGGGCATCGATCAGTGGATGGTGAGTAATTGCACTGCACATCATTTTTATATTCCAATTATTTTATTATTACTGCTGTCATTTTATTAGTGTTATCATTATTAGTTTCTTCTTTTCTGTTCTATTAAACCGTTCTTATCTCAACCCAGGAGTTTTACTTCTTTTCCCGATTTTCTCCCCCATCCCACTGGGTGCGGGGGGAGTGAGTGAGCGGCTGCGTGGTGCTTAGTTGCCGGCTGGGGTTAAACCACGACAGCATCATATATGTACGCCTTATAGAGCATCTGAGCACAGGCAAGCACACCCTCACCTTATTTTGTTACAGTAAGGCACCTTGCAGAATCCAAATCCCCGGGGGTTTCAGGCGCAGCAGGATGGTGAAGGCAGCTGCCCATCCCGGGGGGGATGAATTTGGGGGGTACAGGCAGGAGGCTGCCACCGTGCCTGGGGCAGGAGGGCTGGCTGGTTTCAGCCTAGCACACCACCAGTTTTCATAATTTTTCACATCCCGCCCCACTGGCTGATGAGCTGTTAAGCATTCCCCTGGTTTGCTGTGATTCTACAAGCAATTATATTCCATCTCGTTTAACGCATACCGGGGGTTTTGTCCAAAACAGGCTGAATAGGTGGCGATTCAGCAGCAAGCTGCTGGGAAATTACAGCTTGACTCCTACGGGGTAGTCACAAAAGAGATCAAATTTCTGTGTTTATACCCAAATAGCCCATTACCCAGGTTTCTTCCACAAGCACAGTGAAATCAAACCCTCCTCTGATCTCTAATGGCCCTGAATCCTCCCTAGCATCCACACTAGGCCAATGTTTCTGGTTTTATTACTCCCCAGCTCCAAAAACATAGTCCCTGCACTGAAAAGCATCTCAGCTGGCACCTTCACCTAGGTAGGGCTGCTCGCGGGTGAAAAGCACCTTTAGTCCCAGTAAAAGCAAGAAAACCCACTTCCCCACACATCTGGATGTGCACACAGTGTCAGTCACCTCTGTTTTCACCCAGAGCCACCTCTAGACCACGACTATCGCAGGACTGTCCCAAGAAACGAGCCTGCCACTGCAAGATTTGGAGGGTGGCCCAAGACTAGCAGCAAACCGCTCAAACGCCACTTGCCCCGAACAGCTGCAAACTCTCGGTACGCTTGCCTGGAAAAAAGGGATATTGAAGATTTGGTTGCTTTAGTCACGACCGAGATCTTAAAAAGCCCCAGGGTGGCACCAGTACGTCCGCCCGTGGGAAGCCACCCCAGAGGAGCGGGTCGCTTCAGCAAACACCGCTAACCCAGGGCAATATTTGCTAGATACTTATTTTGCGGCAGCCTTGGGCCGTGATGCCTGCCATCTGCCTTCCTAAGGCTGAATAAATAAGCTGTTCCTGACCCCGCTGGCTCCACAGTCCCTCTTTCCCCGAGCCCAAGCGCCAGCCCGGCACCTTGCCAGTGCCACGTTACAGCACCCGCTGCCTCTTCTGCTGCAGATCCCGGGGAGCGGGGGGGGGGCTCTGGGGCTCTGCCGTCAGCCCAAAAAGGGGAAAAAGCAACGCACACTCTCAGA
The DNA here is from genome assembly GCF_947461875.1 of Haliaeetus albicilla. NCBI lineage: Eukaryota > Metazoa > Chordata > Aves > Accipitriformes > Accipitridae > Haliaeetus > Haliaeetus albicilla. Next base: position 8,167,308 of record NC_091483.1, on the reverse strand, counting down.
AAGCAGCAAACCTTGGGGCACACGCGTGCGCAACACCCTGCCCATCGGTCGTTTTTGGGTGGGAGTCACCCCGACCGGCACAACAGGGTCACGGCGGAGCAGGGCGCTGCATCGGGCCACCATCGCCTCATGGAGCAGTTGTCCCCACCGAATCACCGCCCCGGGAGAGTTTGGGGTGCCAGCACCCCAAAAGCGTGGGCTCCTTCCTCGCACGGGGTCAGGAGGACCGTTTATTTGCCCGACCCCACACGGCTTCGCACTCGAGGGATGCGTGGGACGCTTGCCCCAGCACATCTCTTCTTGTTCACGTTGCACCCATCATCCATGGAAGACCCTGCCTGAGGTCCCGCAGCAACCCATCCCCTTTTTGCTGAGTTAATGATTAAAATCTGTCTGGTTTTGGAGGCGCTGGCACCCAGGCTATGGCAGGCAGGCCAAGGATGCTCGCCCTCTGCCCCGCTGACGGGATTAATCATTCACACGGCAATCGGCACTACCTCCATATAAACGCCAGGATGGGTTTCCCGGTGCCGCTTTTTGGCAGGAGGAGGGAAACCAGCCTCAACATGAGGGCAGCTCTCACCCTGCTGCTGCTTTTAGCCGCCGTGCGTGCTGAGCACCGAGGTAAGGGCATTTATCACGCACCTGGGGCTTTGCTTTCCCCTGGGGACGAGGGGTACGAGGCTGGGGTCTGTCAGCTCCGGTGGTTTTTGTTGGCCTGCCCTCTCCCCGGCCCACTGCCAAACTGCTGGGCAGGAATCAGAGAGAGGAAAGGGAAGGTGTGGGATGATGTTTCGGTACCTGGGATGCCCCTTCGGGGTGATGCTGGAGGAGCTGGGAGGGGAAAAGGCTGGGCTGGGGTCGGGGGCAGAGGGAGGAGGAGAGGACAGTGTTGCGGGGCCCGGCTTCTTCCCTCTGCAAGGGAAAAAGAGATTTTCTGCCCCCCTTCACAAGCACCATTTCACTGTAAAACCCACCCCTCGGATGGAAACGATGCTCTGTGCCACCCCTTGCTGCCTTCACAGCTCCGCAGGGAATCACCCACCTGCCAAAAACCCCCCTTGAATCTTACTTCTCCCGGACCGCTTCACAAAAATGGAAAGAAATGCAACAAGTTGGCACTTACAGCAGGACCAACAGCCGCTGTTCCTGCGAGGAAAGATAATTGCCTTTTACCACAGCTTCCCCTTTTTTCCCGGTGCTACCAGCCTTGCGAAAGGCCCCTCACCCTTGCTTTCCCACCAAAGCAACGTGACCTTCAGTGTAACGGCACATAACCCCTCGGTTTTGGGGAGGTGACCCTGCTCTGCACTGTAATACCGGTAAATACTGGTATCAGTATTTACCCTGCCAGTACCAAAGTCTAACCAATGAGGTCGGTAGCAAAAATCAATAGCATTTTTCCAGGGATGAGAGAGTCGCCGGGGATGTGCCCACCACCGGGTGCTCCTGACCTCGGTGGTCCTGTCTCCAGAGCTCCCAGCCCTTACGGTCCCCAAACCCTGCCAGAAAAACCGACACCATGCATTTCAAATGCACAGAAACGTCCGTTTGGATGAGGGGCGGACGCACCTAATGTTTTCCCTATAGCTGTCCCAGCTCCAGGGAGGGGTTTTCCCCCCTGCCCCTCTCTTTGACTGCGGAGCTGGAGCAGCAGCCTGGGTACCGGCGGTGCTTCTCCGAGACCGGCAGCACAGCAGCAGCCTTTGCCGGTGCGCAGCACCGTGCCAGCATCTCCCCAGGGACTACCACCGAGTCTGGCCTGAGAAAAGAAGCAAGTCTGTGAAAAAAGAACAATCCTCAAGTGAAGAAAGCAAGAGCCCCGCAGACTTTGGACCGTGTTTTGCGGTGGCGTAGCATCCCTCGCTCCCGCACCGCCGCTGCTGCCGGGGTGGGAAGTGGAAAGCGAGAGCGAAATAGGAGGTCAAGTGGGAAGAGGCTGTTCGCCAGAAGATCATTTTCCCTGGCAAAAAGCAAAAAACCTGAGTTGTTTTCCATAGGAGACTCAATTAAGCAGAACTGTGCTGCTTTGTTTTTGTTTTTTTTAATCCTGCAAGGAGGAAGGTTGCTGGAAACGAGCTGTATTGCCACCCGAAGAGAAGGGCATTGGAGGCAGTACTGCAGGGGAAAGCAAAGCCGGCATTTCCCCAGACCCCAGCCCCAGCAGATGCAGGGTCACCGGGTCCCGGCTCCCCAGCCACCACCACCCAGGCTGCACCCGAGCGAGCCAAGGCACAAATCCCGCTCACAAATCCTCCTTTTTCTGCACTTACAGGTAAAGCTTATGTCCGGGACAAAGTGTGCCAGGAGTTCAAGACCCTGGGGAAGGAGGACTTCCGAACCCTGTAGGTACTTTCTGCCGTATTTGCCCTCCCAGGACACTCAGCACCTAAGCCAAGACCACAAAAATTGCGTTAAAATAATCTTAGAAAGGGGAAGTTTTATTGACTCCCTGCAAATGAGGACTCCAACGGCTCTTAAGAGCAGAAAAGTTTGCTTCATTGCTGAACTCCTCAAAACCTATTAAGTGCCTAAATAATTAGGAATTCTAACAGAGCTGGCACATGATCCCCTGGGCAGCCCCCAGCCTGAGACCTGCTCTGGGTCTTTCCCGGTTGTTTTCCAAGAAATACGCTGCTATTTCTTGCAGCGCCGCAGCTGCTCCTCTCCGGCTGATGGCGTTAAACTCCATTTTGGCAGAATGATGCTGCAATGTGATTTTTTTTTTTTTTTTTTTTTTTTTTTTTTTTGGAAGAGAGAGAAACATGCCGCCAGCTCATCCTCTCCTTGCTCCTTGCTCCCAGGACCATCATCACCAGCAGCAGGAAATTCTCCAACGCCACCTTCGAGGAGATTGGCCATCTCGTCCAAGAAATCGTCTCCCTGGCTGAAACCTGCTGCGCCGAAGGTGCCGACCCCTCCTGCTATGATGCCGGGGTGAGGCTGACGGACCCCAAAACCGGGGCTTGGGGGGATGGGATAGGGTGGGATGGGATGGGGTGGGATGCGATGGGGTGGGGTGGGATGGGATGGCCACCTGGGGTGGGGTGGCCACCAGCACGTAACCTCCTCTCTACGCCTCCAGTCCTCAGCTTTGTCGGCCAAATCCTGCGGCGAGGACTCGCCCTTCCCAGCCCACCCCGGCACGGCCGGCTGCTGCGCCCAGGAGGGGCTGGAGCAGAAGCTGTGCCTGGCCGCCCTGCGGCACCCACCCCAGCAGCTGCCCCGCTACCTCCAGCCCTCCAACGAAGAGCTCTGCCAGGATTTCAAGAAGGACCCCAAGGACTTCGCGGACCGGTAAGCCAGGCTGGGGCGAACGGCCCTCGGCTGTCGCCGATGGCTCGGTGCGACCGGCGGGCAACACGGGGTGGTACCCGGAGAGGGCTCCCACCCCCGGGCAGCCCCTAATGCCCCTAAAACCCCGCATCTATCCGCAGCCGAGCACCCTCATCCCGGGGTGCCGGCTCTCCTCAGCCTGCTTCTCCCACAGGTTTCTGCACGAGTACGCCAGCAGCTACAGCCAGGCACCCCTGCCCGTGCTCCTGGGCTCCACCAGGACCTTCCTCTCCATGGTCTCTACCTGCTGCATCTCCCCTGCGCCCACCGCCTGCTTTCTGAAGGAGGTGAGCCCATTCGGACCGCCGGGCTCGTCGGCACCGTGCCCATGGCCCGAGGAGAAGTGGCTGGGAAAGGCTGGTGTTTCCCTTGGAAAAACACCTCCACCTTCTTTTTGTGGCAGAAACTGGAAAGGAAAACCCTCTCCCTCCTCACCCTGATGTCAAACCGGGTTTGCTCCCGCTTCACAGCGTACGGGAAGGACAAAGTCACCTTCAGGTAAAAGAGGGGGAAAACAGCTTTTTCTGTTCTTGAACATGGGTCCGGTTGGGAGCACGTTCCTATTTCGAGCTGCGGATCCCATTCGGAGGCAGCGTTCGCAAAGGCAAATTTTAATTAAGATGCAAAACCAAGCGTGCTGTAGCATCCCGCGGAAACGCTCGGCATGTAGCAGAAGTGCCGAGCGAGCCCCGTGGCTCCCCGTCATCACCCTCCCGCACCTCTAGACGGCGAAACCCCCGCTTGGAGCTGTTAGTAATAATAGGGGAAGGGGGAGCCGAGCTCCCTAAGCCCCCCGTACGCCTTGTGCCTGCCCAGCTACCTGACCTCGCTTGCTCAGAAGATGCCCAGCGCTTCCTTCGAGGACCTTTTCCCCCTGGCAGAAGACGCTGCCGAGGTGTTTTCCGAGTGCTGCGAGGCGGTGGCCGAGGACTGCATGCAGAAAAAGGTAGGGGAGCCCGGAGCCACCCCCAAAACCACCTCCCGGGTCACAACAGGGGTTTAGCGAGCGAACCCCATCGTGGCGAGGGGGTCTGCAGTTTCACCGGCCCCGGCAGCCCCCGCGCACCCTCCGCTCCCCTCTTTGCAGTTATCAGAGCACACGGCCAAAGTCTGCAGCGCGCTGTCGGCCCGAGACGAAAGGTTTGCTGACTGCTGCCAGGGGCAAAACCTCATGCAAAACTATTTCTGCATCTCGGCCTTGCCACCGGCGCCCACCCCCAAACTGCCGGAGGCGCAGAAGCCGATGAACGAGCAGCTCTGCGGCGAGGAGGGGGCTCGCCACGCCGAGAGGTGAGCGGTACCCACGGCGGCCGAGCTGCCGACCCTTCCTCCTCCCCTTGTCTTCATTACGCGGTTTGATGATTATTAGGATAACCGGGGGAGCATCCTCTCTTCCCTCAGGGCTATCGCCCCCAGGGGCTGCACAAAGATGCGAAAAGCAGCCCCCATCCCACGCTGAGCCGCACCGGCAACAAAAGATGATACGGCGACTCGTTTTTCCCTGCTCCAGGTACCTGTTTGAGCTGACACGGAGGCACACCAGCGTCCCCGACGCCTTCCTCGGCAAGCTGTACGACACCTGCAAAAAAGTCAGGGGGGAGTGCTGCTCTGCCAAGGACTCCTCCGCCTGCCTGGACAGCAAGGTGAGCGGCGGGGTTGGCTCACCCTCCTCTCCCCCCACCAGCCCCCCGTCCCCCAAAATCCCCGCAGAGGCTTTTCGCAGCCTGGTTACAGCCATCCTCTGCCACCCAGCACCAGCGGATGGCAGAAGAGCTGCCCCCCTTCCTGGAAAAGGCCAACCAGCTCTGCGCGCAGTACACTGAATTAAATTTCCTCGACTTCAAGAAGAGGTAAGCCTTCCTCCCACCCCTGCCCCGCCACAACTGGATCAGCAGACGCGATCAAAATTTGGCCAAAAATTTTGAGGGTGCACGAACGGAGCCGGTGGTTTTGAGCCTAAATAGCAGGAAAACAACACGGGGAAGCACGTAACGCACCCCTTGCAGGGCATCGCACCCTGCTCCCGCTGCTGTCCCGTGTGTTCCCCCCCAAAAAAAACACCGTGTGGGTATTTAACACCCCCGGGTCCCCGCTAAAACCCACCGGCCCCCACACCGCAGGCTGCGGGAGAGCTTGACGCAGAAGATGCCGGACGCCAGCCCCGAGCTGCTGGGGCAGCTGGTGGAGCAGCGAGCCGAATTCGCCTCGACCTGCTGCCCGCCCAACTCACCCCCCCTCTACTGCGCCTCCAAGGTAAAGCCATGGACCCCCCCGACACAGCACCCCGTGCCGTGCCGGCGGCCAGCCCCTGCGGTTCTTTCCAACCCCCCCCGTTTTGCAGGTGAGCGCGGAGCTGGGAGAGGCGTGCGATGGGGACTCGTGCCTGCTGAGCTAAGTGCCCAGAGGTGAGCTGCTGGGGGTCCGACACACCAGACTGGGGGGGTTCTGGCATACCGGCATCGGGGATCGCTTCTCCAGTCATGCACGGATGGAGGAGGCAGTTTTGGGGCTGGGGAAAAGGGTCACGGCCACGCAGCTGGGGCTGAGCATTACGGGACACACAGGGAAGCGGGATGCCGAAAGGAACCAGGCTGGAGGACGCCCGGCAAGACGGCTGCTTCTCCTTGCACCGGGAGGGGAAGGTGCCACCGAACCCGCGGCTCCCTGCCTGCCCAGCCGGCAACACCACCCATGTATTCCCGGAGCCGCAATAAAGACTTAAAAACAGCACCCTCGCTGCTGCTGGCGAGGCTTTCTGCACCCCCGGGGTGGTGGGGAGGGCTGGGAAGGAGCACGGCCCCGGCTCTGCAGGCAGGAGGAAGAGGAGGAGGTCCCAGCTCTACTCCTGGGACCTAATGGTCTAAAAAATTAAGCAAGAATGCTAAAAAACACTCATCAAGTGCCCCGGACCTAATGGTCTAAAAAATTAAGCAAGAACGCTAAAAAACACTCATCAAGTGCCCCCGAAGACGGCTCTCTGTGGGTATTTGGATATTCAGCTAGCTGGAGGCACTAGCCCATCACTGGAGATGGGGTGTCTGGGCAGCCCCAATTTCCCCGCTCTGTACCCCAAACTTGGCTCCCCTGCCCGTGTGAGGTTTTGGGGGTGCTGGGGGCAAAGCACCCAGGTTGGGAGGCAGGAAGATGGCAAGCCCAGCAGGGAAAACGATGGGGAAAATCCCGAGCCTAAATTTGGCAGGTTTTTTTTGCAGGAGAACAAGATCTAAATAAGCCAAGGAAAGCAGATAACGATATCTCCCTGCACAGAGCTGTGCCGTGCAAAGATAAACCAGAAAATTAAAACAGCCCGTGCTGTAGCTATAGAACACGGATGAGCTGAAGCGATGGGCAAAGGAAAGCAATAAGTGGAATAAAGGGATACAAAAGCAGCAATGCCCTTACCAACGGGGCAGAGGGACTCCATCCAGAAAGGGAAAACTCTGCAAGAGGCAGAGGATTAGTGGGCAGAATCAGGGGAAATCAATTTAAAGCTAATTAAGGCCCCAGAGTAATTACTCTGCAGACAGCATTAGCAGTCAAGACTTGCCGCACTCACCAGACCCGCCCTCAAGGAAAACCAAGACAAAACCCCCGTTCATGTTGGTTCCCCTCTGTACTGGAGAGCACCAGTACCCCCCAGGTCTGCGCTCGGTTTTTCCATGAAATGAGACGGACTTGGCTGGGATGGCACGGGATTGTGTCCCGGCCAGTCCCCTGCCAGAATCCCTCCGGCAGCCGCAAAGCTGACAACCTCGTCTCCAGAAAGATGGGGGGGATCAGAAAAGACCGTCCTCCTCCCTCCCTGCCTGGGAGCTGGTGGCTGATGCTGCTCCAGAGCTGCTGTCGTTGCTCAAAGCATTTCCTAGCAAACACGTCATCTGGGTCCCCACCTTTGACCACCCACCACCATCTTACATGGTGCTTTTGGCATTTATTTCCCAAAATAATTAACGGTTGGGTTTTTATATCCTCTTCTGTTGGGGTGAGAGACCTACATCTCATTCACATACCTGGCATTGCCAAGCTCAGCTCCCCTGGTACATCAATACATATGGAGATGTGTTTCCATTTCAGCTTCTTCCTTGGGGTGGTACCCAAGGCAGCAGCTCTGGGCACCAACCATGGTCACCACCACACCTCCGGGTCCTGGCCGGACAGAGGGCTCTATCCCACCGCTCCCAAAAAAAGCAGTTTAGTCTGTCAGGCACAAGGTACTAGGGACCGGCCTGAGCTTTCGCTCCCTTCCAACATCATGTTTGCATCCATCAAATTCAGGATGCACGTGGTAAGGGCTAACCATCCCAGTGACCTTCTGGGTTTCCAAGAAAAGTTGGAGAAATACAATTAAGTAAGCCAAGAACATCTCAGCTGCTCTGTGCCTGTTTCTAGGAAATGTGCTGATGGATATTAAAAAAAAAAAAAGGAAAATAAAAGAACGGTGCTTATCGTCATTGCAGCTTTCCAGGCGAGAAGTGCGCACTGCGATGCCCCAAGGGTGTTTCCCAATGCCGAAAGCCCGGGCACACTGGAGAGAGCAGAAAGCCAAGCCCAGGCTCTCTCCGGAGCAGCCAGCATCACTCACCCTTTCACACCCAGAGCACACAATTTTCAGCAAGGGGTTTGCTCTACACATTTTTGGGAGTAGGCATCATCACTCGCTGCTGTGATGTCCCATCCTCTTGGCTATCAGGGGCTTCAAAAACCTGAAGCCCTGCCGGCAATCAGCCCGTGAAGCCAAAGGGCATAAGGCTGTTGCGCTGTTTGCTATTCCCTCGCCTGCAAATGCACCCGGCCAAGCCCCCCGCAGCCCCAACCAGGGGGTTTCCATCTGCCCCATGGTGGGTATGGGGCTGCTGACCCCCACCACACTGGTGGGTATCAGGGGACACCGGGCAGGGCTTTTGGCCCCCGGCTCCCCAGCCCTTAGCACAGGGCTGGTCTGCCAAAACCCACCTGCACTTGATGTATTTTGACTCTTAAAGCATGTGGGAAAATGCTGTCTGCCTTGGCAGGAGGCTTTGGGCATCAACACGCATGCTCTGCCCGATGTATTTATTTACCGAGTGTGTTAATTAGCATTGGTGTTTGGTGTCATGTGAGCTTTAATTCTGCATGGGAAAGCCTCATTCTGCTGCATCTTCCTCCCTGCTGACTAATCAGGCAGGTGACCGCACCACACCATTAAAGAGATGGCATCCTTTATTAAGGATTTCATTTTAGCAATAGGCTGCTGCTCCGAAACAGCTCTTGGGACCTTCCCCACAGATTCATCCCCAAGCTGACAGCCCTCTCCATCGCAGCCCTGCATGAAGGACACATCCCATTCGCTTTCCACCAGAAGATGCCCCTGGTCGCCTGGGGAGATTCCACCTTTATGGATGAAGGAGCTACATGTTGGCACCACACCAGCAGAGAAAAAATAAAATCAGGAAATCCAACCCCAGCTCCTTCCCCGCCTGGGGAAAACAAAAACTTATCCCGCAGCAGCATTGCACAAGGCAAACACAGCCCATGCTGGCAAAGCCTCTGCTGCTGTCACTGCTTATGTGGGCACCTCGTGGGGGAAGAAAAAACCCAACCCAAAAAATAATCAATTACTGCTTTAAAAATAACCAACAACAAAACCACAACAATTTTTTTTTTTTTTTATTAAAACCAGTCGACTTCTGAGAAAGCCTGGGCTGGCTGGTACAGCAGCACATCTGCTCTCAGCTGATGCCACCCGGGAGCATCGACTCGGCCAGCAACGCACTCCCGAGGGATTCCCATCCAGCCCTCAGCCAACCCGGGCAGAAAGCACTTTCCTTTTCTACTCTTCATGGCTGTGGGGCTTTTTTGTTTGCTTCTTCTTTTAATTTCTTTTCCTGGGTCTCCTTTCTCTGGCCCTCAACACCGCAACGGGCACAAGGCAGATTTGCCTCTGGTGTTTTTATCTCAGCAGCTCTCTAACCCACTTCCAAAGATTCAGAAGAAGTAGTAAAGTCTCTATTTAAAAAAGAAAGAGAAAACAACCAAAAAACCCAAACCATCCTTGTTGCTCAGAGCAACCCTTCATGGCTGGTCTGCCTGCTCATCACCCAAATATTGGGGTACCCAGCAAACCTCAGGCCACCTCCAGTGCCTTTCTGCCAAGTGGCTTGCAAAGCCTGAGGCAGAGAATGCCATGAGGCTGGAGCAGGCAACGAAACAAGAACAAATTAAAAAAACCAACCAACCAAAAAACCCAAAAAAACCAAACGACCCAAACCAAATACCTCTACCAGGCAGATACCATTCCCAACCACAGCTGTCTTGAGCTGTTAGTCACACTAATTGCATGGCTGGTACAGCAGTAATTAAGCAGCGATGCATCGCAGGCGCAACAGCAGGGTGGGAGTAACACCACTAAAAGCTTCCAACCAGGGAAAGCAGGACTGCGATGGGAAAAGCACGCTGTGAATTGCTTGAGGCACTAAAAACTGGCAGCTCTGAATAAAACAGCTCCCCATATTTACCTTGCTGGCGCTCGCAACCCATCCAGCCATGGCCAAGCTCCTGCAGAGAGGAAAGCATGAAGTGTTCACTAATTGACATGCAGCAGGGTGGGTTTTCCTAAAAATTGGTAAAAAAACCCCTCCAATCTTGCCACAGCGAGCCCATGGCATCCCCCAGCCTTTTGGGGGAACCCAGGGGGTTTTCTGCCTCCCTGCCAGGCGCCGAACATGTAGGGTAAGTGATTTATTCCTGGAGAGCAGGTTAACCCAGTACAGAAGTAAATAAGCTGACCAACTTATGTCTCTTATTTTTAAAATCAGTTACTAGATTCATGAAAACATTAAAAAAACCATTAAAAGTATTAGTTTTATCTGCCTCAAAGACCTGCAGGGCTGTTTGCGTTCCCAGTGACTCCTGTCCCCAGGCATTCAGACCTGAGTTTCAACTTCAGCTACACAGAAAACCAGCAAATAAATGGGCTCATACCTCCTTTTAATTTTAATCTTCTTTTGTACTGCATACAGTGCCTTCCTCAAAGAAGCAGCAAGTATTTTCCTCCTGGCTTAAACACCCCAAACCACTCCCCAAGAGACAGGCTCAGCAAAGGTTTCTGGCTAACTTGCAGGAGGAAAACCAGCAATTTATGAGGGAGGGGACCAGCTCACAGGTGATGCTTATGCCACCCAGCTCACACCCAGGGCTTTCTGCAGCTGCAAGGAGTAAGTCATTTATTTCCTCAAGGGATAACCCTGGTACCCCATGGCAGAAGTAGCTGCCCAAAACATAGTAGAGTCCCAAAATGCCAGAAAACACTTTCCACAATGACAAAATGGGAGAGATGCTGGAAGATATATGGCTTTTGGTCCCAGTTTAAGAGTGTAGGGCTTGGTGTTGCCTAAACCAAGCCTGCCAGGTCAGGTACGGCAGAGCAGCAGCCAAGGGGAGAAGGCTGTGGGGACCTGCACCGTGGTCCAGCACCGCCCCTGCATCAAGAAGACACAACCCATATTCCTTACTAAAAAGTTAGCTCAAAAAGTGTTTTAATGACCCCAGCTCCTCCTGTGGCAGGGAGGGACGGGGTTTCTGGAGGAGTTGGTGCCCCACTACTTTTCTCCATCTTTGGGATGGCTGCTCGCGATGCTGGTGGAGCCGGAGAGGTGTTGATGGTTGCTGTTCCCCCAGCCCCACGTCCTCACTGACATTCCTGGCCAAGGAACAGCCAGTGCAAGAAGCAAAGTTTGGTTATGACAACTTTCAGCCCAGAAAGCAGAGATTTCTTGGAGAAGCTCATGGCCATTCTGGGCTACACCCTGACCTGTCCACAGGTGGTAGAGTTGGGCAGGGAGATGCTGTGTGGCTCCGGGACCTCCTGGGTGAAGCAGCACCGCTATGGAGAGCTCGAAGCCAGAGGCTCACGTACCCGAGCCACGCAGGACGGCTTCGCCACGCCGGTCCTCGGCAAACATCTCCTCCGGCTCGCTCTCACCCTGCCCAACGCCCGACGGCAAAGCACCCACGCAGGTCCCGGGAGGTGGAAGGTGCTGCGCAAACCCGTCTCCCCAGGCCGTGCGTGGCGGTTGCACGCCACCGCGACTGCTCCAGTCACGTTGTGCGAGCAGTGTCGACCATTTTCTAAATGCTTCTTCTGATGCAAAAATGCAGAGGCTGGTGCTTATCGAAGGGGAGACCTATGGGATGTAAAAGGAACTAGGCCTTAAGCATCATTGTTTTAAGACTATTCGCCTTATTGTTTTAAGGCTATTCATATTAGACATATAACTAATGATTAGATATTGGTTTAGATATGATTAATAGAATGCAGGTGCATATAAAACAATTATCTATGAGCTGCTTAATTGTTTTATGAGACTCCCTCTTCACGGCTGGCTTAAAAGCCAGTCGAGCTGCATCAACAGAGGAAAGATCATACACCTTAAACCTGAGACGTGAGAGTAAGTGATTAACTTTAGAATAAGATAAATTAATAAAATAACCTGAGTAGTTTCTTTAGAAATTCATAGGTACCTTTGAAGTGTAAGAAGATAAGTGATGATGGTGACTGGAGACTTTCTGCCTGTGACCACCAATCCCAGAAGAACCGAGACATGAGAACGGAGAATGGATGAGATAAGATGATGGATGATAACTATATGAGAACACAGAATCGGCTGGAAAATTACAGAGACATTGGCTGGGAAATTACAGAGACTTTGGATTGGGACAATGGGTGGCAAAAATGTATATAAGGTTTGGAAACTTTTGGAAGTGTGCCATTCACTGCGGTGCTGGCCCAACGCTGAGTTGTGAATAAAGCAAACCTAGAGAAACCCACGTTCGTAAATTCTTTAACAGGAAGGACCACCCCAACGCCACAGGGATGTTGCAGGGCCGAGCGTGCGTTAGCTCACACGCTTCAGCATCGCGGTGTCACGCAAGGGAATTGCCCGGTGGATAACGAGAAAAACCCGCGTGAAAGGATGAAGGGGTTCAGACGGCCCCGGGGGTAGCCCTGCTCCCATGCACAGCCCCCCCAAATGTGCGAGCTGACGGGGGCTCGCCCCTTTCCCACCACGGTCTGCTGAAAAATTAGCCGAGGGTTTCTCTAATGGTCTTCATCGTTTTCCAACCTGCTCTTTGTTTTGCTAGCTGTCACCAGAAGTTATCCTCGTACACCTATGGCAGCCGGTGAGCATCCCTCCCTGTTGCCCCCGGAGGATGTGGATCTGGGGGTGCTGGGGAGCCCCGCGGGACCACGGTGGGGTACCACCACGGCCACCACGATCCCTGGGTTTGGGGTGCGAGGGGGCACACCCCTGTTACCGGACCCTTTTTCCACAATCTTGTCTAATCCCCGGTTCGACTCGGGGTCCTGCGGCATTGAGCCCCTCGAGAGCCTTCTCCACATCTCAAAACAATCTTCGGGGGGGTCGGCGAGGCTGCCCTCGCTCCATCGCCAGGGTCTTGGGGACACCCCCCCCACCCCAAGCACCTTTCTGCTCATGCTCTGCTGCCGATGTGGTGCCCAGCAAGGAACGGGCTGAAAAAGGACCCCCACAAAAAAAAGCTGCGGTGGGGCTGGATTTGTACCTGGCTGCCGCCTTCTGTTACTGCCTCGTGCCCACTGACTTAGGGAGGTGGGACTGGGGTCTCGCTACCTTTATTTGTGAACAAGTTCTATTTTGCTCCCCCGAAAGCTTCAATATATTATCTCAAGAGAGAGTATTTCTATCATTAAACCTCAGTGTTACAGCCACACATCCTGAACTCCTCTATGGTTTGTTAAGAGCCTTTCCCTGCATTTTTCACATGTATTTGTGGGACCTTTCCTAAGCCGCCTCTTCCCCTGGAGCATCTTCCCTTGGAAATAGCGATTACAACAGCGATACAGGGATCTCGATTCAATCAAACAAGACTGAGTATATAACGAGGAAAAACGAACACACGCGCTCTCCCATAAATGCATAAAGTTACTTTATTTTCAGTATACATTTAATTTTGAAAAATATAAATGCTAAAATATCTCATCATCTTCATCTTTTGATTCCATAAAAGTCACAATAGAAAGCTTCATAAAACTGTAAAATACTATAATGTTATAAGGAATTTCGTGTTTTATATTACTGGAAAAAAAAATCATTTTAATATATTGAAATGTTTTCTGCTTTTTTTCCTTTTTGTTCCACCATCTTGATCCACTTCATTTTATACTAAGTTTTTATTCTTTCCTCCAAAGCAAATACAGACTTACGAAAATTAAAAACAATAATAGAAGTATCTGAAAGTGCGTGTTGATTCAAAAAAAAATAAAATAAAAATACAAAGACATATCGGCCACGATGACAAATAAGCGTGGGCTACAGAGGCAGACGGCCACCCCATTCCCGGGGCTGGGACGACGCTGGCTGCAGCTGGTGGCTGCCACGGGGTCCCACCGCGAGTTGGGACCTGGTTTTGTTTTGCTCTGGGAAGTTCATTCCTTGACGGCCGCCTCGGATCGCAGAGGGCTTTGGGTCCGTCTCCGTGCCTACGCCCAGAAGTGCTCACCCAGGCTTTTCCCACAGAATACCCAGTTCTGACTGAAAAGAAGTTTTAGTTATTTTCAGAGGTCTACGAAGTGCAGCGACACTTCCCTTGTGATGCCCGCCGACGCCTGGTGCCAGCAGAGCTCTCGGTTGCTCTCTCTGCGTTGGGTTTTCTTTTGTTTTTTAAAGGAAAAACCAACAAAAGAGACACAACCACCCATGAAGTGCTAGTGCCAGGCACCAGGAAAGGGAACATTTCCAGCTCCTGTCACCGGAGTTGCCTGTTTTTCATGGAAAGCTACAGAAACCTTTATCCTGTCCCTTCAGCAACGCCGCCCTCTGCATGACAGCTCCCTTGGGTTAAAATAAAAAAAACACCAGAAAAAAGAAAAGAGCAAGATCTAGATCAGCAGTCAATACGTTTCAAGTACATTTAACACGGATCCGAAGTGGAAGACCTCATTTTTGTGGAGAGGCATCACCAGGTGCCAGCAGATGGGAAGCTGCGTGGGTGCAGCACCCTGCCCGCCGAGCCTACCGGGAGCAAGAAAGCCGGTCCTCTCCATTCATCTGGTTTGATCTTTCCTCCCTCCGTTCACTGGGATTCCTACAAACCCAAGGTCTAGGTAAAACACAAGCAGCTCCGACGCTCGAGTCTGTTTGCCCTCTGGGAACCAGGGACTTGTGTTCGCTAAGGGATGGGAAACGTCGGCTGAAGCCGGCATTGCGCTTCCCGGGTTATCTGTCCTCCAGCTAGCATCGCGGAACCGCTCCTTTTCGGGCCGCTCCCGACGTCTCCCGAGGCTTTGGGAAGCGGGTTTTGGGCTGGGTGCCGGGGATGCCGATCTGAGAGCGGACACACCTTTCGTAAGCCAAAAGCGAGACCCCTCGAGAACGAGCCGGGGAATGTACGGAGGTGTGCGCACGTGCGGCGCTGTGCGGGCGCCTCGGCAGCTCCATCGTCTTTCTGCAGCAATGACGGCTCGCGGCAGGTCGAGCTCTAACCACCACGGTCCCCGTCAACTCACCCTTTAACCAAAGCGCTGTTGGGAAAGTAAGGTGGCCAGCTGCTTCTACAGCACATCTGGGAAAGAAAAGAATAGCCCTGTTCTGCACCTCCCGTTGCCGATCGGGCTACTACGAGTGAGTAGACGCTAAAATTTGGCATGTAAGGTCTCAGCACCATCATGAAATTCTGTTTACTTAACCAACACGGACTTTGGTTTCGCAAGGACAAAAGTGGTAGCAACACGCCTGTCCTCTGCAGTGGGATTTTCTCCATTGGGGAATTAGCCCCTTATAGCTGGGCTTTTTTTCTTGCTTTCTTTTTTTTTTATGAAGCTTTTAGTGTGTTACATGTAGTCCTCACGTGTCATCAAAGAAATGTCTCGGTGAAGCCCAATTTCCCAAACGCACGTTTCTACGCACACACAAGTACATACGTGTACATGCTACAGAGAGAAAAATCATCTCTCCCACGGTGGTATTTGCTCGCTTGGTTTAAAACCAAAAGCATGGGCGTGCCCGTGCCTACCCTGCTTGGTATTGACGCGTCACCGCGTACGGATGGCGGGATCTAGGACCGAGCAGTCAAGATTTAGGGTAAATTCTGTAGACGATGGTAAACAGAGGTGGGATGCTAGAGGATGCAGATGTTTCTGAGCCTGGCGAATACGAGCATCGGGATGAGCATCCCAGTGGGCCGTCTTCAGCTGTCTTTCTCCTCCATCGCGCCGTCATCGCGCCTGAAGCGCACCCGGGGTCTTCTCATGTATACACATACACACGCGCGCACACACCGATGTTTCAAGAGAAATAACTCGAACAATACCACGTAGGAAATCAACAACATGAATACAATCAGCATCTGTCCACTGATGTCGGTAGCTGGTCAGCATTTCGCTTACCAACGTTACATTTAAGACTCTTCCTAGATCACAAGAGATTTAAGTTACATCCCGTCTCCTTCATAGCGAAGTTAGATTACTTATTAAAAAAAATAATTAAATAACATAACCCTAAGTAAAACAGATGCTTCAGAGTAGAAGGTGTTAATCAAACCGATCCAGCCCTATGCCATGTCCTGGAGATTGTGGTGTGGTGTTGTGGTTTTGTGTTTTGTGGTTGTTTTTTTGTTTTGTTTTTTTTTTGTTTTTTTTTTTTTTTAAAAATCACATTATATATGGTACAATACATTTTTTACAGAAAGCCTGGCATCTAGAAATAAGAGGTAGAACTACTCATAACTATACGTTTCCTGCTGCAGGAAAAATTCATTTCTCTTTACAGTAATTAAAAAAAGGTTAAAAAAATTGACAAAAAAAAGTCATAGGTTAGGCCCCCATAATTTAAACAAAATAATCTAGGAAAATAACACTCTTCCATGTACCTGACGGATTAAGTCCATTAAAGTGTTTCTTTAAAAAAAATTGCATAGGAAAGGGACATTTCAAAACACATGCTACAACGATGGCAATGGTTTGTCTGTGCTGGGAGTGAAGTACCTTTTCCTTTTCCTTCCTGTTGTTAACTACGAGTACAGGCTTTAAGAGCAAGTTAGTATTAGCAGCACTTTCCAGCATCTTCGAGCAGTGTAAGCAAGACATCCAATTAGCCCGGAGGTCAGTTTTGTTCTGCCAGACGACAAACGGACAAACAAACAAACAGGGATTCACAACTAAAGTAATGCCAGTTCCCCTGACATCTCCCCGTGGGTATGGTGTGATATCCTCAATACTTCTGCCCTCTGCTTGCGAACGAGAAAGACGCATGCACGACAAAGCGACAGAGAAGGCAAAACGAGTCTTGGTCGGCGTGGGAAAACGGGGTGAGGAGGGATCAGAGGAGATCCGCAGGGGCGAGGGCGGAGGGGCAGCGCGGGATGTCTCATTTACCTATGCAGGTGGGGAGCAGAGAGCGTTTTAATATTTGGCTAGTGACAAAATAAATTCCATAAAAGATTTAACAGACAGACAAATTACAAAGTAGTTTCTGTTCCCTTGCTCCTCCAGAAATAACCATTGTCTTCAGGCTCAAGTTCTATTCTAATTTGAGGCACAACTTTTACTGGAGTTCGTGGAGGGCTGTGAAGAAAGAGAAAGACAAGGTAAGCGTGGGGACTCCCTCCAGGCCTCTCGGCCAATTCTTAACGTGGTCTGCCGTGCTCAGGACTTCTGCTAGCACAGCTTCCCAGTGACCAAATCCTGAAAAAAAAAAGAATAATCCACAGCTGGCGAGAGAAAAACCAGCATTTTGCAAACAAAACAGAGGGGCGACTGGCATGAACTGGGAAAACTGCAGATCCTAGGGCTTGGCGGGATGCCCAACAGACAGTGGCACATCGAGAAATGGAACAAACGCTCGACTCCCAGGATCGGTTCCCTCGCATTAGCTCACGCTGTACAGCTTTCTGAAACCGGCACCATATAGATACCAGGTAAATAACCTTGACAGGTGGTGGTAGCATACAGCCGCTCTTTAGGTAAGGCCTGTACATCACGTAAGATTATTTTAATGAGTTGGTCTAAACACTGCTCATGTCAGGAGGTAAACCCACCGATTTCATTGACTGAGGAGCTCCAAGTATCCAGAACCTGTGCTTCGCGCCAAGCTGTGGCAACGCTCATAAAATGCCTTTGAAATAATCCGGTTATAGCCCTTGAGATTAATTTCACACGCTCTCTAAGACCTGGAAGTGTAGATCCTTCTTTGACATTTCAGAGGACTACTGCTGCCTTGGTTGAGACCCGACTCCTGGCGCTGGGAGGTCCAAGGTGGCCTCAAGGGGCTGAGCAGCTCTGAGAAATTGCTCCTTAACTCTTCCTTGCGGCAATTTAAGGTTATTATTTACTCTATTTTCCACCACAGACATGGGAAAACGGATTACTTCCTCTTTGCAACATCCCGTTACATGACTGAAGGAAAGCATAACCACAATTTTCTCTCGCTGTCTCTCTCTCTTTTTTTTTTAAAAGGCTGAACAATCCCAATTAATTTAATTTTCCCCCTGTAGACGCGTTTCCTATACTCCTCCCAGTTGCTCTGCGTTGTTTTCTGGTTGAGACCCCGAACCAGCCATTGGTACTGCAGGTGGGGTCTAACCAAGAACAGCAGAGTCCTCAGGCTCCCCATCCCACGCGCCGTTAAGGCCGTGTTCGTTATCAACGTGGGATGCTACAACCCAACGCAGGGAATACTGTCAAAGTGCTTTTTAAGAGTTTCCTATAGGGGGGCAGAAACTTTGCCTCGTTGACTTTCGGCGTACTGAGATGCTTTTGAGGAATCATTATAAAGCGCATTTTTTGGGTGCTTACCTTGGCATGGTGTGTGACTGAAGGAAAGGAATTGTATCAGCACGACGTATGGCGTTCAAGGAATGTTGGTGATTTTTCTCCTGTCAGGGAGGGAACAAAGTCTTGCTTGTCATTGCCTGCAGCACGGACGGCTTCTCAAGCCCAGCCTCAGTTTCTCAGGTACACTCTCATCTATTTGGCAACGCTTTTTTACTGCTGCCTGCCTGCCAGGTGAATTTCACAGCTTGTAAATAAAAACTCTCAATTTCTCTCTCTCTGCTCTGAGATAAAAACCCTGGAACTGCCAACACGACCAAAAGACTAATTTCCCAAGACTTTCACCACCTGTAGGTCTCACCACTTACCTTTCATCTACACCTCTTTAGCTACCCTGCGCTCCTCACTGTCGCACCCAAACGCCTTGCGAGAAAATAGGTGGTTTGTTGCCTGTAACGGCTTTCCTTTCCTGACCCAACGTGGGGAAGCATACTCTCTGTTAATAATAAACCTATTCCTGCTATTGCTGAAGGAAAGCTAATGTTAGTAGTATTATTAGTAATATACTTTGAATCGCAGAGCGTAGTTAATATTTAAGGACAACACCACAGTGTTGCTGGATTCCAGCTACTTTTTCTAATCCAAGGGCCTGGTTTTCTTCTTTTTTCCCCCCTTTTTTTTTTTTTTTTGCCTTGTTTCTGATTAAAAACTAGCAAATCAATTACTGGATTATAAAAACGTACAAATACGCAAACCAACTACTCCTTGGCTCATGGGTGATTTAGCCTGTGTTGTCTCCAAGAGCATTCCAACAAACAGGTTTGCGGCAGAATTAACTTTTCCTTAACTATTTCAGCCTTAAAGATGCTGAAAACAACGCACCTGATCATAAAATCCCGTATAACAACATTTGGGATGCAATTCATTTTTAGCACGTCAGTGCATTTTTACAGAAAAATTAGGAGGACCTGTTTGGTTGTCTGAGCCTGATTTTGCTCCTTTTCTTCTCCTTATCAGCAAAACACTGAGAATATCTAAATAGTCAGGGAAACGTCCCTTTCTCTTTGGCTTTGTTTTATAATGCCAATCTTTAAGTGTTCCTGTACCTAAAAACCACAGAGCAATGCTTAGGATTGCCCAAGGTACCTAAACGCCACCGAAAGGCAGGGGACTTGGGTACCAACTCTTAAATGCAAAGGAGAGTTTAAGGATCTCGAGATCTGTGGGTTTAGGTCCTACTCCTAGAAATCACCAGCCTTGCAGCAGTACTCACTTATTACTATAATTCATATTTCTCCCCTCCTGTCTCACAACAAAACAGCGTACTTATCTCCAGGTAGCACCCATTGCTCATGGTATTTTAAAAAGTCAGCATAAAGGCAGAAAAGCTGAGGTCAGTTGTTATTCCCGATTCCTCACTTAAAAGACTATAATATGAAACGTGAAAATGACTGAAAATGAAGATCATCCTAATCAATTACAGATATTAACGTAAGAAATTAAAAAGAAACAGAATAGCACAAAAGCAAATCACCTAAGAAGGGAAATACGTTAATGGTCAACTGATCACTGCCTTGTCAGTTTAATGCGCAATGCGGATCAATGACACGCTTAATTACTCTTTTAAGCGCTGATTTTTGCAACTGCTTGGCACCTAAGGAAACAAACAGTAACAGGACAGCGATGCAGTTTAGACATGCTGCAAATCCAGAACACTAGGCTCAGAGGGGGGAAAAAAAAATCAAACCATCAGCAGAGTTAACACAAAATGGGAAAGGTCAGAAAAGAGAGGAGTAGAGAGTGAGTGGCCAAGAGACCTGTTAGTAGCTGGATAAAAGCGCTTAAGCTGGAGGCACCAGAAGGAACAACAACAATTTTGTAAAGAGCAAAGAAAAAAGCTCACAAAACCAAAATCTGTCATAAATCAGAGGCCTGGAAATTAAAAAAGAGAAAAAAAAGAACAAGAAAAAGTACTTCTCAAGTAATAGGAAAGGGTTTTTTTTTAATTTAAAAAAAAAAATCACTCTAAATATATATATATATATTTTTGTACTGCAAGTCAGGCATGCAAGAGGTTAGTTCTACTCACTGTCAGCAGGTTTGCTATCACTTAGGAAAGGTTCCTGCTCCATGATGTCCATTGGTATTTTAATACTTGGGACTTTTTCTGAGTAGGGGCAGTCAGACTGTGAAAGAAACGTGTAAAAGGTCTTAGAATATTTTCACTGCTCGCTCTCTTATTGTCTCCCACAAATTAAAATCATGCTTCATATAGTTTCTGTAGGAATGAGGAAAAGAAAAGAAGAAAAAATAAAAAAGCATCCTCCAGCTTAGTTGCCCGCTGGTTTCCACTGGTTCCCCACTGCACCCCACTTTCCCTCTTCCTTCACACTACGAGAGTAAAACGGATTTAAAGAACAACCTTGTGTAATCGTTATCTTCCCCTTTCCCCACCTCACCAGCTCCTTTGCCACCAGCTTATAAGACACCATCCAATTCAGCTTGGAGTTGGCTGCAGGAAATACAGATGCAAAAACACATTCGTAGGCAGAAATAGCAGGGCACTGGCTTCTGTGCAAGCTCATCAAAATGTTTTATCCTGCTGTGATTTCTCTCAAACCCCTTTTTTCTTCCCAATTGCTCTACAAGGACGAGGGCCAGACACGATATGGCAGAGGTTCCTTAAGCTGGACTGTCTCAACTCCCCTGTTTATTTGAGTTGAGTCAAACCCAGTCTCAGTTACACCTCTATTTACAGTAAAATAGTTCATCAAATCCAGGGCCCTTGTAAGAATTCGGTACTCCCAGCCAGGCAGGAGGAAGAGCAAAGCGGTCAAGAAGAGGCACAAGTGCAGAGAAAAGCCGTACGCAGGGTCGCCCAGCGTTTGGGTACCAGCACCACTTATACCCCGCCGGCTTCAATCATCCACCTGCTGACACTCACGACAAGGTACTTGGAATTATTTTGCTTTTTTAAAATAAAAGTAACTTCTCATAACCAAGGAAAGGCTGATATTGCATAACTTGGCAAAGGAAGTAAGGTGAGACTTGCCAGAAACGTTAACGCATCTTTTTTCCTGGAGACAACTAGACACAGCACTGAGCGTAACGCTGGGGTGGAGGGAGGGAGACCTTCAAGTCAGGGCATGACAACATTACAGAGGCCAGAGAATCGCTCTCCCTGGATTTTTATTTTTTTTTTTTTAATTATTTTTTAACATAACTGACACCCAGTGCGGTATTTCACACTCCAATAGCAAAAAGCTTCCTCAGGAGTATTTTTACGAGGCTGAGGGATAAACATAGCTCAAACAAAGATGATTTCGCAGAAAAGCACTGAGGCAATAAAGCCGTCTTAAGGTCCCCCATCCATTTGGGGCCATGCTGTAAGCAGAGCATAAGAGCTGGGTAACCTCTTGGACATCTTCGAAACGACAGCGTTTCAGTGCTAATAAATAAATGTAAGAGGTCTGTGGAATGGCAATGCTGACGCTCAGGGTCTACTTCAAACTTCACCATCTAAAATGAACAGAGAGATGGAAAAAGCATCTGCAGTCAGCGAAAATGCCCTGAAGGGGAGCAGAGACCATTAATTACACAGCACTTCTGACTCTGCAACTAAATATACTAGCCCGAGATTTTTTTGAAAAAACTGTCTGGCCGTTCTTGGATACTGCATTTTTTGACATAAAATTGGAAAGAAAATCAAGGCCCTTGAGTTTTCATTAGGCAAATGCAGCAATTAGTTGCACTAATTCACACTTCGTGAAGACACGCTGGAGGGAAAAATGGTGAGATTACTGAAAATCTTTCTTTGCAGCTCCTTTTTCGCTGCCCCTGATTGCTAGCAAAGCCCCAGTGAGAACTTTAGGTGAGTCCTAACTAGCGCTGAGAGCAGTTTCCACTAATGCCAGGTTTTGCTGTACTCATTCATCTAACACCACTTGCAATAGCACCACCCAGCAATTCTCTTTGCTGAACTCTGTTCAGTGTGTTGCCCGCCAAATCCCACAGCCCTAACTTTGTGGGGGCATATTTCTGGAAGGGAAAGGGTGAAAACAAGCAAACCAGTAATGTCAAGTGGTTTACATTCAGGAAGCTGGTAAAAGCAAGTGCTGAAAAAAAACCCCAAGAAGAGTTAAGAACCAACATTTTACGTAAAATCTCTTACCCATTAGATCAATTACTGTACATGAACTTAATGAAAAGCCTGAGAAGAGAGGAGAAAGCTTAAAACATACCAGCAATACGGGAGCCACGGCTCGGGATAGGACGCTGCTGGATTCAAATCGGTCAAGAGGAGGGGATGGAGTCAAACCTTTGCTGACTATTCGCTATGTACAGTAGGGCGCTTTCTCTCATTTCAGTTTGCACAAAGTTATCTGCTGCAGGAAACCCTTGCCCTCGGCCTCCCAGGAACTGGAGGAATGACTGGAAAGGGGAGTTTGCTGTCTGAAATAAGAGCCAACCTTCCCGGCTGGGATTCAGCTTGATTTAACCTAAGAAACCCTCCGAAAGCACGGCGAGGCACAACCACCCCACGGCACCCCTGACCCTCCGGTTCGGCAGCGGCGCGGCCACTTTCACGTTTTGCCGCGAGAAGCTCTCCGGGCAGACAAATTTCTTGGGGAGGTCACTGTTACCACTATCACAGGGTGATCTTACCTCTGCCCACATCACAGGACAAGCCCTTCTTCACGAACCCTGGACGGTCACATCAGCAGAACAAGCGACACTCTGCTTACTGCTCTCCGCGTAGCCTAAAATTATTAAAGCCTAGCTCCCTTTTCACATTGCAAAAGGTAATGCTGACCGAGGCAGCCAGCTCTCCGAAGGCAGTTCACACTTGCTATACCAAGTGCTATATAACCAGTGTGTTTAGCACTTCGACATAAATTTATAGGATTTGAGTTCCTGCTAGACCTGGGTAGGAGAATGTTTAAAGGCACGAGGACTACATTTCTTCTTCTTATATATATATACCATAAAAAATAGAGCAGTCTAAGGCACGTGGATCTGGTCTAGTCAGGTCACCACACTTAGTAAAGACATAAGCAGCTATGTGTCACTATTTTAGGGCATGCTGCAACCTGAGGTAGGACCAGAGTATACTGCAGAAGGGCACATATGCTTTGAAAATATTTAGGTCATGAGTATTATCAAGAGAAAGCAGTCTTTCCTGCAATATGACAAGTCACATCTTTTTGTGCTTTTAAAAAGAGTAATTAAAAGAATATAAAAAAAGAAAACCAGAGTATGTTCAGAAATAACAGAGCTGCTGGCGAAAACCATTCTCCTCCTAAAACGTAAAAAACAATGACGGGGGAGAAAGGCGGAGGAGGGAAAGATGAACAAGACAGGGTGATGAAAGGCATTCTAGCAAAGGGCATGACATCTCAGCAGGTATCTAGGGCTCTTGTGGAAAGCGTGATTTCATTCTTGGCAATGCAAGTACCACCTACCACAGGCTGGTGACGTCTGGAAAAGGGAAGGCAATCTAGAAAAGAAGTTTTGTTTGGGGCCGACTTGCTGCAGCAGTAAAAGACTGAGCTGGTCGGCTTCAAAAGAGGCTGGGAGATCCCCAGCCCCAGAGCTGGCAAGGGGCATGGACCGTCCCCTGGGATTAGCTAGCTAGAAATGAGTAATTTGACAAGAGCAGAAAGCTCCTTACATCATCATTGTCACTGTCCATACTGCCCTTCTTCTTTTTCTTCTTCTTCTCATCCTCTTTCTTTTTCTTGTCCTTTTCTGGAATGACGTCGTCAAGGAAGCTTAAGTCATGCTGGGAGAAGAGGTAGTCCATGGCTTTTCTGACTGCTACAAGTGCCAGGATCTGAAAAGGCAGAGAGGGACTTCTCAGTCACATTTTACCTTGAATTGGGAACACCCTGTGCATTCCTCTTGATGTTGCTTCTTCATCCCACATGTTTTAATTCTGGTTGTAAATGAACATAAAGAGAACAAGGTGAACACCTGGGATATCTCTATCAACTTGAAAGTCTGAACTGTGACTGCTTCATGCCACAATAAACAGGAGCAACACACAGAAAAAAGTAAGTAATCACTTAATACTCCTGTAGAGACAAAGGTCATCTTTTAACATCCAACTGACAGGCATCAGGCAAAACAACAAAGAGAGAAAAAAAAAAGACTATTTTCATTTATTTTTTGATTCAGCCTACATACGCAAGTTCACAGGGGCAGCCTGAGTAATTGTCTTTACTTTTTTTTCGCCACTTCCCCAGATATAAGAACTCTTTAGAAATGAGACAAAGGCCAAACTGTGTCCTCGAAGTCTGCAGAATAAAGTTTACTAGGATTGTGGCTGCATGAAACTGGAGGAAAAGCTTTTTCTGTACAAGACTGCCATCAAAGGCACTGGGAAAAAAATAGAAGGGACATGTCTGAAAGAGGTGTTTACATTGACGCTGGGTTGAACACTGCCACCAGACGCCTACCAAGATCACACGTACACTTCACCAAAGGCTACACCGACAGACTGAAAGCTCGACTTGGCTACTAAAAGATGTAACCCATTCCCGACAACTGACGACTGCCTTTAAGGTGAAGAGCTTGTTCTGAGCAATGATGATCTATGGCACAAACGATTCCTAGGAAAGGATCTCAAGCTTTGACTTGCATAACTTAAGATGTGATTACGGAAGCAAGAAATTACTCAGGGGTGGAAAGATACCATGTAGACGCCCATGATTATCCCGTTATGAATTACATCTGTATTAAAAGTGCTTTTCATTCAAAGAAACAGAGGTTTGGCTATTGGCTGGATCTTCACAAATTGGACATTTATAGTCTTTTTGTTCACGAGTGCAAATAATTGAGGTTTCGTCATCAGATCCAGCTACATCTAAGCTGTGACTGTACCTACACTGAATTTGCACCATTATAACAAACTTCAGCAGACTTGGGGCTCGCTCAGATTCTCTCTATTACAGACAAAGAGAAAGAGTATCCAGATATTAGATTCGGCTTTCAACAGCAGTACAACACAGCCGTGAAAATGCAATGGAATGGCGTGTCAGTGGGAACTGCTGATTTTTAACGCCTTTATATATGAGCATGTGTCCCAGCAAGAACATTTGGAGGATTTTTTTACTTGCATCATCTTTTCTCTCCTCGTTTCACCAGCATCAGAGAACAAATGCTTGTCCTTGTTCTGTTTTCTGCTTCCCCTCCTTCTCTCCCTTAAATAAGCACTGCAGTTCATAAGTGCACCTGCAACTGAAATTCTACTTGTCCGTAAACCTGAAAGTAGGTGACATTAGGCCCAGATTTCTTAAGGGACTTTCATGAAGCTTTGACATTGCAGCAGCCTGACCCATCTCCAAGCCAGAGAGCAGACTCAGCAGAACCGCTGTGCGTGCAGCTGTGGTCCCATGGGATCCACGCTCCATCCGTTTGGCCCTACGGCCACCTTCCTCCCAACTGCTCCAGCTGAGCTACACGTCAGGTGCAGAGGTGGAGAAGGATCTACTCCGTGCTCCCTCATTTAGGGTCCACGGTCACAGGTTTTGAAGCCCTAGGCAAAGTGTACATATGAACTTCCCTCAACACTTGTTTGGTTTTTATTTGGTATAAGGGTCTAATTCTGTCCATACCTCTAGTAATAATCTAAACGCACAGGGAGCTGCTTCACTATTCCCCTTCCTTGATGTAGAAATACTATATCAGACTGACTGCAGAGTGTATATTTAAGAAACAGTTCTTTTGTGTGATGAACTTTTTATCTCTCAAGATCCAAAATAAGTTTTCACATGACTCTGATATGCATTATTAGATAGAGGACATGCATCCTATAAACTTACATATCATCCTCCAATGTGAAACACGTGTATCAACATTATTATCTTTTTACTCAAGTTCAAGAAAAAGACATTCCTTTTTTTGTTCTTGATTTAGCTAATCCTTTCCATCCATTTGGCACTCCTCTTAGCAGTGAGCCTCATTCTTGCTTTTGTCAATTTGTGCTATTTAAAAAGCAAGGGAGACATCTTCTGTACAGTAATTAGCGTGGACTAGAAAAGGGAAACTACGCACCTCTCATTCGTTCGTGCAGCTCAGGGAGAAAACACGGCAAATCTAACCTTGGCAGCCAGGAACGCTCAAGGCTAACTACACCTTTCTGGCAAAAAATTAACTTTCCAGGCTCGTTTTCCTCCAGAGGATTTATGTAAAGGCAGCCACGGCAACGCTGACCCCATGTAGTCCTACATCAGTGCCATGAATGGAGGCAGAGCCCCAAGCTAGGGATTTGACAGGGAGAGGCTGGATTTGCCTGTCCATGGGAGGGTATGACCGTGAGTGGAAGGCGCAGGCTGCGAAAGGCAGGGACGTGAAGGAGAACGTCACCTACCATGACAGGGAATATGATAGCAGCCACGGTGGACTTGAGGATCCAGAGGAGGGCCAGGCACACCACCTGCAGGAAGGTGAAGAGATGGACCCGGCGCAGCGGGACGTGGCGCAGGTAGATAAAGTCAGGCTGGTGTTTTAGAGGCATCAAGAGCAGCTTCAGACGATCCATGAACTGGAAAGGAAAAGAAACCGACATTTAAACGACACCCAGGGTACACAAAAGAGAGATACAAAAGCATTATTCTGCCATGAAGTGTGGCCTTGCATCAACTTGCTTCCCTTCCATAGAAGAAACCCAGCAGAAAACCCAGCACAGCTCCTCTACCCTGGCTGACTTGTGCTTAACGCAGGATGGGCTAAACACGTTAACTCAGCCATCTCAAGTGAAGGTCCTGGGTCTACACTATATTCGGCAACTAAACAGAGACACAGGAGCAAAGCATCTCTCAAAGCAAAGCATTCAGGTGCCTTTATTTTAAGGAGCAGGACTCCATGTGCTCTGGCGATCAGCGTGTAAACCAAGGAACCAAGGCATCGGTGGAAATCCTCTGCTGCCTGCAAGAGAATGGGCCTGATCTGCTGCGGCTGCGGCCACAGGGAATTTTCTCTCGAAGGCAGCACTTTGTTACCCACAAAACAGAGAAAACAAGATGAATGCCCAAACTACAGGCAGCATCAAACTCTGGGTCACTTCTGCCACCCTCCTCTGCCCCGCTCCTGCCAAGGAAAGACATTCAGCATTTAAAATCAATGGGTTATTTTTTTCCCCAAATAAATTGGGAGCAGAGGTCAACAGAGGTGAGGGCAGACCTCACATCAGTGGAGAACAGAAAGGCACCTAACCGAAGAGTGAGGAAGATGGGCCACTTTTCCAGCCGTGTCCCTTGCCCCTGTGCTGGACAGGATGGACTTGGAGTTAAACCAAAATCGGGATTTCTCATCAAGTGAAAAACATCCTTGATGGGAGGAAAACAAGCTGCCCAGTCCCCTGACCACCTGGGTCGGGAAGCAGGGGAAATCCCCTCCAGGAGAACCGACCCCGGGGCGAACATTACAATCCCCTCCTTGTCCCCTGCCCGAACGCGGGATTGCTGCCTGCTGCTGAGACCCGGTTGATCTCACACCCGTGAATGAAAGCTGGGGCTGTTTTAAAGAATACCCCAGGAAATTCTCATGGTGCGCACAGAACAGGCAGTCTTTTCCCGTTAGAGCACAACCAAGCGCTAACAAGAAAGGCCACAATTAATAGGGTGCCAGAAAGCAACAAAACCACTTCCAGCTTCCTAGGGCCAATTACAGACACTGTGCTGTGAGAAAGGCTTTTTACGTAATATTTCCTCAACAACAAAGAAGGGGGCTTGGCTTCCCCTCCCCGGCGAACAGCAATGTTCCCGCTCGTTAACATCGCCGAACAACCCCGCCGCCGTAAATCACCTTCCCTCGTTTCCCTTCCGTCTGCGACGGACGCCCCGGCAGAGGACCTGAACCATCCCGGGAGCGAGCCCGGGGTCTCTGGAGGCGTACGCTGGGGAAGATGGACCCCGGGTCTTCACCGAGGACCCCTCGTGGCTTACAGGGGCCAGGCTTGGCTGCTCTCCCGCTGAGCGGAGCGCTGCCCCTTGGGTCTCCATCTCAGGACAGCCAGCCTGCGGCAATGTTTGTCAGCAGTTGCTACCCTCCCCGGGGGTTTCTTGGGAACGAAAAGGAGGCGGGGAAGGAGAAGGGAAAGGCCGGAGGGTTGCGAAAGACACCCCACGGTGGTTAAGGATTGCCGTCTGCCGGAGAAGACCCACCTGCACGCCGTTGAGGGACGCGACGCCCATGTAGAGGAAGACGCCGTAGAGCACGGGCATGGGAATGAACTGCGGGGGGGAGAGAAGAGAAGAAAAACTGAGTGAACAACCTGAGTGAGCACCATCCGCCGTTAACACGCGGGAGGGGACACGCGAAATTCCGAGCCTGTCGTCGACTCGAATTGCCCCTGCGAGCGCACAAGGCAGAGCAATCAAGCGAGCAACCCTTCTGCTGTGTTTTGAGAGCCGCAAGGACATTTGTGCAATCGCTGGAGGGCTGAGGAGCAGGGCAGGGGCCAAACACGCTCTGGGCTCTCCCGCTTCGCTGAGACTTGGACGTTCTCTCCAAGAACCAAAGGGAACGAAGCCAGCCGGTGCCAGGCAGTCAGAAAATTAAAGAAGAGGCAGGGTAAACGTGTTTCAGTAAGCTTCGAACTGCTTTTCACCTCTTGGTTTCTGGTGAGACTAGAAGCAGAAGGTAGAGAAGAAGAAAAGGCAGCATGGTCCTGCGGTACAGCCGGCTCAGTAAGCCATGGAAATCCATCTAGAAAGGCTCTTCTCTGGAGTCCCACCTCAGTGATGACAGTCACGCCAATCAAATCTCCGACCGCTCCGTCTTTCACTCGCACTAATCCATAACTAATCACGAATACGGGACCGTGAGTTACTTTCTTCGCTGCCAGGAACCGACCTTTCAAACATCAATTTCTGCTCCCTCGAGGGCTAAGTGCTGCTCATTCCTCCATCACTGGTCCTGCCACCAGCGTCACCTTCCTTCAGAAGCGAGGAAGGCGCACAGTAACAACACACACGCTCCCCAGAATGACGATCTGTCCCTCCGACCTGAAGCACAAAGCTTTCCTCAACGGCAAACCCCCCCACGCCGCTTGCCAAGAGGGGGAAGCGCTCCTCGGCCCCACCACGAAACTGTCCGCAGCCAGCGTGGCGTGGCGTGAACGGGAATTCTTGGGCAGAAACCACACGCGGGAGCTGAATAACGGCCTTTGTGGGATTTATTTGAACCCGAGAAGGATGGAAAGAGCTCGGCCACGGTCGCCGAAGGAAAGCCCTTGTGCAGTGACGGGCGGCCGCCACTGAACGGCAGCCGTAGCACAGCCCAGGCTCCCACGCAACCTGCGGCCAGCACCGCCGCTGCAGGAACCGGTTGTCTTCCAACCCGTCCGTGTAACTCACTGAAGAGGCAAATAACACAGCAGTTATTCTGTGTTTTATCGTGTTCCCCACCGCATTATTCCTGGGTCAGAAACACAGTGTCATGCACATATCCCTGGAGGCCTTGATCCTGAATACATACGTTTCATCTGGGGCATCCGAGAGCAAAGCTTCCCTG
Organism: Haliaeetus albicilla; assembly: GCF_947461875.1. Lineage (NCBI taxonomy): Eukaryota > Metazoa > Chordata > Aves > Accipitriformes > Accipitridae > Haliaeetus > Haliaeetus albicilla. The sequence continues at coordinate 8,137,670 of NC_091483.1, read as the reverse complement.
CCTACATTTTTCCCTTCTCTCCCCTGAGTCTCATTCCCTATCGCCTCCTGCGAGCTTCTCGATTGCTAATTCATCCTTCTGTTGGATTTATTTGCTTCCTTGAGTGAGCTGCGGTGATATTTCACATTAGAAGCCAAATTTTCCGCAGTTCAACTGTCTGCCTTCACCGTGTGCCGTCGTGGGGAGGGATGGGGAGCCAGCACGTGGTTCACGTAGCTGTGAGTGTCCAAGGGATTCAAAGCCCTCACTGGATCTGAGGGATTAGACGAGACAAGATAACATCTCCTTCGGCAAGTTGGGTAGGAGGCTTTCAGAGTTTAGCTTTCTAGTTCATTTACACTGCTCTCTTTCCCTCCCCTTCTATTTCTTTCTGTGTTTCAAAAAAAAAAAAAAAAAAAAAGGCAAATGTTCAAATATTATTTCATCATTCCACAATAATTAATCCTGTAAATCATCCTTAGGTGAAACTTCAGTACATTATCCTGCAGAGTAGCAAGCAGCGCATTCATTTTGGAAGACTTTCTTTTGGCAAAGTATTCACTAACTATGGGGTTGCTGGCTCAGGCACTCCGAGCAAACCTGCTGCTAGCCAACAGAATTAAAAATGTATTTATAGGAAAGTGCTTGTCATTATCCTAGCAGGGCTGAGGATGTTTCTGTGGAGATCTGCCATAACTGAGCAGAAACATCAGTGACGTTCAAAACCAGCACAAACACCGCAAAACCCACAAAAAACAAAGATGAGATTATTCTGTGGATTGCCTGTTTTATTGAATTTGGGATCGTTAGTGTTCAATTTGCCGCTGGCATGAGAAGCCTTAAATGTTCTGCAATGCATTTAGCAAAGCAGTCCTCTCGAGCAGGAGACCCTGCCATCGGAGTTTGTTAAAGGTCCTGAAACACTGCCAGGTACTTCTCACTGGCACGTGGGCGAGGAGCGTGCCGATTTATCCTCAGGCGTCCTCCCGCGAGGATCTTCCCCATAGGCGTTCTTAGGGGAAGCACAGACAAATAATTAATGAATGAAGCAATAATAGGGGAAATAATAGACCCCAGTGGAACAGAGAAAGAGAGATCTTGCAGGGAAAGGTCACATGAACTAACGAACAGAATTATTACAATCCGGCATTAAATTAAGGGCACGGAAATGCCTGTTTGTGCAGAGGAGGAAACTGTTACCATGACACAAACATTTGCTAGTTGTAAAAACAACCTTAGAAATCAAGAGTAGGAACACAATGACTTTGTAAGGCCACTTTCTCCACTTTATACAAAGGCAGCGTCACTGCTCTCTGCCTGCCTCCTCCCTTCCAGGCTCGCATCTAACTGTGCCTCACAGCCCCCGCAGCTTCCAACCAAACCTCGTGTGCCTCCTCCAGAAACGCTTCTCCCGACACCCCTCTGCTCCGTTACGGAGTTACGATGCACGGGGCCACTGTTTCAGTACGTATGTTACTGTTTTGACATCTTCTGCTCGTACCGTTGGTCTACAGACCCATGGAGATGGACTTCTGCCGCTGACATCTCCCGTTGCACAGTATGCCTGCACTTGGCTCCACTTAAATCATCATCCCTGGAGAAGGCAGTATCCTCCACAAGACACGGATAAGCAGGTTTTCCAGTTTGCTTTTACGATCTGATGATCCACTAAGGATGCTTTCCTCTGTGGTTACGTGCCAACAAATTTCAAGTCTTGCAAAACAGCTAACTACCTAGATTAAATGGTACATCAGCAGCACATCTGTCCAGATCCTTGGCTAAACTCATATGAAAAAAACGGCAGGAGATTAAGAAATCACATTTAATTGCACTGCTTCCTCCAGAAATACGTTTTCCATACTGCTGTGCTGGGCATCGCTTCTGAGCGATAGGGGATGTGCTATTTGGGGATGATCCAGCCTAAAAGAGTCAAAATTTGATTGTTGTGCTGGCTTTTTTAAAAACAGCGAGGCAAGCTGCAGGAGCCTCGCACCGCTGAGGCGTGTGCCTCGGCAGCTGCACCACGCAGGGTACAGCTCCGCTACGGCAGCGGCAACGGTGCCAAAGATTTTCGGCCGAAACTGTACCCGTGGACTAATAGATCAGCTGTAGGCTCTGCTCATTGCCACCAGTTCTCCGTATTCTCTCTCAACAAAAGCCCCTCCTCTCAGTGGGCCATGCATGCAGTCTATGAGTAAGCACCACATGAAGATTTTCTTCACATATGTGTGTTAAGATGTGCGTGCACTCAAATAAACGCAAATGTACTTTTAAAACTACATATCCATCTGTTAACCTGTGTCTTCCACACAGCAACTCTACTGCTTTGCCAATCATCCTTCCGTCATGCCACCAGTAGGCTCTTAAGCTTTATCTGCAATATATTTTCCATAAAACACAGGCACAGCAGAAGCGTTAAGACTGCAGAATAACAGGAAACTTAACTTTATGCAAACGTGGAAGAAAAATCTTAAAATGAAAAAAATCACCGCCCCCAAGACCACCAGCCCTGAACTTCGCCACTACACTATTACTACCTAGCACACTACAATGATGCTCTTTTTTTCCTTCCAAAAGGTTTGTGTTTAAGCTTCCAGAAAACTGTAAAACTGCATCAGTAATTCTCACTGATCTCCTTTCCCACACTTCAATGATGAGCTTTTTTAGCAGCATAAAAACAGCCTGATGGTTGCTGTGGCCCTACTTTGGCTGTGTGAGCAGAAGCAAGCAGAAAAGGTGATGTCCTTACCTTCAGGATGGGAGCCATAAAGACAGACACGCCGGTCAGAATGAAAACGATGACTCCAGTGACTCTCTGCTCCCTGAAACAAAATGTCTAGGTGAGCAGGACGGCTTCAGCTTACACTCCGGTTTTACTCCCTCTCAGAGTACCCCAAACCAACATAAAGCCTCACAACTCGTTCTTGCAGCCACATTTTCAAAGCAGACTGGCAATTACAAACCAACGGCATCAGGCAGGTATCTTGATCCTGACTGAGCCTCAGACACCTCTTTTTCCAAACACCAGGTCGGTTTTTGTAGGCTGCCTTAGCTCCGCTGTTTGTGGATCAACAGAATACTGCTACTGAGTAAGGAGGAGCGTGTTTACACGTTAAACATTAGACACTGTTAACTAGCAATCCAAATTCTCTGCACGGCAGTATTTAAAGCATGCAAATAGGTAACAAATCATTAGCTCTCCGCTCCTAGATTAGCAGCATATTTCGAGTCCTGGTCATAGTACTCCAGCAGTTGGATAAATGGTCCAGGCCTTGGTGGGGTGCTGAACATGTGCCTTCATCGGCACCCAGAGCTGCTCCCTACATCCAAAAATACTTTTGCCAGTAGTATTTTGGAGTACTGGGAGTTAGGCCACTAAATTTCTATTTAGTCACCTAAACAAGTGGCCTGATTTCCAGAAGTGCTCCTATTGAAAGCACTTCAGACCACTTAATTAAGGCAACCAAATACAGAAAAAATGGCTTGATTAAGTAGAGATGATTGCTCTAGGCATGACAGATTTACATTTTTTACCATTATGTTTGCTAATGAATGCCTGTCTAATTTCCATGGATAAAGAAATCTGCAGTAAATTTCTCTCCTTTCTCAAACACTGGAAAACTATGTCTGATCTGGCCGAATAAACTTTTGAGCAGTTACATGGGGATTTGTCCAAGGAATTGCCAGAGACCTGCACTGCTCAATCTCACAGCCAGGTTTGGAAATACAAAGAAAGCAGCACAAAATTCTTCACGACAACTTTGCGGCGTCCAACGGGCACCAGAGCTGGCTCTGTTAAGCTTCGTGTATTTGGGGGTGACTTCAACGTGCGTGCCCAAAGCAGACCGAGAAATGGTCTAAGCTCCAGTGCAAAGTTTCCTTCCTTTCCTCCCCTTCGCTGCCACACATTTGCACAGGCTCTCCACCGTCTACAGGCACGCAGGTAGTACAACGTTTTTCTTCCTTTTCAGGAGAGACTATTTACAAAAGGGCTACGCCAGATAAACTCCTAACTAGACATATCCTCTGCGGACAAAAAAAAGCTGTAAGGAAGCAGCTGATCTGAAGATTTACAGCAAATCTAAGAGCTATTCCCCCTGAACCTCTACACGTGTCCTGCTCGAAGCAAGACCATTTATAGTACAAACTGATCTTTGCAGGCAAACGAGGCAATTAAGGCCTTTCTGGTTTGACATACCTCACTCCCAAAAACTTGGGCTGTTCTCCAGGGGCTGAAGTTTCTGTCTCCATCTTCAAGCTGTCAATATGAGCAATGGAGATCACGGTAGCAGCAACATACCAGGGCAGACCCATAAAGGAGCATACGATCATCAGAATGGCCACCCAGAACAAATCCAGATGATATCCAGCACCTTTCTGTGAAGGGAGACAGACAACCTTCAGCTTCATTATTCTAAATACCTATGGAACGGCCAGGGCTCTGGCCTAGGGGCAGAAGCATACCAAACAAGCAGTGTTTCCTTCTACAGCATCTTTTGGCCAACAGAAATCATCCTAAGAAACAGCAGAGTAGGACACATTGCTCCTTAAAAGGATGAACTACCTGCCTCCGCAGGGAAAACAGGTAAGCGGTACAGTTCTGGCAAGCTCTGGAAACAACAGCATACAGTAAGCAAAGGGGCGCAGCAGACTTGCAAGCAGTCTGGCAGAAGACCAGGCACCTCGTGTACGCTATATAGTGCTCGGAGGTTGAGTTGGTACAAGCCCAGTCCTGCCACCAGTCAAATAGCTCTTTACAGAGGTACCTGACACAGCAGACCATGAGCTAAAGACAATCAGGGAGCACCACCTTCAGCAAAGAGTATTTGGTGAGATACACATAATCGCTTGTAAACAGTATAAGCAAGCTCCCAATATGTAAAACTCTCTATTTTTTAAATATATATATATATGCACATACGTATCTTGGTTATAATGGGTTTATAGTGTTCTGAAGGAGCTCCGTATTGCCTCTTAAAAAACAGAAATGAAACCCTATTATAAAGTGCTGTTTTTATAATGATACGTTCCCATTTCTTTAATGAGGTAACACAGTGACAAGAAGTCCAATGCCCAGCACCATCCCAACACCCTGCCGCCTCCCGGCAGCGTGGATAAAAACACGACGGTCCGTTTTCACAGCACGAGGCAGTTATGGCAGCAAGAGAGTTTGGAGAGGGCGAGCAGACGGATGATCATCTGCAAAGCAGGAGAGCGGCTTGCGACGGTGTGAGCCGTTTGTCCCACTGCTCTGCTACGAGAGCACAGGACTTCTTTTGCTGTGGTGGGAGGCCAAGATCGGTACCTTTGTGTGCCAAGTCATCTCGCGTCTGTGTCCGGTGACAGCTTGGATGTGCACAGAGCTTTAAACACCCAAATGACCCTTTAAAACCAGCCTGAAGCCTAATTTTAGTTTCAAGCAGCTGTTGGAAAATAACTCTCGGTGTCATGACTTAGTGAAGTCTACCTGAAAGCACCAAGATACGGCGCCTGCCTAAAGGTAACATTTGCTATTTGCTGTCTCAGAGCAAGATCTGAACTCCTGTATTTAGGAGAGGAAGCAACTGCAGGATCCCACAGTCGGGACGTGACAACTGGTCCGAGCCCTGCTGATCGCGCCTGGTGCTGGAGGCATCTTCCTCAACACCCAACCCTAGGGTGCCTTGGGGAAAGCAACAAGAACAGCTCAGACCCTATAGAAAGGAGAAAGCTGCCCTCATTTTTTACTCCTTTTTAAAGACCTCTGATCTTCTGTTTTTGAAATCCTTTGATGAACTAACACAGGAAATCCACTGGTCACAAGTGCCAGGAGAAAAACCAAAGAAACAAAAGAGCCACCAAAGAAAGGGATCTTTGGAAAAACACCAGGCAAACCTTTTAAGGCTTGCTATTTTAAAGAAGGTTAACCTTTTTTTTAATCCTGTTCAATTTGATTTTATTGGAAAGAACAAATGATCTGGGCTTACTTGGTGACCCAGGAGGGAAAGCAACCCAGCTCATCTTGAACAGTCCTCATTGTTTTCCTCATACGTGCGCTGCTTGCCTTGGCTGGCCGGCAGCACTGGGACGGGCACTCAGTGACACTCTGCCAATACTTTAGCAAGGCACCAGCAGAAAAAAACCCGTCTTTCTCTTGGCCTCCAGTGGATTTTGTGAACGGAGGTGGTTTTTGGTGCAGAGTAGCAGGATCGGACTCGAGAACCCCCAATTAAACAAAAGCATGTGCTCACAACCATAACAAAGGAAGCAGGACGTAAATTTTTTATATTAAACAGTACTTTGCTGGAGTGTTTATACTTTGTTACTAAAAAAGCACTCCCAGTGCTCATAGCATAACCACGTTCAGTGCCTATAAGCTGAAGAGATGAGGGACCTTTTTTTCAGGCAGGAAGAACAGTGAATATATTCTTCCAGTGATAAAGAACATGGTATGTCTGCTTAGTTAGGTGCAGGAGACAGACCTAAAACTGAGACCATGTCCATGACTAGCCTCTCCCCGAGGAAGATATGGGCATAGTATTGAAGAGATCTGCCCAGATCCGGATGGCAAAAGGTGATGTTCTGACGGCTTTTTTAAACCAGCCCCCTAAGACCATCAGCCAGCACCCATCACTGTGCACAACAAACCTTTCCCATTCCCTGTTCCTCTGACTTTCTCCTCCAGATCAGGACCAGGATAGTCTTAAATCACACGTCAGTCATCTAACGTCCACAGTGACCACTCGAGTTAAAACATCCTCCTCTTTTTCAAGTAAAAGCTCCATTCACATTTCTGACACCTCTCAATATTTAACTCATGAAGCGGGTATCTAAATAGTGACCCAGCGTTACCCATGTTCTGAGTGAGTCTTTACTCTCATGGGTTAGATCACTTGAAACATGTCCTGTGAGCAGGAAAGGAGAGTTTTCTTTTACAGGAATTTAATATTTTTCAACAGAACTGACCGTGCAGAGAAAGGGAAAACCCTACAGGCATGAAAAACTGCATAGCGCCGGTCTGGAAAGTTTATTTTAAAAACATTACTACAACCTAGGCTGTTATATGTCAGCGGATATGGAGCTCTTCTTTAAATAACATCCAACTGTGGCTATGCCCTTGGTTATGTCCCAATCTCTTCAGCTAATTGCTTCTATTTTACAGCACTGTACAGCCAACACAGCTGTCATACTTGGGCCATCTCTGGCCATACCCACCACAGGTGGGGTCCTGCCATCGCTCCGGCACCCCAAAACCTTTTTCGGAGCGGCTGACAGCCACCCCGATGCGCCGTGCCCGCTCAGGGATGGTCACGACACAGAGACCTTGCTGTGCCGATGGCTGGGAACATCCACCAACGATCGTCTGACATATAAACACGGTAATAGTGGTTTGTCAGATCTGGAGAAACTTTGTCCGTTGTGATAAGGTGAGAGAGACTTTGGCTTGAATGCAGTAACGCAGTGCTGGGCAAATTAAAATTAAGTCCTGGCTCAGGTTAAAGTAGAGCTCCTGAGGAGATCCTTCCAAGCTCACAGCCTCTCCCCACCGCAAGCCTCAGCTCCCAAAACCATGCACTCTCTGCAGATCCACGCATGACCTGGTGGACCCACTCTGGCCACCCTCGTTTTCCTTTCCATGCTGATGCACCAGATTCATGAAGTATCCCCTTAGAGTCTATGACAGAAGAGCAGGGAGAAAGCTGACCACAATCACAAAGCAACTTTCTCTCCTTAAAACCAGCAGCAGATGACAGGGAATAGGCCCACGTTTTCGAGGGAGGAAGGTTGTAGGAGGAAAATTAGATGTTAAAAGACATTTGATGCTAGAGGAGAGGTGTGAGTTAGCTGGACTTGAGTCTGGGACTAGTTTCTCTAGAGAACTACAGCGTGAAGTGAACGGCCATTTGGAAGCACAAGCACTACCAAAACCCAGCAGTTTTGCACAGCAGCTCTAAGGCAGCAAGCGATCAGAGCCTTCTGCTCGCCCCAATCATCCTTCCAAATGCCTTGTTGAAGAACATGCCAGAAAGAACGACTGCCAAGCACCCTCACTGGAAAGCATCCTATCCTTCCTAGGTGTTCCTTAACATCAGACCTGGGGACTCGTTTTAAAGGAATGAACAGTTTTGCTAGTATGTATAACCACATTTGCTGGACACAGTGGACAGCATGTGTTTACCCTATGCAAGCAAACGTCCAGCATGACAGACATCAACTGTTCTCCCCTGTTCCTGACTGCATTTAACTGAATGATTTCTCATCTCCTACTGGAAAAGCAGAGCATGTCAGATGGACAAGTAAAGCGGACAAGCAAATAACTTTATGTTTATGGACAGAAGCGCACCCTCTTTCCTCTTCCAATTCTTCACATGGCAGAGTCTTGCAGAATTACCAAGGCAAATGACACCGCTGGGGTCAGGGCTAGTAGATTTTCAAATGAACTTCATCCAGCCCTTTACCAAGGTTGACCAGTGCTACTACCATGAGTAGAGTTGCAGGCGCAGCAAGGTTAAGAAGGCAGCTAGACATTGTTTACATCAGTATTCTTTACAAGACAAGCTTTGACCAGCTATACTTACAAGTTTTCTTTGCCATTCTCCAACTTTTACAGTTGGAGGGTGAAGCTTTTGCAAGGAAAGATCAAAATATTGTCAAGCTTTTAAGAAACTTTCAGTTTTATGTTGATATGAAAAGGGTCTTTAAACAAAAGTTCTGCCTCTCAAAGGAGGGCTGCTCTAATTTCTTCCGGCTTAGCCACGTCTTTGCCAGATGAACAGTGGGTAGGACACGATGGGACTAAGTCCTTTCCTTCCCCTAGAAGGGATGAGGTAGCTGGCTGGTTTTGTGAAATCTGACTATTCCTGGCATGGGACCTGTTTGCGAAGGAAAAGGGAGGAGCAATCCCAAAGCTTCTCACGTGGGAATGCTTCAGGCCGCACGATGGCGAAGCCAATCAAAATTATTAAGTGCTTACTGAACGAGACATTGCCAGTTAGCCCTGCAAAGGATTCTTGCTTTTGCAGGAGGGCGAATGCTGTTTGTGCAACGCTCAAGATTTTCAACTGAATCAGCGGTTTTCCTGGCAAAACCTCTACACTAGTTAACAAAATAAATATTGTTGTTAAACACCAGCAGCGACGTTTCTGAGGTGGCATGTACGTTCAACGCTGCCACAGGCCAACCTCCACCTCCAGCACAGAAAAAACAGCGGGCAGCTCTCTGCACATCTGCAAGACGCAAAGCACACCCACCTTGAGCTTGTGCTCCTTCCTATTGACGATGACGGCTGTGATTTGCTGGTCCATGAAGATGAGGATAGTCACCAGAAGCGCAGGGATGGCTGCTGCCAGGTACACCCACCACGGGTTCCCTCCGAAAGGTGGGATAAACCAACCCCTCTCGGGACTGGTTGGCTTCGAAGGGCAAGGAAAAGAAAGCTTGCGTTAGAGCTGCAATATAGGAGCGATGACATCCTAAATACACTTGTACTTCCAGCAATGGGGCTACAGGGAGACGCCTGACGTTTGCAACAATTTCATCCTTCCCATTAACAGCAACAAGAGGTTCAAAGTATGGAGGCAGGATTTAGGAGATCAATCAGCCAACCAAAATGACGTTAATAAAAAGGATGTAATCTGAGTCAAATGGTCCTTTCCAGATCACTGACTACTTTCCCGTTTTGAGGACAAGTCACTTTATACAGGACAAATGGGTGGAAAAGGGAACCTCTTCCAAAGGCCACCAAACAAGCTGATGATGACATACCTTGAATTCACTTGGCACAAGTAGTTTTGGTGTGTCCACGCCTACCAGGGCATCTATTCCGCAGAAAATCAAAATGGACAAGATAATGGCAAAGTCACTGATGAGCTTCCGGGCCTGAAACAGAAGTTGATATCAGTAGTTAGCGCTATGAAACACCATTTCACCTATGCTTTAGTTTCTACGTGATTCTCCAGGCTTGTGTCTGGTGACAATACAAGCTCATCGTTTCTCCTTTCACAGAAACAAAAGTGCGCGTTGTCATGTCTGGTGCCATTTGCCTAAATGTGCCTTGGTACTTTCTTGTGTTGTCTGAAAGCCAAACAATTAAGCCTAAATGGAAGTATAAAAACAAGCCTAAGGAAAAAGAAAACTGCTTTTGTAAGAAACTCCCACATGAATCCTTCAAGGCAGTGTCACCGATGTTACGTTTGACAGCAGCCAACAACCGCTGGTATGGAGACCTAGTTCCTCTGCAGCAGTGTCTGAAGAGACTTTTCAGGACCAGGTTCCAATATTAACAGACATTGAACATTTAAAAATAAACCTAAAAAAATAGTGACTTTTTTTAGACATATAAAACATTGCCTCCTTCTGTTTGCCTTCTGATTTCTGATTCTTTAGGGTCCACATATTCATGTTTTTCTATGCAGAGCCACAGACTGCTTTTTTGACACGAGTCGAGCTTCTCATGTTATCACAGGATTCCTAAGGTATGTGGCTTTAGCAAAAAATACTGTGTTATCCCCAGACTCCATTCTTTTCCTATAACTGATTTTGCAATGCAGATTGGAAAAAAAAAAAGGAAAAGGGAAGAAATGGTATTTTACACCGGACAATGGAAACAGTCACAAACTTCCCTTTAGAAGATGGGAAGACCCAAACTTCTATGACAGAGGAGATGTTCTGTATGACTGGCAGAGATTACATTGTTTTCTGTTCCAGTAATAAATCAACCTAAACAGACAGGAAAACTAACTAGGCTTCTCAGCTAAAACCTCAACATGTCCTAAGTGTGCAACTCTCCTGGAGTCATTGGAATATGACAACCTAAAGCTGCCACTGGTCAGACCCCACGATTTAACTGGGCAGGACCCACTGTGCTTGTCTGTAACTGTGTGATCTTTTCAGAGCTGTTGTTCCTTCCAGGTTTGCTGGGTTCACATGGTTACAGAGAAATTGAGCTGCATTCCAGCCTGGATGGAATTTGTTTCCTTTTTATTAAAAATAATAGAGGTTCAATTGTAACACAGCAGAACAGTAAACATCCATGCAGGATAAATCCCCGTGTGTCAGAATGCCAAAAACAGGGGGCAGGTCTCGGAGAGAAACGTGGCTTTGGTACACATGGAAACGACCAGCTCGCACGCGTGTCGTGGTAACTTTAGTCGGGGAGACAAAACAAGCAGATGCACCTAAGAGGTGCATGTAAGTTGGCAAAGTCTGAGCAAATTCTTGTTTAAATCAATGCAGAGGTTTTTCAGGTCGTCCTTATTTCGCACCTGAGCCTCAGAAAAGAAAGGGAATTTCTGCTTTAGGTCCCTACCGTAACAGGTAGACCAGGCATGAACTGCAGTGAAGTTCAACATTTTTGCATTGATTTCCGAGTGTTTCAAATGCTACGTGGTAACATCAAAGATGTGTCTCTGCTCTCCTGCTCTATGCAGACAGCTCGCTGACACGCTTTTACTCAGTGACAAAGCCAAGGGCTTCTTTTGTCCTCCCCAAATAGTCCCTCTGGCTATAAGCAGGGAGACTTCTGACATAATGATTAATAGCCCCTTTTGGTCATTTGCCCTCTGCAGAACGGCCACGCATCCTACCACAGAGTCAGTACATCACATTAAGCTGCGTATCTGGCACCGAAAATGGCCAGCTGAAACTATATACGCCTGAAGGATTCTTCTGATTCCTTAAGGCTGATAAGCTACATCGTGGCGTATCTCAGCTTGGAAGAGTTGTCTTTGGCACCTTTAAAATCACTGCCACATCCCCACAACAGATTATGGCTCATTTTGGCTCTTCTGCTGCCTTACCCGTGCCCCCCAGAAACACTGAGAGAATGACAGCTAAGCCATCCCAGACATACTTGGTTAACCAGTCGCAAGGTTTTATCTCAACCACTGCAACCTGGCTTCCCTGCAAAGCATTTCTCCCTGTGCGTGTGTGACAGCTACACCAAAAGGAAGGCTGATCTTTGCACTCCAAAAGAGTAAAGAAACAGACTGCTGAGGTGAAAGGAGATACTTACAGTGGTTGGAAAATAGCGACTGGTCTTGAATTTCTTCAGGGCCATGGAGCAGGTGTAAGTGCCAAAAAAGAGGATGAAAGACATGAGGGTGATGTCAGGGACATATTCGCAGTTGTTGCCCACAAGTTGTCCTCCGTATTTCAAGCACTCCTTCGTTGTCAGAGATGACCAGTCAACGGTGGTGTTGTACTGCAGAAAAAAAGAGAACGTTTCCATAAAGCTGTGCATGAGCTGCTCAGGCTAGGATAGGAACGGGGACAGAGCATCAGGAAAAATACTGGGAGGAAAAGGGAGGCACGGTGCAGAAGCTAAAATTCCCTGTGCTTGTGTGCAGACAGAATGGATTTTAACCTGGACACAGGATGATATTACCTGGGAACTGAGGACAGTCTGGGCCTTGGAAAGAAGACAGAGATCTTTTGACCTCTGCTGCGGTCTGCCAGAGACACTCTGCATTGTTGGAAAGCAGGGTTTTGGGGGAGGAGGGCTGAGATGACTGTTCCAAGAAAGGACAGCCTGGAAATGCGACTTGTTGGGTTGTTTTCATGTCTCCAGGCCTCAGTTCAGTTCTTTGCCCTCCTTTTACGCATGCTTCCCCTCTCCCGAGACTGACAATCAAATGCTTAAACCCACAAAACCCGAGAAGAGTTCTTCTTAATGGAACAGAGGCGGCAACGGGCACCCTTCTCCCGACGGGTGGATGCAGGCGTCCCGACAGCCGGCATCGTATCGGAGCTGGGGGCTGCTCATCCCTTCCCCGAGCGATATTTTCTGTGGCGGGCAGCCGAACGAGGAGGTCCTCATTCCCAGCCATTCCAGAGGCATCCAGCTTGGACGCTCAGGGACCGCGGCCAGCTGACGGAGATGGGGCAGTGAAGAAGGCAAGGAGCAGTGAAGGGCACACGAGGTGCAGCCTGGCCATCAGAAAACCTCGCCTCTACTTCTCCAGCCTGCGACCGACCCCCTCGGGGACCTTTTGCCTTTGGGTTCATGCCTCATGCTCCTAGTGCTCACAGACAGCGTGCCCAGCTCAGAAACCATTCCCTTTCTGCTGGGCCACTTGATGGCACACAAGAGCGGCCACCACGTGAAAAGAAACACGGATGGGTGGGATCTGTGTTCTTCAGGAGAAAGTTGTTCCTCTGCGTCTCAACTTACTTCCCCTTCATCAAACACAAAGGTATGTGACCCCATCAAGCTCTGATTCTTTCTCCTCATTGTCCAAAGCTCACCACCGGAGTGAAATGTGGAAAAGGCAGGGTTAGCCGCAGAAAAACCAAAGAATGGGATGGAAACAGGACCTTCCAAAGGAAGGGCTGGCCGCAACACTCCTACCATTACAGTCCTGGACACAAGGATCTGACTAATCCCCCGGGAGAACCATTTGCATCCTGCCAATGCACAGAGATCAGACTGCAAGGAAGTGGCCGCTATTAGGAAGTAATTAATATTATCAAATTGCGCACTTGGTATTGTGTATGCAGTACTAGGAGAACTCCTTGGAGGATCAAGCGAGCATGCCAAAAGGAGCAGTGTCACGGGCAACAGGGGAGCGTCAGCGCGAGGGTTTTCTTCATGTGACCAATTCCCGATCTATTGGCATGGCCCAGCAGAAACACACGGCACTTACAGACTTCAGAGACCACATAATCCCCGCTCTCGCTAAGGGCACTTACCATCTCAGTAGAGGAATAGAACAACTCATCAGCTGACGGCACCGCTGTCCTGTTAAATAACGAGCTATTAACTGCAAGAGAGGACAGAAAAAGGAATACCGTGAGCGTGGTGCTGAAACAGCTAGGAAGGAAAGCAAATTTCAACTATTAAAATCACTTGTTAACTCCATCAAACTGTTTGCTCAAGTAAAGAGAGTCAAAAGTATTGTTTCAGAGTGACTCAAAAGCATCAGTCATCAATCACTTAAAAAATGGAAAGCAAAGGCTACAAGAAACATAATTCAGATCTAACTGGGGTTTTTTTAGAGCTCATTGTAAAAAAAAAAAAAAATTACAGAAAACCAGACAGACAACATAATATTTCACGATTTTGCAGTATTTTTCTAATAATTTCTGGATTAAAATAAATATCCACAGACCACTCCTAACTATTAATTTAAAATTAATGCACAACCCCAAAGATACCCAGAAAATCAAAATGCATTTCAGAATCCAGCACAAACACATTTTTTGAGTTAAAAAACCAAAAGATAAAGAGTAACTGAAATCAGCAGGATGGAGATGATTTCTTTGAAAAAAGGGGCAGCATTCACTGTAACGATGATACATGTTTTCCTTTTGTTTTCACGGGATTAGAAATCATTTATTTGAAATTTCATTTAGAAAGGCAATCCTGCCTGAATATAGGCTTGTCAACTACATCCTCATGTTTTATTTAGGTTTTGTATGTACTTTCACACCTGATAAGAATATTTAAGTGGTGTTAAGATACTGCATAGCTCGCATTCGTTTAGTGGGAGAATGAGTAGGTGCGTTTGCCTTTTATACTACTGAAATCACACTAGGGTCTAAATAAGTAGTAGGACATCTTTATACGTAGGCAATCTTTCCGGGGCGCTTGACAAGGAAGATCTCATGGATTGTGCCGTTATTGCAGATGTTGCCACCGGCGTCTTCCTCGCGACGGCAGCGATCTCTTTGGGATCTCTTTGGGATCTCTTTGGGAAGGTCCGTGCGGGGCAGCCTGCTCCTCAACCCTGAGGGCAACACCTGAGCGCAGAAACCATGCCAAGCTGCGAGGATGGAGTTGAGCCTGTGAAACCATGCAGTCCTTTTCTTGAGAGGTCAAAGTTTGAGAAGAGGTAATAAATGTCTCTCTTGGAGTGCTTCATGGGTTTTTTAGCATCTCCAATCACATCCAAACCCTCTTGGTAGGCTTGACAGATGAGGTAAAGTGCCTTTTGGATAGAGCACCTTGTCCCCTCTGAGCAGAAACATGCAAGACGGCCAGTTCGACAAGGGTCTTCGCGGTCTCACATCGGTACCCAAAAACTGCACGGAGCAGAGAGCAGCAAGGTGCCATCTCCTAGACCCCCAGCCCCCTCGGCATTCCGGCACACTCTCCCGATGCTTCGCTTTTGGCTAAACAGTTGCTACGTGGAAGCTATTGCTCCCGAAAGCGGATGGAGCGTGGCTTCGGCTGTTGGTTTTGCCTTTTAACTTCTTGACCCACGTTATAAAACGGTGCGTGTTTGCTCAGAGACGCAGATTAGAGGTGCAAGGATCAAAGCGACGTCCCCGCGGGACATAGTAAGTAATCACTGCCAGAGCACACACAGATCCTGCTGGTGATTCCAAAGGCATTGTTTTAAGGTCCTGCAGAAAGCCTGGTGGGGCTGGCGAGACGCTGCTCCCCGGCTTTCCGAGGCCTCTGCGAGTGGGAGCGCGGGCAGAGCCCGCTGCGGAAACCCAGCAATGCAAGCTAATGGCTGATGCAAAAACTCTGGAGCCAAATCGTCATGAGACAGAGATTAAAACCAACAATAAAAAGCCCGAATCGGAGCATGAGAGAAGAAGAGCCAGCTTCACCTGTGGCTTGACAAAAATCAATAAAGCTTTACCTGCACTTACTTTGGACAAAAGCAAATAAATCTGCTCCCCTCTCCAGCACAACCCCTGACAGCTTATCAACGACTGCTTGCAATATCCCAACTGCAGCAGACATTATCTGCACTAGAGGAAAATCACTGGCAAGAAAGCACCTGCTACTGCATTACACTGTTTCCTAGAAGCAGGCACCCCCTTTTGCTAATCTGCCACGTGCATTTTTATTCCATTTCCTGACGCACGAGAGAAAGCTTGCGAACTTTCAGGGAGGAAATGTTAGCATAAAGGATAATTGATGTCCTAATGCTCTGTTGGTATCTGCTTACAAAAGCCGCTGCTGAAAGACCTTACAGTCTTGAGCTGTGTTTCGAAGACATTGACACTCCACCGCTGGGATCGCACCTTGCTTTGGGTTAAGTTCAGATCTCCTCGCTTATCTTACGCTGTGCCATCCTCCTCAGTGTGTTCACCCACAGCCAAAGAGCCCACCCAGCTGCTGGGGCACAATTCCCCCTTTCCCTGAGCCCCCCTGGTCACTGACACCACGCTGAGCAGCTAGCAAATATCCCAGAAACACAAGAAGGATATTCTGCCTCTACTTTGCCATCTTACACAGGGCTTTAAAAAAATGCAAGACGTGGAGAATAAGGCCACTTACGTGCCATTCGAATGGAAGCAGAACTAGACCAACATCCATGGGCTTGCAGAGAGCCTACATTTAATAGCTAACCTAAGTACACGGTTCCTAGGGACCCAGTTCCCAACACCTTTTGCACAGAGGCAGCTAGCAGCAACCAGAAGCTTTTCCTGTTTGACAGGTTCGTTGAGATAACCTGAAGTTTACTTTGAGCGCAAACCAAGTTTCTTGCTCACTCCTCATTGTTTGAAGGATCCTAGGAGTGGTCACAGCTTCCCTAATGGTACGAGCCAGCATACTTCTGTTTGGATTTGGGTTTTGTAACCTTTTGTTCCCGGCTGTGTTGCCAGATCTATACGTATGCTGGCTATACCTGCCTTGCAGCCCACGCTCTAGCGATAGGCTGAACTGTTGGATATACTTGCCTTCTGCTCCAGTGAGGACCTGTTTGTGCTTTCCCACTCATACACGCAGCCAGGAGGTGGAAAACCACCCATGTTTGGGTAACGCCCTGAATAAATCCAGCTCCTGCACTTGACAAAATGGCACAGGGGATACCAGGAGTGACCTGAGCACCATGGCAGTGACCTGACCTCCGCTTCTGCCCCTTCACAGACTTCTCAGAGGAACGCTGTTCAGAGTTAAAAGCCACAGGGATGCAAGGAGACAAGGGTACAGAGACAGCTTCTCCACTGGTAACGATGCTCACATGAGGAGTCCCAGGAAGGTCGGCTATAAAGATATTCCAGCTGGCACATAGGGTGAAATTCACCCCTCACCTTCAAAGTAAGGCTTAGACATGATATCTGAAGACAACTGATAAAGAAGGATTAGTCTTCCTGTTTATTATCTGGACTGCAGCCCAACAGAAAAAGAAAGCAAATACAATCTCCTATCTGCAAAATGGAGAGCTAATTAAACATTCTCTTACCTGGATCTAATGGTTCACAGGCACAAGAGTAATGTGTGATATAGTCCACCTTGAACTCGGAGTTGATCGGGTAATGGTCTGCCAGCTTGATCATCTTCTTGAAAGCATCGTAAATGAAGATGAAGCTAATAAGGGAGGAAAAACCTTCCTCGGTGAAGCGGGTGAAGTACTTGACTAGGAAGCTGGCATCGGTAGCGACGAGAATGAGACACTGGAAGGCTGACCAAAGGCCGATCCAGAGACGAAACTCCAGGTAGTCAAAATCGTTGTCTCTGCAACAAGACAGGAGCGGGCAGGAAGGGAAAATATTGGGGTTAGATAAATCCACGCAGGATCGTGACTTCCCGGCGAGAAGTGGTGAACGCACAGCCTCTGGGACCTGTGCTCATTTAGACTCAACGAGAGTGGTCCCAAGAGCTAAGCTAAGTTTTCAGCCAGCCAACTCCATAAATGTATGTGGTGCCGTTTAACAGCCAAAGTGGCAGAAAAGCATGCAGAAGTGATCAGTCTTTGCTTACGCCTCCACTAATAAATGTTACCAATGAATTCAAGCTTTTTCTAGGCTTCCCAGTAAAAACCCTCTCCTGGCAAACAGGCGCACAGCTGTAAAGGCCCAAACCTCCAGCTGTGCAGACCAAGAGCAGCTCAACGCCGACAGCTTTCCACCAGCTGAAGACGTAACCACAGCCTACAAACCTCCTTCAGAAAAGCCACCTCCTGCCCAGCCTCACACTCAGGAGCCTGCATTTCCATCTCTCAGGCCCTTGCAGTATCTGCAGAAATCAAAATATCAGCAGGAGAAGACCATGACGTACAAAGCAGAGGATGACAAACCCTGGTGCCAGGACGTGGCAGGCTGTGGAGAACAACGGAGTGAACTCCATCGTTCCTTCCCGGGAAGTTTGTTTGCCCCTTGTTTGCTGCTCGAGGCGGAGTCCAAAGGCAGGCTTTTAGGACCGAACAAACGTGAAAAGCAAACACCAGAGCAGAGAAGGGCCTGCCAAGGAGGTTACTGCCTGCTCTGGGGAAGGGAGCAGGAGGCAGTGGGGCTGGAAGCCCCAGCCAGCCGGTCTTCCCTGGAAGCCAGGAGCCCTGCGGTGCTGGAAGGACAGACGACGAAGGGCAGTTTCTGCGGAAAGTCTCAGAGCAAAGTCTTGTTAACAGCATCAGAAAGCTCTGGGGAGGGGATGGGGACCAGGACTTTATCCTTTCCTCCCCCCAACTACATCACCTCTACCTTTTGTTGGCATTCACCCACAACGCGGCAAACTTTGGAGCAATTTTGTGCGGCATGCCCCAGGCACCCACCCCACCGCCAGCAGAAATCCTGGCCGACAGCGGGGCTCGAGGGCAATTTTCTAGCACATGGGGTAAAACTGCAGAGTAGAGAACAAAGGAGCACCTCAACAGGGGGAACTACAACCTTGTGATTGTAAAATGGGAGAAAAGGCTGCAGGCCAGGCAGGGTGCCAGTTAAAGGCTTGCGGCTGGGCGGTGTCATGCATTTCTGTAAGGATCCTGGGTCGGATGTCAGGTAGGCTCAGACAGCTTTGGGCATCTGTATTCAAACCAAGCCTCTGCGAGGCTTTCTCCTTATTGTAGGTAAACATCTCAGGGAGGGCTGCAGCCGTCTCACACTGAGAGTCTGACCTGGAAGAAGGGCAAGAAGCATCTAAGTCATGATTTAGAAAAAGAGAAGGAAAAAAAGTAAACAATAAAAAGACCCCAGCGACAGCTCTCTGAAATATCCGGAGTCAGTGCCTCAGAGAGCAGGAGCTGCCATCCATCTGACCGAGCGTGGAGAAGACGTCTGGCAGAAGCCCAGATGGCATCCTGACTGCACACCATTGCAGAACTTCAAAAGGTTTTAAACTATTTTTTTTTTTTACCCCTCACAGTCCTGCAGCACTTCTGAAGCTCACAGAACAAATGAAAAAGCACAGGACATTTCGCATACACAATACAACAGGCTAAGTACTTCTGCCGTGATTGATTTTCTTTCCAAGGTCTCTGGAAGGGAAACTTTTTCCCAACAGCCTGCTTCTGCGGCTGAAGGCAGAAGGGCTGGGGTCCTGATTTCCCAGGGAGCCTGGTGCCTCGCTTCCCGCTGCTTCCAGCTTGGAAACCCAGACTTATTTCACAACAGGCATCGGAGAGACTCTGCACGGCAGCAGAGCTCACCAGCCGGGATGCGAGCTGACCCAGGGTGTCCTGTAGCATCGACCCTCTCTGCCGGCAAGGCGGCGAACGCCGCTCCTGCAGGCACCCAAAGCTAGATGCGCGGCTGGGTACGCAAGGCTTTTTTAGGTGTCTCTCCATACACACACGCACAGAGTCAAACTTTAAATGAATCGGTAGATGGGAAGTCTTTCTAATTTTGCTCCCAGCAGGGAACAGGGTGTTGTGAATATGAACAACCACAAACGCGTTATTGAAAAATCACAGTACTTGATTCCAATTTCCTTGTGAGAAAGACTCCCTCGAAAAATCCTGCCATTCTGCTCCAGAAGGTTGTTAGGACAATAGCTTTTATAACCACCACCTCCTCCTCGGGTTAAAAATAAACACCTTCTCCCTCCCAAAACTGTACTAAGTGTTTTTCCACCTTGCTTTTTTCCTTCCGTGTGCTGCACCTGGGCTTTGACCTGCCCGCCAGATGCAAACAGCTATAGCATGTCTATTCCTGGTTTTGTTCATTTATTCCAGTCGAAGAAAGAAAAGAAAGGTGCCCCCCCTCTTGCTCTGCTGCAGAGCTCTTGCCAGTCAGCAGCTTCCAGCCTCCCTTCCCGGGCTAGTCTAGTTTTCTGTCCATTTTTTCTAGCCTCCAGCCCTCCCTGCCTATGCTCCAGTAGGGGGAAGAGACAGGCTCAGAGTCCATCTCCCAGGGCCAGGCAGGAGGGGACTGCATTGCATTTGAAGATGCGGGTCGTCTCTCCATGGCATCCTTGACTCCAGGACGAACTTTTCCCCAGCTTGGCATGAATACGGCTCTGTCTAACAGCAGTCAGAGCGCGCCGTGAGGCCATTCGGGCTTCAAACCCAACAGTACCGGTTATAAAATAACACCAACTTCGGCAACGCAGCAGGAGAATCAGACCATGCCCGTTTCATCCTGCCCTGCACTGTTTTCACAGGCACAGCTCGCGCTGCCACAAGTATTATGGAGTGAGTTAACTAACCAAGTGAAGTCATCTCCCTCCAGAAGAGTCCAGTGTAGCACTGTGTATCACACGCAAATATACTGTCTGCCTTAGCAGAAGCTCTGTACCTCAAAAGACTTCTCCAACACGTAGGGTATTCACAGGGAAGACATGATTGTATGCTCTCGATTATTTCTGAGGAACTACTCAAGGAGATGCAATATAATGAGGAAGGAGACACAATTAAAGAACCACACATACACCATCTCTCCTGCCTTACTGCAACCTGCAGCCACGTTCAGCTTAATAATTCAAGAGACCTTTTCTAAAAATAACCACCAACAGCCAAAGAGCTGTTCCACATCACAGGCGACTGCTTTTGAAAGAAAGCCTAGCAATGCCTTACCTCCAAAAGCTCTTGGGTTTGTGTACTGAAACACAAGTCCCCCACAACTTGTGAGGCTGTGAACACTCCCTGCTGGGGGAAGGGAGGGCTACAAGTGATCTGCGGCATGTTCTGTACAGCCTAAAACCATCAGCTTGCAAAACACCGTCCAAAGTACCAGTAGTCCTACATGTAAAACCATCAATGAATATACATGTAAAATTACCAATGAATATGCTGATTCCTTTAGGGATTCTCATTATATATTTTGCCAGCATTGCAGATGTGGGAATAGTAATTGAGAACGCCTAACAAAACGGGCTCCCTTCAGCTCTGGGTGTCAGCTATCATCACTGCATCAACGTTAACGTGGTGGAGAGAGAGCAGAACCTCTTTATACCAGTTAAAAGGAAAAAAAACCAAGAGCATTTAATGCAGCAAAGCTCCACCGAGGAATTTTGGGGACAAACAGACATTGATAGCTGCTTCTGTCACAGGTACTTTTTCTTTTACAAGTAATAGCGATTATTTCAAGTGAGTACCTATTTAAGGACAAATTTTTGGTAACCCTGAGACCTGCGGCATTTTGTTAGTGAAATCACTGAGAGCTGGATTCCATGCTTTGCTCCTAAGGGAAACACACACCAGCCGGGGAAACACATGCAGCAGCTGGGGAGGAACAGCGCACCGACCGTAACTAGTGCAAACTTCCCACCGAGGACAGATTTGGCCAAGAATTTCCAAGAGGCCCCAAGGAGATGCGCACCCGCACACCGGGCAGTGCTCTGGGACATGCGTGCCTGTGAAAATCCCCGACGTGATTGCACTGCAATCTCAACAAGGAACAAAGAGATGTTTCTTTTCATGCACTAAATCCCCTCCTTCCCCACCGCTAGCCATCTCATTCCCTAGCTAGTATTTCATTAGCGTGAGACATTCCTCCCCTCCTCCCTCCTCCACCCTGGTACTTACTTGCTGAAATTGAAGAGAAGCCGTTCAAAGACAAGGACAGGTCCTGTGCTGCTCAAAATTGTGAGTGGCTGACCAGCAAAAAGGCAAAATATCGCGCCGGTGACTGCTGTGCCCAGAAAGCTCTCCAACACGCCCTGCGGTAGACATAGGAGAGAAGTGAGTTCTACTGAATAACCCTTTCTGTTAACACCGTTCCAAGAAAATGAGTCGTTACATCAGCGACCGGTCGTGTGCCGTATGCCGATACGTCCAAGACTCAGGGCAGACCATCTTCTGCCCTCTCCTGCGGTCCACCCAAAGACGCGTTTGTCCCACACAGTTACTCAGGATAACCAGCAACCCCCCCCCTTGTTATTTCTGAGGCCCGGAGTTTAATAACACTATATTGTATTTTATATTGGACAAGGGGAGGAGTGTGTTTTCAAAGATCACTTAAAGGATTTGAGAACTCCTTGAACATCTCCCACATCTTTGACAGTGAAGACAGACGTTCGCGGGGCGTTTCAGGCAGACGCGGCAGAGCACGGCTACAGGACGGCGCCGACAACATCCTCCAGGGCAATGGAAGATGCTCTTTTTTCTTTCTCCAATTGAGCAGACACTTTCTAGATAAACAAGATGCCTCTCTTTCAAGTAACTGTTTTACTAAGTGAGACACAAACCAAACAAGGCTACTTCATCCAGCAGTCATGCGTTGAGACCCAAGTTCATCACATGTCACCGGCAAGTAATAAATTCCGTATTTAATGGGCTCTACAATTACCTTTGGCATGTGCGGCAAAGCAGCTTCACTGCAGAAGGATAAAAGAACATGCTTGATGCATTCTTGGATTTTCAGGTCCAACTATAGCTGGACAATATCTACGTTTAAAACGCAAACTGTGGGTGAAATATAAATGGCAATAAAATGTGATTATTGTCTGAGCGTGCACCCTTCTACAAAAACGGCAGAATGCGCTGGACCTTGCTCTTATGCAAACTGATCTGTTTACACTCAACTGAGTTTTAAAGGAACAGCAAGAGCATCATCTTCTGCTGAATAAGACGTGCAGCCATCAGCATCACCCTCTCCAGGAATACTTACCCAACAGCCAGGGGCAGATTTAGGCCTAGGCTTATGTGCTTCGTTGTAGCTGGATCTGAATCAGCAGCCTCGTTAATACTGCACATGCTGAGCAACCGGCAATTAACAGCACATGCAGATCCTTCTTTCCATCCATGACAAACCACAGGGTTGGGGCTGCAGTTTTTCTGACTTATCAGTGGTAACGCAAAGAATTTAAATTAAGTTTCGTGGCTCTCTTTCTTGGAAAGACCCAAGTTACTGTTTACACTGAGGAAAGTATATTCACACTATCACATGTCAAACTAGTATGTTACTATGTAGAGCAGATCTTTTTTCATCGACCAAATTACTAGCAGAACTTTCTCTACAGCAATCATAAACTGTCTTTCTGGCCACAAACACGATCTCAAAACACCAGCGGTCAAGCACTGTTGTTGCTGGGTGATTAAAGCAGCAGCCTGAGAGCTGTGCAGAGAAGCAAAAGGTAAGGAAGGTGCAAAAGCCGCCTGTTCCTGACACACGTTCAGCCACTCGTCAATCCAGACGAGCTGCTGTGGAGCGGACAGAAGCCACCCCGCCTCGGCAGGAGGTGCCAGCCGCGGTCCTTTCCATTTCTAAGTGCCATTGGCGATGCCCATCGCTAACAGCCCCGGCCCTCGCAGGGATGGGGGCAAGGGAGATCTGCTTGCCGGGATGCCCCGCAGCCTTCAACGCGAGGGCTGTGCGGGTTTTTTCGGGGGGCACGGACGGCAGCCTACGAGCCTTTGCTTTCTGCCGTCGGGGGACTTGTGAGGATGAGACAATCGCTCTCGGGGCGAGGAACGGCGTTCGCGCAGCTGATCCCCTTCGCTCCTCCCGCATTACTCACGGAGAGGGCCCTCGCGGCCAGCGCATCTGGAATCTCTTTTCCCTGCATTCTTCCACGTGTCTGTAGCTAAGAATAGTGCCTTTTCTCAGAAACATAAAACTCTGAAGGGAGCTTGTAAAGAAGCGTCGGCCGTGTCAGGCTCTCTGAACCGGGGCAGGCAGCACGGGACAGGCGATTTTTAGTGCCTGACCCAGCAGCAGTCACATAATTGTTTACAAGGAACAAGAAGCACGAACTCTGATGTGGTAGCCCCAAAACCACTGTTTTCTACGAGGAAAAATGTCTGGGGGAAAACAGCTCCTCAGCTGTCGAAGCTGGCGTAACGTTCCCTCGCATTTCTGAGTATAAAGATCCAGTGCAGCTCACGTTCTGAGATGTCTTACAGAAAACTACGCTTCCAAACTCCTTCCCGCTGCAGGAATGCGCAATGGTTTGAGCAACCCTCGACATGAACCTGCACTCCGATCCCACTGAGCAGCTCCCTGGAGGAACAACTTGAACTGGGCGCCCTGGGACGCTTCACTCCGGCTCTGATGATACAGGGGCATTTGAGCACGAAGAACACACAGTTTTGCTGTTCTGTTGAAAACCTGCAGTCAAAACCCTTTCCAGGCTCCCACAGCAGCCAAGAGACCTAATGCCTTTTCGAACAAGGATGGTCAATAAAGATTTGTTGAAGGGAGATGGCAAAAGAGAAGGCAGTTGCACCCAAACTCTCTAAACCTCTGATCCACCAGTGAACTGTTCAGAAAAACTGTTGGTACTTCAATTTTAAACCAGTACATAAATAAAACCCAGTAAATTCAACCGGTCATTGTATGTGAGAAGCAAGTAAATGTCAAAGTGCACAAATTAGAAAATAACAGACAATGTTCTCCTGCACTGAGCCTTGGCTATGTTATGGACCGATCTAGCAACTCAGTGATGATCTTCCTGCACTTTGCTCCACTTCTGTGAACTGAAGTTTAACGGCAAAATGGCTGTGGGGAGCGGGCGGCCGGGGGGCACATCCACAGACACCCCTCCTTGCTGCCAGTGCTCCTCTCCGGCTACAGCCCCAACTCCCTCCTCACTGAGCCACAAACCCCTGCGAAGCAAGGGACAAAGCATTCGACAGGACTCGTGTCTTGGTTCCTTCTGCTGCTCCTGGAGTTTTTGTCATTAAGGGCCACGCTGTGTTTATATTTGCTGCGGAGCTTCCCCGTTACCAAAGCAGTATTCTTAACTGCAGAGCATCAGTGGTTTCCCTTTTCAACACGGAGGATAAATCACTGAGCTCAAAACAGAATGTTCCTGCAGCTTTTGTCTTTCTAGGGACTTTTTTTTACTCCGAGCAATAGGAAAACTCAGACTGGGTTTTATCTACTGCAGAGAAAATGACGGACTAAAGGCAACCTGTGTTTTCTCTTCCTTCTACCCTTCCCCCTCCCAATGTGTCTATCCTTCTACGCAGCTCACAGTCTCAGACATACTTTGGCGAAATGAGACTGTCACGTTCAACAAATGAATACCATTTGAAATCAGAGCAAGGCTGCACACTCGGATATAATCCTATCGAGAAGGTTTGTGAAGTTCTTGGAAGAATAAACTCACCCCAGCATGAGAGGTATAAAACAAAACCCATTTATACATCAACCCCTGGCAGGCGGAAGGCAGCGGAGGGGTCCCCCAGGAGCACCGGGATTATCGGCTCTTCTCCCAGATGCCTACCTTCTTTTATCACCCCTCTCCTTCCCTGGCGTACGCTGTGGAGCCTGGGGGCAGAAAACCTCCCGAGGAAAGAGGGGCAGCGGCAAAGAACGGCTGCAAACTATGAACGAGGTCGTCCGCAGCCACGCCGCCGAGCAAACGGGGCAATGCCACCAAAAGGTCTCCTAGGGAGGCTGTGTCTGCTGGTCCCTTCGCTGCCGGAGACGGGGACCCAGGGTGGGGATCTCCTCCCCTTGCAGAGCCCGTGCTGGCGATCCAGCAGCCAAAGCAAAAGACAGCAAATGCGCGTGTCTTACTCCAACAATACGACCAAGTGCAAGCAAGGGGACTGTCGCTGCTTAACGGGGCAGCGGTTTTGCCATTTGTTGGATGAATGGCATATTTTCCAACTTCCTGAAATGCAAGGTGCTTCTTTTTAAAAAAACTATGATTTTTTTTTTTTCTGTGAGCATTAAGAAAGTATACCGTCAGTTTCAGTGGCAAAAAAATATTTTGCTACTTGATAATAAACGTTCACGGGATACAAAGGTAACAGAAAACACTTTTGGACACAATAACGTGATTATGTGCATTAAATTTGGAATCAGGTAACACTTCCCTTTCCTTCCCCTACTTTAACAACTGTACCTCGTACAGACGCAGAGCAGACAGACTTTGCTCTGCTACTCAGTGACAGAAGACTGATGCTCACTGGGGGATCCTGAAGGCCTTGCCATTCTCTACTTCCATTTGCTATTATTTGTCATTAATGTTGCACATCATGCATTTGTTCACACGACTGCTGCAGACCTGAGTTTCGGAAGAGGTAAGCTGTATTTGTACAGGGGAGAGAGAAGTTTGGCACTCCACCAGCTACTGAATCTTACTCTAGCCTGTAATTTATCATAGGGAAGCGCAGAGCTCTGGATAGGTGCCCCTTTTTTCTATGTTTGGTTTAATTAAACCTGCGTAAATTAATAATTCAGTCATTGTCACTATGAGCTTAATTATTGTTAGGAGATTCAACGTGGCTGCACTGAATCTATCTAAATATAGCCTCCTATGTTTTCTTCCTCTTCAGAAAGCCAAAGGAATACTAAAGCGCACTGCTAGAGCATAATTCTGCTCCAGTCAAACACGAAGGACCTACAGCACTGTTAATACAGAATCCCTTTCCTTTAGGCTTCATCTAAAACTGAGCCATCCTTCGAAGCCCCCACTTCTGTCTTCACCGCTGATCCAGCCTATCTCTGGATATGCAATACGTTCTCAGGATCTGATCTTCCACTACTACGAAATTCATCTTTCTGAAGAACTCACATTTTTCTCCTGTGTCACATCTCCCAATTTACTCGCTTTCCTATGAATCTTAGGATTTTCTTTTCACCAGAGAGGCGAAGGCCAGGGATTCCAAGAGTCATGCAGAGGATACAGTGCTATGCTCTGATGACATGGAAAGTCTGAATCAGACTTAGTAAACTTAATTGGACTGAAACGGTACAACCGAGACGCAAACACAGAGAGTAGATCAGAGGAACTTCTCTATATGGAAGGAACGAGGACCTTCTCTGTCTCCTGGCCATCTTTCAAACACCATTTAAGGTAACTGCTTGTACAATTTTTCGAAGGACAGCCGTCCAACAGCAGAGAAAGCAAGCCAACTTTCAGTGGAAACACAGGATACCTCTATTACTTGTACCCAGCATTCCAGCTTTGCTGGTGGCCAAACACCCCTCTGACTGTAGACAGCAAAAGGCAAATGACATATTTGTTGCTTCTGAAAGTTCTTGCTAACCTGCATGTTTTCTGTAGCATCACCAAGCAATCCTCCAAAAGTGATGGCGTTGGTCACTGTGGCCAGGTAGATGAAAAGAATGGCTGAAAGGGCTTGAATATTTAAAGCGTCGTAGAAGTCGCTGGCGAAGAATGGTGCTTTCCTCTTTATGTCTTTGATTAAGCCACCGCAGAATCTGAAAGGACAAGCAAGAAAAGACTCGTGCAAAATGTTTTACAGTGAAAGTCACCAAGATAAGTAATCAGAAACGATGTCAGAAATGAAGTATTATCTGAAAGGAGTGAGATCATCACATTACATAATGGTCTTATCGCAGCTGTGACGGTCCAGGGGTATCACTAAGATAATGTTGTAAAGAAAGATACTATCTTGAACATGTGATGCAGCTGGAAAGAGAGAAGTTTCAAGAACACAAGCCCTGCTTCTGCTGGCTGATGTAATAAGATATATTAACCCTAGTCTAAATCCCTGCCTAAGTTTCTCCACATGGCAGACACAACGGTTGGGTGAGCCAAACAATCTGCTAAATGGAAAAATGCTTCAAACCGTTAACCAGAAAAAGAACTAGAAGTAAAAACGCAAGTAAGTGAAATCATCCTGGAGAACAAGAGAGCTCCGCTTGCAGACATATTCTTTTTGTACAATCACAGACAAGACAGTATTTAACTCCTACAAACTCCATGTGGCTCTGACGCCGCCAGCATGAAAAATGTTTCTGTTTTGCGTCTTGTCCCCTTGTACACAGTTCACCACCAACGCCAGGACTGTTCAGACACGCTGTACGCAGAGAGGTACATGGCACATAGGCACACGTTACCGCCTGACCCAGAATCAGGATGTATCGGCTGCCTTGTACACAGCAATGGGCAATTTCAGACTTTCAGATTTTTCTCCTAGAATTCAGATGTTCTACTAGAACTTAAAAAAAATACAGACTGAAAGGGAAGGCGCAATGCCACCATGAAAACCTGTGTATTGACCCTGAAATGCTGCGCACACTGTTTTACGGTCACCTGAACTGCATTCCCACTCTGGTGGACTTTTTTACATGGCATACAAGCAGAGTAATAAAGCAGAGAGTAAGGCCTTGGGTTCTGTCACCTTCTGTATTTCTACCCCATAAATGCCTTCATCTGCGCAATTCAACTACAACGGGAATGTCTGGAAAAAGGAATGTCTCTGCTTTTGGCTAAAGCATTTCCAGCAATCCGAATGAAAATGGCAGCTGGACCTCCCCACGTTTACATCCCTTACAGTTCGTCTAACTTCACGGACTTTCAATAGCTAACACCTACCTGGGCCTCCTTTCATTTTTGAGTGCCTCATTTAAGACGCTTTGTCATTTGCTGAGGCTGGATGTTCCGAACCCTGCGGTCTCAAGCTGGGCACTAAAAACCCCAGGACACCTTCTGGGGTCACAGCTCAACCTATACAAACAGCACGTCGGGATGGAAAACAGAAGGGGCAAAACGGTTCTGGAAGGGAAACGTTGCCACCTTGCTCGGGTCACACCAGGCACATCACGCTGAGCGATGTGTTACTGACCTGCCGGTTCGTTGCAGTTCTTCACAGTCCCCGTGGCCTCCGCCGCCGTGTCCTCCATCGTGAGGTGTGTCTCCATTCATCTGTACGTTTTCTCCACCCGAGTACATGTTTTTCCTAGGCAAGAAGGCAGGTCAAAGTGAGGCTCGCTGCGTTGCCTGACGGCTCCACAAAACATAATCCACACGCCGCTCCTCCAAACCAGCGTTACACAGCCTCTCCTGAAGCCATGCTGTACAAAGAAGACTAGAAGGCTGGCCGGCTGGCAGCCACAGTGGAATGTAGCGTGTTAGAAAAACCAAGCAGGACCCCAAAGAGTCTGGATAACCGCTGTGTATGATATTATATGCCTACAACATCACCTTAAAGGGGACAGAATTGCAAGAACATCCTCCCTCTAGCTATTAAGACAGACCTGAAAATATTTCTCGTACTTTTTGAATACAGACAGACAGATGCAGGCCACACTGCAGTTGCTCAATAAACCTGGTGTACCCAAAGCGCCGGCTCTTCCCATCACCGTTTCAGCATTGATGCGTGCTGTCCTTCAACAGCGAGCTAAACCTGCCTGTCTCCTGCTCCTACCTTTTATCTGAAGAAGGAAGAGACTTGGGGGGCTCTATCCTAATGGCTGGATCCCATTCCCCAGGGGGGAGCACAATGACTTCATCCAGAAACTCATCAATGCCAGCGATCAGGTCCTGCCGGTCCTTGGCTTTATAGGCAATGTCATGGAATACCTGCAAGGGAAAGAGAGACGCCATGTAGAAAAAGGGTTGCATTTTCTGTAGCCCAGACTTCAGAGGCAGCTACTGAGTTTTATTCTACAAAACCAACTTATTCATTCTCAAAAACCTCTCAAATAGTATCAGGACACTTGGCACAAAGATGTGCAATGCTAAGGAAAGCCCTTTCCTTCGGTTGGTCGTTTAATGATAGAGCTTCTTTTCTTGCACGCATTTCTGATTTTTAGCAAAATATAAATTTCTAACCTTTGTAAAAAAAAGTTACTAACGCAATTATTCATTTCTTTTATTGAAAGAAGTTCTCCTATAAATAATGAGTTTCAATTATACTCTGAGAAGACACTTCCACAAAGCCACAAAAAAGCGTGGATCCTCTTTTCCTACCTACTTCAGTCTATCAAACTATAGGATAGTTTTCAATCCTGTGACACAGAAACAATGACAATATTTATTCAAAAATAATAACAAGAAGCACAAACCAGTTTCACTGAAAGGCCTAGAATTACTGATGAAGACCGAATGAGAGAAGAGAGGAAAAAGAGCATTAATGCTGAATTTTACAGAAATCTTTTGGACTACTTGGAGTGAAGGTGGATCACCACACATGATAGACTTAATAAGAACAGTCGGTGGTAGGAAGGAGGACTTTGGGGCTATGGAAACTAGACCATTGCTCCAAGCAGTGGAACGACAGAAGACAGAAGAGCTGAGACTGGGTGAGCGGTAATTAAGGGAACCGTACGAGAGCAAAATAACATAAGGAGAAAACAAGAAACAAACATAATGTAAATCAGCCCCAGATGCACAGAGCCCAAGGGACACTGGAAGAAAGAAGCCGTAAATGAATATTGAAAGGCCAGTCATCTCATTGAGGTATATGATTAGTGAGTAATTGCTAGCTACTCATGGATAATATATAAGCACTGCCTGAGGGAGGAAATGCTCTGGGATGCAGCGCAACACACAACAGTATGTCCTGGCTGTAACCATTTCTGCGGTAATTACCTGGAGTGTAGCTGTGATCGTGGAATGCGACACAAGGTGCACACCGCAACAAGATTAATTCAAAGATCAATTCGTGGTCTATTTGAAAGAGTGACTGCTAGCAGAAAAATACACAGGATGGACAAAAACTTCCTATAGGCATGCTTTTAATAAAAACACGAAGCCAGATGAAATAATTACGTAAACAGAAGGAATGAGGAGGTGACATCTGGATATTACAGGTTTATGTGTACGCCCGGTCCTGCTGACCACGCTGGAGGAAAGGGCATCATTATTAGCTAACGAAGTGAAACCTGGGAGAACCCATTTCACACAGGAGATGTCAAGACACCTACCTCATCTGACATCAGAGTGGCGATGGCTCGGCCAATCTCATGATAGGACTTCGCTTTGCCCTTGGGTCCCAGTAGAATGAAGAGAAATCTGACAAAACAACCAGATTGTTCCCGTTCAGGATAGCAAAATGGATCACTTATCCAACATCTAGACAGAAATTAAACTTTAAAAAGTTGTGGCCCTTGTTAGAGATCCAGAGGCTGCCAGTGGCCTCCAGCTAACTAGGGAGCAGAGGTTATACCCTGCAGCCCATCATGCTTACTCAGACAAGCAAGACACCACTCAGAGTTTTTCTCCCCAAAAGCCTGAAAAGTCGCCTGGAGACCACTATGGCCAAATGCTATCACAGCCCTACGCAGAAGTTGCTACCATCCAGCAACCCAGACTTCAGGATGAGGTGAAGGAAGGACGTTCTTCCAATGCCCAGTACCTGGAAGCGAACTACGCACGACGGGTGCAGCTCCAGCGCGGAACGGTTGAGAATCCGTGCCCTGTGGACCACAGAAAGCCCACCCGCCTCCACGGCTCTTTATTTGATCATAAATACCGGCTCCTTGTAGCTGTTCAATCCTTGTCTAAAATAATCTGTGTTAAACGTTTCCCCAGGGCTACTCCAGTGCCATTTACGTGACAACAGCAGTGATGCTAAACAGCTGGGTGGGGACAGGAGAAGATTTAAGGATTGCTCTACTTGAACAGCAACAAGGGCAGGGACCCACCTGAGCACCCTCTGCGCACAGGACGGACCAAACGGGGCCAGCACAGCAGCGGGCACAGAGGGAAGATGCTATTAACCATCCACATTGCTCACAATAAAAGCTATATCACTCCCCCGAGCGATCAGATAGCACTTTGCGTGCTTATTAAGGCTCTGCTGGGGCCGAGATCTCTGTTACGGTTCAGCACCCAGCATAGCTACTCACATGTGAAGGGAAACCATTAATGTAAAATAGGGCTTTAGCTATAAATAATCAAGCCCAACTCGCATGCCCTGAATTTCCGCTCCGAGTATACAATACATACCAGAGACCTGTAAGCCCATCTGATGGCTTCATAGTCACAGCTTAATTCTTAAGCAGGCAACTTAAGGTGTAAACCTTTTCCCATGGGAGGCACCAGTGCGAGGGTGACTACATCTACAAGGTATTAGGAGTTAATTTCTTACATGATCTTTTTGGGCAGCAACTATATCCAAGTCACTGCTAATGAGTTTGAAAAACACCATGATGTGAAACCTTCGGAGATCGGAAATTACTGCTCTTTATCTTTCCTGCCCTTTGTCAATGCTAATGTGCTATGAATCAGGACTTGCTTACGTGACAACATGTTCTAAGGAGATTCCTTGAAAAGGCTATACATGGAAAATGGGTGCCTCTGCCAATAAAACTGTCCAACGGTTGTGCCAGAACAATGGGAATGCTGGTGAAAGGTGGCTGGGTTTTCCAACCTCTTAAATGACGCTCATTAGAAAAAGTTTTAAGTATGGCCTCAAGGTTGGATCTTCAAAGGTACCTAGATCCTCGTGGCCTGGAATAAAACATTTAAAAGAAAAATAATAATACCACCTTTCAAATAATACTTAATTCAGGGAATACCTAAGCCTGATCTTAGACACTCCCAGTTCCTAAACTAAATTTCATATGTAAGGCCAAGGTAACAATGCTGAAATGGTAAAAGCCATTACCTCCTGCAGAAATACTCTTACTTTAAAGTTGATTTCATGCTGTAGACAGGTGCCAAGCTGCCAGCTACTTACTCACATAGCATCTACAGCTGAGGCTGTAGAAACACAAGCTTCCCATAAATCCCCTGTTCAGATTTGTCCCAGAAAAAAGATCTGGTTCATGGCTACAGCAAGAAAATACATCTGTCTTCATGCTCACCTCTTCGCCTTGCCAACTGGCTTGTTAAGAAAGCCCTGTTATTTCTGTTGGCCATCTTGCACAATGGCCAACGTTTGGCGGCCTGAGGGATTTCAATGGAGACCATCATGCCGGTCAGACGGCGTCGTTTCAAGCCTTCAGCCTGAGTTGGACTCTAACTAGCGACCTTGAGATAAAAATCTGTCTCGCGCACACATCGACTCATCCTTGCAATTAGCAACACGAGAAGTCACATGGCAGGAGGCCAACTTCTCCATTTCACCTAATTTAGCAAAGACTGGGAATTATTGGGGTAATTTTCAGCAAACTCCATATCAGCATGTGTTTCAAACAGAAACACTAATAGCTGCTCAGAACAACTTGAAAGCTTCCCGAATTAAGCCTTTTTCCAATTACAGCTGTACCTTTCAATCAGTAATGGAAAATAAACACACTATAACCTTTGGTAAGTTGTCTCATCTCAAACCTTTTGCGTTACTTCCAGTGTGAGTTTGGGCTAGCCTCAACTTCTAGTCATAAATTTTGATTGTCTCCCATAGCTAGATGGAAGAACCCTCAATAATTAAATTCCTTTAAATATCCTCCCCTATCGATCCAGTCATCCGTAGCCATCTGTCAGTTAGGCTAAGCCATTTGAGGCTTTTCTCCTCACTTTAGTCACTTCGACGGCTCTTCTGTGAACCTTCTGTCGTCTATCAGTATCCTCCTCAGGGAAATCATCCAAAAGCTGGCAGTTTTGTCACTGCAAATATATAGATGAAATAACCTATGGCTACTCAGGAACTTTATGTGAGCCTGCTTTCCTGAGAAAATGAAGTAAGGAGCATTAAGTCAGGGGACAGGACATCAGGTATGGACAAGCACGGGAAGTCTTGGGAAACAAGGCAGGACGTCAGGGAGAGCTGGGATTATTGCCGTGGGGAGGGAAAGGACATGGCACATACTTCCAGGACTCCTGGTTTCAGCGGTTCCAGCACTGACAGAATAATCTGCTATACCCAGGGATGGCCCCAGCCCTTTACCTACAGCATCACGCAGCGAAAACTGGCACTTGGAGCACAGCTCTTCCACCCGCGCTCTCCCTCCCGAGAGCGAGAAGCCGACACGGGGCCAAGGTAAAGCACAGATGACCGGACTGCTCTGGGCCATGGAGACACCCTTTTTGTTATTTGTCAACCTTTACTACGTTAACTCTACGTTTTCTCCAAAGCTGCTGATAAAACGTGAAACACAACAGGGTTGAGAGGTGTGACACCTCACCAGAAGTACTTCTCCCCTTACAAGCATTGTATTAAGTATCATTTTAGCTTCCTAAATCAAAACAACATGAGGTCCCAAGTCAAATGTCTTACAAGGTGTATTATATCCAAACAAGTACTTTCTATTTGAAAAATCTAGAGTCCTATAAAAAAAAAAGGCATTAAGTTAGTAGGACAGGATCCATAAATGCGTATTAATTGGCATTACTAACAGTAACACTTCCTAATCAAGTTCTTCATGAGGCTTTCAACTGTTTTACTTAAGGTTCACACGGAGGTGACTAAGCCATATACGCCTAGGTCATGTCCTCTGCTCTCCTCCTACCTCCTGGAACTTTCCCTGTGTTTCACGGGTTTTTAAAAAACAACATTAAAGACAAACTGTTCCTCAGCCAACTCTTTTAAAACTCTAGGATGCCAATTATCCAAATATATTAATTTTTTAAAAAAGGTTCGTAACTTCAGAAGTTGCTGCTCGGCATTCTCCTGATTTTCCAGGGGAATGAGACATTTTCATAATCATCTCCTGAAATAATAACATCAGCTGGCTCTCTTCCAATGCATAACAGAAGTACTCGAATGCTCTTGCATTTACTAAAATGTTCTTGAAAACAAGCAGTTTGTGACACTTGCTAAATTCTTTGTCCTGACTGATTCAGCTCAGAATTGCCTTCAGTATGTAGAGCGAGACCTTTTAAAGGGCCAAATATTATGAACACGAAAACATTAATGCAATTTAGGTTTTTGGACTAGATTATGTTTGCATGCATTTAGAATCATTTAGTTATGAATACTTCCACCTAAGAAAGCCCTCATTTCTAGTTGTGACATAGTCCCTTCTCGTCATCTGCCAAGGTGAAAGCCAGCACAGAATTCCTCTTTGTTGCACACAACACATGCTGAGTTATCAAATGTCCGCTTCTGATACTTAACATTGCTAAGGACGCTTCAAGGCACAGAATGTGAGGTTTCACCTCATATCCCTTAGCAAAAAGTCTCTCTGAAGTAGCTAACAAAATTCAACGTTTCTCCCAAATGCTCTGGGCAACAGCTTACAGACAGGGCTGACAGTCCTCGCACCCAGGGTACCTTGGTTTTGAACTTTGTATGGCAGCACAGTCAAAGCGCTCAAAATCCTTTGCTTCCAAGCTGATGATGAGCCAGAAACTCAGTAATTAATTTTCCTGTTTTACCTAAAGCACTATTCCTCCTGTCGTTTTTGCATGCTTTACCCTTCTTAAGCAGACGATGACCACCGGCTATGTATGATTCCCCTTTTAATCATATGGACTACGCCACCAAACCCAACAAGAATCAATTCATTCTCACAGCTGAATAATTCCAATTCGAAATGGACAAAAGTGCCCTGGCCAATGCATCGTAAACCCAGCCAATGCACCTCGAAGACCTAAACGCAGCGGCACAGCAGCACTCTGTACAAGCGCAGTAACCTGGTGTTATGGACCTAACAACCTCCTATGAGCGAACACAACCCTCCTGGACCTTGGAGGGAGGTGACGGCAAAGACTGCGGGGCAGAATTTCAATCTAGTTTGCCCAAGGAGGCAACAAGGCTTTATGTGCTGTGCTTCTGAGAAATTTGGCTAGAAATCTCCATGAAATCAAACGAAAAGCACACTTAGGAGGTACAGAGTGAATACAACACAGACAGGCTCCAAAGTCAGTGCAGCACTAATATTTTCCCATCCATTTGGGGCATCCTGCAAGAAATCCCTAATGTCCATGACTATCGATTTCCCATACGGGGTAAGGGTCGTCGTGAAAACTGTCC
Organism: Haliaeetus albicilla; assembly: GCF_947461875.1. Taxonomy (NCBI): domain Eukaryota; kingdom Metazoa; phylum Chordata; class Aves; order Accipitriformes; family Accipitridae; genus Haliaeetus; species Haliaeetus albicilla. Next base: position 8,102,091 of record NC_091483.1, on the reverse strand, counting down.
CAGGACCAAGCCTCACTGTCGTCTCTTTGCCAGCTGACCATCAGTGGAGGAGACAAGGTCATCCCATGTCCTATGTCCTGTCTGCCCGCCCCCGAAATAAAAAAAAGAAAGAGGAGGAAGAGCAACTAAAACAAGATTCAAGTTCAGCCTGCTCATCCGTGCCTATCTCTCAAATCTGGAGCAAGCAAGAGCAGCAGCTCCGTAAGGGTTAAAGGCACCTACACAGAGGAAACTCAGTAAGGTCTTGGAGAAAATGTTTCTGTTTTTGAGAGGGCTGAGGGGAAGCAGTCCTTCTGTTGTTGGACACCACGTGAGATGCCTGCAAGGCATCCAGCATTCCCAGCGGAGATACACGTTGATGGGCTTGAGGGCTGAAAGAACAACCTCTTGATGCACTTTTCCAGTGGAATCCGCTGACGGAAGGAGCACAACTTGAGACTGCAGTAACGAAAGGAGATGGTGGAGTGTTTGGTCCGTCTTCTATTTTGCAGAGGTGATCCTTCAAGTTTTGGGCAACGTACCAACATTGCAGGCTTCTCACCTGATGACCAACACGTGAAAGCAGATAGACAAAGGTAGGCCTTTTCTGCCAGCGCTGCGATTTCCCAGAGCAAGTCCTTCTGCTGGAAAGGCTGCTATAAAGGACACAGCCCTGAAAACTATGCCAGTGCTGTAATTAGTGAACAGGACACACACCTCACCCTCACCTACAAAGAAGAAAAGATGCCTCTGCAGTTAAAAGCTTAAGTTAGGAGGCAAAGGAGGAGAATCTGACTCCTGGTTCTGCCACATGCTTCCTAAGTGACCTTTGGGCAAGTTACTTCATTTCATTTGAGACTTGTAGGCACAGGCAATTTCTCAGCACCACATATTAGACTATGCAAGTCTGTACAGCTTATCTCCCCAAAAAATCTTTCCCTTGCTCATTCTTCATCTTTTTTACCCATTGATGTTACATTAACGCAGCAGACCTGAACACGACTGCACATTTCTTTTATGAAAATAAAAAGCTACATCTATTGCATTGTCCAGGACAGAAACAGCCATACCCAAGCCATGGTGCCAGGACAGTAGCTAAGTGCTTGCCAAAATGAGGAGTTCACAGCACTGTGGGATTAAATTCAACATGAGAAGACCAAAGTCCTTACAGTTTTTTTCAACCTGATTGGTAAAAAGAAAACTCAACACAGTGAAAGGCTGGGATCTCTCTATGCCGATTTCAGATCCCTGATTTTTATTACTAGGGCTGTATGAAAACACTCCGCTGAGAGACTTTCCCTGGAGAGTTCCTCAGTTCCCGCTGATTTCTTTTAAGTAAAAATTTACTTTTAAGTAAAGGAAAGTGCCTGTCACCGCAGGAATAGATGGCCACGCAAAGACCACCTCCCTTCTGCATTACAGGTCAGCACGCCCACAGCCCTGTGCCGAAACCTGGGTGTTTAACCCCCACCTGCCCCAGATAAAAAGAACCTGCTGCTTTCTAAAGAGAGAGACAGACATGGGTCACGCTGCAGTTACTCGATAGACCTGGGTCACCATACTCCTGCAGCAACCCACAGCGCTGAAACGTTTGCTGTTTATTTAGAAAACCCAGGTGGTTTTGCACTGCCTGGCTTTGCTGGCGTGGGTTTGACGATTTTACCAGGAACCTGATAGAGTCTGCGGGCTGTTCAGTGCACATCCACAAGACGAACGTCCTCCGCGCGAGACTGCCGAGACTCGGGGCTGACCGAGGAGACGCCCCACCGCAGCTCGTCTGAGCCCTGATGGGATTTCCTTGATTGAATTTCACAGGATGCAGCCATGGCAAATGGCTCTTCATTACTCAGGAAGGCCATCTAATGAGCCTCCCTGCTTTGATTAGGGCTAGCATTTGGTTCAGAGGACAGCAAATGGATAATACTATTTCCTGGAAAAAAATGTTGGCACGGAAGGACGTATTGTCTTGATTAATGCTATTGAGTAATGAGGTCGTTCAGCAATCCTAGATGTAACTTCCTGGCTCCCACTACCAAAACAAACAATACCTAATTTCACATCTGCTGAAAAGCATTCGGAGATGTGTTTAAAAAAAAGAGCAAGCGGGATTAGACTTCGAAGCTGAAATACTGAAGTACATGGAGCTCACTAATGCTAAGGAATGCAGAACAGCCTTTTCTGAGATTAAGCCCCTTTTATCTCCCCATACTCCTACCAGAATACCCAGCGTGTGCAAACAGTTGTTGATGTGGTCATTTTAAGGAGCCACTTAATGAAACTCCCAAGAAATACAAACACTGCTGCATTACTACAAGGCAATTAAACAGCAAAACTAGATCATCTTTCTCCTTTGTTTGGTACATGGAAATAAGGTACAGATTGCAACAAACATATAACTTTAATTCCACGCAATGGCTGTGATTGATTCCCGTATCAGTAACGCACTAGCCACGTGCTTTTGTCACAGTACTACGTCTCTTCTCACAAAATACTCCCCGATATCGCCTCAAACCCTGCAGGCATTATTCAAATCACAACCTTCACTCTGTATTGAAAGCCCTTGAAACCCATCACATAAAATATGTATTTGCACATTAGCGGTGCGAAAGCTGCAATGTGAACTCCGTAATCACAAGCAAAACGCAAAGTAAACCCTTTGCAAGGTGATAGCAGGAGCAGCCCAGAGCCCAGCAGTGCCGAGGAGCAAGGCACCGCAGAGCGCGGTGCTGAGCTGAAAGGGGATATTGCAACCCAGCTGCAGGCTGTCCACCTGCAGCCTCGCTCGTCCTTCTCACCCAAATTCTGCTGCGCTCCGTTCTTACTGCGCTTCATTACCTTTTAATACTCATCATTTTTACGGTTCTTACCTCGGTGGGGTGCTTGTGTGTATATATGAAGCAAAGATATACTACTACATAATGCTCACATACAGCAGATGTTCTGGACGTCTATACTGGCAATTTTTCTCTACTCTGTTACATGATAAACAACATGCAATTATATAATTAAGGGTAATACTGTTAAGAATTCAAACAGGACCTTAGCTGTGTTATTCTGGTAGATTTATACACTCGCTCTACAGACAGTTATGCATATTCAAGCAGTGAATTCAAATATTTAAGAACATAAAATACATTCATATCTGCAAGACTCAGATTAATTTGCAACATGACTCACAATAAATAAAATATTTATATGACGTTTGTCTCTGAACCATTATGCATTACAAAGCAACAAACAGTGTCACTACCCCTGATAGAATTGTATGCCCCAGTTTACCTGACTATTTTTTTTTTGCCCCGGCAAGGCCAGAATTCATGTAATACGAGTTTTTTAGAGGAAAAATATGTACTGCAAAAACATACAGAGGGAATCTGAGCTACGTACAGCGTGTCTTGGTCGGGGGGGGAATCATAAGGGGCAGGAAAAAAACCCCAGTAGTTAAATTTCGCATTGATAGTGCCCTTTACTGCTAAGCTGTTCAGTTATCCTGTTCGTGCAACGCTTGTGTATTTTACAGCTTGTATCTTATAACCAAATTCAGGACCTGAAAATTATTAAGCAGCTACAGTGAGTTTTGCTACTTTAAACCAATAACCCTGACCGTTACGCACGTCACATGCTGGAAAGCAACGGAGAATGCTGTCTTCTGGCCTGGTGTTTTTATTTTAAAAGGTGGAAAAGCAGCTTCCAATTCTCGTCCCCTGCCTGGGGGCTGAATTCTCTTACCGGGTAGGTACGGGGACTTCAGTCAGAGCACCCAGCATGACTGCCTGCTGCAGCCGGACGAAGGCAATGAAAGGGCTCTCCAGGAAATCTACCTCTCCCACCAGCACGTTGGAAGCCTCAGCATCACGGGGCAATTTCTTCATGAATTTATTCTTCAGCTGCATCAGTCAAAGAGGAAGGAAAAGAAAATTAAGTCTCGTTAGGCAAGCAAACAGGAACGTGCAAGAAAATTTACCCAGTTTTCACCCACGTTTCCTCCTGGGTCAGAATATATCTTTGGCCAATATGTACCATCCCCACAGAGTCTACTGAGATAGAAACGCTAAGATCAGCCCCAGAAGAGCAACGCTGACATCGGTGCTGGGAGCCAAGGCGACGCCGAGAAGATTACGCCTCTTGGAGGCTTCTGTTTCTGTTTACAGACCTGAGGTGGTATTATTTTGGGGAGAAAAAGGTGCATAGCGCTGAGGAGGACAAGTCGATGTGGGCAGGGTTTCAGGAAAAAGCGCCGCACCACCTCGCTGCCCGGCCATCCGTGCCACGGGGAAGGTCGGGCATCTTCTACGAGTGAAAGCGCAACTCCGCGTTCTGCAGCCGCTGCTACAGAAACAACTGGCCTGAGGAAAACTAACCCTGAAGGACGGGCACCAGGAGCTGGGCACCTGCCTTTCGCCGTGGACGCGTCTTTTCAAGTTCCAAGGGAACGGCAAAGCTTAGCGCAGGCTTTTAGGAGCGCGTTTCCTAGCCTGCGGCTTCCCCCTTAATCTAGAATTTGCTTGAGGTTACCCGCAGCCATTGTTCCCGTTGCCGGTGCAGGCCAGCACAGGAGGAGTCACTGGGCAAAAGCAGCAGGCGTCTTGGTTTTGAAACGACGTTAATGGTCTCGGTAAGTGTCTAGGTGAGAGGCTGGCTCGTTACTGCTTCCCACCATCACTGCTCGAGCCCTCCGGCAGGCTGCGGTCCTCGGAGCATGGACCAGGGCACGGCCGAAGGGGGACAGAGGAACGTCTGCCATCATCAGAGACCTTCTGTCCAGGAGAAACCCCCTTCTCGATGCTTCTACAGAATGAATCCTGGATGGCTACTACATCCCTCACCTCCCCAAGATCCGAAGGAAAAGAAAGCCTTGGGAAGAAGCGAAGTGAGACGCGACATCCATGAAGAAGACAGAAACCAGAGAGGGTTTCTGAGGAAAATAAAAGCACCGAGAAGCCAAGGTTGACGTGGGGGGCGATGAGGAAGAGGAAGGTTATGAGCGGCACAGCCGGCCTCCGCATGGGTCCTGAGCCAGGAAGGGCTGGGTGGCAGAGGGAAACCCCTCCAGACGCTCACGGTGTGGGCTCTGTGTTAATTGTTCCCCTCCTGACGAGGCTCCTAGCACTCTGCTAGCCCAGGTATGAATACCAAGCAAGGGGGGGGTTGTGTGTGTTTTGTGTGTGTATACATATTTATATCTCAAACCCAACTATTTCTTTGAAGAACAATCATATCTACCCTTAATCAATTTCCACAATTTGTACAACAGCAACACAACTACGCGTGCGGAAGCTGAGGGTAAGGGCACTTTTTAAAAAAGGATCAGTAAGCAGGCAGGTAGCAGTAATTGCCTGTCTTCACCCTCTACTCTGATAGTACACAGAAACTCCCTCCTCCATCCCAGCCACATAACCAAAATACACGTAAAACCCCACCGCCGAAAGGCTGCTAATGATGTTGCTAGTCACAGTGTAGCTAAAAGACCTCTCATGTTTCCACCATCAATTAAACATCCATTGCTTTATGATCAAGTTATGGCAGCCAATGTTTTACCCTGCCACAGCAACTCCTACCTTGATCCCAACTCTGTCCCGTGTCCTGTAATACCCTGCTGTCGGAGAAATTTTAAGCAGCTCACACAGAAGTTTAAGTAAATAAACTGCTGACATCTGGAGTACATACATATATACCACTCTGCCTGATCTGTTCCCAGTGGCAAAAATAGGCACTTCAGCAGCAGCTCACGCCAGAGTCTGGCTGCACACGCTCTCAGAAGCCCCAGAGCACAGACACTGACTGACGGTTTTGATATTTATGAACTAGAATACCTTAATCACACAACAAAAAGTAAGGCGTATGGTAATTCCCCGACAGATTCTTCCTATCTTTAAATTGATGCTGCCAATTGTTCACCATCTGATAACGCATCCCTTGGAAGAACGAGCAGATGACAAAACACTCGGACGCAGGAGTTTTAGGGCCACGCTCGGCAAAACCTGTCAAGGAAATCTGGTGCTTGTTAATGGAGAGCTTCTCTGTAACGAGGGGACTGTCTGTGGGGTGACAAAGCGCTTAAGCGTCCTCCCTAAACGAGTACAGCATCCGCTGCTGCAGACGTGCACCCGAGTGGGGACAAAGCTGCTGTCAGGAGAAGAAGAAAGGTGAGATGCCCAGTGGCAGAGGAGGATGCTGCTCCTCAGCCCCCCCTTCTCTAGGCAGCATGTGGGGGGTTTTCCCCCAAGCACCTCTAAGAGAAACGAAATCCCCCCTCTGCCAGCCCGCCAAAGCAAGAGTCATCAAAACAACCTTCACCACACTCATGGGAAGCTCTTCTCTCATGGCCAGTCTCTCCTCTGATTTTCCTGAACGAGTCGGGGTCAAAAGTAAAGAAAGAGCAAACACTTAGAAACTTGCTAATGCTTTGAAACAGGGGTTTGGGGTTCTTCCCCCTTAACTTTTGGGCTAAGATACAACGTGGTGCCATGGCAGCAGCAAGGCACTGCGTGCTGCCGAGCTGCGTGTGGCGCGAGGATAAAAGCATAAAGATGTCTAACTCTTCTGTTGGAGAAGCAGAGACACCTCCTGGGAAAAGGAACCAAACCGGCTGGCAGGCTTGCTCTGATCGCCGTTTATCCCCAAAGGCTCAGGTTACCCTTTTTAAAGGATGGTAAAGGAGAATGTAAGATCAAAATCATTGTCGGGAAAGGATAGGTTCTTCTGAAGTGCACTCAGGTAAATTGAGACGATAGTATATGAAGAACTTGCGCATTTCAGCAAATATTTTGTAGCAAAAGAAATTCAGCAAAGATACCAACGTTTCTGTCTGATCACTCGAGTAATCTCATTTTCTTACTCGACCAGGTTATTTCAACATGTCCTTGCCACGATGCCTTTCTAGCCTTATTCTTTCTCCGTACTCTCATGATCTTTGACTGCTCCTTTCTCCTCAGTAACATGAGCCTGAGTTGTTATCTGAGCTTTTTTTGGGGGGGGGTGGTGCTTTTTCTAGTGTTCTTTCACACTGTTTCTACACCTTTGCCTTTTTCCTCATTAACAGCAACAACAGCTGTGCCAGAAACATGACAAAGGGAGCTGGCGAATCCACCGTGAGCACACACCAGTGCAATTACACCGCTCATCATCAAGCTTTCTCATACTTAATATCTAGATTTTAGTCTACCCGAAAACCAACGCGACTTGATTTTTTTATTTTAAAAAAAGGTTGTACCTCAAAGCAAAACAATGTAGTTATGTAGTATATTGTATCATACTAAAAAATCCAGTATTTAGTAGAATTTCCTATTGATTTTTGCTGCCTGATGAATAAGAAAAGCACATGGGAACATATGTATTTTTCATCGTATTTGCAGTTTAACTGTTCATTCATGGCAAGCCCGCCGTTAACTGTGGCTCTAAACATGGTGGTGTATGCGTGGCCTCTCCTGCCTCCTCCAACGCCGTTACACCTGGACTGCAAAGCGTTGCAGCCCACATAGCATCGCCTAAGGCAGCCTGTCACTCCAGAGTGGAAATAAGCTCCGGGTGTTTGATCTAGAGATATCCACCCCAGTTCCCGCGTGGGGATAGGCATGCAGTCATTTTCTGACTTGAAAAGGGAGAGCAGAGCAAGACATTCTGCTCCCTACAGCTTGCGTCTTTCCGAGGGCTGTCTGCTCGCTGCAAAAGCGGTGGGAAAGCAGCACCAGAGGAGCCGACGTAAGGTGAATCCCTGCAAGGAAAGCGGCGCTGGGACTTCAGTCACGATACAAGCAGCGCTTCTAGAAATGGGGCAAAGCATCTGTTGTGTTGCTGAACAGCGGAGCTCAAAACTGCAGGAAAGCGAGCTTAGAAGACGACCTATAAAGCTGTATTTATCCATTTCCAGCAATCCTTCCCGAGGTAGCCAAACGGTATCCCAGGTCCAATTCTGTGCTTATCACCGTTAAACCAGAGTGCCAGAAGAAATCTACTGACCAGCATCGTTCTCATCAGCCACCTGCCAGGGTTACTCTCATTTATACATCTTCTCCCAAAGTACAGCTACGGCTTCGTGCTAAAAATAGTTCCTTACAGCCTGAAGGTTATTCTTCTCATCTCTGCACCTATGTACTGTAATTGTAGCACAGCGGACGTGAGCAGGCTCACAGGGCTCTGCAACACGCATCCTCTAGCTGACAAAATATCAGCCAAGTCCAACTGTGGGGAAATCGCTTCTGATTTTAAAGCACTGCAGCAGCAGCAGCAGCTGAGTTTAAAAAAAATCAACCTCTCCTGGCTCTTTTTGGGTATCTTCCTGGCACTTGAAATCTCTTCAGCCTGGCACAGGATTGCCTTTCTGCGAGGTTATCAGATTCGCTCGAGCAGGGCTGCTGCGCGGCTGCGGCGCTGCTCTTACCCCCAGCCTTCCCCGTAGAACCAGCAAAGCCTCCCGCAGCCCTGGCCATGCTGGTGGGGGGCCACCACTGCCCCCACCTTACACCCACCCCGCTGTCCGGCTTAGCACTCCGGCTGCGTCCTCGCAGCCCGGGAGGGATTTCCGACTGTCCTCTGATCCGAGACAGCTTTCTTTTTAACTTCGGCAGAGGCAGAAGTAATTTGAAGTTGAAGGCTTTTGAAAAATCCTGCCCTTAGTCGGTTCCCACCCTGGGTGATCTTTGGAGGTGCTCTGTGTTTGTCTGGCTACGGGTGAATGGCGAGGGAGGATGTACTGCCAGAAACACCGACGGGGGGGAACGCTCAACTCGGCTGCGAATCCCTAACGAGCTTTGCCAGTAGAAAAATGGGAAAAGTCTCATGAAAAGGTATCAATTATTGATTCAGCAGGAAGAAAACTGCTGGAACAATCCCACTCCTGCACGCACGAGTCAGGATTACCACCAGAGAAAATATTAAATAAGCATCAAGAAGCTCTGTGGAGGAAGCCTGGAAAAGTGCTACCAGTTCTTCCATGAATCGTGTCTTGGAGGAAACTGGAGATTAAAAAAAATAACGGGAAGGTGGCAAATCCACAATAAACGTTCAACTTGGCCGAACAGGTTGGTCGCGCGCTTGCGCGTGTTGCTGAACAAGCACCGTGTTGGCCCAAACCCAGGTGCCTTTCTGAACCAGAGCCGACGAGCAGGATCCCCACGTCAGAACGGCATGACTAATTTTAGTGGTTTTTGCTCCAAATGAGTTTTGCAGCACCACTCGCCACTTTCTTAAATCATTTATCAGCTAGGTGATGGGAAGGGTGCAGTCAGCACTTACAATCCATTCTGAACCGTTCCCCAAAGAAGCTGCTGAAAGATTCGAGTCCTCAGCAGCACCCGAGAGCAGGGAAGGAGGGAGGGAGGCCGCGCAGCTGGAAGCACTATAGTCACTTTGCCTGCACTCTGCTAAATCGAGCATTGTTCCAACCCGACCACTAACGTTATGTCAAAGGCCACAGATCTCCAACGCTGTATTTGCAAAAAGGCACGGCAACCTGAAAGTCACCGCTTTCCTAAATGTCTTTTAACGCTCTGTTATCATCAGCATCACTTAAGCTTTATCGGACATGAAAGCAATTCCTAAGCACACACGGCTTTTATTGGATCTCTCCGTTTGCTCTCGGGCACGTTACTGTGCTGTAGGCCTGTCCGCCTTGCCTTCTCGCAGAGGACATTGCTGCACAGCCTGCGAGGCAGCTCCCAACCGCTGCCGTTTCCAGCCCGAAACGCAGGTGTAAAGGCAAGGCAGGAGACCAGCTCAGCGGGAAGGAGCAACCGCAGCCACCGGGGCCAAGGTTAGGTACGTGCCCCCGGACCTCCTGGCAAGATACTCAAAACCAATTTAAGGGACCAAGTCAGACTGATTTTCCTAAATCGCTCACCATCAGGTATTTTGTAGAGGACGGAAAACTTCTTCCTTTCTTTTGGGAGCACCTAGCACAAGCGAGAGCGTAGCTGCTCACCTACCCAGGGCAAAAGATGAAAAGGAGCACTTGGCTGAACAAACGCACGGCTTCTGCCCGCCACCCCTGGCACACTCTGCAAAGTAGTTTGCAGGCTTGTCCAAGGCAGGAGAATACCCAAGGCAAGTGGAAACTCCACTAAATGAGTCATTAGCTGAAGCATCAGAAACACAAAGCCAACCCAAAACCCATGATACAGCACTAAAATTGTAACTGGAGAAGCCCTTTAGCTAGTCACATTACTGTAATGATGCTCCAGGCTCTGCAGAACAGCCTGCAAGGAACACGTAGGCACTGATCTTGGGAAGAATCTGTTTGCCCTTATGTGTCATAGTCATATTTGATCACCCATAGCCTAAGGAAGAGTTACCAAAGAAAAACCTCCAGCTGTGTGAGCCGGAGTTCAGTTAAAACACACCACCTGTTCAGGAAAAGCCTCCTTTGAAATTGAGGTTACAAGCCCATGAAAGCTTGAAATCAATTGCTCCTTGGGGACCAAGCTCTGCAGCGTGCCATATGGCATCAACAACTACCTCTGCCTTCGCACAGCACACCTCGGCGCACCGAGCGCCGCGATCGACGCCGGTTGACTTTGGCTACTCACCCCATTAGCATTGCTTGGATTTAAATGCCAGCTCCACGGGGGGAGCAGCCCCGATGAATTGAGATGGGACACGGCTAGTCCATTCACATGCCATCTTACTCTGATTTTACACAAGGTAAAGCTTTTGCAGCTACGCCCCGTTTGAAAAATCAGCCCTAAGTGGAAGGAGGGCTGGGACAAAAGAAAACCTGGTAGTGAAGTGTGAGACCACGACTCGTTTGAGCTTTTCTGCTACGGGTAGAGCAGCTGCCTTTATGGGATATCGCCACTGTCCTCACCTGACAGCACCTGCTGAGTGTGCAGCAGGGAAGCCCCTATGCGCTTACAGCAAAAGGAGAAATAAAAGAAAAATGTTATTCAGGTCTAATGCCATTACATAGATACAGCAGATAACCAATAATCCCTGTCTTATCCTTACAAAACCAATATTAATAAACCAAAACCAGAATGAAAGGGCCATCCACTGACTTCACCTAAGGAAGCTATAAACAGATACTAAGTTCATAACCTGCCTTCTTCCAGCTGTGCAGGATCTGAAGTGTGAGCTTGAATCCCCCTTCCCATTAGCAGCGTTTAGCTGCTACTGTCAGTGGAACTGAGTGACCAAAGCAAACGCCACTGGCCTGGGAAATTGAGAATGCTGTCTATCTGGCAAATATCAAGAATATAGTTTCCAGGCTTTTGCTTAAAAGCCCAGGAAGGCGGCTTTTGGCAGTCCCGCTCTGGGAAAGCAAAGCTACCAGGGCTATCCCATCCAGTGCGGAAAATATTCCACCCCTCCTCTTCTTCTTCATGTCCTTCACCATTTTACAGATCTCCCTCCTCTTCCCCAAGCCACACTTTTGCAGGCTGAAGACCCCTAGATGACATTTAGCGTCTCCAACAGAGTCCATTCCAACCTGCTCTTTTTCACTCTACCGCGTACTGTTTCTAAGTTCACTATATTCAACAACCTCCAGCATTGCACTATTAAAAATAGCCAGTGCTTGATGTGGGGACGACAGGGAGGGGAGGAATCCATGTGAAGGTTAGGGTATGATGTGGCTGCAGGCTCCAGCTCCCGCTTAGCTCCGGGTGCAGCAAAACTCAAAGCCACTAAATGCAGCTCTTCCCCCTCAAAGCACGGCAAAAACCCGAGCATTCGAAAGAACCGCTGATCCTACAGATTACCGTCACAAGCCTAACTGCACACGCGGTGCTTTGTGTAACTAAGGGAAGGCTTAACGGTCCCTGATCACAGGGAAAAGGGATCCAGTTCCCCAAACTCCTCTTACATCAAAGCCAAGGGCAACGCGGGGGATCTTCCAGCGTGGCAGGCGGCATCGGGCTGCCCGAACAAAGGCTCGGGAGAAGAACTCCTCTGCGGGTGCGGAGCGGGGAGAAGAGGTGAGGGCTGCATTATTTAACAGAGGCCGCTTAAAAATTCACTGTACCTTCTGTTTACTCTGCGTAGGGGGATGCGTGCTCACCTCCGCACGGCGTCCTACTTCATCGCGGGGCACCCACACGTGAGCACAGACACGCAGAGCTTTTGAACTTCAGAAAGGTTAATTCCCCCAGGAATTTGAATCTGCCTCTGTCTCTCTTTTTTTCTGTATCTGTTCACACATACGTTTAAGATTACCTTCCATGAATGCTTACCCCAAGGGATACCGTCAACACTCTGTGTTTTGTCTATGCGCAGAACTCCACTACCACCCAGGAATGCTTTAGAGGTGTGCTGCTGATACACTGCGGGGAGAAACGATGCAAGCAAAACTGCTCTCTGCACCAAGAAAAAAGGCCAGAGTAAATGAAACTCCAGTTAACTAAACTTCCTAGAAACTTTTCCCTTCCTTCAGAAAGGTGGCAGTGGTCTGTGCTGGAAGACAGTCATTTTCATTAGAGCTCCGTGGAGTGAAAGTAGGTCATCCAGGCTGACAGACCTAAAAATTAGGAATGTCTGCTTGTGACCGCGCAGATGAGGGACAAACAGGAAAAGCAGCAAATCGCTCCCACCATTAATCACTGGACTTCACTCCAAACAGTGGGATCCCATCAGCGCCCTCCCCGTCCATCGGTCCCCCAGGAAAGGCAAGAGGGTTTCTCTCAACAAAGCCAACTTCTTTTTTAACTTTAGAGCTGGCTTTGGCACAGATTCCCTGTTGATATGGAAACACCGTTTTGAATAAACAGTGCACACACCACAACAAATAAGAAGGGTTTTGTGCCTCTCTCTGACTGACCATATTCATTCAGAGCTGGTTTTTTTTCCCATATACGAGCTCTTCAAAAGCGGAGATAACGCCAGGTCAGTCAACTCCCCTTATATCAACATATATTCATTTCCTATAGGCTACTGCATCAGCTCAGTAATAACAGGTCCCTATCATTATCAAAACAGGTTTTCTTTAAATGTCCCCTTTATTTTACATCTTGAGCGTTAAAGAAATCCTTGCGATTCAGCCATTCGGAGCTGCCAAGGACATTTTAAGAGAGCACGGCCAAAGGATTTCTCACGGGAGGAGGGACAGAAGTGGGAACAGCAGTGGGAACTTCCCCGGCTTCCTACGGTCCACTTGCACTACGGCAACAAAGGGCTGATCGAGCCTGTACTTGACTCTTCTCAATCACTTTCGTTCACAGATAAAGCTGTAAAAATAATTTTAAATATTTTCAAGTTATTAAGACTACATGAATCAAGAGCTAACTAACAATCCTAGCTCTAACACCATAAATGACAAACTGTCCCCTGGGCATTGCGAAGAAGATTAAAACCTTGTCCTCCCCAAAAGGTTGCTCAAACGGAGAAGGGATGCAGCTGCGGGCACGGTGTGGCTTGGGGTGTCTTGCACGGGACAGGCAGAGCGGAACTCCAAGGTACGTTGCCAAAGGAGAGCTCAGTCCAAACACGGCTTCAGCAATACTAAGTATAAGCAAGGCCACTAATATTTCCCACAGATTAATCATGTGGGGACGTTTTTACAAACATTCTCCCCAAGCGCTTGTGACTCCGATACTGCAACTACAGGCCAGTGTGGGGCAGCGTAGTTTGAAACTGGCTAGAAAGCTGAAAACTGCACAGAAAGTCCTATCTTGATGTGCACCGAAAATAAAGAGAGAATGGAAAAGTAACACTAGCAAAACACCTAGGCAGCAGCGGGCAAGCAGCCGTTGTTATCTGTGCCGGCAAAGGCAAGGATAGTGAAGAGCCGGGCAACCAGGAACACAAAGCCAGCCTTCCAGATGCAGGCATAATCCACATGGAGAAGTTTCGCCGGCGTAGCCGCATCGGTCGGCTGTGTGGAGAAACCCTCGTTCTGTTGGCGTCCACAGCTCACACCAGCAAAAGGATGGCTTCTCGCCAGTACAGAGGTGCTTCCAGCAGGTACGGGCTGTGGGTCTGCCGTGCGGACTTGCCGGCACGGCATAATTGCACTGGTAAGCCCTTTGACCTGCAGACGAGCTTTTAATAAAAAGAAAATCAGAGAGGAGCGTGGGATGCCACCAGCACCACAGGGTGAAGTTTGGGATGTGCCTGTGCAGGCTGCCCAGCGCTCTTCTTCCATACCCCCCTTCTGGGCACCCACTTTGACAAAAGGCTGCTTGCAAGCTGGCAGGAATTCAGGCAAGAGCAATCCAAACTAGGAAGCGGTCAAGAGACATAAATACATCAGAAAAGCTTATTTGCATTAAATATATAGAAGATGCGTAACTTGGCTAAGATGCACCCAAGCCAGCAGAAGCGTTAGATCTTTTCTAACTCTATCTGGTTGAACCATCTACACGTACGTACACAGGTACGTCCCCCCTGCCTGCCCTGGGTTTACTGGATAGCCCACCAGAAGCACCTGCTTTTTCTAGACCCATCTCTGCTGTGGACCAGGTTAGGGTAAACCACAAGGCTGTCTTTTCTGACAGCTCAAGAAACCTTCGTTAGGTCTTTCAGTTTGCTGTTATCTAATATGGTGTTAAGCAAAAAACTCGAGAAAATGGCTCAGCCTTCAAGAGCTGGAGGAATTCTCCTGCCCTAAGAAGTCCTGGTCTTTCAGACACCGCTTTGGTACCCCTGATGTATCTGGCAGCAGAGAGCTCAGAGCCCAGGAGAGAGGGGGAAGCATAGACGCTGATTTATTAATTGGTAAACAGAAAAGAAAAATAAATTGTCCAAAAGTGCCGCCGCCGCTGCCTCTGCTCATCTATCTAGCTGCAAATGACCAGTATATTAACTGCAGCCAACACCTCATAAAATAAGACAAATGAAGGCAAATCACTTCTCTGCATTGCTATCTCAGAAGCAGCGTTCTGCCAACACAAATGCAGTGCATGGGAACACACCTCCTCTTCCCTAATTATCCTTATAAACTGCCAAAACGCCAAAGAAGCCCAAAGCAAAACCATGATAAAACAGCAAAATCAAAATTCGGTGGCCTTTATTGAAGCTATTTATCTTCAGAGCAGTTTGAGTCAGGGCCCTGGCGTCTTCCACAAGACACTCGGGATGCTGAACCGGTCTCTTTTGCAATCTCCATGTAATACAGTCCAATGAATCAAGCCGTCATTCTCATGGCAGAGAGGAGTTGGTTCATGCAAATTACCTGACTTCAATATTCATAAATAATAAGCTCGTAACCATGCAGAGCTGCTTGGGTGCTCAGCAGTGCTGACAGATACGAGAGTGGCAGGAGGAACGAATCAAAAGCCTTTTGTTTAGCTACAGGACAAGCTTCCCATGCAGGCTGGAGGCGGAAAGGGAAAACTTCCTTCGGAGCTTCCCTTTTTGTTTTCCAGTTGCTACACCTCCTGCAAGACAGCGTGTTTATCAAGCGTGGCAGTGAAAGTGGGAATAAAAGCTTTCTTCCCCTCTTCACTTCTTCCGCCACAAACCTTCGCCTCTTGTAGGCATCATGAAATACCGTGTTACGGCTTTTCATCCCAAGAGCTCAGCTGGGAACCTGACGGGCAAAAAGCTTTGTAACACTTTGGTGATCGTCAGCAGATCCCAATGCCCTGAAATAACAGCATAAGAATAAATCAAGGCTGAAACGTCTCTTGGAGAAAATACACATCCTTCTGCTCAACCAGAAATTCTGGCTCGCTGCTGCCTGCGGATGCTCTCTACAATCTGCTCTACGCAGGCGAACGCTGTCCGGACAGCACAGCCGCATCGGCAGAGCTTTCGTGTCCACACACTGTGCCGCCACGGACTGTAACCGACTCTGCGCTATCAAAATAAACAATAAAACACTGTCCCATTGATTTCCCTTTCCACAGACCACCAGTCATGACAACCGGCCTAAGAAAGCAGCTGCTACACGCGGTCGAAGTAAGGGGGCACTGTGTTTTTTCTGTCGCAGGCACGTGAGATCCGAATCACTATTACTGATGCAACTTTGTGATAAGTGATCCGCAGTTCAAGATTTTCTGCAAACTCCGCATTTTGGTAATTGGCCCTTCCTCTTGTTGTTTCACCTTTACAATCACTTGCTTTCCATAAATTAAAGGGGAAAAAAGAGTAACGTGACATTTTGAATTCAGCAGACATCCCAACCTTACAAGTACCCCAGGACTTTATCACTTTCAGATGTCCGCATCATTTCGTGATGTCACGCGGCCTTACTCTGATGGCAAAATTATTTCATCCAGTCTCAAATATAAGGGTGAGAATTACACAAAGCCAATAAGTGTCTTCTCACTCCACCACCTTCCACGAAGCAATCTCTCCTTTGCCAAAGCTGCTAATCTAACTGCTTATCACACGTCCGTAAACACTGCTATGTCAGAGGGGAAAGAGAGAATAAAGACAGACATTTAAGTTATGGCGAGAGCTGTCTGGGGTTTTTTTTAGTGAACAGCAGTACACTGAAATTGTTTTCAGAGGAGAAGACACCAGTAAAAATTAGTGCAATGATCTCAGAATTATCAAAGAACAAGCCAACCACACAGGTCTTAAATAGTGCAGCAGGCTGGCTGCAGAGCGCTGGCTTTGTACCTCCAGCCCCAGCTCCAAGCAGCGCTCGCCCCAGCCCTTGTGCAGCCGTCCTGTCAGGCAGCGCAGGGAGCAGATCCAGGCAAAAGTTAATGTTAAAAAAAAAAAAAAAAAAAAAAAAGCCATCATAAAATTACCCTTGCCAGGGGCAGTCATATGTAGAGAGCAAGGCCAGTGGAGAACTTTTTGGAAACCCCCCATCCGTGAGTATAGCCTGTGTGTCTCTGCTCCCTCCCTGCCTTTCCGCCAGCGAGCGTCTCATCTCTCCCTTCACCTCTAGCTGATGGCTCTTTGCCCTGGCAGAGAGGGAACGGGCAGCACTTTTTCGGCCGGTCCTTTGGAAAGAGCCTGAGCATCCTCTGTCCTTTCCTGACTCCAGCCTTTTCCAAGAGGAATCCTAAGTTCGTTTTCTTTGTGAAAGAGCTTTATGGTAACCTAGTAAGAAGATTAACTCTAAATACAGTATTAAGAAGGCAAAGAGTATGAGAAAAACAAAACAAAAGCAAGAACAAAGTATATCCAAAGTAAGCATAAAACCATCCTTTCCCTAAGGGTAGAGGAACCAAACTCCCAACGCTCAATACAGGTAAATCTGAGTGCTACCTATGATTTTAATAAACCCGTATCTCTCCTTACTACCACTGGCTGTACTTGTGTCAGCATGTCTTGGGACCACTGCAAACATTGTCCCTTACCCTCAGCGCTGTCTGTCTTCCAACTCATCTTTGCCATCTGTGAGAAAGCCACTGAGCTGAACGGGACGTCTAACCAGGTTCAGCGCCTGCGTAGCGAAGCAAAGCCCAGCTCCTCGTTAGACAGAGGCTGCAGTCACGGGAAAGCTGAGGGGTCTTGTCTTCTCTCACTCCTCTTGATCGCCTACCGTTCCTCTGTCCCTGGAGGAGGCCAATCCAATTGCCACCACCTCCATCCCACATTTGCCTTTGAAGACCGGCATCTTTCCCGATTCCTCTGCAGGGCAGGACAAAACAGGCCCTTGCAAAGCTCAGGGAGGATCCTCTGACAGATCTTCAGGGAAAACCTAAGCACGTCCAGTGCCCTCTAGTAGACTCCACTGCCATTCCTTCGGCTAGATCCCAAGCAATTTTAATGCTTCTCCACCCTCCTACGACAGAAGCTCCCACCTCACCCAGGAGCTGCCAGGGCACAGATGTACGAGAGCACAAATGCATCTGCCCCAGCTTAAGCCTCTTCACAGAGTTGTCTACGTTAGCAGGGCTTTTTCTGCAGCTAGCAAGGCAATTGTCCAAGAGGCAACCGGCCCACCCGAAACCTGAACTGACTCCGCAATTCCAGCTCTCCGCAGGGACTGAAAAAGCAGCTCAGGAGACCGGGCTCGACAACGGGCATCTCAAAGAAGTGCCTATGTTTGGAGGGATCAATCTAGGCTTTCGCCTTTGCGGCTGAGGTCCCAGCTGCTTACTGCCCCTTAATTGGATTATCTAAAAAAACCCACCACAACCCAAGCCACCTGAAAGCAGCCTGGCCCAGGTGACCACGCTCAAGCACTCCTGCCAGCAACAGGCCAGCTCTAAGAGGCGAGAGAAGTGGCCAGGCGTGTTAGATAACACGCCAACACATGCCACTCTTCTGCACAGTGTCCTCTTCTGACCTTCTCCGGGCTTGTTTTGTTGCCTCTGACCTCAAAGGCTATCCTCGGAAACCACCAGTTGTTGCAGCCATGGAACTGAACAGAAAAATCTGGCACTCGCTGCTGGCGAGGCAACTGCAGTACGCCAAGAGATCTGCTCCTGGTTTGGCTCCACAGAGAACGATGATCCCAAACAAAGAACGATCAGGGTCATACAATGGGGTACGCCAGTTTTCAACTTGGACCTTACAACATCAAGGGGAAAGGAGCAGGGAAGCCACAGGTGGATGCCCAGGACCTGCCAGCTTTTCCACAAGTATGCGAGGGAATTGTTGCTAAAGCAGAGACAGAGCACCTCAGGATGGAGAAAGTTAAGTCTCACTGGGGCTGGAGGCTGGTAGTTGGGTAAGAAGACTTTCCCAGGTAGGCTGAAAGTACTGGAAGGTATGGCTCCTTCAGAATGACACAGCTGCTTCCAGCTAGAGGAGAGTACAGGGCAAGAGCTGTCCTAAGGCACGGTCCCATGTCCCTCTCCACGTTGTCTTGCGGGTGACGATCCCAAAACCTGCCCTGCCAGCCTAAAAAAGGGAGGGCTTGAGGTCACGCTGCAACTACAAAGCGCTGGCCACCAGCACTGCTCCAGGAAGAGAGAGACAGAAACAAAAAGAAATGAAAGGGTAAAATCTTCTGAGGAGCATGTTTCACAGTTTGAAGAGAGAGCATCCAGAACCTCTCCTTCAATTTTACTTAGGTGTCTTTCTGCTCCGTAAGAACCTACTGAAAGACAAGATTAAAGGAGTATCCTGGCTGTAGTATCGTCACACTGTTAATTGCCCCATTCCAATTAGCATTAAAGGTTGCAGCACTGAAAATTAAGGATGTAGGTAGGCAGGAAAATTATCGAAGGTATAAAGAAGTTTGTTCAAAGCCTTTCTTCCTTTAAAACACAGGCACACAATACTCTCCTTTATCTTTGCAAAAACAGTGATCGATGAAAGAGCTTAGGTCCCGGTCCTGCTCCAAGCAACTGTTATAAACTGACTTCAGCCTGTCACAGTTCTTATACACACACAAATAAATAAAAATGGGCATAGCCTCTTTCTCCAGCAGACTTATACCTCGCTATACGGCCTCATTAACTGTCAAGCTTCCAGACTGGACCCCAACGTAAGGAAAGCCAGTCACTCTGCTGTCAAGGCAAGAAAATCTGTTCTCTTTCCAGCTCCCGTTGTCGTAACACAACGGATTATTCCCTTGCCTCCTGTGTGGCATGCTAAGTTCTGCTCCAGAAAGCTGCCAGCCATCACTGCAATTTCACAGACTTTATCAGGACAGGAGTTTCAGTCAATCAGTAACAAAAATTGAGATCTAAGGTGATATCTCAGGCCGGCTTCGAAAGGCGTACAGTACAAGGGTTCCATTGTGCAAAGTTCATCAGCGGGACACGGGCTAATTAACTAAGCGGCTTTTTGGAACTAGTTAGTTTTCAAGTAACGGTTTTCGCTACAAACAGTCAGGCGTTATCTGCACTGAAAGTTAAAAACTTTGGAGCGCACTTCCAAACTGGATTTATTAACAGATTTCACTATTAGCACTACCGAAACATCTATTTTTATACCAAATTCTACACAAAAAGCCTATTATCTGTATGCGTCCAGAGACATTTCAGCAGGAGGGGCAACTGAGACTGCACTACTGAGATTTATGAAGCCTGCTGCAACATTCAGACCCTGTTTTCTGCCAGTCTATCTATAAGACCTCAATTATAATGTGATTAAAAATATAAAAAACATAGCAGTCTTTCCAAAGACAAAAAGCTATTTTACAATCCTACTCTTTCCCCAACTATGGCTGCATATATTGAAGGAAACAGGTATTTTGCAAAACCAACCAACCAATACAGATGTATGCTACAACTTTGCATGACACTGAGGTCAATGCATAACACATTGCCCTCCTTCTCTTTCCGTGAAAGTATATTTATTTATATAAATATATCGATTTATTTTTTAAATATTTAATTACTCTGAACTCACTTTTCTACACTAATTGTGTTGCTGTGTCCCTTTAAGGCAGAGTTGCACTTACAAAAGATTGCAACCAGCCATCATTTGAAGGACTAGAGTCATTCTCAGCTGGCCAGCATTACTGCGCTACCCAAATAATTTTCCAAAGTAACTCTCATTTGCATTCAGAATAACCATGGGACTAGAGAACACTGAAAGACATGAAAAAAAAAAGATTCTCCGAAAGAAACAGTCACGCTTTGAGAATAACCCACTTTTTGAACCGAGACAAAGGTTTTTTTGAAATGCGCACAGAGACCTTATTCAGACAGCAGTTTTCTAACAGCTGAAATAAACTCACTCTTACCCCTCAGACTCTTCAACTCTCGGAACGGACGAGAACACACACAAAGACAGCCCATACGATATACCGCAAACAGCACCCTCCTCTAAGGGACTGGTCAGATTCATGGATACTTGGCACTAACAGCCGATTTTAACTATATTATTCATCTCCATTTTGGAGCTGCTCTTCCACGGTCACCTGTCTCAGCACAGTCACCTTTCTGAAGCGATGCACAGTTGCACAGGGTGAGGCAGCATCTTCTATTCCACCAGCTCCCGTAGTAAGGACAAAATCCCCTGAATGCTCCTCATCTACCCCACGGCCCTTGCGAACACACGCCTGGAGAGCTGCAGGACCTTAGTTTCTGTGCAGACCCTTGCCGTAACCCCTGAAGACCCTCTTCTCAGCAGGAAAAGGATCCGACATACATCAATATCTGGCTATTTTCCCTCCTTTCTCAAGGATATCAGCAAGATGCCACGTACGTGGTGTCACTTGCTTCAAGCCTTGCAAGAGTTTAACCTGCTGTTTTCAAGGGCTGGTGCTTCAAAAGCGGAGGATCCAGTGACAAGACTCGGTAATACTCTACTCACCTTGCTCACCCTTTTCTTCTGCTTCAGTTTTATGGTAGAGAGCCCCTTTCCCCAGCATCCAGCTCCTGACCATACACATCATCAAGCGAAGTCTGAATGCGAAGCTTACCTGATCTTTCTCAGGCTTGTCGGAGATGTCATTCAGACTGGTGGAAGTCAGGTTTCTGTGAGTCATGGCTGGGCTGCCTGTAAGAACAATGTCGACACCAGTTAAAGCAACTCTTTCGATCCAGTCAGAAGAACACAGAGGCTCAGGCTACAGCAACACCCTTCCTTGCACGAGGGAGGTTAATGTGGGGGATTTAAGACCCTGACAGGCTGCTTTCTATGACTTTACGTGGCACGTGGGCTATTAAGATGCTAACGCTTTGTTGTCTCTGACCCTCCGAGTTCCCATGACTCTTAGGACAACAAAAGAGTCTAAGGACTTTCCAGAATTCCTGCCCGTGGGAGAAAAAGCAAAGCAGCAAGAGGCTGCAGACCCTGATGCTGCCGGGTCACCCAGGACCCAGGCTCAAACCCATCCCTCGACAGGGCTGGGACCCTCGTGGTCACCCCGACCTGCAAACCTTCGCCTTAGCTCTCCTCCGTTGAAGGCATCTGCCCTACGCTCCTCCGCATCCCAGACTTCAGTACGCAGCTCACGCAGGCAGGGAGGTGGGCAGCTTTTGGTCCTTCGGAACAGCCAATAATTAAAATCTACCTTTCATCAAGCAAGCTCATTAACTAAGCTCATGAACCTTAAGGCTTTTACTGATTGAAACAACACGTGCACCACGCTGATAGGCCAAAAGTCACCAATTCCTGACACCAGATACCCCGGAGAGATGAAGAAAACCCCCAGAGACGAAGAGCTGAAGCAGTTCACCTCCATTTCTTTTTCCAAGACCAACTGCTCGACTGTAAACCTGACACGCTGGCATTCCAGCACTGCAAAACAGCTAGTAAGGAGTTGCTTGCTCCCTTATGGACTACTTAGCCTACTTATTCTTGCGTTCTCAGAGACTAGCAGAACATATGGAAATAGTTCTAAAGAACTTGGAAAAAGCCCCATGATTTCAGAATTCAGTTCTACAATCCCACTAAAAGCATTTGTAGTTAAAACTGAAGAAACTCAGAAATAGCCATAATTGTAAAAGAAGAAAAAAAATTAATTAAAAAAAAATAAAAAGAAAAGACAAGACTTCTGGGATGGATACAGTATCATAAACCACAGCGGTCAGTATGCATTTTTTTTAATTACTCTGAAATTTTCCCATCCCTTCTCACCCACACTCGCAGGAACCAGAAGCATAGCAACAGGAGCTGTTACCACAGAGTTTCTGACCGTGAACGTAACTGGAAAGACAGAAAATACTCAAAAAGAAATGGCACTGAGGCATTTCCCAACTTGGGCCATATTTCGAGACAATATTGATTAAACTTATGCTTTGATATTCATACCAAAATAAAAGGCCAAGTTTTCAGTGTTCATCAGCTTGCAGTGCAAACAAGCTCTATAATAAATCAGCATACTGAGCAAAAAAAGAAAAAAAAAACCTAGGAAGAAAAAGATCTGGAGTTAGGTTTTCTTTACAATATATTCATCGTATGTGGAGTTAGCCTTAAAGCATTCTTTCTTATGAGTCACCTGGAATCACAATATACCTGCTGTGTGTTACTGTCCCATCCAGGAACGTCAACACAGCAAAAGCCAAGCACAATTAGTTAAATCAGACAGTATAAAAGGGGGGTTCCCAGCTGTTCCTCTTCCTGGTGTTACTGCAAGCCAGATTTAAGACCCCACCTATCTCTACAAAGTTTTTACAAGTGTGTTTACTCATAGAGTGAGAAATGCCACTTGGAAGACTGGTTTAAGCTACATATATTAGTAACCATTCTCCTAATTAATTATGAGCAAGCCAGAGTTAGACATGTCTACAAGTTTTGATTGAATGGTTGATATGAATCTGTAGGTAGGAGATAAACACATAAACAAAACAGGAAAAAAGCGATCAAACTTGCTCAGGTATGTTGCGTCTGTTACACGGCGTAGGCATTACTTTGTTCATAACACCTTCTGTGCTATGAATATTTAATAAATGTTTCTATTTGGTAAAAAAACAAAGCTGGACCAAAAAAAACCCCAATAAACCCAGGTTATTGTAATCCTGAAGCCCCTTATTGAAACCCAGGGCTCCTTTTCTTGTATGGTGCAATTAGTTATCTTTTAAAGGTTACACAGACAGTGCCAATTCTGGGAAATCTTTGACAAGCACATAATGTACCCGTAAATTAAAATGAAAGATTGAAGCTCGATGCAGAGACACACATGGCTGCTTTGCAAATCTGAGCCAATAATATCAAATAAAGCATCAGAGAAGCACTTTCTTTAAAATGCAAAGCTTGTTCACGCTGATAATTGGTGTCACGCAGCTCAGTGAGTCAAAGCAAAGTTCCTATCGGTTTCTATTACCTGAGCGCTACCGAGTGAGAGAAATTAAACAAGAAAGTCTTTGGCAGAGTTAAACAGATCTGGAGAAGTGCGGAGACCTGCAGAGATGGGAATACTGATGGGCTGCTCTCCGAGCTGGGTATCCCACACTGCCCAAGGCCACCTCACGGCTTTGGTGGAACAGCATTGCAGAGATGGATTTCCTCTTGGTCAAGCCTTACCATGAGACCTCTTGAGTCCTGGCATGGCTAATGACTCCAGCTGAGAAGGAACTAAGTATGGCTTCCAAAAAGCCTTGAGCAAGGGTAGAAAATACTAACGATTTTATTTTATACAGTTGTTGACTGCTGTTTCAGTGCATTTTGTTCAGAAAAGCTGCATGTTGTAGCTGTAGAGACAGGCACCTGCTGAAGGTATCCCTTCATTTTCTGCAGGCTGCTTTGGTGGTTTTCCAAATTTCTAGGTCCAGTTCTGGAGTAAACAGACCAAAATCTGGTCCCACAGCTTTCACAGCTGATATTTTTCCAGATTACAACATTTGTTTGCTTTCTTTGTTAGATGTCCAAGGCTGAATGTTTCTTAGGAGATAACTACCCTTCTTTCTAGAAAAAGCAGGTAATGACTTTATCGCCTCTTGCTAGCAGCCTCTTTCTCCCTGCACAATCAACATAACCACTTCAAACTCACAGCAGCTCTTCTCGAGGCATCCCACATTTATTCCAGACCTGGACAGACCCATGTGCCAAAACACTTGTCTGCCTTTCAGACAAAACCCTGCACGAGCAGCAGCACGAACAGAGGGCTCTCAGGAAACTCCTCTTGTCACAGTAAAGCGTGTCGGATGAGGATCGTCCCCCTCCATGCCCATAAATCCCTCGCTGGCAATTCAGCACTGCTCCGGTATTTTCTCTAAAGAAACTGCTTGTGCGGTAGCACTCCTGTTTCAGTGACAGAGCTCCTACCAGGACGGAGGACCAGAGCCCGAGAAGAAAGCAAGCCTGCACCTCCAGTCGTCCGCGAGAGTTATCCCCACAAAGTGCTGGGAGCACGTTAGCCATAGCTCCAGCTTCTTGGCACAACACACCGACCTTACTCACACCCTTTTTCCGTCATCAGACTGGCCTTGCATTAAGAGATCTGAGCACCAGAACTTTACAACGTACCCTTTGTTCTTTGGAGGTAGAAAGCGTCTCACGATCCCAATTTAAAAGGGCTCTCAGGCTAAGATGATTCGTATCTCCATCTCCTTGCAAGAAATTCTACACTTAATGCTGACAGCCAAAACCTCTTGAGCATGTAAAATGTGACTGTTCTCCCCTAAAGTTTGGTGTCTGTGCATATCATCTTTTGAAGATGCCTCACAAAGTCTTCAAGTTGAGACTAGTCCCACTCAGTACTGGCTTGGACGATCTCTACAGCACAGACTGGAAACCACAAGCTTCACCTTTTACCAGCTTTGCTGACCTAAGGAACTTGACAGTATCCCAGGCTGCATTTAGATGTTTTCCCCAAATCCCTGAATTTATCCTGACTGCCAAGCAGTGTCACTAACAGAAAGATGCTGCCAGAAATGCAAGACGCAACACGTGCAATGTTGGCTCAAAAGCCCTTTGGCTTTGTGGATGCCGTGGCCCAAATCTGTACAGCCTAAATCCCTTCTGACTCAGGTTCCTAACGGCTGTGCACCTTTGAAGACCCACAGCCAGGAAGGACATGTCCAATCCTCATTTTTTTATGTTTGTATAACAAGCCTGCTCGTAAGAGCAACCCTCTGCAGCAGACCGAGCCATGTGGAGGTTATGGTGACACAAGGGAATCTCAGTCTCTGGGGAAAGCCTAGCAATACCACTTCTGAGTAAGACCTGAAAGAGGGGGAGAAAAACCCCAGCCTTAAAAACTTTGGAGTCCTCGGGTGAGCAGCTTCTCTGAACCGAGAGGAAAAATACGGGAGCAGAGGGAAGCAACGAGCCTCTCAGCCTGCAGGCTCTCAGAGCCCGGGACGAACCAGGGCAGTGAAAAGTTTCTGCTGCCGAGAGCTCAGCCAAAGACTTTGGCACACGACGCTCACCCTTACGCAGTCTGCTAACTAAGGAGAATTTCCCGATTCGGGCCTAATTTATGGTACTGTCTCTCTGGCAACGGTGATGCGAGCCTCTCCTCGGCGGTGCTCGGTCAAGTACCGGTGCAAGAAACAAGGCAGGCCGTCCAAACCCCTCCCTGTTATTATCTCATGCTACTAACAGGCTCGATAGTCATCTTTCACGAGGAATATCCTGAAATTGAGGTTTCTGTAGAGTGCTGTGGCCTATAAAGCACGTCTCTGTGCCATCGGTGCAATAAGCCGTGCCTTCCTGGGGGAACAGCACGCTCCTCTGCGACCAGGAGGCTCCCGATGAATAATGTTTTACAAAGGATAATCAGCGAGAAGAGGAGCCTGCTAGCTGCGTGATAAGGGGAGCCTGTTTTTGCATATTACACATACAGAAATTAAAAGTATTTAAGCCTGTTGCATTTACCGTGCTGCACTGGTGGCGAAATTCACGAAGCCCTTTTAACAGCCGAAGGATACTTCAATAGATGAAAGAAACGCCACCAGAAGGCTGAGGAGGGAGACCACCGCCTGAAGGGGAGCGCGGGCTGACCTACCTGTTTCATCCCAGATGAAGGAAAAAAAAGCAAACCGGTGCGAAACAGAGCAGCGGGAGAGCATCAGTGGAGGGTAACACGGACAGCCAGAGCAGCAGCCATTCCACAAGGAACACATTTGCGGCCATCCCGCCGGGAACGCAGCAGGGAGCGTTAGGAGAGCGGCTGGTGCGAGCGACCCCGTTCCTCTCGCGATCATCTCCCCCAGCCCACCCGCCCGGACCCCTGCCCGTGACTTACTGAGCCATCCCACGCTGGGGCTGCGCTGCACTTGCATTTCATCGTCCAACGTGCGGGTCGCGAGGCAGGGCACGGAGCTCTCGAGGGGGCTGCGTGCTTGTACGGTGCAAGCAGGAGACAGTAGCAGCGGCACAGAGGAGGAAGAGAGCAAAGTTGAGAAGTCAAAGAAAAAAAATAAATTAAAAAAAAAAAACAAACGCAAGAAAGAAACGCTCAAGCAATTGCACAAGCAAGCCGGGTAGGAGGCAGAGTGTTTGAACAGTCGCAGTTACACGCAAGTGCACCTTTCGGTATAGTTCGGCAACCAAAGTGGTAAGCCCGCTCACTTGGAGCACGACATCTCCTCCGTAGCTCCACCTTTCAGCGTTCAGTTGGCAGGTCTGGAGCCAGTTTTCCATCCCTGATGTCTAAAATTCAGGCATCTTAGAAGCAGATTTCAAGCACCTGAGTAAGGCAGCTGCAGTGCCCGTTGTGCTCAGCAGTCCCGAGCTGCGGTGCGGTCAGTGAGGATGGCAGACACACAGCGCTTTTGAAAAAAAATCAGGTTACGTCCCTGTAGGAGCCAACTTTGAGCATCCAGAGAGCATCCTGACCACGTACCGCACCCAGGCACGCCAATTTGGGCTTGGAAACGCGTACCATAATCTGCAACGCTGCAAATAATGCAAACAGCTAAATACATCGGTGGGGTTTTTCCAAGCATTCCTTGAAAAATATCTCATTTCTGACTCAAACTTCTCCTGTGCTGGTATTATTCGGCTGATGCCATCATTCAACTTTCTAAAGGGACTGAGGATGCAGTTTGTATGAAAAACATTTAACTGAATAAAGCTGGACTCTAACATGGCATAAAACCTTTAGAGGAGAAAAGTTTTCATCTGTTGCTAGCTATCCTTCTCTCAGTGCATCAGCCAACGCATTGCAGACAGCCTAAGTGTTATTTATTTTAACTCAACTGTTTCCAAACTACGCTGTCAGCACAGCGAAAATAAATAATGTTTGTGAGGTGTTTGGGCAGCGCAGACACCACTCGCATGGTGATGGGTAGCATGCCATTATTTACGGCGGTTAAACACTCACACTTAAACACGTCACAGTTTTCTACAGCCTCTGCCAGCTTGGTTTTAGTACAGTCCGACCACTTCTCTTCCACGCTTTTGCCAAAGGCTCTCGCAGGTGTTAAATTATACAAAATGCTGGCGGGCGGGAAGCTTTTGAACAAAAAAGTCAGATTGCATAGCAAATGTCACCACCGAAGCACTGATAAACATCGATTAGACAGTCCTCAGGCACCTGCATAAGGGACGGTGACCACGATTCTCATTTTATACAGTGGCAAACCCACGGCAGACCTGCGTTACAACCCAGAGGTGTGCCAGCTGGGCAAGGGCTGCTGGAGAGCTGCTAGCGTATACGCGTTATTTATTGCAGGGCTTCACGTCAAGTGCTGCACCCTGTGCCAGGAAAGGACACAAAGAACTCTTAGAAAAGCCAGACAACAAAACAAGACGCACAAAAAACCTGTCAGAAAACCCTGCAGGAGTTCAGTTGAAATGTAAAATCGAAACGTCCTTATTGAACACTTCATACAGCTCAGCGTTCTACCAATAAAGGAAACGAGAAGGGCAGTGTCTTTGTAAGGTAACTTTGAGGAATCACTCGGCACAGCTTTGTCTGCTCGGCATTATTATTTTGATAATCATCTTTTTCCTGCTGAATGGACAGCAAAGGAGTGTTTTGATTGATCCTCCTCCATCCGACGGCACACAAGCAACTACCGCCTTTTGCCCAATTTCTTTCCCAAGAGCAAAAGGATTTCTGAGAAAACATCCTCCCACAAGGATGATCCAAATATCAATCTTTATGACGCAGCCAAGAATAAAAGGCACGCAGCGCACACCTTTGCCGCTGAAACGTTCCGTGCTTCTGCCGATCTGATTGCTACTGGGTCTTATCTTCAAAAAGAGCAGTGCAATGAAAGGAGGGGGCGGAGGATGGCTGTGCTACCAGGGACCACAGAGCCGCGGTCATCCCTGGTGGGGTTTGCCAAGGCAGAGGGAGCTGCCGGAGACGCTCGGAGATCGGTCACGGCGGTTGCGGGGGCGGGAGGTCAGTCACCGTTTCTTAGGTTGCCGAATTTCTGCAGGCATTTTGCGTAACTGCACGGGGCTCAGTCATCTCAGAAGGTGGAAATGAGAAAGCAGCGATAGCCACAGACTGGGGTGCTTTATAGAGAAATCCCCAACAACGCACAACGGAGTGAAAATGCGCTCCTTTTCACAGGCGAAGCCTTAGCGACTTCTGCTCATTTACCTTTTCTCCTGCTTTATGCAAAAAGAGTATCTTAGGACACATCCAGAAGTTTTAATTACGATTAGACATAATCCCAGAACAGGAGTTTATATAAGCTCATCATGAAGCTAAGGAAGGCACAGAAAATTTTAGAGCCCCTAAGATTTAGTTATTTAAGCGCCCTGAAATAACTGAGATACAGGCACCTCAATACTTTTGAGAACCGTGGCCCAGGGGATATTTCCAGATTTCAGATATAACAAATGCCCTTGAAGAAATCTGTCATAATTTAACTTGGGTTTTAAGCCTAACTGCCCTGAAAAAAAAAACCAAGAAGGAAAAATCATGGGCGGAATCCATGCTAATGACATTATGCTAAAGTGTTTCCTAAATAAATGGTTTTGAAAGTAATTTAATACGATTAGGTACCTATCAAGATCATAGGTTCCAAATCAATTGTGATTGCCCAGTAAGAGCCAGTAAGTTGCACAGTATTTTTACACATAACCTACAGCAGGGTCTGCTTCAGCTTCAGCAGAGATGATTTCATTAACAACCCTTAATGAACATACAGTAACCATGCCCATTAAATGCGCAGAGTGCTTTGTAATTTACATCCACGCGTTTTATGGGGAAACTAGAGGTGAGAAGTTCCCCCTTTTAACAGTGGCCGTGAGCGTCAGTCGAGCAGAGAGCCAAGCTGCTTCCCAAAAATACCAGCCCCTAAACCTACTGTGCAGAGGTGAGAAGCAAGCGATGCACAGAGGGGCTGCCGTTCTCAGGAACCCAGCAGCACCATCAATATTGGATGAAAGTTTCACTGACGCCGAAATGAAAGGTAGACACTGAAAGGAAATACCTACCTGGAAAGAAATGCTAGGGAAATTTATGAACGCTTGGGGCTGATGGCACTTTCATTATTGTGATTAGCCATGTCGAGAGACAGCTGCACTCCTGCTGGCCTCATTAAAGTTGAATTTGTCTAAAGGATAAATTCTACCTTTAGAAGCACATGAGAGGCACTCACTGAATTCCAGGGAGCGTGGTATAACTCGATCAAATACATTCTGGAGTTACTTTTTCATTAAAGTCTAAATAATAAATAACAGTAACAACTATTCATGAAGTATTTCCCTTTGTATGTAAGTCTCTCCCCCTCCTGAAGTCTCAAAGCACTTGAGCTGTCAGGGAACATAATGCATCATATATTCTCATAACACATGCACATCCCAGGTGGGGAAACACAGGCAAAACAACACGAAAGGAGTGGCTGAAGGTCAGCCAGCGGGCTAAGCAGAGCCAGGAAAGAATTTCTTGAGAATCAGTCCAACTGAGACAGGACCTACACAGACCCTTCGAACAAGAAAAAAAAAAAAGAAAGAAAAACGAAGTCACCTAGGATCTGAGCAAAGGATGCCCTTAGCCATGAAAAACAAGCAGGGGCTGGAGTGAGAACTTAGACCAACGCCCTTTGTCAGCATCACCCTTCCCAGGATAAGCATGCTGTTATTTTCTCTTTAACCAGCCCTGAAAGTCTAGCTCTGTACAGCGAAGAGACAGGGCTTACCGTCCAAGGTATAGTTAAATAATATACTGAGCGTGATTTACCTTCAAACCCCCTAAGTAAGTTTTAATTTGCCTTTAACACCCTGAGGTTTTGATGGCTCCTCAAGGAGTGACTTTAACTGTGGAAAGGAAGAATTCGACATTCACCAGCTGCTGAAAAAACAGAGGAAGCTGTTACAAGCATACGGTGCAGTAAAAATAGATGCGATACAGAGGTGGAAGGTGGATGCACGCTGTAAACAGCCCATTTTAACCCCTTCAGTTGAGACTTTTGTTGTGTCCGAAGGAGGCACTAAGCACAGCGATGCCATACAGTCAATCCTAAAGGTTTCTTTACATTTCTACACTTTAGGAACTCACTGAGACAGGTACTCGGAATAAAACACTAAACCTGATTACTTGTTCAACTGTAACATCAGAAAAAAGCCTATCGTTGCCCAAACCCAACAGTCAGGAGTCTACCGGCTCGTCTCCCACGCAATATGAGAGTGGTTAGGTCTGAGTGTGGAATCACGAGCGTGCCGTGGGCCAGCCTGGAAACATCTCTCCGTGTTACCGCAACCCTCGGTGTCCCAGTGCCTACCTGTGGGAAAGGGGTTTGGGGCTGCACAAGGTGACTGAAGCACCCAGGCGACACATGCTGAAGACACATCTGTCTCATGTTTTGCCTTCCATACAGCATGGCTACTGTCCAGGACCCTTCTCCTCCTCCTCAAAGCAAACCTCTTCATCTTTTCAAAGGTCCAGAAAGTGTAGTAGTCACGGAGGTGGTAACTGGTATCTACAGATACCACCGCGAATAATGCTTAAGCATTTTACCTGCAGCAGCCGCTCCCTCCTTTTAACAGAAAGCAGATGGCTCCCGTACAAACAGTGGGGAGGACACAATGGAAAGCCCCAGAGCATGTGCTGGAAAGAACATCATTTCGTAATCCCAACCGAAAACAAACGCGAGCGGCTCGCTGGGTGCCCAGCCCTGACCCGACTGAGGCATCCTCCTGGGATCTGAAGTGCCTGGCTGATTCAAGGGCAAAAAACTGAGGCACCGACAAATTTCATACCTGAGGCTAATGGGGAACGAGCAGGGGGGCTTGAGGAGCAACGGTTACCCAATTAGCAAGGTCTCTGCTCAAGGCTTGTGGGAATTTGCAGGCCAAAAGCAAAGCTTGGCGATGCCCAGAAGCACCTTTCCCCTCCCTGGAAGAGGCTCCCCTATCTTCAGCATGTACCAACCACCTCATCTGGCCACGCTGAGCTCCTTCCCCAGAACTGGAATTCCTTTACAGTGCTCTCCAAAGCACAGTCCCTCTCTTTGCTCCATCGGACTCCTGCAGGGATATTCACCAAAAAGCTGCACACCCAGGACACTCCCGTGATTCATGTTATTGCGCCTTTCTGTTATTCGCTTAATCGCTGCATTATTAAGGCACTGGTACACGACAAGATGCATCGTCAAGAGCAATAAATATTCTTCACATGCACATACACATCTGTTGCAAAAGCAAAGGATGCTAAAAAGTAGGAAATATTAATGAAGCATGACAATAGGTTAGGGAGAAACGTTAAGGTGAGTTTTAGAAGCAGAACACAGAAAGCTAAGAGGCCTTAAATGTAGCAAGAAGAAAATAATTTCTTCGCTGGCTTTTGTTTCTGGGTATTTTAAAATGGCAACTTTTCGACAAATTCCCAGTCTGCAACAGGAGGCAGTTGACAGAGCTCCAAGACATGACAATAGGCTTTCTCTTTTTTGATTACCGCTAGTAAGAAGTCTGCAGATCTCAATGTA
This sequence comes from Haliaeetus albicilla, assembly GCF_947461875.1. Taxonomy (NCBI): domain Eukaryota; kingdom Metazoa; phylum Chordata; class Aves; order Accipitriformes; family Accipitridae; genus Haliaeetus; species Haliaeetus albicilla. The sequence goes on along the minus strand of NC_091483.1, from coordinate 8,070,103 downwards.
TGGGTAAGCACAGAGTGGCTGCCAAGGCCTCTATAGCTGTCTGCATCCACGCGCGCACACACATTGACAGACACCGCTGTACACATGGCACTATCTACTATGTCATTTTTAGAGAGAAAGCGACATGTTCACAACATAACGCCACAAAACAATTTTAGGATGAATAAAGCAAGATGGAAATCAGCTTTACCCACACTGGACAATGATTGTATGGCAATAAAATGCAAGCTAGGCGTTACTATCACGTAATTTCTGATTACGAGTGCCATCGACACCATCTCTTACAGAAATCGAACGCGCATCAAAGCTTCGTCTCTGCCCAAACGTTTCAGATCGCTGGCCTTTTAGGTTCAGGCACAGTTGGAGTTTTTTGTAAATCTCTCTTTCCTGCCGTCGTTCCTACATCACCTCCTACAGGCCAGCTGCAAGAGCATCTCTCTGCCTTTCCCTGTGCCTCCTGCACCCTGCTGCCCGCCTGCCACCTCCCCTCCTCTCCCACTCAGTCCAGTGAAGATACGGTTAGAGCGATGTGCCACGGCCAAAGCAGCCTTCAGAGCCCACCGCTGACGTGCCATCAGCATGGGTCTCGCTACGCTAATCACGGGTTAGAAAAGCATCGTCAAGGCAACGCAGTTAGTTTTCGGCGGGCAAGTTTGGTGGGTTGCTTTAAAAGGGAAGGCTATAGCCAGTTAGCCTCTGCATTACCATTATCGGGGTTGGTAAACATCCTACTTGCACTGGAGACGGTCTTTCCAATGTCAGCCAGAGAGCGCAGGTTGGATTTCTTGGTCTGGTGCCGGTGCTTCCTGAGCAGCGTGTAGGTGACTTTGTCCTTCAGTTCCGATTTCAGAAGCCCCGTCTCGATCTGATTGTCAACGATCATTTCTGTCGCACGCAAAGAAAGGGGTGAGGGAGATGAGAGGACAATTAATCACAAAGCACAGAACTCAGCTGCATCAAGGGAGAGCAGGGGGAGAGAGAGGGATCATTCTCACCCTACCTTTTTGAAGGATTTCCTTCCCATCTCAAAACCACCACCGGATTTCACCATTTTATTTTCAATGGGATCCTCTGTTAGACATTTCTTTTGAAATGGAACGTAAGCACTTCCATCCAGCAAACCCCATCAGCCACCGACACGTACCTATTGCACCGAGACTCCCTTCTGTTATTTTCGTACATGCCACTGGAGCCTATTTCAAATCCACTGTACCCAGGATAAGATGGTTCTCAGTTCAGAAAGGGAATCTGCTCTGACCCTGTATTTTTGTGAAGAAGCTGCAACTACACTGCAAGTTCCAGTATGCTCCCAAACATAACATGGTAAAACTTCCATCAGATTCAACAAGGCCTGAGTTCACCTCGCAGGCCCCAGTAAAACCTAATCTAACAACAGGAAAAAGTCCTGGAGATGAGTAACTAATTAAATCACTCACTCTCAGAACTGAAGTAAAATGACGGCAACTACAAAAGGCAGAACTTGCTCCAATTGTCACAGGATGTGTTATGCGGCTTTGCTTTTAACTGAATCAGCACGAAAAAAGGCTCCCAGCCCACTGCAAAGACTTCTCACTTTCCATCAAATCTCTCCTTTCTGCTCCCCTATCCCAGAGGAGAAAGAAAAAAAAAAACGGTAGCCAAATTTATTAAGAATCTCTATTGTGCGTTAAATCTCACATTAAGTTGTTCCCTTGATTATTTCAGTTAACGTGCTGTCCCCCAGGGGAAAGTGGCAGCTCTTATTTGTCTACCGGTAACTTTTATTTGTGCTAATAATAAAAGTTATGGGAAAGGGGAGGCAGAACATGCATCACATTTGCTAACTCAGTGAGTCAGAAAGTCATCCTCTGTACGCTGCCCAAAAAATTAATGTCTCTTCAAATCACTAGGGCAAAAAGCCTAGTTCTTCCACCCAAACTCAGAAAGGGCTGATTATATATACATGCATGTAGGTATGGTTACACAAAATGTTTGGCAAAAGGTTTATTTTTGTAAAGTAAGCTTTTGTTGTTCCTATTTTTTGTTAGTGATTTTTGGAATACTTCCTTCAGAACAACATGTCTGTCTTCATCAGGTTTATCCTTCTCCATCTGGCAAGTATTTCTTCCTTTCCATGTTTCTGATACAACACAAATCAACAAAGAGAGCTCCCTGAGTTTTCCTTTCCTGTGCGTCACTACTAGACACCAACCAAGCGATGATGATTAAATAATTCTGGAAACCACGTCTGCAGGCTTCTTGGACATCCCTATCTAACTGATTAAGGACCTGGACCAGCAAAAATACCCCACTCAGGACAGTGGTACAGCAAGAGCAGCTACTGATTTGTAATTTAATCTCCCAGGAATTTGATTTAATTTGGGTGTTGAAGAAGGATATTGAAGGTGACATCTTGAAGCAACTTCAAAAAGAAATTTAATGTTTGAGGGTTAAAGTTGCGGACCACTGACATCAGCGGGTATCTTCTGAAGCACGTTCAGCTTCAGCATAAAACTTCAGATGTTTTCGGTGGTGTTTTTTTAAACTTTGCAAAGCTGTGCATTTGGATGCACAGACACTAAAATAAAGGAGGATAAATGCCACCATAAGCACCTACAAAACAGCTCAAAACTCTGTAGATAACGTCAGAGGCAGCTTTTGTAATTCCAAGTCTTACAAACTAGTGCGACACCTGATATCTGATCATTTCATGCCAGGACAATTTTGAGCCTGCTTCCCGAGATTATAATTCAAAGCACTGAGTTCTGTGGGGCTTTTATTTCATTTTGCTCTTCTACACCTCTTCACATAATGGCTTCTAAACTCAGCGTTTTGGCACAATGTACCTCCGCTGAACGGCTCGCTTCAAAAATTTATTTTTGTAAGCCTCCTCGCACGTCACCGGGAACACGGTATAGCTCTCAGCAATGTCACGGAGCGTCATCCCGGGCCACAGCTATTTTGACTGCAAAAACCACTGCCATCCTGTTCAGCAGAGCGAAGCATCGGCTGGCACTGTGGCTGCTCCTCACTCTCCTTTGCCGGAGGGCAGCAGCCCACCCTAAGCAGACCCTCACCTGCCTTCGGTGGCCCACCCCGGGACCTCACCCGAAAGCAGCCCGTGGTCCGACCGCGTGGGCCAAAAACTGCAGTCTTTCTGCCCAAAGCGGTACTTGCCGGGCATCTCTGTCCCGAGAGAGCTGGCCTTTTATGTGCTACGTTTCTGGTAGTGAACATAAATTAAGTGAGTGTATGCTATTGCTTTCACACACACGTAGCGATATCCTAGGATATAACTGAGGATATGTACTTCAGGATCCAAATGGTTCTATATATGATCACCAAAAAACAGTTCAGGGTAAGCACTAATTATCCCTGAAGTCAGTTCTTTTACTCTTCTTCCTGAATTGAGAAGAACTCCTTTCCTTTATCTGTTATCCTTTCTGCATGTACTTTCTAGTCTTCCCTGTTATTCCTTGGAGGATTATTTCTTTATTTTCCTCATTTACTGAAAAAGCAGTGCTTTTTCATTAAAACCATCGGTGAAACCACAATCAGGGTTAATAAAAATTTGTAGGGAAAGGCTGAGGGAAAGAGCCAGGGCAGCTTTACTTACCCACCACCTGCGGGAGAGAAGAGGCCTCCATATCCAGCATTATCGAGCCTTTCTCGATACACGTCCTTAACTCAAACAAGCTGTGCAGGGACAAGGTGGCCACGTGAGGTTTGCTCCATCGCTCCCCACCTTGTTCTACCTTCTCCTCAAACTTGATCCACCTGCGAGAGGGCAGAGCAAACGAGACGGCGTTAAAGCTGTCGGCTCCTTGCGGACACCCACCTCCGAAAGAAGCGAGACAGCTGAAGGGTCGCGGCATACCGACAAGTCCAAGCCCACGCGTCTTCCCACGCGTCTCCGAGGCCGCGAATCCATGATCAAGTTGCAAAGGCTTAATGAATTGGTATGCGTCAGCTGAGCGGTGATAATGCTCTGCCTGCTTGTAAGCTATTGCAAATGTCAGGTAAAACACGTTATCTTCGATAGCTTTCACCAAGACTTAAACTAACGCCCTTTAGCTGGTGTTTGCTCCAGGACAAGAGCACGGAGGCAGCTTCAGCTTCATCCCCTCCCCAGTTCGCCCACCCAGTCCCTAACCCGACGCCGCATCAAACCAACCACGGCAGCTCGACCGCCGCTTCGCCGGACCCAACGGAGAGAAAGTCAGGTAACTGCGTTCACCCTGAAATAATCTCAGGTGAGAAGGGCTGAGCACCACAGCTCCACAAAAAGGATGGGGGGGAAGGAAATGAAATCAGCATTTCTGGAAATAAGGTGACTTGTATTCAAGTATTCAAATCCAGACAATAAAACCCGAAAACTTCAGCCACTGCCAAAGCTCAGCAGCACCGAATAATCCTGCCCCGCGCCCACAGGCTGGCACGAGGCGAAGAGCGGAGGAGAGGAGCACATCCCCACCACATCGCAAGACGTTCTTAGCAGAACAAGTGAGGCACCAAAGGAAAAGACACAAATTCAGCGGCTCGCTCTCCCCCTCCGCTCTCTAGCTGTTGTTTAATGATTCAACAAAGCAGGTCTGGAAAAAAAACCCAAAAAGCTCATCTCTAGTTGAAGATTAGAGCAAAGGTTAAAACCTTTTCTGTCCAAAATACTCTTTACAGCCTAAACCCGTGTCCCAGCAGCAGGCGAGCAGGTCTCACCCCCCCGAGCGGTGGGCTGCAGCCCACCTCCACCTCCAGGCTGGACCCTGCCCTGGAGATTTCACCCAGCTCCTACCTTCGCTGCGCCAGGAAAAGGAAAAAAAAAAAATGCCACAGGCTATTTTTCCTTTACTGCAGCACCCAGCGAGGGCTTTGGTAGAAGCTCGGAGCGCAGGAAAAGGAAGGTGTTTTAAGAACGTCTAATTGCAAAGCAGAAGTGCTTCTTAGTCCCGTCTTGAGACGCTGTTTTAATGTATGTGGAAAATGAAAATTCCAGTGACTAATATAAGGGGATTATTAAGACAAAAAACACACACGTAAAGGTAAGGAAGCTCATGAATTGGTTCAAAAGAATATTACTAACACCAAGTGAAATTATATTTAATCCTGAAAAATGTATTACTTGAGGATTAATCAATTATGCTTTTCCATTGCAATAATCTCCTCTTGAGACTTTTTTCTTTTAAAGCTGCTTTTTAACTCAAGCTAAAGGACTGAGTTTGATCTCAAATTAATAAGGTTTAGTTCACAAAATCTAGGTACTTCTTAGGACACCTACGGGACACGGGCGGCTGCAAAGCTGTGAATTTCAAAGGCTGTATGTTATGTGTGACTGAGATGCAGTTTACCCTGCAACAGCATAAAGGCTGCAAATTACAAAGTGTTTGTCTTTTCAGTGAAAGCATATTATTCACGGCTATCAATATTTGCTATCTGTTTACTTTTCTCACTACAATACACAATACAAATACAATAAAACAAATATTAACTTGCAAACCTGTTTGAACTATCACCTGCTCTCTTCAGCGCAGTCCCTAAAATAACTCTTTTCCTAGGGAGGGGTCATACCCCTCCGTTTCAATGGGAATTCGTTGTCGGCGAGCTGCCTTCCAAACACCCCGAAGCAGCTTTAGACACTTGGTTCTTAAGTCCCCTCCGAAGCCCTGGTGCACACCAGCTCCTACGCAAACCAACGTTAGTACTCAGTTAAGCAAAGCTAGCCACGTGGCTTTCCATACATTTAACAAATGCCTTGGTCTTTATGCTGGTATTTTATTTTTTTTTACAAAACCTGCTTCTGCAGGACGGCTTGCTCGCAACTAGAAAGTTGCATGGGCAGCTGCCGAACACAGGAAAAAATTGCCGGACTTTCAGGGTGGAGAGGGCAAAAGAGACAGCCGCAGGGTTAATGCTTCCTATCGCGTGAATTTAGAATTGTACGGCTCTCAACAGAGCTTCCCGGGCGTTGAAAGCAATGCTGTCTGCAGCCTAGCTGCAACGTACTGTTTCAGGGCAAAAGATTATCTCCGCTGTTAGTTGAGAAAACAAACAATCAAATTACCTTCCTCATCTCCATTCCCCTCTGTTCATGACATCTGCATATTCTTCCTGTCTGCCAGCTGTACTTCACTTGCAATAGCTCATAAACATTCCTGTGACCACATTAGAGAAGCACCAAGGTATGACATACAACACCCACGTTCTGTTATGCCTCTTGGGCCCTGGAAACTACGCTGACGGCTCCGGCGAGGCTCTCCTGGCACCGGGGACTTCTGAATTCAGGTAACTATCAGCGTCGTCGCTCCAAAGGGCTGACACTTATGAGAAATATCTGCCACTAGCGCACTTGGTTGCCTCCAGAATTACACCCTGCACTTCAAACGCGTGTCCGGGAGCCCACGGTATAGTCAGTGTATGCATACTCTGAAGACAGCTAGCATCTCTGCTAACCAAGGTGCAGGAGCCTTTTTTTTTTTCATTTTAGAGCTTCAGAAAGCATTGCGTAAAAGGCGTGTTAATATTACAATGTGTAAAAGGGTGAAGGATATAAATGTACTGCCTGACAGAGCTAATATAGTAAAAAAAGACCCTAACAGAAGATTAAAAAAACCCTATCCACCATCCCACAGTCCTTTCACTCCTTTTCTCTGTAATCCCATGACCTTTCTACCATCTCCCTGCCTTGTAGAATGACAATCCCCACACTGTGCTGGACACATTTTGGTCCCCAAGCGTACTGTACTGAGCCTCAAAATAGACTGGTAGCCTCCAGATGCTTCAGGTCTTTTCCTTCCCCTAGTTCACTCTGTCTCCTGTAACTACCGCTGAAATGCAAACATTCACAGCTTAGTGCAAGAACCTGTCCATCCGCACCACGTAAATCCATTACGAGCGCCAACAAAATGAACAAGGAGCACCCAGTGGCCCAGCTCTTCAGGTTACCTTTTAACAGCAATAAACCTTCCCTTTTACTGCTTCTATTTCTAATGCATTTACAGGGCTTTGCTGTGAAACCCGGCATACACTAAGGATGTTTTTCCAAAACGGCCCAACACCGTGACGTGCTAACAGGCAACAGGACCGCGCAAAGGAGCGTGACATCCTCGAGCCGTGGTCACGGGCTGATCTCACCTACTGTCAGAAACGTCACCGTGGACGGGGGACAACTATAGCCCATTTATACCGGGGTTGCAACACAGACGGCTGAACTCATATGAATCAAGAACCAGGATGGGCAACTAAAGGTCCTCTTCTGGAAACATCTTGTAATCGGTAGCTTTAAGGTTCCTGCCAGAAATTTTCCGTGACATGTACCGGTTATTTTTCTATTGACCAGAACGGCTCTGGAAGGGACGGTATTATTTGCTAAACCCTTTTAACATAAACACCTGCCTGAGAGATTCCGCAGAGCTGGCAGCTCCTCTGCCCGCCGAAGCGCAGAGCTAGCCAGCTCCGGCTGCTCTGTCCCGCGGTAGGAGCCGCTCCGTAGCTTACAGCAGGTTTTGTTGGGCAAGATTAAGGCATTTCAGGAAGATACCGAAAAATCCTGAACGATCATACGCTACGCGAGATCGCTATCAACAAAATAGCATGCGAGTCAGGAGGTCGGGCCACATTTAGGAATTACAGGGTGCCTCAACAGGGTGCTTAAGGCATGTAACCTATACATGTATCCTTAAAGAGAGAGAATCATAGACACAGCTCCACCTAGCACTTCTACCAAAGATGTGTGAAAACACAGAAAACCAGAAATCATTTGCCAGAGGAGAAGACAGCCTCCCTTTTTTTCTGCAGGCATACCCCACAGTAAGGTCCCTCGAACGTAAGAGCAGAAGGCTCCTGACAAACATCCCTCAAGAAATAGCAGTGCTTTCTGATCTGTCATGCAGGACACGGGGCGTCTTTCTTCTGGTGGCTGACATTTATGGACTTACGGAAAACAGAGCTTCACAATATTCATACTGTAAAGGAGAGGGTGAAGAGACTGCTCAATAAGAAATAACCACACTAAGGTCTGAATCGTGAAAAAGCTTTAACAAATTGTCATTAAAACCCCTGCCCAAAGACCTGTGCCTGGACAGAGGAAAGCATAATTTGCTGTAAAAAGCAGAGGTGGGCGGTAGAGATGACAAAATGCAAGTATTGAACCAATGATAAGAGGAAAGAAAAGCAATAAAGGGAGAAAAGGATGACCAACAAAGTAAGAAGTTAAAGAGTAAAAGGTGAAAAGTCTTTAAACAGGCTCTCCAAGTGACCAACAAGTAAAAATAAAGATAAGGGGGTAGAGGGGTAGGCGGTGGAGCGGTTCATTAAATCGCAGGTAAAGAAGATTAAGGTAACCAAACAACATGGGCTAACTATGAGCACAGTAGGTGCCCTTTAAGACTGGAAGGTGGGGAAAGAGCTTAGCCCAGCCACAATAAAGGAAAACGAAAAGCCCCAAGTTAAGCAAGGGGGATTGGGAATAGGGAAGGTAGAGCCCCAGACTGCTCGCTGGCTGGGTGAGCACCTCTTTCTAGTGGGACTTTTCAGGCCTTCACAGCAACCAGACTGCAATTAGGGGTTTACCTTTCAAGGCAAACCCAAGAAAAATATTTTTACTGTATAAAAAAAATTAAAACTTTTTAAGGCCAGAGGCTAAACAGCAGCCTTTAGATCACGAGTCCAATCCAATGGCTCTTTTGGTGGTGTTCAGAAATAAACCGTATGTAACTTCTGTCATCCAGATCAAAAAAACATGCCAGTTTCTTGGCATGGTTTTTTGACCACGGTTTTGGCACGTTTTTTTGACCAAACCAACAGCAGCATCAAAGAAACAGGCAGAGAACCTAACCAAGAAACTCAAAGAGGGCAACCCAATCCAGCATTTAACACACACCTTGAATAATTTCCTCAAAACAAAAAACCTTTAGGTTTTTTTGCCTATTTAAATCAAATTTCATCAGTAACTCGCTAGGAGAGGGACACAACCAAAATTTCCCAACTTGTGGGGTGCAGTGGGGTCAGGCTCAAATCTACTTTTGGGCATTAGAATTGAAGTAGCTTTGACAAACCTGCAGAACCTTTATTCAGGCGCCGACTTCTGACAACTCTGGCCAAGACACTGTCATTCTTTGCAAAGCACAGATATGCCCATACGTCTGTTGGCTCTCCATAGGCAAACCATTCAAATAAATCTGGCACTCTGTTTCTTTCTAGTTTTTGTTTTAAAGGAATACTTCAACACATCCTCAAATTCTCTCATTTATCAAAGAAAGGTAACTTGAACTATACAGGCTCCTTTCTGTGGATTCCCCAAGCGACCCTGTAGCAGATACTACCCCAACTGAACGTTAAAATGGGATTTCCCACGGGGGTCCAGTGCAGCTGCCCTTCCCTTCGGGGGTAAAGGAGAACCAACTCACCTTGCAGTCTCCTTCCATTCCATCTCTTGTCCATCGACGGCCAGAAGCTCATCCAGCTCTGTGAAGAGCTGCGGGGGTGCCGGGCTGTCATCTTCCTCTCCGAGGATGAAGCGGATGCGTTCGGCAGCGGGGGAGACTGCAGAGGTGAAAATACTGCGGTTAACGGCCTGAGAGATGACCAGGGACGTGCGGCTCCTCTCCTTCCCCTTCTCCCCAAAGCCATTCAGCTGTTTCTCCAGGCTGTCTTTTCCATCTGACATCCTAGTCGCTGCGGACGGAGGGGCGTGCGCGAGGGTACGTCTATCTCCCTCTCTCCCCTTCCTTGCCTCTCGCTTAACTTCTTGAAAGTTCAAGCTGGGAGTAAAGTTCAGGAAAACTTGCCTCTTCCTACAGTCCTTAACTATGTTACAGCAATTTGCAGCCCTTGTAAAAAAAGCGCTATCAAGCTCAAAACCAATATGCTCTATGGTGCGTGCCCAAGGACCTTTCGTACTCTGATCAGCTGAGATCCTTCGCCCCCTTTTTTATATGACGTAAAACCGGTTTCAGCCAAACTATTTTGGGGCTTGCTGGGACAGCATCCCATGGCTGGCTTTCCCCTCCCTGCCACCAAGGCTGGGGCTCCCATTGGCCTGCAAGGCAGGCTGGAACCTCCCCAGACCTACTGCTGGAAAACACAGGAATATTTAACAGAAAGATTCTCTCATCTATACATGAAGAATGCGACCCAATGCATTTAGTCAGGCACCAATGCACTGAAAAAAAACACTGGGAAAAGACTGCCCATTTAGGTAAAAGAAACGACGTTCAACACATGCTCTCTTGATAGTGCAAGCAAAGTTCATTTGCATTATTAGCTCAAGAAAAATTGGCAGCAACCCCTTCCTGATCGAGAAACAGGCACAATTCAAAATTAAAACCCGAGAACATCGCTGTCCACATCCCGAGACCTAAGGGCATCTCCCAAAGGCAACTGGAGCTCATGCCACAAGAGTCACCTTGCTGGAGGACTTCTTGGGATCTACAGTTTTTCCCTGATCATATCACCTTGAAACGAAGGTGTGATCACGTGAAATTTTAAGACAGACATCCCTTCTGCTGAATGTTTATTAGCATTAGAGTTAAACAGCAGACTATGAACTTTGAACGGTTCTGCTAAAAACTCCTTTCTTTTCAAAAGATCAGCTGTCTGTCTGTTGCAAAATAATTAATTACACCAGGTGTCCAATCACCATTGATTTTTCCAGGGTAAACAAAGTCTCAATTTGTAATGTGAAAAAAGGAACCAGTAGGAGACATGCCCTTTCCTCCCTTCCCCCACCTCTTTTTTTTAATGAACCCTTCGTAGCTTTCTTCTTAAATTACTCAGAAAAAGTTGAGGCAAATTAATTTCTTCATCAGTTAGGGTGATGACGCTTTCGTAACATAAACTGGATTTCTTTTCTATCTACCTATTGCCCTTGCAATTCCCTGGGCATCCAAGCACATCGCCCCGCACCGGCTGTGCAGCTCAGGCGGGAGGGATAAGAACGCCGCGAGCCACGCGTCTGGAAAACCCTGCGGCGCTCAGGCCAGGACGGTATCGAGAATACAGGCTGTTGGGCACCCTAACACCTACCACTCTTTTGGCTTTGAATGTTTACAGAGGAGCCACGTGTCCCTTCTTTAACATCCCAACCCAGCACCAGAGAAGGCACCCTCTGAAGAGGTCTTCGGAGTCCTGCACGTCCTGCTAAGCGGGCTGGAAAGCGATTTCTTTCTCTCGCTGAAGCGGGAGCAGGGACATTTACACGCTCCTCCTTTCTCCTTTCACAAAGTCCTCGGCAGCGTTGCCTTTCATCACAGAAACGCAATCTCATTAAGAAAATCTACAGAAGCCCTGACCGTCCCTTTGTACGGAGCGTAACAGTCCAGCCTCCCTACCTGCCACCTAGGTAGCGTCTCACCGCTCCTTTCCCAAGCTCAGCATTTCAAGGGTGCCGTTCCAAAATCACCCTTACCTTAACCACGACTGTCTCAGAACCTGTGCTTCAGCAGCCTTCCGACACAGGCCAACTGGTCTGTGCCGCTGCCGCTACATCACGTCAGCCACGCGTCCCTCATCCTTCAGTAAAATTCCCAGACTGGCTACGCAAAGGCTTTTGCGTTTCCCATCAGTCCTTCCTTTGAGAAAATCCATCACCTCCCACAAAAACAAAAGCTTTCCTTTGATACGCTCCTAACAGGAGGGGAAAATATTGCTGAGCTGAATTTACAGACATTTAGTTATAGAAAAATACACATTAACCCTCTTGGTAATAAGCACTTTTATATAACCACTAGTTTCTACAGAATTTATCTTTCTTCTCAGATATACTTCTCAGAATCTGTGAGGTGCATAATGAGTATTTGATTATTTGACTCGGATGAAACAGATGCACTTCACAGAACAGTTCCAAAATATATCTGCAAACACGTAACTTTATGCATGAAAATTGTCCTTGCAATTATGAAAGCAATTTGGACTAAAAATCTGCATCTAAAACACATTTGAAACAACCATTAGTATAAATAATTAAGATTATCCCATTCTAAAAATGCAATTAGGTGTAACACTTAAGCTCATCTTTATACAGTCAGCCCCAATCAACCACCGGTGCCAGAAGCTTGTGCTGAAACCAATGCACCCGAGCATCAGGGCACAGGGTTCAATTTCTCGCCCATGCTTCAGGGCAGAGATCTCTCCCTAGGTGTACATAGGAAAAAATACCTATTCAAATAGAGGCCAAAGATTCAGCTAAGGCCTTTAAATACAGAGAATTAAAAGACGATGCCTGGCCAAAAGAACACAAACCAGTTTATTGCGTGAGCCCGCAGACTTCCACGAGCTACTTCCTCATCTTCCCTTAACTGGTTTGAATTCTGCTGCAGACCACCGCCGTCAAGCCATTGCCGCTCTCCAGCCGTTTGGTGGTTTCACAGCGGTGGAAAGAGCCTGGGGGACTTAAGCTGGACGACTACAGCTCGTGGCTGATGGTGTCTGAACTCTGCTGTCATCCTCCAGATGAAGAGCAAGACCTGCTGGCAGAGTACCCGCAACACGCGTGTTCCATCACCTTCCCTCTCAATCTGCGCTAATGGCTCCCAATACACCTTTATATTCTGAACAGAATTTAAATAGCACGCCTAGAAAAGCAATAAAATCAATTTACATCCTATCGCTTCAAAAAGCAACGTGGAGCACAGCAAGCGGTTGCTGCACGGAGGAGCCTGTAAGAGAAGTGACTGTAGAGCTTCTAGAGCTGCTGAAGGCATCGGTTGCAGCCGATGGGAAAATTACCTCTTTTCAGTCATTTTGACGTGGTTTTATTACAGGGAAGTGTTACCCTGATACTCGATCCCATAACATGAGAACTCCACAACCACCCACAACATTTTGCTCACTGAACTGCATCACGAGAGGAATTACAGAAATGCTCCCACCGAACCTGGACGTGCATCACACGTCACCCCTTCTTTCTTTTCTTCCTTCTTTTGTTTTTTGCTAATTTCCTATTAGCTGCATTTAGCACAGATGATGAGGTTCAAAATCCAATTAAGGAATTTGCTGGGTCACAGGTCTCCTATGGCTTGCTTTACCACATGTTCTTTATTGCGATTTTCTAGGTTAATGGGCCGTTTATGGGTTGTTTATGTGCTCTCTTTAGCAAGGAGAACATATTTTCATCTTAATCTCCGGAGCGAACACTGTGTGCTCAGCGCGGGGCGTACAGCCGAGTATCAGGCTTAAGACCCGGAGAGCAATTAACCTGGGGGCTGAACTCTGCAGACCTCCCCCTGCCCGACCTTTGAGCACCAACCCCGCCAGCCTGCCCCAGCCTTGACCATCACCTTCGCTTCTACCTAACCCGTCCAGTTTAGGAGCTGCTGGAACCAGCACCATTCACGACAGGGTCGGCTGCCACCGCTGCTAAGTCTTTTTCATGTTATTTTCCTTGCCGTCTCATTCAAGAAACAACCTGATGATCAACAGACATATGTAGCAGATATAATGCTAATCCATGGATTTAGATGGCTAGGATTATATTTTCTCCTGAATGGGAGAGGAATTAAGGTATTAATTGCAGATGGTAAAATGCTCCAACGGAACATTTAATCAGAGGAATTGCCATCCGTAAGCGACACCTCTTACCTCCCCCTTCCCTTTCCTGTTCTTGTGTTCAGTCACAAGCGGTCCATGAGGCGGCTTATAAAATACATCACTTGCAGAACCGAATGAACACATCAGCAGTTTCTCCGAGTTCAGTTCAGGCCAATTACGAGTACAATTTATACCCTCGGGTTCCCAAAGGCAAAATCAATCTCCATCAACAGAGAGAAATCTCAGGGAGCTCAGAAATAGAGAGAGACACATTCTAGCACGACAACCTCAAATCAGCCGCGGCTGAACTTCCCAGCCCGACATCGGTCCCACTCCTGCCATCGCCGGCTCCGGCGGGGAGCCCTCCCTCGCCACCCGGCGCGATGGAAGAGCAGGCGCGGTGCCTGCGGTGCTCCCTGCCACGCACGGCAATGCCAGGGGGCTTCGCGGTGTTGGCGAGTATCCTAAAGTCACCTCCTGCTTCAGCGCCAACTTACGAGTGCCTCGCTTGTCGTGGGTGGAAGATGGTTACAGCCCGGCTCTCCCGGTCTACAACGCTGCCTTGGGATGGGGGGACGACAACCCATTTGTGTCGGCGTACAGGTAAAACAGCCTCTCCTCCAATCGACCAACACCGTTTTCCTCCTGTTTTTTCAGCCTGCTCTTACCAATGACACTTCTAAATACCCTTGGGACCTGCACCTCAGTCAACCGTTTCCTCCATTCAAGGCCAAAGAGACCATCGAACGTCAAGTTCTCTGTTACTTGGAAGTACATCGGCAGCTACAAAAATCCCCGAGAGACTGGTGTAAATCCTTCCTCAAAGCCAGCGGTAACATTATCAAGGAAGGCAATTTGTCAAACGTGCTTTCCAAATACGCTTATTAAAATAGGACATGATTATACTCCCATTAATTTCCGGGGTTGCCCTCACTTAGCCAAAACTCGGTTCAAATCCATCTGAAGTCAGAGCGAACTCCTTAAGTTTAACACCTGTGCAGGCACTTTTATCAAATTTAAAGTCATTCTCTTTCCAGTTTAGCTGACTTCACTTCCAAAATTAATCCATTACCCAAAGCAATTTTAATTGTGTGTTAATGTCGATACAAGACCTTATGCAGTTTAATCATTTCCCTTAAGATGTATACCTTTGATCAATCACCATCCATTTTCCTGACCCTTCTTGTATAGACAAGCCCCAAATTTCGAGCGTTTTTAGATGTAATTCGAGGCCCTATGTGGGGTAAGTTTCTGCTAAGGATAACTGATGACAAAACCCCATGCTCCAGCCAGCATTAGCGATGAGAGCAGCAAACCAGGCAGTTTTACTCTTCTAATTCCCGTGACAGGAACAACCCCTTCTCTGTCTAGGCTTCAAGGCTTGCAGATCACAAACAGTGAAACACAAGCACAGAACTCTGCAGACTACAGACAGTGCAAAACTGCTCCGAAGGACAGAAGACTAGAAAAAAACATTGCAGCTCACTTGAATTTTGATTCTCCCTTCGTACAACTTCCAGCCGCGGGGCAGACTGTGGACACTTACTATCTCCCCTTGATCCCCTTTCACAACAGGGATGTCATCAGAAGCAGCAGTAACCTGGGCCAGCGCTGATTACACATCGCTGATAAGACCAGAAAATTCACGCTATCTTGATTTGGCAGTGAGACTCTTGCTCTGCATCTACCTGGCTTGATTAATATAGGCAAGAGCTAGTTCAGTTACTCAGTTTTGCAAAAACTGCGGAGGAAAGCTTCTTGATCAAGACCAGGGTAAGATCTGAGTAAGAATGCGTGACGAGACATAAAAGCACCGTCTAAAAGCAAGCAGGGAAGGCTTTTACGGCTCACAGTTCTACCAGCTTCCTTGAAAGACTAACCCAAACGGAGTGACACCCAAAACCAGGAGTCACTAAAAATCAGCATCTTGGACATCTTCGCCGGTTCATGTGCGGCATCTGACACACCAAGCCAAGGCCACAGGGTAAGGCAAAGGATGCGCTCTCAGTTTATGAGCAATACTGTTCAGTATTTCTGGAGCACTGCTCCCGTTAGGGCACGGTGCATAGCCTCTCCGCGCTATTCTTGCACCTTTGTAGGTAAGAACTGTTATTCCCGTTACAGAAGAGATAACGATCAAATTAGGTAATACCGATTTCTGCAGAACAACCCAGGTGAAAACTGATTTCCTGATTTCCCCAAGTGCTCTATCAAGTGAAAGCATCCTTCACCGCCACTGCAGAAGTCAACTGCACGAAGATTTATGCGTGACATCTGCTTCCCAGAGATGCTTGCGCCCGAAAAAGTTGCTCAGTGACGTCACATGGGGCCTTTCCCAGGGTCTCGCAGAACCCACCTCTGGACAATCAACTCTCCGGCTAATCACTCTAAGCACACCTGAGGGTTTCTTTTTTTCTTATTTTGTTTCTCTTCTTAGAGCGAAAAACGGCTACTTTTTGACCCTGCGCTCGGTGCTGGCTGGTTGTAAGGCAGATTAGACGTGTCCGCAGGCAGGGCTGGCAGCCTGCAGGGAACACTCACCGCGCTACCCAGATCTCATCCTGGGCCATTTCTTTCACGACTATGGGGTGCAGAAGCAGAGAACGCTATTCAAGCTGCTTGATCCACCTTGAAGCAAATATCCCCCATCCCTTGATCGTGACCCTTTCCAGCACATAATGAATAGCATTGACTGCCTCTTGAATAATCCATTTTTTTGCTGGACTATTGTACTGCATGATTGTACACGTTCTCCTGTAAGCTCCTCTGCAGCATGTGGCATACATTAAGCCTTTGATCTGCAAAAAATCTTCAGTATTAGACAAATGCTTACTAATAACATATTCTCTCAAGCGCCAGAAGAATGGCAGCTTTTACGTAACGATTTGCTGAGCATTCTCAGCTCGCTTTGTCTTCAGCGCTGTTGAGATCACCTACAAAAGTTTTGTCTTCAGATATTTTATTGAAACATTCCTTGGAGATATAGGAGCTTCTTCCAACAATGTCTCAGACCAACTCATCTTTAGCAGACAGCTCACGTGGACAAGGTGTGCTATGTGGACAATCAGTCTGGCAACCTTTTAAACAAAACCAGCATCATCTAATGAAAAAGTCAGTCAGCCTTAACATAAAAGGCACTGCCTAAAGAAGAAGAAAGACTGCTAATTCCAACCACACGGTTATGATAGAGAGACTGTTGCACACTATACCTCAAGTCTAATTATGAACTCTTCCCAACATTGCTGCACTCGAGAGAGACTGTCAATAACCATCTTCAAAAATTGTCTGGTTTTTTTCAGCTGCAGACAGTAACAATACTATCTACATAACACGACAGGAGCAGAGGCAGCTGCATATTCCAAATGAAATGCATTATTGATAGCCTCCCACAGATACACGATTAGCAAGTTGAGCCAGAATATTTAATATATTAACAACGTGAGTCTCTGCCTGCTCAAATCAGTGCAAGGCTCTGCTGATTTCAAGGGTGCAGAATCGGGTGTACGTGGACCACGCAATTCTCCGTGGGTATGCTGTAGCTAGATGCTAATCAGCAGCGACTAGCTTCCAAACTGCTAGAAAAACAGGACATTTCTCTTTATCACTTTTTCTAAATTTTCTAGATTCACTGAGTACCATTTTTAATTACATCAAAGGCAGTGATGCCTCCGACACCTATTTCTACCAAACAACTAGCCCATGCTTCAGTACCAGAGCCTTTTCTATGCCCTGGCAAGATATGAACTACGTAACAAGCAATTCATTACAAAATCTGGTTATCAACAGCATTTTTTGACTAGTCCTGGAGGTCAGCCATCTTACTTCAAGTTGTGTGAAACTGCTACAGCAGCACATTTTTTAGGAGCTATTACTGAGCAGTTGCCAAAAAGACTTTAATAAAGAAAAAACAGCATCTAGAGAAAGCCTGGCTTTCTTCTGGGCTTTGTAACATTTCCCACTGTCACACAGATATGGGATGCTGTCTGGCATCACACCTCCTTTGGACCTGAATAACAGTCAAGTCTCCAGTTAAACCATTTAGCAGCACAGTGGCTGCCATATAACGAAGTTCAAAAATTGCTCCCTAATTCTCAGTGGTTTTCTTTTTCTTTAGCTTTTCTCTGTTTTCCTTTTTAAAGCAGTATGGCTTTCACAGTCTCTTGCAGAGATGTGTGCTGTTTACCTCTCTGGAATCCTGCTGAGGTCCTATTCCAGCATCTTAAACACTTTAATCACATTAGTGGTCATGCACAACTCCCCCTGTACTTCCACCGGTATCAACAGCTCAACGTGGGCACACAGCAACTCCTCAACATAAGCTAGCACAATAGAAGATTCCTGTTCCTCTGGTGAGCAAAAAAAGATATCATTTTCTTTTCCAAGACTGTAATGTGGCTCCTTCAAAGACAACTGTAAAGCTGTTTTGATGTATTGCAGTCCCTGAATAAGTGTTGTCGTTTCCTTCCATCAGCTACAAGCCCTCCTGCCAAACCAGTAATTCAGTTTACCGCTGATCATTTACCTGTGTCCCCTTTTTTAGGCAATGGTGAGAGTACAGTGACATTTTTAAGGACACAGCTATAACAACTATGGGCTCTTTTTCTAAATTTAAGCTTCCATGCAGTGACAAGAAGAAACTTCCCTTCCCGCTGTGTGCTTTAAAACCAGCCCTCCGGGTGGAATAGACAATTTTATGCCTATTAAGCTCTTCTCACAAGCAGGGTTTCATCATTGCCTATTTGTCCCGTTCAATCAATCTCCACACCAGCTCTGACCACTTCAGCACTTCTAGAACTCTTCTCCGGAGAGGGCTCGACAGAAGAGAACCGAACCGCAGAGGAAGGAAGCCAAGCGCAAGCGTGCGAGGATTTTCATGGTTTATTCCGGCAGCTTCAGTGCGTGCCGAGCCCTTTGTCCCACGCGCTTTTCAGCCAGTGTCTCTGGCTGAAATGGAGCCCGTCTCTGTTGCCAGGCAGTATTTGAAGGAGTACCGAATGGTTCTGGCATCCCAACGCTTTTTGCTTTCAACTCTTTTCATTCTGCTCCCTCCATTTTAAATCTTGCCAAATACTTTGTCCACTTCAGGCACGGAGAGAAAAGCGCATTACCAATCCTTACAGTCGTTCCAGGAGACCAACGGGTGTACGAGAGCAAAATACACGCACCGAGAGGGTTCTTGCAGGTTGTTCTTTCTTCGTGATCACCTGCCCCGCTTCAAACACCATGTAGGGGAGAGATGCCACAGGCTCCCATCAGCCACAAGGCTCAAAAGCACAAATTACCGCTGGGGGAGAGGAAGGAGGGAGAGCTAAATAAATTAGGTCTGATTTTTCCATTGCCTTGCACGCAGGACCATTATTTACGAAATGGGTATCGATGGCTGGGTTGCATCCGTGTGCTGGGTTTCACGTGGCACGGGTTTTTAAGTGGCGGGATGGAGTGCCGGGGGTCTCCGACCGAAGCCGGGCACCGCAAACCTGGCAGAACACCTAACAAGAGAAGCCCCTGTCCAGGTGAATCTCATTTTCGAGGCTGACAAATACTTCTTCAGCATCCGTAACGCGACCTTCTTTTCACTGCCCAGTGTAAAACCATCGAAGGCAGCGTTCCGTTACCAGGCATCATTTGGAGCAGCAGTGAATACTGCTCTTCTGCTTGGGTTGAACGAAATACAGCAAAGGGGCACTGCAACGGTGGGCAGAGGGAAAATGAAGATATAAAGAAGGAGATGAGGGATATGGGTTGCCTGTTCTGAGCAATGCGTGCCTCCACGCTATAAGCATTAATGTGTGAATTTGGTAGCCTAAATCCATTCGGAGCTTAGGAGGCCACCTCGTCTTGAATATCAGCAGGAGTAAGGCGCCAACTTCCTTCAAGATGCTTTGAAAAAGCTCAGCTTTTCTTTTTTTTTCGCATCACCTTCTGAAAAGCTTCATTCAGTGACAAACCGCCCTTTTGGCTCTTAAAGGTTAACAGCCACTTATCTAAAAAGCTGCAAAGCCAGCGTCAAAATTCAGACAATGCTTTCATTGACTTGGAGAGCAGCAGGATTTAGCCTGACAGGGCGGTTACAAAACCAGTTAGTTTCATGTTTGGATGTTGGTTTTCCTCACGCTTCCCTGCTGTGGCAAAGCAATTTTGATGGAGTGGATCCATCTCTTCAGACCTGCGCTTTGGGTGACCGCATTTATTCCGTACTTTAAATCCTGATAAAAGCCCGCCCTCAGCTCTTCCCTATCTCGGCACCTGTGGACAAGTTACGATCATCCTGATGAAATTGTCACCGTCTGTTAGTAGCGTGGCAAAGCGAAGCTTTTGGTGGATAAATCACTTCTCTGAGGGCTTTTTCTTTTTCTCTCCGAGTCAAACCAATTCCAAAAGGGGCTCTTGCAATGGTATTTCAGTAGCAGAAAGACCCTATTGAGATACAGACACAATAACCGGTTTCGTTCCTGCCTTTAAAAATTAACCATCATTAACTTCAGGCTCAGAGTGGCTCCAGGCTGCCAGCAGCACACTCCTTCCAACTGGCTTCCCAGAAAGAAACTCCTGATTCAACTTGTTCTCAAAAGCCCGGTGACATTTCTGCAGCTTTTGCTCTTCACCGGTTTCCCCTTGCAACAGCAAGTGGAGTTCAAGCTTCTGGCTCCTTTTTACCCTTAGCTTCACAGACTCACCCCCCACCTCCTACATGAGCACGAAACCTCCACAGAACATAATTATGCTGGAAAAAAACAGGCTCGTTGGTTCCCAGACAAGGTCTGCGCCTTCAGATGTGCCCCACTGCTCTGAAGCAGAACCCAGACGGACCAAGACCCCCAAACCCATCCCTCCATATAAGAAAAACTCAGTTGCTCGGTATCCCTCGCACGGTGAACTTGAAAGGTTGCATAGTTAGATCAGCTGCTGACAAGAGGCACACGTAGGTCCGTATTTTGAGCCATTTTCTATAAGCTGCCAAATGGCAGATGATCTCTCACTAGCGAGAGGGAGGGAGGTAGACTGTCAGGCTATCACGCAGCAGGCATTTTAGCAAACGTCAACGGCAAAAACAACTGTTGGAGAAAGGAAAACAAGTTGAGACAAAAAAAGTTTGTTAAAAAAACTAAAAAAAATTTAAAAATCAGGAGGCCAATAAAATGTTCATGAAAAGCAATGTCAGGCTAGCAATGTATACCCTTACTTGGCTGCAAGTCAGCTGGCCAGATATTGCGGTTGACCTTGGCGTCTACTGTGCAGAAGAGGAAAGAGCTATTCTCATCAGACTCCAAAGTACAAGAAGGAAAATTGACTCAGGCAAGGCAATAGCTCCAGCGGATTTGCTAAGGACTCACCTATACTGGAAGGTAGTTTGCCTGCTTTAAGCAAATTTCTGTAATTCAATCAACCAAAGGTAAGTACAAAATAACTCCTCCTTTGGGAAAGGAATACAACCAGGATCTATACTAGCAAAACTGCGTGCAAGAAAAATAACAGACCATTATCCAATGTATTTATACAGCAAAACTAAGCATACGCCAGCTTTCAGTAAGTGACTGTACTGTAATTAAGATCAATATACTCAGGAAAAGGATACTGCCAAAACTGAGGAAGGAAGAAAGCTAGTTCAAACCAACCTAACTTTTTTTCACTGAAAAATGAGAAATTTGGTATCTAGAGACGCATTTGGAGAGTACTTTTGGAATGCAGAGCGAGCCACACAGAGATAAACTTTTACCGAAACAACAAAGAGGCTCTAAAGCAGCAAGGAAGCACAAAAACACAGAATAAGGAGGCAAAGCCCCGCTTCACTGTACCATTTAGGAACATCTTCGACCAACACAAGCCTAGGTCAAAGCAAAACTAGCAAACATGAAACATAAGGAAGACTGAACCAAACACTGGAGAATAAGTATACAAGGCGTACAAGGAAAATGAATTATTTAAGAACATTAGCAGCAGGAGCTTGAGAACCAGTGGGTGAACTGGACCACCTTGGAGCGAGACAGCCAATTAAGAGGATTAAAGCTTTTGCAGAAAAGCAAACCAGCTTCTTCGTGTGAAACTTCACCACATAGGTGGGTGGAAAGACACTTAACCTTTTTCAAAGGCTAACATGTGAGGCAGCTCAGACACGAAGGTGTCTGCAGAAAGAGGAATAAAAGACAGAGATGAACTCAACAGCAATAAGTGGCCAAGACTCCCTGTGCTCACACCTCACAAGACCCCGTCCAGCCTCGAGGTTCTAGCGAGGTCTGGAACATTTCGTACAGCCTGAAACCAAAGAAAACAATAATCAATCCATGAAATCACCATGAATTGGCACCCAACTAGTTAAACACACTTTACCATGGGATACCACCTACTGCAGCAGAAAGAAGCAAATCATTTTATCTGATTTCCATTTCTTTCTAGACTCCCGCTACCGCCCTTTGGAGGTTTTCTAAGACTGTACAGTTTCAAAAAGTGCACAAGGTTAGCATGCCTTTATTTTTCTTCCACTTAAAAACACAGCGAATCTGAGCTGCCACAGCCTGTTTGGACTTACACAGACCGGGGCTGCTGTAGTTAAAAACAAAACCATTAGCAGAGTTCTCGGAACCAAAGCGCTACTTAAGCAGATTTTTTTACTTCTTTCTTCTAAGCTCCTAAATGCAACTTTAGCAATTATTGGTTTATGTAATTGCCTAACATTTAATGTTTACAGCAACGTTTTACAACTAATTTACATGTAGTTCACTAAATGCTTTAGGGTTAATTGGTCTTTTGTCGTGCATTAAGTAGCTTGTTAATTATTAGACAGTTGGGAGGAAAAAACAAGTAGGAGGTCAGTTTGAGGATGGCTTGGACTGAACAGAATGGCTGCTTGTAATTAGCAAAACGCACGGGGGTGATTTTTGCATAAGCATTGACCTTCCTAATGGGCAACCCCACATTTAGCCCCAAAGCAGGCAAGCCATGAGTGAATAGTATATTTTACAGGATCACATCATCCCCTTTGTTCTACCTATGAGAAGAAGGATACACCAGGACTCATTTACTGACTTCGCTGCTTACAGCATGTGCATG
Source organism: Haliaeetus albicilla (assembly GCF_947461875.1). Classification (NCBI taxonomy): domain Eukaryota; kingdom Metazoa; phylum Chordata; class Aves; order Accipitriformes; family Accipitridae; genus Haliaeetus; species Haliaeetus albicilla. Next base: position 8,047,555 of record NC_091483.1, on the reverse strand, counting down.
TGAGGTAAAGATGAAACCACAGGAGAACAGAGAGAGAAGATGCAATTCCTTGTGCTTGGCATGAAGAACATAACAGGGAAGTCGGACATTTTTAAACACACTTCAAACAAAATGGTTGGAACACGGAATGCGAGGAGGATCCAGAGGGATGTTTCCCTGGGCCATCCCTACACGACCAAAATCAAGCACCCATGTTTCCCAGTTTCTTGATTAGAGCACTCCCAGGGCACACCTCAATACCATATTGCAGCAAGAATAATTTTGTACCACCTGTGCTAAAAGGGAAGCTCCAGGACAGCTAAGCACTGTCAGCCCAGATGCATCCAAAGAGATCAGAATGATTCAAGAGGGGGGAAAAAAACCAACAAACTAGTGTGCCTCCTTGGGGCTCTATTCCACTTGCATTTCTATCTAACGCGAGAGTGCTTTGGACATGGTATCGTAAGTTAGAAACCAGTAATAATATCTTAATTACCAAGTTGGCCCTGCTTTGAGCAGAGGTTTGGACCAGATGACCTCCATAGGTGCCTTCCAACCTAATTTATTCTATTCCATTGGTGAACTCCACATATAGCTAATCTCCACTCCAGTTATCACATTTGCTGCCCAAACGTGAACGCTTTGCCTTGCCAGGTTTTCAGAACAACTTTCAGTAATAAAGAGAGAGTGGAAACCCCATGCTGGGTTTAATGACCTGCTTGGCATCATGGTCTGGAAGTTGAGAGGAGAAACTAAAGCAACAAAAAGCCAACCCTGTATATTAGAAGCATTTGCAAAAAAACACATCCAACTTGAAAAAATTTATGTGCTGTCTTTTCCATGCAAAGCGTTCCCATGGCTTCTTCTCACCAAGTGCTCCAGCTCCAGCTTCTTTGGCTTTTAGTAAGATGGAGCTATTACTAACCATGTGTCCTGTGACAGCCCAAAATGCCTCTTTCAGGAGTCCGTGCCCAAATTACTCTGGATGCTGCACAGACATACTGAAGTAAGCTAAACGGAAACACCAAAAGCCATTAAACCAAACTGACTGGAGGCTTAGGTTTAACATGCATTAGAGAAATCACGTAAGTTTTTTGCATGGATATTATTCAGAACTGAAGTGACCTTTATCAGATACATCTTGACTGGAGTTATTACATACTCAGCTCCACAGAAGATTCTTTTTTTCAGGACCCTCTATGATAACTAACTCTTTGGAAACACCAAGGGCTGCCCCAGCACAACAGGTCTGACCCCACGTGCTGTCCTTCAAGACCGGCCAGAAGAAAACATCAAAACAACTCCAAAACAACATGCTTCCTCTGCATTCCGGGAATCGACCTTGACCAACTCAACATGGAGTCAAACTCTACCTGTACTTTTCCAATCCCTCCTCAAGCACAAAAAAGTGGCCTCATCTGCAAAAGCACTGAGCACCCAGCAGCACAGCTGGCCTTACGCAGTGTTGAGGACTTAAAAAAACACAAGGGGGGGTGGGGGGGGGAGGAGAAAAAGAGAACCAATCAGCCAGATACTAGTAATAATCTTATAAACAACTTGGGATGGAAAGGACAAACCACAAATGAGCAGTGTTTTCCAAAATGTATCCCATCTAAACAGCATTTCCTCAAATATAAATTGCTTTACAAGTACTGATCTCCTTAGAGTCATTAAATGCTATCTTTATTTCTTTTTAATTGGTCCCACTGCATTTCATACTGCTTTTTGAAAGTATAGTAGAAGTATATAAACATGATGTGTTGAAACACTGAACTGTTAAAATACAGGAATTAAAAACTCTGTGGTTTTACTGTTGCTCAAATTTCATTACCCAGATATAAAGAATGCACTTTAAAAAAAAAAAAATACTTGATTATTAAGAAAGTCTTAGTGTGTGGCAAGGTTCTGCAAATGATTAATTATTATAACTCAGCAAGGGGTGCTGCTGCTTTCCTTCTGACCCCAGGAACACGCACACACTCCGGGTGGGTTTATGAACAGCAACACGGAAACGTCACCCTTCCTGAGCTTGAAACGCTTTTTTGCTCCCGGCGCTTCGGCCGCTCGTTCCCTCGTCCCCGCTGGGATCAGCGGTCTCTGCTTGGACCAGTCCGTCTTGCAGATTCAGCTTAGCGCACGGCCGCGAGACCAGTTAAACGGCCGTGAAACCAGTTATATGACCATGAAACCAGTTAGACGGCCACAACGGCGAGGGCAGGCGCTGCTGTCGGGGAGGCAGAAAGGAGTCGAGGCGCAACGGGAGCTTCGGACGGGAGACGTGCCCCCAAAAAGAAACCTGAAGTCGAAGTTACAGACCGCCCAGCAGCTAAGCAACCTCGGGCTGCGTTGTCGAAAGTTCACAACCCGGCAGCTGGGCAGGGCTCAGTTAATACCGATATTCAAAGGACCCTGTCCGGGTGCCAAGCACACAGTTCGTATGACAAGGGTCGCTTTGTCTCGCGTACCCCTCCACCTCCCAGCACATGGGAAACTTCAGAAATTCCCTTGCCGAGGAGAACAACTAAGCTGAGCAGCTTGGAATTACAGGCTTTCAAGGTTGGTTTGCTGCTGGAGCCAAGACATATTTCCAGTGCTTCTCAGGACTGAAAACAACCTTCTACTTTTAATGACTTGCCTTTTATCTTTAATAAGGGATTAGGAGTTATTTTTCCAGCTAATACCTTAAAATCCAGATAATCATAAAAGCAATCAGTAATACCCAGTATATGTTAATTACTCATTTTCTTCTCGTCTCTCGTTGGCGTGCTGTCACTCATGTACATTAATTTGTCTATAATAAGGCTGCAAATCAAAATCAACAAAAGGCTTCAGGTCCTCTGGGGAGTCACAGGTTTAGACTTGGGGGATTAACAACAGATTATATCTGCAACGACAGTGAAGAAAACAACATTATGGCCAACGACGTGCTGAACTATCCAACCAGTCATTTACCTACGCCCGGACCTGCCATCTCCCAGCACGCTAACTTCCCACGGGAGTCAAACAAGGCGCAAGACTGCTGTAAGATAAGCTAACGAGGCACTGGACAGACTTTTCAGCTAGATGGCAATAAGGGGAGTCGAAGTCGCGCTTGCCAAGTTATTCCCAGTGAAATGTGACCCTAAAATAACTTGAAGTTTTCCGTAAGAGGCTACAGCGGCCTTTCCAAACGGCATCTACAGGATCAGCAGGTGTAGAAGCTCTATTCAAGAACAGATGGTGGCAGAGGGAAAAGCTGAAGGTGTTGCAATAACGACGATAAACGGCACATTGCTCAATCAGGCAATACCTACGACTGCGACAGATTTGAACGGATGGGATGCCATTAAAAGACAACGTCCAGCTACCTATACCCTCCTGAGGACATGGAAATGCAAGCACCCGGGCAACTGTCTTCTACTTTGGTTTACGAAAACGCTGGACCAAACGCTGCTGCCAACACATCCCGCTCTGCTGTCTCAGCTCAGGAAGGTCCTCGCCATCAATAGCAAAGTCCCACACAGCTGCATTCAGTACAGTTCCCAAGGCCTGTTTCTCAAGTATAGAGCCGCTGATGAGCCATTTCAGCTAGCGATGCGATTGATTTTTACAAAAATGGTGCTGCTGGTAAGCTAGAAGCTCTCCAAAAATTGCTTTATATGAGTTTCCGCCAGTGCCCCTAGCATATAGGATACGTTACATTCATGTAAACAGCTTGCTCCCACAAATAAGGGCAATTCTTTGACAGTAAGAACTGGTTCGGTTCAAGCAACAAAACTGCCCGGGCTGGACAAAACTAAACCACTTGGCAGCAGCCATCGTGAGGAGAGGAGTCCATCAGACCATACGCTGCCCCTGTCCAGAACGCCAGCTCCTCAGGTAGCAAATTGTCACGTTACGTGATGATCTGAGAGACTTGCAGGACTGCCTGCACGCCCCAAAGCTTGTCCTTTTTTCCAAATTTCAAAGAGTCAAAGCCACGTGTTTGAAAATCCCCCCGTTTGCTAGAAATGGTATCATTCCCCTTGAAAAAAAGCCGTCAGAGCTACTAAAACTCAACCTTTTACATCAATCAAGGAACAGTACAACCAGCCTATCTATCCACACCTTTCCTTGCACAAAACAAAAGAGTTTCTAAATTGGAAACACTTACACTTTGTGACAAAGCAGACACCCAGAAACTAGACGTTTGCACCTCAGAACAGGAATATAATGCGAGACTGAAGAGAAAATATACATTTCACAGAAACCTCCCTATAACTCAAAATTAAGAGGCTAAGATCTTGGTGGGGGAAAATAAAAAACTAACACAGCACAGATACCATAACAAGGATACAGCTTTCACTGCTCACACCAATAGCATCTCTGTCATAAATCACTAGTCAAATCCTTGTCTTCCAGATTTTCACCTGCAGACCACAGAAATACAGATGAGCCTAGATTGGAAGAAACCTCTGGAAATCATCTCCTCCAACCTGGTGGTGAAAGCAGGGCCTTCCATTAGGTACCCAGGGCCCCGTCAAGCCGAATCTCGAACGTTTCCAGCGAAGGAAATTGCATCGCTTATCGCTCCAATGTTTGTTCTCACGGTGAAGAGTATTTTTCTCGTACCCAGTCGGAATTTCCCCTGGAGCAGCTCATGCTCGTTGCCTCCGGTCCCATCACTGTGCAACCTTTTGAGGATCTCTGTCTATCGGAGAGACAACGGGCTTCACTTGCTGCTCTCCTAAGAGCGCTACAACCGCACGGACGCAGCCAATTCAGGCCAAGTTTCAGGACTGCCCTTTTCTGTCCAGCCAAAACCTAATTCCACTTTATTGCTTGGTTCATTGCTTTCTTCTTCATAACCCAGCGGCGTGCGCGAAGATCACAATGATGTGCTTGTCCGACGTCCAGTGCGAGTTCTATTCAAGCCCTGCTCCTTACGCCCAGGCTGGGGGCAGAAAACGTGGAGGCGAGTCCCTAACGCGGATCAGGACTTGGGATGCAGGCTGAACTGCTCCTGGGGAAGATCAGAAGACTTCAGAGGCTTCAGCTACAAAATTCAAAGGCCTTTCTACTGCGCGTGTGCAAGCAGGCTTTCACAAAGCTCAGAGTTTTGGGTAGTTTGGACAAATTTTCAGCTGGGCAAGGACTGGCAGACACAGCCAACTGTTCTCATTTCAAGTGTCTGATGTAAAACACAGGTGGGATCTAGTTTCCCAAGATGACCATCACTAGAAATTTGGGGTTTTTCTGTTAAGTTCTCTGAAACTTCTTCTAGAATTTTAAATACAAATCTATCCCTACTGTCCTTCCCCCTCCTCCTCCCCAATAGAAATGTGAACTCAAGGTAGATACTTAAACAGAAAATTCAAGTCCTAACGATTACATTTTAGCAAAGACACAAGCAAGGACCTTAGATTCTCCATTTTAACTGTTTACATGCTATCACACAACTATAAGAAAAGAGTCAAGAAACTGTTTCAGTGTTATGTTTAATGTATAGGTGGCTAAGAAGCAACTAATCTACCACCGAAATGCTTCAATATTGATTGCCTTTGCTATGACTTTATGGCCCTGTTGAGTTTATCCTCCATGGCCCTACAAGTATCGGAGTCCAAGGTTTCCCTGTTCACGGAAGAGTATCGCACTAGCAATTCGTAGTTCATTGGATGCCACGAATTCGGAGAACTTCCTGGATCTATCAGAATATGATTTGGGCAGCAAGGAAAAAAAATGCAGTAGCAAGTATGAATGTACCCACTTGTAATTACATATAGCATTTACGTTCTGCCCTCTGTGCAGTAATTTCTTCAATTGCCTGAGTCCTGAATAGCTTAAAACTGCCTGCTTTCATTCAGTTTGCTTTACAATTCTAAAACCATACATCACGTAACTTGTGGGGAGGGAAACAGCAAACAGTGCCCTTCAAAATTTTTTTTCATATTGCCCTGGAATTTACACTATGAAAATTGAAGCACTCTGTGAACTTACGACAGAATTTTTGGAAAAGTCATCAGTAACGGCTTTAAAAGTCAACACAGGAGAGACTACCAGCATCTACCTTTTCTACTGTACAGCAGCAATAAAGGCTTATCAGAAGAAAATACTTAAAAACAGACCTCTGGCAACCCTTCCATTGGGCTTTTTAACATTACAACATCCCTACTAGTGTAGACCAGGCGAGAAGCTTAGCCAATGACTCATACCACAGTTATAAACATATCGGTACCAACAGCATGCGCTACCAACCTCCCTAGGAAACGAGTTCTGTTGTGCTGGGTTTTATGTGCCTAACTAATGTCAGCAAGTCCCCAAGCCAGGAGCATAACAAAATACTGAGAAGTCGCAACCACACACCGAGCACACACATAAGCTCCGCACTATCCAGAAGTGACTTTAATCAGCTTGTACATCAAAACCAAACTCTCTCCATCGTATGTTTTCATGATAACGCATCTTTCAGTTTCAAGGCTGGAGCGTTTGAAATCCCAGCTCTCTTGCAAAGGCGCACGTCCCGTAAAGTTGATTTCCTGATCCCTCAAAACACCTCCCCGCCGTAATCTCCGGAGTCAGCGCTCACGTAACACCGGGAATCATCCGGTTCTCGGCTCTATTAATAGGGACTCTGCCTGCAGACAGCGACCGTGGCCAGGGCAGCACCCCGGGTCGGGTCACGTCACATCGCGCGCGTTCCCTCTCTCCGGACGGAGCGTGACGTGCGGATGGATGCCTGCGCACGATGCCAGCCCCCACTGCTTTTCCAGTGAGAATCCCTAAGTCATCGGCTGTCTCCTGCAGGAGAAGTACAGAGACTTGGCCCTTTTCGGCAGTAATTACGCTGTTGATATATACGCTCAGATGAAAGGGAGCAAAACCAGCTCCTGTTTTCAAATGCAGGTGACCATCCCTCGTACAAAACACAATTACACTGTCGGTTCCTTCAAACCCCAGTCACAGCCTTCAACACAGCTGCCGTTTTGTACAGATGACAGCTCCACACGTTTGTTTTAACTTGCCTAAACAGAACTCGCCTTTAAAACCTATCTAATTTGCATACAGGCTATTTTTTAAGCTTCAAATGATCCCAATCTTACCAACTCATCTTATACTTCAGCATAGTTATCTTCGCTTAGGTCTCGCCCGTAGCTGCTAATGCATCAGCTACCTGCACGACGACCAGACAGCTCCCGTCTTCTTCAGGCCCCTACTCACCATGTTCACCGTTTCTTTCTCATTTCCTCGGAGCTGACGTAGCATTTGCTAACTGCAGGGGTGCACATTCTACAGTGCGAGTCTCAGCTTTAGAAGCCCTGCATTAAAACGAATAAAACCACAAAAACCAAGTAATTTTTTCAAGTACCTTTACATCATGGCCACTTAACGCATATGGTAAAATCAACCGGAGGGCTGAAAAAAAGGGAGGCGCTGGTGAAGCTCTGGAGCAGGCCAGTCTGTTCTTTCATAGATTTGTGATTAACACACAATTTTGGAAGGAAGCGGATAACAGGAGAGGTAAACTGGCCAAGATCACCCAGAGCGTTAGTGATAGGGAGCCAAAAATGCAACTTGGCTCACCTGACTCCACTGCAGTGTCCTCCCCGTTCGATTATGTTGCCCATTAGAGAGCCATGGTATGCTGATCCTCTTCTCTTGCCTGGAATATGGTTTAGCACACGGCCCAAAATCATTTCATCTCCTGCTGGGTTAAGGATGAGCAAAAGTGGAACATACAGGGGGAGAGACAAGAAGTTGCAACTCTTTTTTGTTTGTTAGTCAATGTCCTAGAGATTGTTGGTAAGAAAGAAACTCGTTATTTATCTACTTGTGTCCTTTTCTTGGAAGTAATTATATTTTTAAGCGGAGCATGAGATTTTAGGGACAGGTATGAAAAACAGAAGTGGTTTTGTGGCACTGAAAAGCTTGCTGGACTTCTGACCTTTCCCTTTCGTTTCAAAGAACTGTAGGAAACTCCTGGGGAATGACAGGAATCTTCATAGAGGATCTCCTCTTCTGAAGACATGCAAGGCAGGTTATTCCTTTTCATACTCCATTTGGCAGGCAAGAAGAATCACACCTTGGAAGTGATAAAAGCAGTGGACCCTCACATGACAAGAACTCAACTCCAGCCAAGCTGGAGAATTATTTTCTTCTCGCGCAGATGCGAAAGAGGCATCACAAAATGAAGCTTCTCTTCAAGATCCATGACGAGGGCTGCATGATCAGACCACCAAATCCCAACTCTGGGGACTCCTGTCAAACCCAAAGAAAGGGGGGGACCTCTGCAGCCACAAAGCACCCCTGCTTTTGCTACAGAGGCCAGGCGTTTCTCCGCTGACTTCCCAACTGCTACGTACCCTTGAGTTATCTTGGAAGGTCACTTGTGATGCCACCGGACTAGAGCACCAAATCGTTACTTCTTCAAGACAGCGATACAAAATCTGTTCATATTTTGGTCCAATCATTTGCTTTTAAATACTTTCTTAATAAACTGATTTAAAAACTAACAAATGAAATTAAGACCCGAACTGTACGTAATCTACCAAGAACACGACAACTCCTAAGAAAGCACTGAATAAAGAGCAGAAAGTACACGTTTGATTCCAAAGACTAGGGCAAGTCAAATTGCTTAATCCAAGTGAGAATCACTAACTAATGATCTCAGCTGAGACTATGCAAATGTGCTAAACTAGTTTTTGACAGCAGTACCTTCTACAGTGCAGAAAGAATATTACTGTAAGATTATTAAATTATTCAACTCATTACAGAAATTAAAGGGAAGGTGACAAAACAGGAGAGGTTGTTTATTTCTTCTGAATTCTGAGCTAAAAAGAAGAGGTAGGAAGATGAGATCTAAGGACAACGGGGAACTCCACTAGCTCATTAGCTCAGGTAATACTTCCCTTGATTCCTAAAGTGTTTTCAGCTGGGAGAAAAAAAAAACCCAAACAAAACCCTCAAGTAGTTGCACCAATACAAATGAAGGCGGCCTTCCCCTTGTACATTTTTAACTGAATTTCAATTTCCATCCACATAGAATTTGACAAAGATGATACAAAAAGGTAGCCTCTCAATCTCCAGCCAGATACCAGCACGAACACCTGAACTTGGACATCTACAGGTAGTGTTTGCAGGCAAGCAGAGTGTGCAAGTTCGTAGGAGAGTCAAAGCCAGGTTAAACGACGGAGTGGAGGGAGCGATCCGTCAGCGCAGCCACAAGGTACCTGCTTCAGGGTCTGCTGAATCACTCCCCAGGCTTGACTGTGCAAGTTCACTGCATCTCCAGTAACCATAATGGCAACTTATAAATGCCTGTACTGGATGCTGACACCCATGCAGAGAAGCCTAAATTTAGGTGTTTGTGTTCTTCTGCCTCTAGTAAATAAAATATGCATTGGTTCCTACCTTCAGATGCACAAAAACTAAGATGCTGAATACCTGTAGACTGCATTACTGAATTAAAACAAGTACTTATAAGTGTGAATCAGCTAGCAAAATGCAATGATAGATTCAGTGTGAAAGAAATATTAACAGCAAATCAATCATTGAGAATCAACTTCTCTTTAGGAAATCATGAAAATTATATAGCCAGATTAAAATCCATTATTTAAATTAAAGTTTCCTACTCGCTGATTCAAATCACTGATGACACCAAGATTTTTATTTATTTATTTTTATTTTTTAAGGCAAACCAGTCTTCTTGATGAACTGTCTCATACGCTACTTTGGCTGCTGACTTAAATTCTCCAGAGTGAGATGCACATTTTCATGGCTCCAGGAGAAAAGAAACATTACCCCAACCAACAAAGGAAGGAGCAGTCCGCAAGCGAGAGGCAGCACTGAAGCTGCAGAGTGGAAAGGAATTCATTGAGAATGTGTAATACACAAGCCAAGACACAAGACACACATGGATCCATCTCAGCCATTTCATATTGCAGAATTTTAACAGTTTTATTTGTGTATGCAAATACACACACAGAAAAGGGATTTTAAAAAAAAAAAAAAGCAAAAAAAAAAAAGCTTGGCTTAAAGCCCATTGAACTTTTAAAAAGAGACAGGAAAATTATGTTAAGAAATATGCGGTTGATTTTCAGGGAAATGAAATTCCCCACCTCCCCCTGCCCCCCAGTTCAAAGTATTTGCTTAAAGCTATATGTAAAACCAGAGAGAGGAATCTCCTCATTTCCCCAGTCCTCTACAACAAAGTGTTGGGCGAACCTTGCCAGGGATACAGCTAAGAGCAACATGAATACGTGTCACTGAAATCCCCTTTCCAGGAGTCATCATGCCTTGCTATGTCACTCAGGCTGAAGTTTTGAAGAAGGAAAATGAACTTTTTGGGGGGTTCACTTATTTCAGAGCGAGCAAAGACCAGCAGTTTGCTGCCAGAAACAAACTGATAGACCTGTGCTACAGCAGCTACTGAGAAAGGAGCCTAGGCTATTAACTTGAAAATCACCTCCTGCGAAAGGCCACACTCATCTGTACAGAGGAAATGTTATCAAGTCTTCGCTGCCTTCTGCTTTTAAAAGAAGAGTTCAAAGAATTTTGACACCTTGACTGATGCAGTAGCATATGTGAAGTTGAACTGAGGACAGCTCATGTGCTCACATATCAGCATCAATGTGTTTTATTCCCCTGAGTTTTTAGTAAATGGATTTCATGCAGCAGCAAACTCGGAATAATAATAATAAAAAGATAATAGAATAAACCTGCCAGCAATCTGCTGCACATGAACTGCTGTACTCGGACTCCGCCAGCACCTCTTCCACCCATGGGCTGCAATATGAACACTGGGCACTTCTCAATACCCCGACCTTGTGGAACTCCCTAAGGACAACTGCATCAGATGGAAAAGTAACTTCAGAAGAAACAGGCAGGGACTGTTTGCTACATGCTTCCATCAAACGCATTAAAGAAAAGAACATGTAGAAAAAAATAGCCAGAAGATGTTTTCCAGGTGTCTCTCAACTTTGTGGCAGTCGAGAAGCCGCAGAGAAGCAGACAGCTCTTCCAGATACCTGTTCCTTCAACCACAACCCAGGTTCTTCTGCTTGATTTTGAGAGGAAGTCAAACGTCTGCCAACAGCATCGCGTCAAAGATGGGAATGGTTCAATTCACTGCAGGTTGACAGACAAAGGAGGACCCGGTCTAGATAAAAAAACCACGTTTCTTCAAACACGTTTGTTTATCCCCCAAAGAGACAGGCAACTGTGGGCAATAAACCTCAAGGATTTCTCTTCTGAGATCGCTGCATGTGAAAGCTGTCCTCAACTAGAGATTCCCGTTTTAAGCACATGCTTTGCATAACTGAAAGAAAATACGTGACCTTGATAGGAAGCAAAATATTTCTTGCAAAACATTTACTCTTCCTCTTGCTATGTAAAATCTGTCTGCTCTTCCTAAATGAAGGACACCAAACCCACATTACTCGAAAAAATGTCACGCCCGATTTCCTCGGAGGAGGATGTTTTTACAACAAGTTAAGCACTGACCTTATGTTTCTGAAGCCGTGGGCTTCCAAGAATGGAGCATCTTCTCTTCTGCACCAAGTGCTGTCTTGGCTATGTGGGCTTTTACCAGGCGCTCCCTTTCCAGCGTCAGGACAGAGAAAGGCACTGCTGCAGTTTGACGAGGACAAGCTCCACCGAGCCCTCCACGTGTGGGAAGAGGACAGTTCCGAATCACCAGCCAGATGTGCGAGGGACCCTCTGGCTCACCATGTCAACCGTGGCCCTTGGGGAGGCCACCAGATGCCCCTGGTACCATCCTAGCTCATCGCAGCCAGAGTAAGAATGAAGCTGTCATTGATTGCAAGAGCAACGTACCTACAGCAACGCCAAGTTCGGCTCAAAACGAACTTAGCTAGAACTAAAGGCTTCAGCGGCCCAACGCAGGAGACCCACCTAAAGCTGCTCTGGTATGAGCCAGAAAACCAACCTCACCTCCAGCCCGTGCTTAAGAACACGGTTGGTACACTCTAGGAAATAGCCTTCCCTTTTTTTCCTGCAGTGACTACTTTCCCCCACCAGAAGGGATTGCAGAGATATTAAAAAAAAACACCACCACCACAACAAAGGTAAAAAGGAAGAAAAAAATAAAGCCCAGAATTGCACTCTGCAAATGACTGCCTAACAGCAGAAAGCAGATTAATCAAAAAACGCATACATACACGGGAGCAGCATGAAAATGAATTGCAAGCATACTGCCTGGAAAGAGTATACGTAAAGCTGATTAATTTCTGCGTGCCTACAGCTAAATCCACATGCAGGTCCTGGAAAACCTGGGACCACTCTGACTCTGTGTGCCAGGGGAAACAGAGCACCGCTCCCCTCCCCAGGTCATCGTAAATGTGGTCTGGTCTTCAGAGAAGTTACAGAAGAGGACTTGCCATTCCAATTTCCTTGCTTTTCATGGCATAGGTACATCCTGGGTTTGAATTTTTTTTTGTTTTACGAAATAACACGCTTCTCCATGCAAAACCTGAAGCGGGCAGATAACCCTCTTGGAAAACACACAAACAAGTATGTGTGCTGGCTTACTTCTGGGACATTTCCCAAGTTCAGAAATACTAGTGTTCGGCTTCTGTCTCCAGGATACCATTTGTCAAACAAAGTGTTGCTTGCTTTCTGCTAAAACACCCTATCTCCCTTGCCAACAGGCAGGGCTTTGGATACCCCGCCGAATTGCTGTCTCCTCTTTGTTCCTCCCACAGACTAACCCACGAGAGACCAGAAGTCCCTCCTGAGACCCTCAGTAGGTGTACTACTTCTCCGCTTTTTCCCTGAAGACACGTGCTGACATTCACAGCAGATGGATCACCTGCAGAATCCACATTTAGGCTGGAAAGAAAGGCAGGAGCTACCGACACCCCTTCTTGCACAAATCTCTTGGGAGGATGTTCTTCCACTGCTTCTACATCAAGGGCATTTGACAGCGCATCAAATACCACCTAACGCTGTCCTACACCCACACAAAGGTCTCAAGCTCCCTTAAAACTTGTACCTAGGGCCTCTCCTCTCACAACCTGAAGCTACGGTGGTAGCAATGTCCAAACAATCAACCCCTGCCAGAAACGAGTCATTGACAGCAGCGGCTCCTACGCATGACACGTCCAAATGAAAGCTGACCAGGCAAAAACCTTCTGCCTTTCCGTTTCTTACAAGCACCGAGTTGAAGAGCTCGCAAAAAAAGCACCGCGTCACCACCACCACTTCCAAACGCTCCAGACAAGTACAGGCAGCAAGTGAAACCGCCTGCAATAAACACCATAAGCCTGATGCACACAGACCCACGGTCAAAAAAGGCGTAAAATTGCAGAAGATAATCAAAGGCGAGGCCTGTGGTTACACATGCTGTGATCTTAAACAGTTGCCATTTTTAAATGCACAAAACAGTTCGTAAATGTTACCCTCACCAAAAAGGACTTTAAAAAAAAAAAATCGCTTGCCATGAAAACCAGAAGGAGCTTTAAACTCTTCTGAAAAGCTGCATTTGCTAATAAATATTTCACAAGTAGGAAAACTTGGTTCATTAAAACACAACATCTGTTAAGGGTAGCGAAAAGCCAAAACCTACTGATTTTTGTACCAGTGGTTCAACCAAAAGACAAAGTGATGACGATAAGCATAAAGTCTTGAGTGAAGTCATTGAGCAGGTGACTTGATTTCTGCAGTCACTTGGACTCTCACCACTGAGTTCACGGAGAACAGAGGTAACCCCAACCCTCAGCTTTCCCCTTGAGACCTTGTTTCCAGATGAAACCTCAGAGCAAATCAAAATACCTATTTGCAAAATGTGCCGAAGACCAGCAGGCTTCAGCCAAAAAGGAAATCAACTTCCTAAGTCTCCAAATTTCCAAGTAATCGGAGAGCAAATACTGTACTTCTCCATATTAAGAAAATGGGTGAAAAGAAATAAAACCGCCTTTTCTGGTCAGTCTCAGCCTCACAATCCAAAAGTTGTTGTAAAATAATCATTACCAAGGGTTCAAAAATCACGAGCCAATATAATCATGTATCAATGGAGCATTTACACATTTGTTAGATGAAGTACTACACAGCATTCCTGCAATCTATAAACACACGATCCCTCTTCTCTCCCAGAAAGCAATCTTGTCTGTAACTCATTATATGTGTATATTAATATTACTCCATCTTTTGATAGTTCTTTCTATCTTCAAAGCTCTTCAATTTGATTAAAGCAGCCACATTCCGTTTTGACAACAGGAATGAACAGGTTCTTCCCCAAAGCACTGCACCTTCCATTTCTCTGCCCTGCTCACTTCTGTGCCAAATTCCTTGGCAAAAATGGCTATAAACATAGGAACTTTGATCAATAGGTTTTTAGCCATTAAAAGTATGCAATAACCGCTGCGGAATGATGAAGCAAATACCCTAGTATTTTTCCATTTGTAAAAAAGTACACAATTATGTTAACAAATGACAAAACTATGAGATTAGTCACAGGACAGTGTTGAAAAGAGTCAAGTCACAAACCTTAGATTAGCTGTAGATATAAAGAAGTCAAACTAATTACTCTCCCAACCCTAAAATAACATTCAACTGCACCTGAGAGATATTTACAGTCTTCCAAAGCATTCAGAATTAGCCATGGAGAGAGAATTAAGTCGCCTAAAGCAAGGTCTGCTTCTGGCACAGAACAGCAGTTTGGGAAAATCTAAGAAATGGATCCACCAGACTATTTTTTACTGCAAACAATCTATATAACCTCTTCTCCAGAAGGGCAAAGAAAAACCCCTTAGTTTGTTAATAGGTATTCTATCCACTTTCAGAAAATGAGGGGAAAGAAAACAGGTCCGCAGCTTCCCAAACACTGCCAAGTTTCAATGAGGAGCCTACAGCTCCAACTGTTGTGAAATATGGGATGTCCTGAAAGTCAACACTTTCCACGGACGGTACCAGCTGCAAGCTGTTAACAGTGTTCAAGTCCTCCCCAGGACTTGGCTTCTCGGTAAGGAATTAACGAGGATACAGTTTGCTAAAATCTGTTTTGCTCTAGAGACTGAAGAACGACATTACGCAAAAGCTGGGTAACGCGACTTTCTTCATTAGCAAACCTTACCCGGCTGCTGTCTTTATCAGCTTCTTAGTATTTAACCCTCCAATAATGAAGACGCACCTTTCACTCCGTAAGCGTTGAAAACGCTTTATATTCTGCAGGCACACGTTTCAGACAAAAATCCACATGTGTTACCACTTTCACACGGAAAAAAGAGCATATTTTGAGATTGGAAATGGAAACGAAATACAAAGGAAACATTTGCTGGAGCAGCACGAACACAGCTGTCTGAGGCAGCTCTAGCCAAAAGGGTCAGCAGGGTGGCAGTGACCACCACCAGCTCTTGCCGGACATTTTCCACGTAAGACGGAGTCAGCGCAGGACCTCCCAAAAACAGGTGGGAAGAAGCCTGGCTCATTTGTGACTCAGGGAGAAGGTCAGCAACTGCATCACCACTCCCAAGGGATACTCAGAGCTGCTCATCGCCCCAACTTCATCCAACTCGAGGAAGATCCCAGCCCACAGGGATCTGGCCACTCTTTTACAACCCCTTTTTTTAAAACAACAGGGAGAAGCTAGGAAAACACCTAGCATTCAATTCAGTGACAGTTTACCTGGCATTAAGACAAGTAAAAATAATAGGGAAAATGAGAACGCTCCTCATAAGTAATGCTGGGAGAAGAAAGCCCTTTTATATTACTCTACTTACAAAGGGAGACCAGGGTGAGCTATATAGAGCACGCTGGCAACTTTTCAGTGAAGAGATAGCCCTGCTTATCCTCCCAGGATCAGTTTACAGTAAACTCCGGTGCGGGGGGGGAAGCTCTCAGCAGAGCCACGCTTCTGGAAACCCGCACAACTCCAGGGTCATCCGGGGTGGTGGGCGAGAGGCAGGGAATTCACAGTCAAACTCCGGTCCCATTCGCGCTCCGCTTGTCCCACTTGTGAGAAAGGAAATTCTTCTTTGGTCCTAAAACCCTGCGGTCATTAGAAAGGGAGCTAAAGAAAAGGCAAAAGAATAGCGAGAATCTATACCAGAAATAGTCATCTGGCAAAGCCGCGCTGCTTGCATCATCCCACTGCGGCAGAGCAGCCGAAAGCGCGCCTGAAATCTAGCCCGCTCCCAGGTTTCCCCCGGCAAACTATTTATATCAGCAATCCGCACAGCGCTTCAACAGATGCTTAGCTTTAAATATGGATTTAAATCTTCTTGAAAACAGCCAGGCTAAATATATGCTTTAGGTTAAATTTGTTCCTGGGTGCTGTCCTGAATCACAGCTCTCTTGCTGCCCGCGCTGTCCCTATAGGTGCTGACAGAATACGTACTGGCAGCCTGTCCCTGTACCGCTCAAGTCCCTCCGATCGTTATGGCACGGCACGACCAAACCCGAGGAGATGACGATGCTGGAATGTTAGCCCTCTTTCCACAATGAAAGGTCCAACAATCAAAAAATGCTCACATTGAACCCCAAATGTGGTTTTGTCCGCAGTTGGAAGCTGCTTATTTATTGCCAAGGCATTAAAGGAACCCACAAGACAGAGAGCAATCTCATTTCGAAGGCAAACAATTAATTAAAAAATACTGCCTGTTTTACATATACATGCATATATATTTTAAGTAGACCTGGTAGAAGAATTGGAAATCTTCCCTCCTCACCACTGAATAAAAGTCACACTGACACAGCTGGAATGAAAACCAGATTCAGATTAGTAAAAGGACTACAGCACCATTTATTTGTATAGATCCCAAGGCCCTAGATCTTTAGCAGTTACCCTGTTATCTCCTTCTCATACCCCTGCTATAAGGTTATCCACACATGACATGCATCATTTGTGGGAGCTGCAAGAAGCTGCAGAACCCCCTCAGCCAGGCCAAAGGAAAAATCACTGAAATGTCCCATTCAATGACTACTCTAAATCAGGAGTTTAGAGTGTGAGCTTGATATCTGAACTATACAGCTGACAAAATTCAACTCAAAGAACCACGTGAAAAATTTAAATCAGCATATTCTGTGGTTACACAGCTGTTTCTTTTGCCTCCAATTAGCAAGTGTGATTCTACAAGCCATAACAGTCATTTATCTGAAACAATCCATCCCCAAATAATCCCCATTTCTTGAAGCAGACATGAAACAACTGTTCTGGATGGCACTACTTTTCTGCCACTAGGAATGCGGAGTATGTTTCAGCCCAGCTTTAATGCAAAGCCTAGACTAATCCCCCTAGAAAGCTTTAGCTAGACTTCGCCAAAGGAACAATTGTTGCCGTTAAATAAGTTTATACTGTTTGGTGGTGAGCATTTTCTTTCTGCAGAGTGAGCTCTTATTCCCACGATGAAATGCATGCCGGAATGAAGTCACTTGACTACGTTTCTTTTTTCTACGGACTCGTCCTTCTGAAGTTTCCCATCCTAGGCAATTTGCATAGAAACAGGCTGGAACAAGAAAACCATGATATACAAAGTAGGCAGAACAAGTCCCAGACAGATAAAGGGAAACCCAAATAAGAGCAAGTCCAACAAAACGGGGTCAGACATGTTCTCTAGGAATACCCAAAGCGCAAGGAAGAGTCAGCGCCCAGCTGAACATTCAAGTCAGCATTCTGCCTGCGAGCGATGAGCCAGAAGCAGACTTCCTCTTCTCTTCAGCATCTGGAGCCCGAAAGATTTGCAAGATGCCCCAGAAAACTTCTAGAGGCCCGAGGACCAAACGGTCCAAGTCACACATTGAAATCCTCCCACGTCCGTGAAAACTCCTTCCTAGCCTCAAAGTTTCCATTGCCTTCATGGACTGGAAACCACGCGGTTTTGGGCAACTTCTATAAGCACACCTCCTCGTCGGGAGCAGATCTACCCCATCCACCCAACTGCCCCCCAAACGGCTCCTGAAACTTTGTGGATCTACCACTTGCCACCTCTCGGGTTTATTCTTTCCACGCAGCGGTGACGAGCCAGTCTCACCATCACCCACACTAACCACAAAGAATGTGAAGTACAGCGGTTCCCACAGGACACGGTTACCACCCTCTTACTGAGACACCACCCGTCACCTCGCGCACCGCGTTCAGCCCTTTGAGCGTGAACGAAGGTGCAAATGTCCCTGCAAGGACACGTGCGACGGTGCTGCCTGCCCCGAGCTCTTCAAGCCCGTCGTTATTTCAGACGGGGGATTCACAGAGGCTCATCGCTCTCTGCTCCCGTACAGTTCGTGGAGAAAGACTCACTCATCTGGACTGCAGGCCACAGCAAAACCTTAATTTAGCTTCTGCCAGTCTGTGTGACACCTATCTCTGCCCAGATTTGGTGCAGGACACTTGATAAGTGTCTTGATAGCTGAATCTTCCGTTTTCAGTAGAGCTTTTCTGACCTTTCGGCACAAAAAGCCAAGCATACAAAGTTTCACTGCCTACCGCAAACTCTTCCCGATTGCTCTTTCCTATGAGTGGCGTTGTTTAGTACGTGTCCTTCTTTTTTCCTCACCAATGACTCGCATCATAAGAGCTACTTATCCATTTTAAAAACAAAAATAAAACTATCCCCCAAACCCCACAATGCTACCAGCGCTCCACAGCCAAGGACCAAATTGTTACCGTGGCACCGTAAACTTTTGTAACTCTTTCCTATATTGTGTAGCTGAAGTTGATTTATTGTCTGTATCATCTGTCCCCCCCGTCAGACCGTATTTGCCCAGCTCCCCCAGGGCCAGGCACTCCGAGACATACTTCTGTCACGACGGGTGGCTCTCTGAGGCTGAACGTACAGCTGACTCACGGTAGAGCCCGGCTCTTCCCTTTTGTGTGCAAATAGCTTTTGACACCTACAGTTTCTGCTTCGTTTTGACCTTCCAGCATCCTTCCACTCACCACTGCTTTTAAATCAGGACAATTGCTTGCTTCCAAGGAAGCGAAAGCGCAGATTTAACAGCCGCAGCCTTCTGCTGCCGATCCCAGGTTCCCCTAGCAGAAGTGCAAGTACAAAATAAGGACACACACTTCACCTAGGAAAAAAAAAATACTCCCACGTAGCTTCAACGCAATGGAGCCAAGTTATTAATCAGAGTCTGAAACCCAAGCCTAATAAGTCACATCGTTATGAAACTGCTCTTGGAGCATGAACACAACAGAGAGTAACTGCTGGAGGTCTCCACAGATCAGGATGCCCAAAATACCTCTCCTTTCATGCACAGCCGTGCAATTCACAGGGTATTACATACCCATAGCTCAGAGCTAAATCAAACACCCCTCCTCAGCTGGATGAACTCAGTTCCCATTACTATATTTAAATATCAAGGTCTCCAGTTGGAAGCAAGACTTGAACACAAGCCCAATACCACATTCAGGTTGAGACTAGTCCATTCATCTGTTTCTTTACAAACAGAAGGAAAGGCTCTGCTGATTTATGCATACTTTTATTTCCATTTAACTGCTGAGGTCTACACTACTCTTCCAGTGAGTATACAAACCATAAGGCAAAATGGACCAAAAGGGATCTGCCTTTTTATAGACATAAATCTGGCGACACAAGTACAAACACATCCATAAAGAATCGCTTACTTTTCAGTTAACATCTGCTTTCCTCTTCAGTTTTCAGATGACCAAGCTCTTCCCCGACACATAATTTTCGTGTACTTAATATCATTATTTTAAAGTTCACTCAGTGGGTAAGAAATCAGCAAATACATCCAAAGACTCTCTCCTGCTTGAACAGATGTCGGATCAGGATTCAAAGCTGAGCAGAATAGCCCAGAGCTCTCAAAGCTTTCGTTTCAGGTATCATACAGATTTATTTCAATGAATATACCGTTTTTCTGGGAAACGGTTGACACTAACAAAGAAGAAAGGAAATAATTTGCAATGATTAATGGACCAGGGCTGAGGCCTTTTCCGCCCTATCTTGTTTATTCTTCAGGTTTATGACACTGAAATTTCAGTGTTGTTCAATTTCCATTTCCTTTGGTGGTGGTTCTTTGGCTTCCTCCAGTCCTTCAGGTCACAGGTGAAATAGTTCATTTTGGCTTATCAGAAAGTCAAAGAGATAAAAGAGTCAGAAAAGATAAAAGAAAGGCAGTTCTTGCCTCTCGGTAAGTGGTTGTTTCTTCAAGGCATGAACACGTTCACAACACAGCATCTGCTCCAATGCAATAGAAACTTCAAAGCAAGTTCACCATCCCTAAAATAACCCTGGCAGAAAGAGAAACCCAGGAGCGGGTCCTTGGACAAGACCCACAGCTGCAGAAGACTCAGCCTGAACAGAAGTCTTTCCTCAAAAGCATTTGTAAGGGCATAACAAAGCTTGTATTTTGTGAATGATGACAGAAGTTTATTTGTTTTAGGGTTTGTTCTTATGCAAGCTAGAGCCCCAGCAAAGCACGCGCTGGAACAGTATTCTGTAGGGAGGTAGAAAGACCTCTGCTATCAGCAGGGTATTCTGTATACAGTTGATTTACTTTTTATTAACACTCCCGTTTTGTCATACCAACCTACTGGCATCCGAGTAAAACAGGTTTTTGGCCTCGAGATCTCTGGTTCACCCTCCACTCATTTCTTAATCATCTAATTCCCTAACAGCTTCCTTGTGCAATCCGAACTATCCGCATTATCTTTGTGCCAGCCCAATCTGGAGGAGGAGATAAATGGGGGGGTGGTGCCAAGGGAAGACGGGAAAGGGCCCAGAAATGACTGGCATTAGGGAGATGGGAGCAGCATTGCGGTTCTACAGACATCCCTACACCACTCGCCACGATTTTGCTAAAACGTCTATTGATCCTACTCATTAGATCAGCAGCATCTGCTGCCATCCAGAGAGCAGCCATCTGCGCGCTCATTTCCCAAACCCACAATCCCAACCGGAGGAGGTTAGTAGGTCAGGGGCAGAATTCTCTGCACCTCCTGGGATGAGAGGAGACTCGGCTCCGTGTCGCGGGAAGCCCCTCTTTTACCCATCCCTACCTTCTAACACTTCCCCTGCCAGCTGACCTCAGCTGCAACCTACGTTTCAGTCCCTCCAAAAGTGGCTAACCTGCCTTCTTCCTAGTGCACAAGCAAGAAGTGATAGGCAAATCTGCAAGAGCTCTGCTGATGGATAAGCAGATTTCAGAGCGTGGAAAGAAAAAAAAAAAAAAAAGGACACCAGCTTCAAGAATAACTAGTCTAAGGATCAATATTTTAAATGGTCCCAATAGGAACAGTTCCATGAGATACACGAGAGCCAACAGAAAACACCAAGTAGGGCTTAGAGAAAAAAATCCAGACGTTGGTTATATTTACCTTAGAGGATTTTGCACAGAGCGTACATCAAGACTTCCAAAGAATGAAGCGATGATTTTCAGTTGTCACGGGGAACAAGATCTTACCAGCTCACAGCTCTATTTCCAACGTTCCCTGTAGTGACAAACCTCGAGCCTGCCTCATGCCTCCCTCCATCTCAACGTCAGTACCTACAGCCATCGGAACCCTCTTCTTTCTGTAAGTGTCTCTGGAAACCGAGCTAAGTGGAGAATTTGTAACTTGCCTGATCAACTTGTACTGCAGCCAGTCACTTCTCTATCGTCTGGGGCGATAATGACTGAACAGTGACAGCAGAGAACGTCTCATATACAACATTTCCACCAAGTGACTAAGGATACCAATGATAGCTACTTTTCCTCTCTTTGTTAGTACAGTACTTGCCATCCCAAAGCATTCTACTCCAAACAGCACCCATGCTACCTACACCTACAAAATAGATATACAGAAGCGATGCGACACCGCTGCTGACCAGTTTGCCCGTTAATCAGCAAGACGGAGCCTCGTTTGAACAAAGCCCTGCTTTCTGGCAAAACATGAGTCAGAAAGCCCACTGTATGAAACGTCGTGTGTGAAACATAAGGGGAATGTTGAAATAGCTACCAGGCTCAGTGGACAGGTCCGGTGTACATGCTTTGAAGCGCTCCAAACTCTTGTTTACATATACACAGAGAGAAACCCAGAGCTTTGGGATGGCTTGTTCCCACACTGTCCAACGGATTTGCAGAGAGTTTAATCCAAAAAGGGTAGCTTTACAGTACCAACCATCACCTACACAATTCACCCCTTCTCAGCCATAAAAATATCTTTGGCTTAAAATCAAAATGCTTCTAAATGAGGGTTGGGGTTTTTTTTCCCACATGGTAAATTCCTTAGACTTTTCTGTCCCTTAGCAGTTTCACGTGAACACAGAGAACAGAATTAGGCGAAGAATTAAGGTGGCTTAGGTAATTATAGCGGCACATGCTATCAGTTCAAGACAGAAGATTAGCACAGCGAGCTTCCAGTTAAAGGAGGTCTTCCCCTGTACTGTGAAAGGAATTGGGCGCTTTTTTGCTTTGTCTATCTAAAACATAAACAGTGTACCATGTCAAAGTGGCAATATATACACCATAAAAACTTCCCAGAGGCACTTTTTCTGGTACTTAAAAACTGAAGACATTTCAAGACGAAGTTGAAGAACCACTTTAAATCCACAAAGTATACAGCTATGCACCCTGTGGCTTTAAACCCAATGTAAAGTTTATATTGAATTATTTTCCTCTACATCTAGCATGACTAATTGTGTCACCTTTGGCCAAGGGAGATTTCTAATAAAAACTGCCTGGTAAAGAAAAAAGCAGCAAAGAACATTCTTAATCAAAAATGGCTTACTTGTAAAGCTGCAAGCAAACACGAAGTTAATCAAGGCAGAAGTGACCACTAAATGAAAATGCTTTGGATCACTCATACCTACCACAAAAGGAAGGTATTTTGAGACCAATTCACCACTTCGTTTTGCAGGTCATTTTCTCCGTTCTGCCCAGACTGCATTTATCAAATGCACAATGCTCAGTTCTTACTATTTTACCTCAAACTTCACAACAATTAATTCAATATTAACCAGATGGGGTTTATCATTTTAACTCCCCTCTCAAGGGGAAGTTAAAGCTGTAGAAGAATCTTAACTTTCACTTAACCAAGAAGTATTTGTATCAGTTCTTCAAATCGTAGAGAAAACAGATGTATGACTGGAGTGCGACAGCATTAGGGTGTCAAAACCAGAAGGCCCGCTGAAACAACACTACTTTTGTATTTGTACTTCATATTCAAATTAATTTGGTTATTTCAGGGTCATGGATTTTGATCACTTAAAGCTGACAATAATGTAAGTGGAACTGCTCAACACCTCTACGATCTATACTGGTGTTATTACCATGGCAATTTCTGTGTTTTGTTTTTTAACGATGAAAACAGTGGAGGCGGGTTTTAAAAAATACCTGAAGAGATGACACTGTGCCTTTAAATGCACCATCCCTAGAAATAATCCTCATCAAAAACACATTGTCATTTCTCTGGAGAAGAAAATGATCGCATTCATTCCTCCCTTCTTCCACTGCAGCGGCTTCTCCTTTCAGACACATCCAGAAATCTCCGAAAGCAGAATTCAGACCCGAACAATTTTATCCTGGCCTCTGCATGGGTGGAAAACTCTCTGCTGTATATTCACATTATTCTGGGCCCAGGCGTTTGCGATGGTTTCACATGGGCACATTGCAATGCTGATTTTTTTAAAACTATTTTTCAAACTGGAATCGCTTCTCAGCGCCAGTCTGACTGCATCACAACCAAAGGAATACTCAAATCCTAGAAATACAAGATGCTTTCTAAAGCCTACACGACACACCCCTAAAGTCACTTCAATAAACCTTCATAAGCCAGCAAACTCTACTGAAGTACCTACCAGCCTCGACGCAGTTAAAGGCAACTAACACGAACACCGAATGACATTAACACTATCTGAAACACAACACACAAGCAAGAAATAAGTAAAGCTTGACTACAGCATATCAGTCTACGCCGCCGATTTCTTTTGAGGAACCACGCGCGATCGCAAAGATAGGGCCGGTTTTGTTCGCATGGCTAAAGAGTCATCGGTTTCCTAAGGACACCTCTGTGGCACTTTAGAGGCTGGGGAATGCACGGAAAAAAACTTAAAGAAATGCTGCCAGAAAGAAAAAAAGTGACTGATAGTGGGGGAAGGAGACAGATGTTGGAAGCAAGCTGAGATGTTCCGCCAGGGAAGGAACTTGGTGCACAGACACTTGTGCTCGCAGCAGCTTGCACGGGCCTTGCAGCACCTCGACTGCTTGCAGTGTTCAGGGCAAGAAGTCGTCCAAGAGGTGGAGTTTTTACCCCCTTGGTTTTCACAGCCCCTCGTCCTCGGACCCTGGTACTGGTGGGGAGAGCTCCAGATGTCACAGCCGAGGCAGAGAGAAGGCAGAATTCAGGGAGCAGAGTTTGGAGCATCCCTTCGGCAGGGGGGGCTTTCTCAAAGCAAAGGACTTGCCAGAGCGAGATGCAAAACTGTGTCTATGAAGAGTGCCAACCAGAGAGGATAACGTGGGAAATGCTGCTACATTAGGATGAGATTTATTTTCACTCCCAGGAGATCCCTGACATAACTGTCCCTTTGAAGACTTTCAACACCGGGCTTCCAGCACTTGCCAAAGGCACCCAGGGCAGCTGCTGGCAGGGCAAAGCGCAGGCACCACGTGCCGCGTCCCAACAGGTATGCACGCGTGTACTTCCTACCGGTACTCAACTGATGCCTCAATTTAATCAGACCTAACGCGCGTATAACTTATTCAGGGACAACTGCTTCTTTTTCCCAACCCTTACTCTCAAAAACAACTTCAGAAATGACCCTGACGAGAAAAATCACAACTACCGTACCTTTCTGGACAGGAAAAGAACTAATCCTCTGCACCAGAGGCACTCGGTATTTGCCTTAACAACCAGCACTGCCAGGAAAGATCACTTTGTTATTGTGCGTGGGAGTCTCAGTATACACCTACTGAGGGAGGAACAGTTTTATCACACCTACCCAAAATCTGGACTTTGCAAGGGAATAAAAAAAAAAA
Source organism: Haliaeetus albicilla (assembly GCF_947461875.1). Taxonomy (NCBI): domain Eukaryota; kingdom Metazoa; phylum Chordata; class Aves; order Accipitriformes; family Accipitridae; genus Haliaeetus; species Haliaeetus albicilla. The sequence continues at coordinate 8,022,688 of NC_091483.1, read as the reverse complement.
CAAAAAAACCCAAAAAAAACCCAAAAAAACCCCAACTTAGCTCCTTTCCCAGCTGTCACAAGCAAGGAATGAAAGTTTGGCAAAGATACAAGAGTTTTGCTCCATGTCAGAATGAGATATTAAAAACACACTTCAATAATTATCTTAGAAAACACGCCGAAAGGCGGAAAAGGGAAAATATAACGGGGGAGGGGGGGATGCAGGCAAGAGCAGGGGAGCATACTTGGCAGCGATAAAAAGCTGTACCGTTTGCTTACCTGGAAACAGGGAACAAAAAGCAGCTGCCTGCTCCTCTCAGCCTCCCAAAAGCAACTTGCCCGCTGACGGGCACCCGCTGGCCCACTCACGCAGCTCGGCTCTCAGGACTGCCAGCCTTCAGCTGCACAGCGAAGGCAAACCAAGAGCACCAGGCAAGTTAGCACCGTTCTGTGCCGTAAGCCCAATTTCAGCCGCGCATTTACCTAAATAAGGTGGATGTTATGCGTAAGGGAAGCGCAAAGTGTTTTAAGCAAACCTAAGTGTTCGTAAGAAGCCCTTCTGTGATCGACATATGCACAAGTCAAGTTGAAAAAGAAAAAAACCCAAGACTTCAGTCAAGGGATGTTGCAAAGAAAGCAATTTTTTTAATTAGCTGTCTGAGAAAAACCCTGTACTCTTGCCAAGAAGAAAAAGAAAGCCTTTGCCTAGGGTGACAGCTCACATCTCGACCCATCCTCATCATGTGCCTCCATCCTACCCGAGTGCTTCAGTGGGAGGTGTGAGTCTTTCCAGTTAGAACAGAGCCACGGGGACAAGCGAAATACCATCCGGACCGTCTCCCACCGACGAGAGCTGGAGTAATTAAGGGGTGAAAGGAAGCTGGGTTTAGCTGCCGCTTGACATACCTCCCTCCTACACGTGTCTCTTCTCTGTCACTCCCACACCTACAAGATGCCGCTCAGCTGCGTCGTCGAGGCACCTCTCCTTACACCTCCTCTCCCCATCTTCCGAGGTCCCGGCCTCTTTCCTGAACCCACCCATAAACCCCAAAATAGCCGTCTTGAAACCTAACGCAGCTCCAGGTTTGCATCCCCTGCAGTGAAAGGCGAGGGAGCTTCCCGACCCCGCGACACGAGGCAACCTGCCGGCGATGGAAGGGGTCCTGCCTTAGAGGAGCCCGACCCACTAAAAGAAGGTCCCCAACCAAGTATTCAGGGCCGGGACACAGTCATCTTCACCCCCGGTAGTCAGCCAGGTAATTAGCGGTCTCTCCGTGCGTTGTGCAATCTCTCCTTCGTGGGCTGCGAGCTGTGTCAGCAGGCAGCGCTGACCTCCTCGCCTGCGCCCTTCCCACAGCCTGCCTGCCCCCGAGCACCTTCCCATGCCCTTTCCCATTTTCTGGCACCCCAACAGCCTCTCCGACGGGCCCCCGGCTAGGCGGAGGGCACGTTTGCAATCGAAGCAGTAATTATCCTGCGTTTACCTCTGCCGCTGTGCTTCGTGTGACCTAAATACGCAACTCGCGGCGTTGGAGGTCGGAGGGGCAGAAAAAGGCGTGCTTCAGCTGACTCCATCACTTTGGACCGATCCGCTAGCCGGCCGTGCAGTTCTTGAAGACCAAAGTACCAAAGATTCCCCCCTACATTTACAGGAAAGTCTCCCTGATCATCTTCCCTACCTAAAATATTAATATCAAAACATTAAGCTATTTGGCCAGCCTGTCCGGAATTTTTCAAAGGCTTTCCACACTGGTCTGCCGTTGCTCTTACCGTTGTGAGCTGAAGCTAAAAGCTTTTGGAAAATCCCACCCCATGTCTTGAAGAGCCAGGAAAGAAACTGGATTGCTGAAAAACCCACCACCACTAATAGAAAGAGGACTCTTGGCACGCCCCGACTGTGCTGCATCTGCTCCACTAAGTAGGTACATTTATTTCAATCCTGTAGCTGTCTCTCGCTATTTATAGCTGCCAGCTTAATGAACTTTCAGGGTAGACACCAAGCCTGAGCCCTCCTAAACTGATGTTTAAATATCCTTGTTGAATTAATTCAATCTCATTATGGATGGACTGTTCCACAGTCGGACTGGCAACTTCCACTCCTCACTGGAATACAACTGGGAGGTTCGCCGTAATACAGCGTCTTTTCCTGCAAGGCAGGCGCTCTCAGTTGGGAAGCAATACCAGAAATTTACTTCACAGTAAACCAGATGGCACATCAAGAAGGTAGGAAGACCATTTAAGAACAGCCGAAGAGATCACAAATGCATTTTTAAGAGACATATGATTAAACAGCCACCTCACACTCAACTTCAGGACAAACAGGAGGAATTCTGTAAGCGTCCCCGGCACAGACATTTTGACAAGCAGTCTCTGTCTGGGGCTGCAGGCAGGTGTACCTACAGACCAGGCATGCTGCGTTCTCCTCAAAATGCCGTATCATTTCCACAACCCTGCATGCAGCTTGTTTCCCAATTTGTGCAGAAGCGCTCCTGAGAAGAGGCAATTTTGTGCCGGAGAGCTGCAAAGCTTGCGCTTTGTAAGGAGAGGCATGCCACAGAGAGCCTGGAAAACCCCTGCCGAATGCACCGCGGACGTCAAACGGACTGCACTTAAAACTAGAAAGAGATGGTTTCCACACCGGCGGGCTCAAATTGCTTTTTCCACGAGTGGTTTCAAACAGAGCCTCGTCTCTGTTTCGGAGGCCGTGCCAGGGACAGAGCCTTCTCTCTATTCCTCAGCTCGTGCCAGGCACGAAGGCTCGCTCCGTCCCCACGGGTGCTTCCAGCACAGCCCTCAGCACACCCCTGTGGGAATTTCACCTACTGCGTTTACAAGCAGACTCCCCCGCTTCAGCACCCCGTTTAAGACGGTAGATACACAAGGCCTGAAATAACGTTGCCCAAGGAAACCGTCCACAAGCACCAATATCGAGTAGACACGCATCAAAATACGATCATTCTCAAGAAACGGGAAGGATGAGGTGCACAGATTGTAACTTCGCCGCTGGTGGGACAGTTAGCGATCCAGAAACGCCCGCATCCATGCTCAGGTCTTCTAGATTTCAGCAGGAATTACGGACCTGACGAAGCACTTGGAGAACCAAGAGCACAAAGGAATCAATGGGCGTTTCAGCCCCATAGGTGGGCCTTCGTTTCTGATAAAGATCGTGTCGGTGAGTGACAGAACACAGGGAAAAACAAGAGTAGCTTGGCCTCCGGCGATACCTGGCTAGCACCGTTCAGAGATACTGCACTCGTGTTATTAAACTATTTTAGACCCCCACACAGCACCACTTAGCACTTAGACCCACTAGAAGACCTGAAGAACCTGAAAGGACCAAAAAACGTACTCGTTAGGCAAGAAGCAATCCATAATGTAAAGAAAACTGAGGATACTAATGCCGTCAACTTCAGGGGGTCCCACAGCAACCAGAAGCAACAGACAAACTGTTGTACTTGGATTAAAAATGAAAAAGCCTCCACTTAAGCGTGGAAAATTCACGCCACAAGACTGCTCACCACAACATCTTTTACATTGCCAGCCATCCCGATAAGCAAAGCACTGATTAATCAGTTTTAAAAAAAAAAAACAAAAAGTGCCAACTGATGTTGCAGGATCTGTCAGGTTCAGACAATCTATTAGAGATAATTACAGTTATCTCTCCACGTCAAACATCCTCCTGAGCACTACTTCAATGCAGGTATTCAGCAGCAAACTCCTAGCACACATACCCAAAATTGACAGCAACCTTCAAGCAAGCGGGATTCTCTGGAGTTCCAGCTTTCCTAGCCCCAGAATACACAGAACTTACTTTTGAGAGAAGGCTGCATTTTAAATTAGAATTGTTAAAAGGTGCATATTAACCCATAGTGAGGGAGGATGCTTGGCGATCACTAGAGGGACACAGCAGTTGCCTACATAGCAAATCTGATCCATCCAGATCAACCCTCACCTTCAGTGGGAGAGATGCACTCCATCCAGAATGACGGCACAAGCCTCAAACAGCACCTTAATGAAATGACTCTGCTGCAAACGTTTTCTCCTTCAGCAAAACGCTCCTCTTAACCCACATCTGAGGGCTCGAGAGAGGTTTTTTTTACTAAAACCTTCAAGAACTACTGCTGGTGGGTGGAAGAGGAATTTCTCTGAGCAAACTGCAAACCTTTACAAACCTTTGATGGGAAGACATATCAACCCTTCCCTCTCCCTTGCTATACGGGTCCTCTAGAAACTACTCCAACAGACAGATCCAGATTTTCAACCTCTTTTCCCCATTTCTGGTTTTGTGTCCTGTAAACAGGATCATAGTTACACCCTTCAGCTGGTAAAGAAAACCTTCTGTAAGCTTAGCCCACATGTGACCATATGCAGAAGAGCTGCAACTAACTGTGTCAAATGGAAGATGGCCTCAGCTCACAACCACTTATCCCTCCTTCAAGGTTTTCCAAAATTCAGATTCTGCAGTTATATTTATCCACCTATCAACATTTTGCCTCCTGCCAAAAATCAGGTTTTACTCTCTTCATGGATGCAAGCGCTAAGAAAATTCTATTACAAGATGCAATTTATTAGTTTCATGGGCCCCTCATTACCGCTTGTTGCTTTTGGGTCCCAGTACCTTGCTGAAGCCACTGCCAAAGCTAAGTATCAGAGTCATTTCTGAAGCCCAACACTGCATGGGGCAGAGTGCCCTGAATGCCCATTTCCAGTAAACTATGAACACTGAATTTCCTTTCCTGCCCCTCCATTTTCTTAAGCGTTACGCTGAGTTTAGACAAATCTTTCACTCTGGCAACAAGAATTTTTCAGACCCGCAAGTGGTTTTAACAAAAACAATCAGTAAACCATACAGTATTGCAGCAAGGCTCTACACCCCACAACTTGTGGGATAAAGCCTTTTTACTTGGCCAATAGCAATAACATATCATTAAAGGAAAAATCTACTCTTATAGCCCTTCAGCAAAGGGAACTCCCGAAGACTCCCTCTTGGTCTTTAAAGGCAGGGCATTTACATCTACAAATATGTGCTCATATGCATGTAAAGTACTATACTTAGGATGAGGATAAAGACATCCCATGTTTACAACTAAAGAGTAATGTCAGCAGGCAGCTTACCAGCCCATCAAAGCAAATTCCTTCTTTATCCTATTTCCACATAACGTGGTTAAAAACGAAAGTGGAAAGAGGCCGAAGTCAGGCAGCCAACGAGACTTTGTGATTCAGAGGAGAAAGACCCCAAGAATGTAAGATGCTGCAATCCGCTTGCCTATTGCCTTCTTTCCATAAATTGTGAGTGAAGGCTCGCATCCTCCTCAAACTCGCAGGCTGCATTAACAGCTCTGCAAAACGTTACAGAGCAGAGGAGTGAGCACCGCTTCGCGTGAATGCGGGGCGCAGAAGTGCCATGCCCACACCTTCCCACCCTGACTTTTTAAACTGAGAAAAAGAAAAATTAAGAAGTGCTACCACCAGTTAACTTCCCAAAAGCAAGGTTTGAGGATGTTCATTGCTAGCTAGCTTTAAAGTCACTCCAAAGAACAGAGAATTTTCCATCTTCTGTTACTTACATTACTAGCATCATTTTTGTGATTATTTTGTGTAGAACACCTTAGGGCTTGAACTGAGGTGCAGCACTGCAAGTCATTACTTCATAGCTTATAATACTAGTCCTTGACTACACATGAAACTCCCCAAGATATTTTGGCAGGGGACAGGTATTTTATATTTTGGGCTTCTTGCCCTCCATTTGCTTGGAATCACCTTTGCCTATAAAAGGACTTTTCCCCCAGCCACTGAATTCAAGGGTCACGAATACACGCAGACAGCTTCTTACTTCCCAGAAACCACAGGCCACACACAGATCAAGTGCACAAAGATGAGAATTCCCATTCTGTCAACAAATCCTGTATTTTTCTACTTCTGTTTCTTCTGACATGGTAATCGCTCACATCAGCCCAAGTCTGTACCCCATATTCCAAGCACTTCTGTTCTAAACGGGCTATCAGAGCTTCAAAATAGAGAGATCCACCTCTTCGTTAACCTGTACCTACTGCACGTGCAGTCTGTCTAAGGGGCGCAGGGCTGGGCCAGGCCAAGAACAACCCAAGCAAGTTCTGCACAAGCACAGGCACCTCCGCAGAGCACCTCTTACTGCTGCGTACCTAAACACGGTGTCTACACGCTGCCTGCTACGAGAGAGCTTACCCAGAGACACGGTTTCATTGGGTTTGAGCCAGGGAGGTGAGCCACGTGAACTTGGAGGGCAACCAGAGAAAGAGAAGAAACCCCTTCCCAGATCAAGCAGAGATGCGTTTCCTCGTGGGAAAATCTCCGCACGTCTCTAGTGAAGAATGAGGAAGAGGGAAACGGATTCAGATCGCAGCCCGTCCCAAAGCAGAAACTTGTATCTGCCTTCCCTGTTCCTCCCTTGTCTTGTCCCTTGCAAGTAACAGCAAACTATACCATCCGCCTCATATTGAGATAAGCCATCAGCCGACCGGAGAAGGCAGAAGCAGGCTTGACGCCTCTACCCGTGCCAGGGGACAAGCCTCCTCCGGCGTTCCACCATCAACTCTCTTCTCTGTCCAGCCGAGGCTTTTCTTCACCCCACAAAGTGCATTAACCACAGTTAATGATAGACCAAAATACTAGCGGGTCGATACTCCAGCCATTAGCACTACAAAACTCACTCAGCCTTCCCTCTGAAAACCCCATTTTACCCATCGCCTCTCAACATCCTATCCTTCCCCTTCTGCAGTGCTCTGACAGCACGTTCAACTCTTTTCCAACTCTTAAGGTGTGTTTTAGGCAGATAAGAAGAGGGTCTTTAAAGCCCACTTACTAGTAACACAATAACAGATACTTTTTTTTTGTTAACCTCAAAAATACTTGTAATGCCAGCACGGGTGGATGGATGGTGCAGAACAACTACTGCTAAAAAGTGTTTCCTTCTTACTGGTCCTAAGTGGAAACCAGGGCCAGGCTGGTTAAAGGAGGTGCTTTTAGAAATAAAGTGCTGATACCCTTCAGCTGGAACATGGATTTGTAATAGTCTGCGGTTAAAGGAAGCCACATTTCTGCTAGCACCAGTGTCAGCAGTCCTGCCTGAGAACAAGGGTGTGAACTCCAATTTTCTCTCCGAGCCCAGAGACAGCCCCTGCAGGCCTGGAATATACTGAAAGGGCTCTGCAGAGGGAACATTGCCTTCAAGCCTCCTCCTCAGCGTATCAGAGAATATCCCTGTCTGGATTTTTGAAGGAGGCATCTTTCCCAAGCAGTAATTTACTTAGGATAAAACATATCTGTACATGTTGAATTTCCCTAACTCTCTCCAGATGGCAGAGCTGAAGGTTGTTTATAAACTACCAGAGTTTGGCTTGTTTGACTGAACTGGACACAGATTAAAAAAAAAGGATTGACATTTCCAGACTGCACCAATTCCCAAATACAGAAGTGCAGCTAGACCGGTTTTGCACTGGAACAAAACATTTCTAGGGAAGGTTTGCATTTCTGGACCTGTTTACTCTGTTGCCTATATCCACAGACATGTTCCATCAGGTTCGTTTGTTGTGGGACAAGCGGCTTGACCCGGTGAGTCAAGTCCAGATTTGGTCAAAATCTGATTGCACCATTTTCACCGAAGAAGCTGAGAACCATCTTCAGGTAAGGTATCTGGGTTTAGGCTTCACAGTCCTTAGGGACAGATCAAGAAATACAAGTGATGTATCAAATCAAAGCTGGCTTAAGCTTTCTACTCAGTAAAAACAAAGCTCTCAGTATAGGGAGACAATCAAGCAGCTTCCTAAACTCCTAGGAACTATTTTAACTACTACGTTATTAAAGATTTTGCAAATCAAACTTTATATGCTTGTCCTTGTACTTGAAGATGAAATAAACTACCAATTGTATACAAGCTGAACTCACAGTGTCTAATACTTGTCCAATTTAATAATTGCAAAAATCAACAGAGAAGGAGCTCTCTGGATTTTATAAACTGAGATGCACTGTACCTTTCCTCAAGATGTTTGGGTTTTCTTCATGTAAAATTGGATTTTGCTTGCTTTAAAACATAGTTAACAAAACAGAATATATGAATCAAAAGTCTTCCAATTCTAAGGAAAAGATTAAAACGTCCTCCAGTTCAGTCCCGTCATCTCACCAATGACTACATAAACAGCACTTTCATTTTATTATCTCATTAAACTTGCATACATCCATCACCTCCTCTGCAGCCTTTCGGAAGGCACTGTCCTACACATTATATTCACAACCCAGTATTCATCGAGCCTCGGTCTCTGACGGATACTTGAAGCTTGCATGAATCCAATCCTTTTTTTTTAATGGTGAGCAGAGTCCCTGGTTACAGCCAGCCATCACGCAACGTGGTGTTATGCGAAGGTCATTTATACAGCTGTCCCAGCAGCCCTTAATCCTGGGAACTGCAACACCCTCCCTCTTCTATTCTTGGGTCCCTTCACAAGAAAGGCACTGAGCTGCGTAAGACGGCACAGCGGACTCAGGATTTCCTCTTTCCTTGGTGTCCACCACTTCTTTTTTTTCTCCTCTTCTGATGACATGGAAACACTGTGTACCCCACACACTTAACCCCCATTTTTAAAAAAGAAAGACCTGGGGAACTACAGGCCCATCAGTCTCACCTCTGTGCCCGGCAAGATCATGGAGTCGATCCTCCTAGAAACTACGCTGAGGCACACGGAAAATAAGGAGGTGACTGGTGACAGCCAACATGGCTTCACTAAGGGCAAATCGTGCCTGACAAATTCGGTGGCCTTCTACGACAGGGTTACAGCTTTGGTGGATAAGGGAAGAGCAACTGACATCATCTACCTGGACTCGTGCAAAGCATTCAACACTGTCCCGCACGACATCCTTGTCTCTACGTTGGAGAGACATGGATCTGATGGATGGACCACTCGGTGAATAAGGAATTGGCTGGACGGTCGCACTCAAAGAGTTGCGGTCAACGGCTCGATGTCCGAGTAGAGACCAGTGATGAGTGGTGTTCCTCAGGGGTCGGTATTGGGACCATCACTGTTTAACATCTTTGTCAGTGACGTTGACAGTGGGATTGAGTGTACCCTCAGCAAGTTTGCTGATGACATCAAGCTGTGTGGTGTGGTTGACATGCTGGAGGGAAGGGATGCCCTCCAGAGGGGCCCCGACAGCCTTGAGAGGTGGGCCCGTTCGAACCTCATGAAGTTGAACAAGGTCAAGTGCGAGGTCCTGCACATGGGTTGGGGCAATCCCATGCACGTGTACAGGCTGGGCGATGAGTGGAATGAAAGCAGCCCTGAAGAGAAGGACTTGGGGGTGTTGGTTGACAAGAAGCTCAACACGACCCAGCAATGTGCGTTTGCAGCCCAGAAAGCAACCATATCCTCGGCTGCATCACAAGAAGCATGACCAGCAGGTCAAGGGAGGTGATTCTCCCCCTCTACTCTGCCCTTGTGAGACTCCACAAGTCTGGAATACTGCATTCAGCTCTGGGGTACCCAACATAAGAAGGGCATGGACCTGTCAGAGCAAGTCCAGATGGTCAGAGGGCTGGAGCACCTCTCTTATGAAGACAGCCTGAGAGAGTTGGGGTTGTTCAGCCTGGAGAAGAGAAGGCTCTAGGGAGACCTTACAGCAGCCTGCCAGTACCTAAAGGGAGCCTGCAAGAAAGCCGGAGAGGAACTTTTTCCAAGGGCATATAGTGATAGGACAGGGGGTAATGGCTTTAAACTGAAAGAGGGGAGATATTTAGATTGGATGTAAGGAAGAAATTCTTCCTTGCGAGGGTGGTGAGGCACTGGCACAGGTTGCCCACAGAGGTTGTGGCTGCCCCATCCCTGGCAGTGTTCAAGGCCAGGTTGGATGGGGCTTTGAGCAACCTGGTTGAGTGGAAGGTGTCCCTGCCCATGGCAGGGGGGTTGGAACTAGATGATCTTTAAGGTCCCTTCCAACCCAAACCATGCTATGAATCTATGATCCAGCAAGCCCCTGCAGAGCTGACCTAGCTCTGACAGATGCAGTCCCTTCATAATCATTGATCCCTCTAAAATGACCTGAAGCATGTTAGACCAATGCTCACTCTCTGGTTGTCTCCGTTCTCTGCATTTCACTTCTTGCTCAGTTTCTGGTTTTTTTTTTCCCCCCCTTTCAAAGAAGAAAAGCAAAATCCAAAACTCCCTCCTTCCTGGCCACACTGCAGTCACTGGCCAACTGGCACTGCTACTCCATAGCGAATACCTTCATTCTGCCCCACTCTACTAAACCACACAGCCCTAACAGATATTTCAGCTTCTGATGCCACATACTCTCTACTGACAGCTGTCTCAAATATATGTAATGTATTTCATTTCAGCTTTCTCCCAATTCCATTAAAACTGCTGTTCAAAATTCCCCAGTTCTTTGTTTCTTATATTCTTACTCTTTTGAAACCGAATTTGAGCCACATACCCTTCAGTCATTTACTATTAACAGAAGAAGACTGAAAAAGACTGAGATTGCTTGCCGTGATTGCCAGTAATGAATAGCAGACTAAACTGGTAAGCTTTGTCTGAAGAGAACTAGTCTTCTCTTGGACACACTTGCCATGACTGAGAGCGAACACAGCAGCTGGATACATGGCGCACATAAGCCATTCAGACCCTCAAAAAGCCTTCATCAAAGTTCCAGTAAGAGACATCTAAACCTGGAACAGTCTGAATATCCAAGAACTGTCTCAGAGCAGCAACCACCTAAGAGACAGAAGACAAAATGGAAATGAAGAGCCATTTATAAATGATGGAGAACGTAAAAGGCGGAACAGCAGAAATTTCTGAAGGAAGACTGGCATTACTCCATAGGCAGAACTAGAGAAGAAAGGCTTGTTAGCAAGCAAAAGAAGCGTAGGCAACAAAAAACTCAGGTCAGCTATGAGGACAAGAGTTTCAGAAGGGAAAAAAAACCCGGGGATATGAGGCAACAGGTAATTCAATGTTTGGAAATTCGAGACAGTAATTTGAACTACTCCTATCCTTTACAGTGTTCTAAATTAACTGTGCCAGTTCGTAAAAAGATCTGGCCACCAGCGTAAAACAGCAAGTCCCTGCAAGAACCTGGTAAAGTATCTGGATACGTGAGACAGTGAACAATACAGAAAAAGTTACAAATGATGTAGTATTAATGCTATTGCATGGGACACCTGGAATATTGTGTGGTATTTAAGTGATCCCACTGCGAAAATATGTAGTGCAAAGAGGTCAGGGTGGAAAAGACTACGGGAAAATTCTCAGATAGAGAAAGATGAAAAGAGTGCACATTTTTATGTGCAGATAAAGAGTAGACAAGAACATACTAATCTATAGAAACAAAAGACGAAAAAATACCATTAACCCTTTCTCAAATGACACAAAAGAGGAACAAGGATGAACAAAATGAAAGGCAGTAAATCAAAACCTGATGGAAGACACAGGTTGTCAACCACGGGCACAATTAGCTTGTTGAAACAATTCCCCTAGGATATCGATACATCCAGAGGCCAAAAAGGAATTTCTACAGATCTGGTCACCTGCACAGCAAACAACAGAGATGGAAATATAAAAATTACACTTAAAATATCTAGAGTTCTTGAAGACAGGTGATTATGTCTTTCGGTGTAAAACCAACTCCTGATTTCTGAGCATTAAGTAAACTTCCTTGGAACAACTAGGGAACTAGAGCGACGAAGAGCAAGTGGACTTTGTGACTTGCCTTCCTTTCCAGTTGCTGCTCTCTGAAGTATCTGCATCAGCAAAAGTAACAGGCCCTGGGCTAAAGCCATGACTGATGCGACGCTATGTTACTGTCTTTATATACAGCAACTATCCAGCAACATAATCTCAGAACGAAAAATTCACATTTTTTTCGATCAAAGATCACGTTGTGTGACCCCTGCTTGCTCCTCTCCCTCTCTCTCTCTGGAAGCATTTTCCCCACTTACAAACAAGTTCCTTAATGAAACTCCAACCATCCGGAATTAGCCTCAATAATCTGATCTATATCGCATCCTGGGCTGTTCTCTTATATTCAAACCCTGTTAGCATGTTCCCAGTTTAGCAGGCTGTCACCATTTCTCTCCCAGTTCTATTTAAGCAGCCATCCCGCAGATTTCAGAACAACCTTGTGGCCAACAGAGAAGACAGCAAGAGGAATGGGACCTTATGACAGTCGCCTATGATATTACCAAAGAGCTGCGTAGTGATGACGTTAGATAAAGATCTCTCTCCTCTGGTGAACAATTTCAGTACGAATGGAGGTATAGGGCATCGAAAATGGACCTCATCTGCCTACCAAAATTCAGATATTCAACCCCTACAGATACTCAAACATACAGTAACGCTACATTTTATTATTCTTTTTGTTTGCAAAACTTAAAATTGGTTAACTACTGAAGGGAAAAGACCTACTAGCACCACAAGTTATAGATACAACGAAGCCACATCCCAAGTAGGTATGTTTCTCTCAGTCTATAGCAGTGGTCTTGGTGCTTCTCATCAACCTGCTCCTGCGAGGCCGTTTCTAGCTGAAACCACGGGGTGCTTGAATTCTCGAGAGGGTGCACATCCTGAGAGCTGGGGCAGAAGCTGCAATAGATCTGTCTAGGCATCTACTCAGTCTTTGCATCTCCTTGCTATCTCTTTACACCCAGTGTCAAATTGCTTTTTAAAATTTGGCCTGTTCCTTGCTGGCATTAGCTCAGAAGCAAACTCGGGTGATACGGAGGGATGAAATGTCTGCTCCTGCCCGTACGTTTTCCAAGCCACAGCAACCATTCAGCAGCTATTGATTAAGACTACTCTGACCCTGCAACATGAGACAACTGTTTTCGTGGATTCAGTTTCCTCCTCCGTGATCAGATCAGGAGCAGATCACTAGACAACAGACCGCTGTAGTGAGCGACAACTGAAACCAGTACTTACTGAGCGGTTTAAGGATGCTGCTGCTTGTCTCATCAGCATTTTCTACGTCTGATTTGTCGGAGTAGTTCTCAGAGATTTTCTCCTTTTCCTTCTTTTCTTTGTGCCCAGGTCTTCTTCTGTGACGCCTCCTTCTCCTATAGCTCTTCGGCACGTGGACCCCAATGTAAATAGTGTGATGACCTAGGGAACACAAGCACAGCAAATATTAATTTCGACTGCATCACTGGCCAGTACAGTTCATGCTGCGTTTCATTCCAACAGGCAAGAGAAGTATCTTTCTTTGCTGGCCTAACATTAATTAGTACTGTATTTCTTGTCTCCAAACGTGAGCTAGGAGCTCTTCAGCTACCATTTGGAAAAGTATTTTTTGTACAGTCATTTCTGAGAGTGCATGCCAGTGCAGACTCTCTGATAATTATTCTATCCTTGTGACTCATTTAAAAATAAAAATAAAAACCACAGAAGGCCTTCATACTCATTTTGCAATACTGAATACAGTGCTCTTCAAAAACAGTCTACGATAATTTTTCCATTTGTTTTACCAAATACATTGGCTGGACTTAACACCTACCTTGTGCAAACTGATCCAGCTTAATTGAAGAGCTTAAAGCAACAGAATTTCCATCACTTGACTATGTAGTCCATTGTAGAACAAGTGTCAAAGTACCATTAAGGTATTATTATAACACAGCAGATGAGGAAGAACTTACTAAGATAAGTTACTGTAAACTCCTAAGTACCTGACACTTTCCAAAATAAAAATTAAGTAATAAAAGAGTAAGTGCCAAATTGCATATGTTGACTGTAAACACAAAGTATGCCTTTTCCCTTTCATGTAGACTTTTGTTTCAAACTAAAGCACTTAAACTACACTTGCCAATTGTTGTCTTTTTGATGAGTTTGATAAAAATGTTTTATTTTCAGGGCTTTCTGCACTTCTACCAACTTGGGATAAATATCTTTATACATAAATATGTAAATACCTGTGCCCAGATAATTCAGACATCTAACTGCAAGCTTTGAAAAACAGCTCCTTCTGACTTAACGCTTGATAAATGATAGCTGTACTCTATGTTTTTGACCAAATTTGGTTTCCCCACTCATGTCTCAGTGTAGCCAAGCAGAGAGTTTCAGATAAACACGCATGCCGTATTACTGACTGACGTACATTTATCTGAACGAACGAGCCGCAAACGCACGTAAGAACCAATGTATTTATCTGTAGGTACAGTCATTTACTTCTGCTCCCAGAGCTGTCCGTCTGTGGAGTCACTGCCTCGGTCACCACGCATCCATCTATTCTTAGCCCATGCTTACACCTTGCATGAATGCACGGCTATTAAAAGCCCACGCGAGCACACCAGATGACACGTTCAAGAGAAGGCAGAGGCTACGGCTTTTGGAGCTGCCACCCCGACTCATTTGGCGACTGCCTCCCCAGCGAGAGGGCAGACCCCCCGAAGGGCAGCCTTCAGATCCCCGCTGCCATGACTGCTGTGGCTTTCAGATCCAAAGTTTCACAGCCAAAATACCCCTCAGTCCCAACTCCAAGCACCTACAGGTATCTGCCACAGAAGATATTCAACCGACAGACTCTCCTGAAAAGCGCTCCACAATGTGGAACGGCATCACTCCTGAAACCACGGGCACTTCTGTCAAATGGGTGGGCACCCAACAAGACGACGGCGTCTGAAGCCAGACGAGATGTGCTTCTGCATTACCGGACACGGAGCTCCGCAACGCCTCTCCGTTCAGCTCAGGGCTGCGTCCACCTCTCTTTTGCAGCAGCCATACGCTCCCCTTCGCTCAGGAATAAGAATTAAGTCAAGCGTGTAACAGAAGTCAGGCTTCACTTGATAGAAGTCACACGCCTGAGAAAGTTAGAGAGACAACTGGCCCTGGCCACCGACCCATCTCCACCGGTTTTCCCTCATTACAGAGTATGCATTGCTCTTTCCTTTCACCTGCAAGTTGCGCCTATTATTACTGTTTGTTTTTCAGCAGCGTTACCGGGCTCCAGATGAACCACCTATTTGCACGACACGGGAAGCTGCTCTGGAAATGCCAGCGCCACGGGAGAGCCAGAGTCTGCAGCCACCAGTCCACTTCACTGCTAAACACGCGTCTCTAATTCCTCCTTAACGATAAACCTAATCCCTGAGACTCAACAACTGAAAATGGAGGCACAAAATACCCGATTTCCATAACAAACTGACTTTTCAATGAAAAACAACCCTGCATTTGCCATTTCGAACTCCACACACTCTTCAGGCCAGCTGTGAAGCCTGGAGAGCCCTTCACCTTTTTCACATGTGAATTTTCACACTGAAAGCATCCGAGGTCTTGTAAAAAGCTGCTTGACCAGAGCAGCCCTCCTTGCTAGCAACTTTAAAATAGCTAGCTGAGTTCCCCAAGGGCTTTGCCAATAACGGAATGATGAGCTGTACGCAAGGATGGGGCCAGAAGCTTAAGAAAACAGCTCACACCCTATGCATACTACACTGTCTCTCATAGCTGTCTACATAGGTGCTCTATAGCCCAGCGAGACCACCGAGGTATACAGATCTCCAGCAGCAGCTCCTTTGAAAAGCAAACACAAAGGATAAACTGGAAATTTTAAATGCATGCTCCTGTTGAGTTACTTAAGTATAAAAAAGCATCTGAAAAAGGCTTCTTAAACACTGCATTCTTAATTCTCAAAGACCAACAAAATGAAAAGAAAAAAAAAATTCTTCTCCAATACAATCACTTGAAAAAATATGTTCATCCCCAGACTGGTAGTAAGTGTGATACACTCTGGCTCCAAAGTTATTTGTTATACGGAAATTGTAATAGAAAGCAAAGGCGTGTAAAGAAATTCCTTTCTCGCTTGCAGACACGACGGTGCGACAGCGCCCGTGATGGCCCCGAAACGGATCCCATCATCCTTCTGGTGGCTAGAGTGCTACAGCAAGTTCAAGTTTATGTACTGGTGGTAACTATGCGGAAGGCCATACTAAATAAATAAAACAGTTAGACAGACATAAAGATATATAGTGTCTGTGATAACAAGATATAAACTAACAGCGACAAAGGGCTAGTGAAAATCTCTCTGAGTGAAGGTACAGTTACTTTTTAGGCAGTATTACCTAGGCTCAGATATTAAATTCCACCACTACATGCTCATCTCCTGCTGCGCCAACAGCTGTACAACTGTCCGGTATGGTACCAGACACTGATAACTCACCATCTCAGGGAGCAGGACAAAAAAAGAAACAGAAATCCGGGGTCAAGCAAGGTCCAAAGTCAGGCAGGACAACAGGGACAGAAGAAAAGGGACCCGCACCTGCTGCCTCCAGCCCAGGGTGCCGGCACCGCCATCTCGGAGCGACGGGCTCACGGCACCGAGGGAACGGCGAGAGCCGGCGGCATCTGCAGCGAGACCTTGCAGATCAACACCTGCAGGTATCATTTAGCTCTGCCGCCACAAAGGAAAGCTGTTCCAGCAACTGGAAACGTCAGCTTTACCATGGCAGATGGCATAAACGCTGCAGAGGGACGGAGAAGGGGAAACCTCATCTGAGCACCAGCAGGAGCTGTAGGGTAACGGTGGCCCCAGGACAGAGAGGGCAGCGGGAGCTCTTCCCGAGGGATTCTTGGACCCAAGGCTGCATAAGGATGGGGCGATTCCGGTATCTGTCTTAAAACAACGTCCTCCTTTGAATCACTAATTCTGTGGTCAGCTTGATAATAGAAATACATCATAGTAAGCCTGTAGTCTTAATACTTTAATATGCTGCCAACAGAACTGGACAATCTCTTTAATCTTTTGACCACGTGTGCACAGTACAGATTTTGGTAACACGAAGCTAAGTTGTATAGACGCAGGCAAACAACTGCATTACTTGGCTGCTTTTCCCTATTCTGCAAGGGAGAGACTTACTTCATGTTGCTTTTTGTCTCCCCCCTCCCCTCCCCATCCCACCTCCCAGCCTGTTCAGGGAGGCCAAGCAAGACATTTTCCTTTTCTGCGTACTTTAAGTGCTTGGCATCCCTTTATATTGTTGCGAATGCTGAGACAAACTTCTAGGCTCCCTTCCCAAAGCGCCTGGAAGGAAACAATTGACACATACTCTCAATGCACTGGGTTTCTGAGACATTTCCTACTCACCGGGGTAACGGAGCCTTTCCCATGAGAACTATTGACTGCAAATGGTAATGCCTGATAAATTTAACGTGACACACACGCACCGCGCTATTACCCTACGGCTTTGGCGGAGGGTGGGAAGCACAGAGCAGAGTACTAAAGTCCTGGTAATCCAGGTCCCGCTCAGCCCTGATTTTCTCTTGCACACCCGACACGGGCCAATTGCCAGTCTTCTCCTGTGGCCCCTACTGCATTCACAGCCTTTTCTGGGGGCTGCTCCCATCGCCCTCGCCGCTCTCCCCCAGGAAAATAATCAGCCTCTGTGGGCACTTCGTTAAATTTTAGAACTGTTTTGGTCGACCGGAGGCACGTATTTCACAACACCAAAATCCCGTAGGTAAGATGCGCAGCAAGACCTGCAGGTCAAAGTAGCACCTTTTCTATTCTGAAGGACAGCGGTGGGTCGTGGCTTCCTTGAACTTACACCTGCTGTAGGTAAAACTTTTGAAGTTAGCTTCTCGTGCCTGAGGAGAAACTTTACTGTGCACCAAATAGAGCGCAAAATCGTTTCATCTGATTATTAATAGAGCAAGAAGTAGTCATCATCAGAGAGGTATTTTTCCCCCGGAAAAATTTTGGTTGAAACCACATCTTTTGCTTTATTAAGAGCTATTAAAGAATAGCAGCTCATGATTCAGAGTCCAGATTTAGAGTTTGGGCACAGTAGACTCCCTGAGTCAGTTTTACCGGTGAAAACCCACTCATGTATTACCAGATTTAAGTTCTGTAAAATGCAGCATTCCCCCTCCCTGCCTGCAAGAGTATCTGTTCATCTCTTCTCGCCATCCTGGCCAAGCACGGTCGTCTTGATGTCCTGGGAACGAAACTATGCGAATTTCACGCCGTGCACACCACAGCAGCTCATACGCTGACTCTGACGGCACGTGCAGAAGACAGCAGCTCCAGGCACCCTGCCCCAAGCACTACCGCCTCCGTGCAACACCACGCTATTTCTTTTCCGAATTATTCCATTTAAGGAAACGTGGGGGTTAAAGAAACGTAAACGTAGGAGGAAAAAAAGTCTACTGAAAAATAAAACCAGTAAGAAATCTGCAGGCTTGAAGTTGTCTGAGCTGGTAAAGCTTCAGCTACCTGTTAGTTCCACGTCTGTGTTTAGGTAGCCAAATGCGTGTGTTAGCACGGCCTGATGACCTCCTACCTATACAATCCCAGTCTTTCAGGCACTCGTTGCCCGTCGCCCACTGAGGTTTGCAGAAAGCTTCACAAGGCTTTCTCGGTAGGAAAAGCCAGGACCTGCATCAAAGACACCAGGTTCCTATACCTCTATCCCCGTAATTCTGCCTAGGTGTTTCTGCAGTCGCTGTGGCACAGGGCTGGAATCAAACCTGAACTGCCTGTCAGCGAGGATCCTCTTCTGTCCAAGGAAGAAAGGACAGCCGCTGTTTAGAGACCGAGGGGCAGGGTGTACGTGCAGTGCACGCACTATGCGGCTGCCCTGTCCACTGCCAAGCGAGGGGGAGCACGGCTGGGAAAAAACCAGGACAAGCTTGGCATCGTCAGCCGAGGGTCTGGTTAAATGTACGTGATGAAGAAACCTTGGGATCTGCCTCCAGGAGAAGCGTGCTGGGAGCAGGGGAATTACCCACTCTCTGTGCAATCATTTCAGCCCCAAAATTGCACGTCCCCATGCCCGTGAAGCACCAGCCATCCATATTGTTCGAAACACGAGGATCTATCTGTGCTACAACACAGGCAGCAAGCGACCAAAAACCTCTATATAGAGAGAAATTCATAGTTCAAGTGTTGTTTCCCAAACTAGTTCTGAAACCACATTTGCCTTAAAGAGCGTTATCGCTTCCTACCACATCCTTGGTAAGAAACCAGTTCCTCCCAGAAGAATCATACAGAATAGACCTGATGTGTGATGCACCTACGGAGGGTTGTAAAGCTCAGGTTTCTCATGAAGTTTGAATTGAGGTGATTCTGGGGAGCTTCATCCTGCAACAACAGTCTTTCCACAAAGCCTTTTGTATTATATATTTCAACATATACATGTAATAGATTATCAGTGACCATAGTAGTAATCCAAATGTAGGGTACTACCAGCAAACCTGTGTTACAGGGAATGCAAACTGGAATCCTAGCCTTAGCATAAGGAAAAGAAAAAAAAAAAGTTAAAAAAAAACAAAGGTAAATCAGCAGATACAATTAGATTATCTAAGTGTGATGATACCCTTTGTGCCTGAGGTCTCTGCGTTAACCTGGACACTGAGCTGAGTCTACAGCTTTCTGCAATCTTAGTGCATGACCAAGTGCAGACTTCAAGCCTGACACAGTGTAAGACTGAAATTCTTTTATCATTCTAGATATCCACAGACAAGCTGAAAGAGATTATTTATGATGCTCTCCATTTTTAAGCACTAACTCTTTCAAGGAAATGGTGACAGTGCAACGGCTTTTCCTTAGCAAAAGCAAAACTTGGTCATTTGGAGAAAGGAGCCAAAAGTTACAGGATCAAGGGATAAAGTCTGCCTGGTGCATAATATCTAAGAAGGAATCCCTTCCACATGACCAGGGTTGTTGAGACTTAGAGCCGGTCAGACTAGCCCGTGAAGAATCTCAGGCTGGCACCTTAGAAAGAAACAAGATCAAAACCTAACATTAAAAATTTATAAAGCAATGAAAACGAGCGGAGTATTAGCAGTTTTCACCTGGCCCTTGGTTTAACTTTCAGGGCTCCTTTCCGAAGAACCGAGAGAGTCGCATTAAAACCCATCAGGCTTGGACAGGCTCATGTGGTTACACCTGACATGTCTACACAGCCAACCTCTTCTGCGCAAGCTCTGGCCACTCGCACCTCCCGCACTGGGCAGCTCGGTGTACCCGGGCTCTCAGAGAAGACAGGGACAGATATTTTGGGCCACCGGAACGAAGGGCTTCGCTCAGGATGCCCCTGCCATTTAACTTTGGGGCATGGCTGACCTACAAGACCACCCAGGCAGGTAAAGTTGAGCCCTTCTCTGCCCGTTTCCATAGCCTGGCTATCAGTCTCATACCTGGACGGATTTGAAGCACAGCATACCCCCAAGGCGGGGAAGCTTTACCTATTGATGTGGCTTCTGACGCATCCCGGGAGCGTATGGCTTTCACTCTTTACCGCTAATGAGCTGCTAACGTTATGAAAACTTGCTCCCTCGCGATGCCTGACATGTAGGAATCTGCACCGACCGCAGCCCCGAAGTCACACGAGACGGGCAGGGGATGCAGCCCGCCACGTGCTTCGTCAGCAGAAGACGGCGCGGCGAGGTGTCGGCGTACCGCCAAGCGCGCGGCGAGACGGGGCACCAGCCGACGCGCCGCCGGGGATTACAGCCGGGCTAGCGCGGCTTTCCGCGGCTGCTTTTCAAACAAGCTTCGCGTTCCGTGGGAGAATCGAAGGAAATACGTGACATAAAAAGCCGACGGCCCGGAAGGACAAATAAATCACAGGGATGATCCATTTTAAAGGCGAGATACTAAAAGTAGCACTAAGCAAGTCCCAAACTAAGCCCTGCTTAGTTTCAAATCAGCTCAAGAAATAAGAACAAAAGGCCACGCCGTCACGTGCCCAGCGCCCTTAACTCTACCTGATTTTAAAGGGGTTACAGGTGGCGAACACCTCCCGGGACCGGTGCTAGCAGAGGAGCAGGCGCAGACCCTGCGTCCCGACCAATTCCACCTTCCAGCGTACGGCTGCGTCCCGGCACAGCCAGGCTGCCGCGGGATGGGGGACACAGCCTGCGCGACACCCCGCTTCGGACAGCTGTTTGCACCGGTGGAACAGAAACGACTCTCCCATTCCCTCCTACGCGGTCATCGTATTTCACCTGGAAACTTCCCGGGAGTGATCTGGAAGAGCATTAATTTCCCCCCAGATGAAAACGCAGGCCACAAAAACAACAGGCAAATGGGAACGTTTCCAACGACGCATAAGGAAGGTGTAAATTCTGGGTAGGAGAACAGACACGGAACTTCACAAGTCCTGGCAGCAAACGCGGCTGGTTCATGCGTTACAAACAAGGAACACCGCGATTTCCCCTAGCACTGTGCAAGAGCTAAGTCCTATTCCCATTCATGCATATGAACACAGACACTGAAACTCAAAAGAAAACAAAACAAAACCACAACCAATCCTCTAGACGGGCTCACCCCTCCATCCCCACAGTTTTCAGAACATCCTCGTATTCAAGTGACTGATTTTCCAGGCGAGTAAAAACTTACTGATCAGGTAAGCAGAAGAAATCACGGCTGTATGGAAAAGACCGGAGTAAAGCAGCACAAGTCTGTAACCAGGCGGCTGAAAAAAACTGTGATCGAGAAGGCCCGCAGGCGTAAGGGCCTTTAAAACAACAGTAGTATGCGATAAACTAATTCTTCCGTGGTACGTGGCAGTTGGCCAAAGAAAAGGGTCACTGTGAATCCATCAGGTGATGGGACCAAATACTTGTAAAAGGACAACCATAAGGTTGAGTAGGAGGTTCACAACCCATGAGGAGAACAGCCTGCAATGAGAGAGATGCAGTAAAGGGCAAAAAAGAAGGCAGGGGCTCCGAGAGACAAAACCCAAGCTACTATGCAGCTGACAAGACGAAATAGGAAGGGACAATAGATTAGAAACAACAGGGCTCTCCTCAATTCTGCCAGCTCTGAGAAAAGAGCCCCAAATTCATGGCTAAGATGGAAGTGTTCAAGAAAGGACCCAGCATCAGCAATGAAGATCCAGTAACTTAACTGAGCAGGGAACTTGTCCAAAGATCGTTTTACGTATTTGTATTACTGCTCTTCACATCTTCATGTGCAGTCCTTCACTAAAATCACTACAAGGGGCAGGGAACTGAGCTGCGTAGGCGAAAACAGCATGTAAATCAGAGAATTTTTTTTCCTTCTTTTATAACATCAGGCTTCTAGAACTTCAATATCTACAAAAGGTCAGTTTTATCTTTACATAAAGTGACCTCTGCAGTCTTTAAAAAGTTCCCACGTAACAACGCTATAGTTAGGCAGAAGGAAAGTCTTCCTAGCCATCTGTCTAAAGCTTGCACTTCTCAATTTTCAAACGTACGCTCGTTTGCTACCCATCAATGACCCAGACTTGAACTGCCAGATTCCTAACAAGATTCAGAGGCTGCTCCCGTGAAGCATGTTTAAAAGGTGAGTTAGCACTGTGCCCTGAAGAACGGGCACAGTTCTAAAAGACAGAGCTCGCATAAAGTCAAGAATATCTAAACAGGAAAAGAAAATGAAAAAATGAAAAAATGAAATGAGGTCTTCATGTGATTTCTTGAAGATCCTACAAGCCCTGTTTGTTTAGAAGGAGCAGACCAAGTCAGTCACCAAAAACCACACTAGGAATTGCTGGGAAAGGATCAGAATATGAAGCCCAGAAGACACACGTTGATGACAGCTATCAAGTACTGCTCTGAGATAGGAAAACATACGGAAGTTGGCAATGAATTAACGGGTGGACATTGTTTAGACAGAATAACAAACGTGTTTGGGGTATTCTCACTGAGCTTTATATAAGCCATTGCGAAACTCTTACCCCACAACCCCATAAGCTGCTTTTCTTTCTCTCTTCTTTGGAGCTGCGAGAGGTTACAGAAGCCACCAAACCTGTCCTGCTGTGATCTGATCTAATCTGGCCAGTACTGCTTGGATTCCAGGGAAAGAAAAGGAAGACTTAAAAACCCACGGCTCTGGGGAACAGGGCAGAGGAGGGGAGCCATGCTGGACTTTTGATTTAAGTTTTAGGCCAAGCTGCTCTGAAGCATGCTACCTCTGGATTTTCTGGCATCTGCCTCAAGCACTGGCCACGGTTCCTTTAAAATTATGTTCGCTTCCAAAATGCCCCAAATGACCACCCAAAATAGTCCACCTTGGCTGAAAATCTTGGCCTCGTTTTCTGTATTTCCATCTCATTAATTACCAAGGCTAACTAAATGAATACCAAGCTGTACTTGGCACTATTAAGTTCACAGATGCAGGTAGGCTTTAGACCACCCTCCAATATAAGTAAGAGCTGTGGTATAATGACTTAAGGTATCCAAGCGCTGCCCCCGTTCCAGAGAAAGAACCTCAAACCGCTTTCTGGGTACCAGAGGTTGGCTGCTGCTTTACCACTTGTGCAGAAGCAACAGCAAGGCACGTTGCTGAAATCTGCGCTCCGAACTCTGAAGCAAACGCCGTGGTCTTTTTAGAGCCTGAACTCCTAATCACCATCAATGACTGCATGGAGTAGCACATTGTCGAAAGCCTGAAGAACAACCAGCAAAGCTTGGGCACAGGTTAGCAACAAATACAAGATATAGCAAAGGCTGGGCACAGGGTAGCAACAAAAACAAGATATACAACTGCAACCTGCCGGGCAGAGATCTACCCAAACCACCATCCTGTTTCCTTGGGTTTGCAAAGTGCCAGGCAGCTCATACCAAGTCCTCAAAACTGCCCCGCTCCGTAGTACCGCATCACGAGACGGAAAAACAGCCCCGCTGCAAGCAAACCTTGATTCCAACGCTGCAGTTACAATTAAACATATAGAGGCTGCAGTGTGTTTTATGAAAGGCAGACTGCGGCTGGAGCCGGGGTTACTAGAAGGCTGAGCTGCTGCCAGCAAGGCATTGCAAAGGAATGCAAATAACATGGTGCTTGCCGGCGGGAGCCCCGTTCACACAAAGTCCTCCCAACACCTCTCCAGCAGCACAATGCTTCCCTCGAGGAAGCGCCTGAGCTTCCTTA
Organism: Haliaeetus albicilla; assembly: GCF_947461875.1. Classification (NCBI taxonomy): domain Eukaryota; kingdom Metazoa; phylum Chordata; class Aves; order Accipitriformes; family Accipitridae; genus Haliaeetus; species Haliaeetus albicilla. The sequence continues at coordinate 7,998,845 of NC_091483.1, read as the reverse complement.
TCCCCCTTCTCAGCCTCTTTTTACTGCTAAGAAAGTTCTCCCGGCATTGTGCAAGCAGACAGGAACATCGCGCAAAGAAAAGGAAGGGACAGACCTTCGCAAAGGCTGAGACGATGACCGAACTAGTGTACGGACTGCACTTATCCTAGCAAGCTACAGAAACAACCCCAGGAAGCTACAGAAACAACCCCAGGAAGCTATAGAAACAACCCTAGCATCAGTTTCCAGATTAAGCCCAGCTCCACTAGTTCTGGGCACGCAGAGAGGGAAGGATGCTCCTAAGTTCCCTAGCTACACAAAGGCTGTGACTGTTTGATGCGGCCAAGCTTGAAGGAACCCAACGCCGACACGGGGTCGGGTATCTTCCACTTTCTGCCTCAATATCTTTCCCTGTTTGCCAAGTGGGTTCTGTCGTTTACCTTCGCTACTTCTCTATGCCTTGATTTATGGCATGGAGCACGCCTCCTGAAGACCCGTCAATTCAGTGAACGGGCAAAACCCACAACAGAGTTTGCTACATACAGCCAAACAGAGCAAACGCTGGCATTGTACATTTTACAGCTGCGACTGGGCCTCCCCAATATATTCTGTGTTACCTTTTAATTTTAAATATCCCAGAAAAATTCAGGAAGAGTAATCAGCACACCTGGGGCACACATCTGAAGACTGAGCACAGACTGTATCGGTTCTTCAACATCCATCCTGAACTGTCATATCCAGTATTATTGTACCTTAGAAGAAAACTCTTGGGCAGAGGAAGGTATATTCGGCGGGTGGGAGAAGACAGTCAAACAAGCCTGGACTTGAATCCTAACTGAAATGACCCAGGAGAGGACCAAACCATCACGCAACCAGCAGGCGCACAGCTACACCAGCCTGCACGCGTGCTGATGCTGAGCAGTGCCTACAGAAACTGAAGGATGAAAGAAGAGAGGGCTTCAAAAGTGACCTTTGTAGAGTCGTTATCATGAGCACACAGAGACAAGAGAAGCCCATGCCCCTGGACTGGACTACTGCGCACTGTCCAAGCGCCTGCTCTCTTTTGGTAAGGACCAGCAGCTTCAGGATGGCTCCAGTAACTGAAAACATTCACTCAGAGAAGTTGTTCCCATCAAAGGCTGTAAGGTGCCAGGTGAGGGCCATCTTTCTAATTAGCATGGCCCTCAGCAAAATTAGTTTCACTGCCAGGTCAGAGAGCTGATGATTGTTTCTAAACCCATCAGAGGTGGAAAGAAGCCAGTCACTGTCAAAATGGTATGGAAACACCTTCCTTCACTGCCATGTACCTTACGCTCATAGCATGTGTCGGTGCAAAACTTATTATCGCTTAAAAGAAAACACAACCTTTCCTTTGCAACAGGCAAACCACATCATATATTGACTCAGCTGTTCTTACAACATCTTCTCGACTTCTCCTGCGTGCACAGCCAACTTATCACTACCTTACGTAAAATCAGTTTATCACCATCTGAACTCGGATTGCAGTTTTTCTCACAGAGCCTGAAGTAGGCGGGCATCAACACCTTCTCACACAAACCCAGCAACTTTAAAGCTCATGCTGATTTCTGACAACAGATGAAAGACATCGGCAATGACCAGAACCATATCCCGTGCAATGACGGGGAACACAGACGCCTGCTGGAAATTGCCAATAGTAAGCACACTCATAGATTTACTAGCATCGAGCTAACAAATGACTGAAAAGTGGTATTATCTTAATGACAAAATTTTCTGAATAAACCACTTCGTGAGGGATTCATATTTCACAGACCTCACAGCATCTGTACTACTGACTTAATTAACACACACACACAGAAAAACCGCTCCCAACTCTTCCATAGGGATTTACCATATTACCAAAAAGTCTGCAGGGAAGTCACAGCACTAGATCTTTTCATTTATGACAAGCCAGTTAACAGCACATTTCAGTACCCTGCAAAGCACTGTGGAGAATTAAAGCTGGAGGGAAGCTCATCTGCAGTCTTTCATCCAGATACTTCAAAGTTGAGAAGATTCAAACCACCCTTTTCACTAGCTGTGCGGGGCAGCGTTTAGGTCCCGGTCTGTGCCTGCCATTCCCAAGCTGTGCCAGCTGCCGTACACAAAGAGAGCAAGAAGGCAGTGCCGGAGTCCTCATTGTTTTGCTTTTTTTGCACGAGCAAAGCCTGACTCAGTTTTACCAAAGCAAAATACAGCCTGGTCTATCTCTGCGTATAAATTAAAGGTAGCACAGAATATTAATGAAGTACATTCTGTGCTGAGATTTTATCTGATTAATTTGTTAACCATATTTATTTCAGAAGCCATTAAAAACTCTAACTGATATGAAACAGGTCTTCTGGTTATTTCTGAAAATGGAGGTCTGCCTACAGTCACTGATCAAAAAACTGAAGGTGGGGATGAGAGAAGAAAAAGAAAACAAAGTAAATGGGTAAATACAGCTCATTTCTCCCACCTTCTGCCTGCTGTTAATAAAGGTAAAGATTTTCACAGTTATCTTTGCCCTTTCAACCTCTCTCCTCATTGATCGAACCATCAAGTAATAATCTTAGGCTTATGGCATCACAAGGCTTTCTACCAGCAAAGTGCAATGACACAACAGGGTCGAGAATAGAAAGCAAGGAGGAGGAAAGTGTGGGGAGCAATCAGCTGAAATGGAAAAAGTAGTTATGGAAAGTTGTTATAAAATCCCTGGTTTAGGCTCTCTATATAGTAAATCCCGTAACGATAACAGGATCCATGAAAAAGTTCCCACTGTAGCAGCATCTTTTCCTGAGTTCACTCCTACAACAGCGGTATCTAAGCAATACTCCCGAGACCTTTACTTTGCAAAGCATTTGAAACGTGGGACAAAACCCCTGACACGAGTGCTGGTCCCCGTCTCCTCACAGACGCAGCCGGAGCGCTCCTCCGGTCTTCCAGCAACAGAGTTGTCAGCCTGGAAATCAAGGATCCTCCGCCCCACCACGAAGTCGGGGCGGCAGCAAGCCCACGGGAAGTTACGCTTAAAGAGCCAAGAATACCTTATCTCAAAGGATAAGGTGGAGCTTTACTTTTCCCCTCTTGCAAAATTGGCTATTAAGTAATCTGTTTATGTCACACATACCAGCACTCCTAACAGTGGCATTACAGCAATATGTCATTACCTTCAAGGAAAGGAACGTGCAGTGCTCTAAATGAATGGGAATGGTTTTCTCGCACAGGAGGTTCAGCTTAGGGCAGTGCCTCTTCCTGATTTCCCCCCAAGAAAGCCTACATTTGTGCACTTGCTTTCCTTCCACACTCTGAACCGGACCCAGGATCCCTCGTCTCGCCCAAGTCACATTTCTGGGCACTTATGCGCAACAACAGTGACAGCCAGCAAAGCAGCTCCTCATAACTAACATGGACGGAATTAATCAATTGAGCCCTCTCACTGATAAAGACAGTAGGGGGTGAGCTGGAATGGAATAATTTTCAAATGTCAACAGCTGGTATCACTAATAAAATAGCAACGCGTTCCAGTGTAGGACCATCGGACCGAGGTGCCATCTTAGAGAAGCATTAAACAGTCTCTGGAACCAGGCCAAAGGGACATACTTTTGTCAGGTATGTGTGGTTTCTATTAACATTACATTTACTCAGCAAGGGCATGACCGACAATTGCCCCAAGCTGAAAATGTCTCAACATCCGACTGACCAGAAATGCCTGGTTTTCCCCCTCCTTAAAAAGTAAAGTCCTTCCTTCTCCCCCACACCACTACATAATCAAATTAGTGAGTGAGATGGTAATTCAGAGCTACTATCTCCATCTCACAGACATAATATGAGGTCATCAGCTACCGATAAAATGACATCAGGCTGTTTCTCTCTTCTTGCAAAGAACATGCAAAAGAGGGATGCTCAAAAATGACAATTTTAAAATTCTGTCTTCATCTCTTTGAAATCAAACCCACTCACAAGCAACAAAAGCAGCCTGCTTTCTAAGCACCTTATAAAGTTTTGCGGTAGGGTTTTCCCGTCCTCTCCTGCAAACTCCTGCAGCGGGGGAATCCCCAAGTCCCACTGCCCTAACTCTACACTATCAGCTGTCTTCTGATAAATGTTACAATTCCCCTTTCCCTAGCAGAGGGGAAAGAAAATGGTCTCTCCTCTCTGCCCAGGGCTTTTTTCTTTTCCTACAAATTTAGTGAAATTAAGAGTAGCTTTAAAGAGCCTTCCCAAGAAATTTGATCAATATTGACTGCTAGGTGCAAAAAATTATTCCAAGAGGAATGGAGAGAAGAGGCAAGAGAGGCAAACAACTTCATATGTATGTTGTTTCCTCACTAAAGTAGGCTAAAAATAAAAATTATCAGAAAAATACACCCGGAGGTAACAATTCTGCTTGCTGTTACCTTCTTCTACAGGGGATGCAAGTACTGTAAGCCTTTTAGAAAAGCAAGTTATAACCATACCATGAAAGTGGCTGGAGTAATGGAGAGCACTTCAGAGCTAACACCTTCAGGTCTCCAGACGAACACTCTCCTCCTTGAAACCACTCCACTTGCAGTGCAGAAATCTAGCAGCAAGACTTAAAAGCATCTACACCAAGGGTCAGCCAAAGGTCTTCAACCTGACATTTTAGCCCTTCCATTGGATCTCAAACTGAAAGAGCGTAGATTTAGATTGGATATAAGGAAGACATTCTTGACCGTGAGGGTGGGGAGGCACAGAGGTTGCCCCGAGAAGTTGTGGATGCCCCATCCCTGGCAGCGTTCGAGGTCAGCTTGGATGGGGCTTTGAGCAACCTGGTCTAGTGGAAGACGTCCCTGCCCATAGCAGGGGAGATGGACTAGACAGTCTTTGAAAGGTCCCTTCCAGCCCAAACCATTCTGTGAGCCTACAGTTCACTCTATACACGCAGACTATGACTGTACACAGGGTGCATGTGTGCATAATAGATACACACATACATTAAATGTACTTATATACAGGGTGCCCGTATGTGTAGAGAGTTAGACGTAGCTGAGGAGATGCACAGAATCATAGAGTCATTTAGGTTGGAAATCTTCCCCTCTAAGGCAAATACGATCTCTTCCAAGTGCCAAAGCCTTTAATGATTACTCGCGCTGTGCCAACGCCCCAAATTTGCCAGGTACGCCGTGAATTCAAGGCTGTCCCACTCGTGAAGAGCGGAGCGGGTGGCTGAGCAGCGACTCACCGCCCGAATTGTACACGCACCATACGTGCACGGTGACGCTGACAGACGCTCCCGCGTCAGCGCCGGCCCCGCCACAGGCGGCAGCTCCTTTTGTGATTTAGCTAGGTCATTCGCAGAAGCCCGGCAAGAATCAAGGCGCTGCCTTTAGCACGAACAAGGGAATGAGCTGGTTACACAGCTCCAAGTCTCTCCGGAGGCTCAGACAAGCAGCTACAGTTCTCAGAGGCCTGTCGTCTGCTATCAGAAATACTCGTTTCACCTCTTCTTCTCCTTACCCTTGCAAGATGAACTGCAACCGGTCTGTTCGCCCAACTAAATCAAATGAGGCTATCTACATTGAAACAGGGAGATAAACACACCACACGTACAAATATTACTTAATAGCGTTCACCACAACCTTTTTCACAGCACCTGCAGCCAGTGAAAAGGATGCTCCCGCACTGCTCTTCACAAACAACAATTTGTATTATATTCCTGGAGTGTCACGCGTGGGCAAGACACACCACAACAGCATGTGGCAACATTTAAGATACTAAAATGTAAGAGATGTTCTCCCTCTCTCTCCTCTGAAATGTTTCTGCTGTGCCAAAGTGTCAATTATTCTACAAGTAAAAGGCCAATACAAAACGCCTGTCATTCTGACCCTGCAGACGGCAAATGGCCTAATTAAACCCAACGCGATGATTTATAGCTACTGAGCACAGATTACTTCATACAAGAGAGGAGAAAAACACAGGCTTTCTCATGGAAATGTCTGGTTTGATTTGCTGTAAGTGTTCTAATTTATCTTTTTGGAGATTATTTTCTTTCATACTGCTTGATCCTTTACAGTCTGTTACCGGTGACAATGACATGGCTGTAATGCTGCACCTTTCAAAACATTTTAAACCAAAAGGCCACAGGCATTTGTTTGCAAATAGAGAAATTAGAATAAAATTACATACCTAAGTCAAGAGGGGAAGGATAGCACCGCGAGGTGAAATGCTGGCCTCCTTTCCCTTCTAGGTAGGGTACATACCCTATCGTCCTTGCCTCCTTCTCCCCCACTAGTTTATCAAGTACACAGTCAACTGATCCTCATAAAACAAGAAAAAGAGAATTTCCTGCAAATAATTCATTCCTATCAGACTAATAACTGTCCACAACCCTGAACTAAACTCCTTTAAATTCCTTTTACTTTTGGGATTTCACAACATTTTTAGTTAGAGAGAAAACTAAAGCACTTGGAGTCTACTCTTTTCCTAAAAAGTGAGGAAACTGTTTGCTCTGTTAAAAAGTTCCTTTTCAAGGGAAAAACCTTCTCTCTACGCCTCCTAAGGCATAACGTCCACTTGCCGCCTTATGTCCACCCCCTCGGTACAAATTCTGCTGGTTTTTCCAGTTTGCTTCTCCATCTGCAACACCTGCCACTGTATTCCAGCCCTTCCAGGTGCAGTGGTGATATGCAAACGTTGCCAAAACTACATTCATAGAGGAAAGAAAACCAAATAGCTCCAATATTTCACAGCCGCTATACAAGACACAGCAAAGACGATTTTGTGGGAAGTGGAAATGTGTGCAAGCAGCATATAACAAAACATTCCCTGCTGAACTGAAAAAAGAGGGTTTCTTTAAAAAGTCAGTTTCACCCCCGATCAAGCTTACCGGTGTTTCAGTCAATTTTAGGATTAATTACTCAACAAAACAAAGGCACCTTTTTTCTCTGCTATCCGACTGTGCCGATTTTACATACGAATACAAACTGTGAAGGCACCCTTTCTCCCCAGCAGCCCAAGATTTCTTACCTTCCACTTCTTCTTCATCACATACATGTTTAAGGAAGGAAGCCCCTCTATCCAGTACTGCCTCGTCCTCCATCCTATAGTAATAGAAAAGAAAAAAGGAATGCTCAGACTTCTCCTGGAGCGAGCTATTTGAACCAGCCCAGGTCCTGGGCAGGTTAACTTGCAAGCTGTTGTTCATGTTCCCGTGGGCACTTCTGCTCTCCTTCCAGTGCCTGCTGTTCCTTCATAGAGCTCCTTTCAAATGGCGTTTGGTTTAAGCTGGCCTCACGTAGCTCGAATTCTAACCTTGAGAGGACATCAGTGGTGACAAGTGTGAGAAAGGTAATCCCAGCTAGAAGTCTGTGGGGTTTTTTCCTGTTTCTTGTTTCTTTTTTTTTTTTTCCTCCTCCTTTTTCCTTTTTTTCTAAAAAGGACGTCTAGACACACAGGCAAGTTTGGGACTGTCTACACAATAGCCAAGAGTTTGTGGAATTCCAGTTTCCCTTTAAAGTTCTAAAAGACCTCGGCTGCAGAACCACGTACGCAGGCAAGCACGCATACTACACGCAGACATCGACACGCGCTCGAATGCACAGTGGGAGACCAGCCTTCAGGCAGCCTCTTAATACCAGCAAAGCACACTTGTCTGTTGGGAGGCAAGCTTTGTGTCACATGTTGGCCTTACAGAAATCTGACATACGAGGATTATCCCGAGACTGAGCTACAGTAAGTCAGACCATCACGGCAGTCACTTATGTGTGTCACCCATTCATTCATCCATGTGGGGATGGGTTTTAGTGGTTGCCTTCTCTCCCTTCCTGCTTTCTCTCCACCTCTTATCTGCTTCTCTGTATAGAAGAGACTCCTAATTCTACGCCCCTGCCACAAAATTCCCCGAAGCGCTGCCCAGAACTCCGGCTGCTGTATTTCACCCACAAAGTAAGACCCTGCACGCTTTCCAGGGGTTCACCTGCAAATTCGCTTTTGACAGGTAAATACAAAAATGATAAGAAAACAAAGAAAAAAAATCTAGCTATATTAAAGAATCTCCTTTCATATTGCTTGGAGGCTAAGCACACATTTGCTGCCCTGTGGAAGTTTTCTATCTTAATACAACTGGAGACTGAGCTGGTAACCTGTTTTCCTACCAATGGCAAGAAAGAGGCATATGTGGGTAATGATTGAAAACCAACACCTTTTCTTTATATTCCCTAGATGGAATAGGGACAAACTCGGTACAGAAAGAGACAAAGCCTTCACAACTTCTTCACATCCCTATCGTTTCCACTTGTGATCCCGCAAGATCCTCCAAGTGCAGTAGCAGCAAGTTTTTGAAGGGCACATTCAAACTCAGGGGAGTACAAAAAGTGAACGGATGAATACCAAGAAATCAGAACGAGTGAGGGTATCTACCTTGCATGTCGACGCCTACCTGAACAAAACAAACAAATTCAGCCACAAAAGAAAGTACCAGAGCCCTCATTTTCTGGCTGCTGTGCTCCTACTTTCATTCTCCCACCTTTGCCAAGTTTTCCTCCACCTCGAGCACCTTTACTAGCACACACGCTGCTGGCCTCATCCTTGGCTCTTAGTCCACCGCTCAGCTCCCATGACCCAGTCTCAAACACATCACAGATAAAAAAGAACAAAGCAAAACAGGTCAGATTCAAACCCACTAACTAAGCATATGGAAATACACATTTTGCATTTGGATTATGGGATGGCAGCAAATAATACAGCACCATCCCCAGAAATGAACATGAAAATCAGCTCCTAAGTTTAGGTCCAATTCAGACATTTGAAACGAGTCCCACCTCCCCTTCACACAGGCTCTTTCTGCCCGCAAGGTCTACCAGAGACCCAGAAGCCAAAGGATTTGAAGAACAAATTTCTCTGACTTGAGAAAGGTACCATTCCACAAGCAGCTGCTGCCCTGCACGAGGGGTAGGATGTGCCTCTTGCCCACAAAACACACAAAGCCAGCACTCAGGCACACACACAGAAGCCTTCCCTGAAAGCTCTGGTTCTTCAGTAAATTATTCAAGACTATTTATGCATCTTTTCTAAGGCAACAAAAGGGAACGTATTTCATGGATGCTTTTGCCCGTTTGCAACGGTTATGAAGGCACACCCCGATGTTTTTATTTTATTTTATTCCCCCCCCCCCCCCCCCAAAGCAGCACAGTAGCTACTTGCTATAAACACAACTGAAAACATCTGGAACAGATGGGACCGGATTTCCAGCCCGAACACAAACCGCACGCACTTTATTACTCCGTAAAGTCTGTTCTTACAGTTTCACGCACAACGTGCCCTGGCATTCACCTCCGCTCCCTGAGCACCGACACATTCGGGCCCCTCGGCACGCGTGCAACCGCAGCTGCGCAGCCCAGGCTAAAATCCCAGTTTCAAAGGCCAGTTTCCCCATACCGTCTCAGGCAAAGGCAGCTGAGAAGCAACAGTACAGGCACGGTGTGGGGAGAGGGAGAAAAGAGGGGAAAGGAAGGGAATAATTTCCACTGCCTGCAAGGAATACAGCGCTGAAAATTCACCGGGTGCCATCCACCTAGCAAAATCTCTGCTCAAATTCCCCGCCACAGCAGTGCATCCTCCCAGCATCACCCTGCCCACCGCTGTGCCCCGCTCGCTGCTCAGCATCCCAGGCAGCACCTTGCCGCGGGCAGCAGGAACGGACCCCCCAGCTTCCCCCCCTGCCCTCCCAGTAACGGCACCTTTCCTCCCTTGGATCACTTTATCACGTTTAAACAGCTGCGCTTTCTAGCTGCAGAGGGTTGGAAAACTGCTTACGACACATGGCGAGGCTGATGCTTTCCCTGGAACGCGTGCAGAGCGGATCCGAAGGAGCTGGGGGGTTTAAAGGGCCAGGAATAGAGCTTGGGTTGCCTTGGCACGGCGCCCCGACTCTAATCTGCAGGAGTTTAGTGATTAGACTCCCAAGCGCCACCTCCCTTGACTTGGTCTTTTCTGCCCTTCTCGGATTACCGCAGGATTTCTTCAGGCCAAAATCTAGCAAAAAAACCCCATCCTTTATGAATTGGCACGGGGGAAATATTTCAGCCCCCCTGGGATTTTTCAAATAACATGAAATGGGAGTTGCAGAAATGAAAAAAAAAAACCAAAAACAAAAGAAACAACCAACAAACACCACACACGTGAAACAGCAAGAAAATCTCCCCTTGGGTCTTCAGGGGAAAACTGGCAGAGTCCTATCTGTGAAGCACTGCAGCAAGAAAAGGTATTTTCACCATCCCATGGAGGAGACACACACACTGGAGAGAAGAAAGGGTGGATGTTTTTCTTAGGGCCTCTGACCAGAAATGTGCCTTAGTTTAAGCCTAGTTTACCAGCTCCTTGTAGTAAGGTAAAAAGCATGGGACATTCAGACACTTTTTATCTAGATCCCCATCCTCATTACTGCTACAGCAAGGTTTTGGGAACAAACCTAAAAAATTAATTAAAAAATATTGGGTTTCTATTTTCAGGGTCTAGATCTCAGCAAGTCACGTACTCTGACCAAATATACTCAAGTGAAAAAATATGAGCCGCTTGAGTAATTGGCCTCTCTGGGTAGATAATTAGATCGGTACCAAACATTTTTAGAAATGACATTATGTGTCAACAGGATATTAACAAGAGTCACACATAGCCTACCCAACACAGCATGCAACTCAAACCTAAATTTGCAGACCACTCGCAGATGCAGCTCACAGAAATATTCTGCCAGACTACGCAGAAAGAACAAGACCAATTTAATACTAACAGGGATCCCAGGCTTCATAATGGAGAGGAAAGTCAGTATAAAACGGGTGAAAGTGAAGGAAATCAAACAGCACAAAGCAGAAAAGAAGATGAAAAGTCTATTCTCCAGCAAGCAGAGCACACCCTGAGAAATGAGCAAGTATGTTTGCCTCTCTGCTCCGGGTAACTTTAGAGGTTTCTGAGCCTTCAGCATTAGCACAGCAAACCTGATTTGGGTTCTAAAGGAAAAGCGCTGCGGCTCAAAACCCAGTTGTTGGTGATAGGCTAAAAAAAAGTAATAATAATAATAAAAAAACTACTTAAAACTCCTTGTCTCCTTCCCTTTGCCTACCCTTATCTGACAGTCTCTGTTTTGCCCATCACAGTGTAAATTCGTCCTGCGGGTCTCCTTCTTACAGCACCGAACGCTTGCAACACATCTTCCGAGCAGTCTAAAGCAGCAAAGTAAGCTCAGCTTTACTGTGCCCGGTCCTAAGCGAGGCAGAGACCCGTGGCCAGCCCTCCTCTCCCTCCTCTCCCTCCTCCCAGCTGGAGCCCTAGGAGATGGAGTGCTGCCACCGCCCGGCCCCGCCAGTCATCAACGTTGACAGTCATCAACGCCAAGCGCTTTTTATAACTTTGTAATTGATGACGGGAGAAGAGGGAAACGAGCGTTTGGCGTTAATAAAGCAGGAGGGCTGATGCGGCAGCGCGAGCTGTTGCGTGGGGATGCAACTCGCTGGAGCGAAGAAAATGCGTGAGTGTCGCTGGAGAGCAAGAAAGGAGAGTTATTACTCGCTGATAAGCTTTTACGATTCTGCCCGTTTCAAATGTCTTTTGCAATCAGGAAGAAACTCCAGCATACTCTGGAATGAACAAAGAAAAAAAAAAAAAAAACCCAACACAGAGCCAGCTCTGTAACTGAAACAGCATAATGCAGAGCCCGTGTGAAAGTCACATTTACAGAGCAATCCTTTTGCAATAAGCCAGGGCGCAGAGTGTGTCAACGGCTTCAGGGAGGAGAGAGGACTGCGAACATTGGGTCACAGAGCAGCAACGCCTGCCGGCCGAAACAGCAGCCCCGACAGCCCCGGCTCCAAAAGGGCTCATGTCAAACCCGCTCACCGAAACGCGCCTGCCCGGCCACGCAGCGCGGCAGCTCCTGCTTCGCAGCTCTTCCAGGCAGGTGCGCGGAAGCCGCCTGCACTCTTGGGAAAGTCGAGCGAAATAAGATCTCCCCGAGCGTGCAGAATCAGTCACCCTCGTCTGCTTCTCAGAGCCGGCCATCCTTTACCTGTCAAGACTTTTTCCCTCAGAAAACTGCTATCCACGAAGTGGAGCGGGCGCACGACGGATGGGGATGCTGGAGGAGAAAAGCGACGAACGCAAGTAAAGAGCGCACCGGGCATCGCTGGCTGAGCTGTTTGGCAGGTCTCGCGATCCCACAGGGACTACACCTGAATCCACACACAAAGGACTCCCGCGCCTCTGCAATCCCCCCGCTCCACTGCCAGGAACGAACTCGGAGCGACCCACATGCACGTACCCATCGGCTGCGGTTTTGCTGCTGGTAATCGCGACCGGAGCTCGCGACAATAAACGCGACGTGGCTCGCGAGGAACAGCCGTGGGTACAAGCCCGGCCCCATTCCGCGCCACTCCCCACGAGGTGCAAGGGGCTGCTCGTGACAACCGAGCCGGCGTTTGGAGTCCTTCACCAGACTGAGACACGTCCTCCACTGCCAACGCTACTCGTGACAAGCAACGTCATTCAACCTTCAACGACAGATGGAGCAACACAACCATCAGCTAGGCTTGGAGGCTCACCGAGATGGGACACACGGGGCCTGGACCTCAGTAGAGAGAAGAGCCACCAAAGGCTTCCCCATCAGTGACAACCGGTGCCTTCACCAAGCCACCCAAGCTAGATGCCAAGCGTGCGTGTACGTGTGCGTGTATCCCACAGATAATGAGTCGATAACCTAAACGGGCTTCTTCTGTCAACAGGCTGCGGAGAGGCAGAGATAACGTTATTTCTTCTCTCTGCGACCTGTGAAGCATTCAGATGCTGCGACGACAGCGGCCAAGTAAACAGGAAACTAGGAAGGAGACTTGGTCCCAACTGATGCTCTCACAGCCCATACGCAAATGCTTGAATAAACAGACCTTATATGACCGATTCCTTTTTAGAGGCTAGATGCGTTTTGTTTTTCTCACATACTTGCATATGGGCTCTATCACACAGAAAAACGAGCCTCTGACTATACTCAGCACGGTCTGGTTGATGCACTTTTAGAACACACTGCCAAAATTTATCTTGGATGCATTTTCCCGTCAGCTCTAAAACAGCATTTATTTACATGCTTTCTCAGCAAAAGGTTGTACTCACCAGGAGCAGAGGAGGACAGCAGCCTCTGCTTTCTGCAGAAAGAACTTGCACTATAATATTTTTTAAATTTATAATATTTTTAAATCCAAACATAAACCCAGCTTCTTTTAAAATAACTCTCGATAATCAGCAGGGAACTAGTACCCAAGATACTGCTTTGCACAATGCAATCGAGTGGGGCAGATGCAGAAGGACTCAGCTCAGCTCTTCACCCTCCTGCAGACTTGTTGTCTCAATGGAGAACGCTATTTCCCTCTCCAGAGCAACGCCAGCCATCTCCTGTACAGAACCGTGAGACAACTGCAAAAGCTACAAGGCTAAAATCTGCAAATGCAAGCAAGGTGCTAAAGCACCGTTTTTCTGACAATGTAGGACACGGAGGAGAAGGCTGGAACATATACAACCTCGAGGGAGCGTTGACTGTTCATTTGGTTTGGGCTGTGCTTCTCCTTTTTGCAGTACCAACTCCCAATTTTCTAGTTCCCATGAACTGCCAGCACGTGTCGGACCACGATACATGCAACACGGTTGCTGATTAACTGCACATGCTGTAGTGAAACAAGGAGGAAGCAAAAAGTAAGAAAACTTTGCAAGTTAATCCTCTTATTACCAACTTAGAAGCAACAGCACATTCTGGATTACCCGTCCTTTCAAAGGGCATGTGAAAACTCAAAGGTTTGCTGTCACTTGCTCGTGTCTCTCAAGCATGACAGTGACATAGTGTCACTGGTTTTGTGTCTTCGCATACAGCTCCAAGATCGCTTTTCAGATTGCATGCTATTTCACCTTTTTTTTTTTTTTTTTAAACCACTCTCAAGCTCAGCATGTTCTTGAGAATATGTCATTTAAATAGACACATTCTCCCAGTGCTGCTTTGTCCCTCAGAAACCTCGTTTCTGAGAGGTTGCCTCCCCATCAGCATTTCGGACGGTGTTTTCTGTAGGCAGCCATTTGCCTTTACGCTGCTGCCCATTCATTCGACTCGAGTATTCTCCCTGTCCACTGACAGGGTGGTCTCGTCAGCAGGTTCTGAAGACCTAGGGGAAACCACAAACCAAAGCTACTGGGTGCCTCTGATCAATCAGGCAGCAGCAAGTAGAATACAAACCTCGATAGAGGTTATTTGCTTGAAATGTCTCGGTCACATGGATCTCACTCTGGAAAAAGCAGCCCATCTGTTCACTAGCACTGTGCCATGCTATTTAGATTACTCTAAGTGGGCTTAGTATTAATGAGACATTTTTGGAAATGGGGCGGGGGGCCGGTATAGCAGGCAGGGACTTCTATTGGGTTTGGTTTTTCATAAATTCCCAATTAAGTCATGTCATTGTTAATGTGAAATGCCTCACTCTACAGAAGTGTTCTCAGGGATTGAAATTAAGTCCCATTATAGGATTTAAATACGAGTCTCAGTTCTTGACTAAATCTTGTTTTCAAAAACTCTTACTGACTGGAACGTCAAGAACCTAAAAGTTTATCTCAACTCACAGGTGAAGCCTGTGACAGCACCTTCCTGAAACCAACTCAAGAATTATTCAAATTGATTTTGACAAAGTGAGTTCTACCATTTGGATTTCAATTTAAATCTCTGACAACTACAGAAGAACTCTTCAACCTGCATACATTCCAAAAATGAAGTAACTACTAGGAAAAATAATCGGGAGTGAATGAAATTGAAGCTTTCTTCTGCACAAACAATCGAGCAACACTATCAAAACACAGGGAAATACAAGGGGGATATTGGCACTGGACCCTAGGGTAGGTGTAGCAGTTGAAGCCATTGTTTTATTATGTTTAGATTGCTTACCATAAAATGACACAACTCTATAAAAACTTGACAAAGTCAGCTGCCTGTTTGTTTTCATTTCTTCTCTTAAGGGAAACCACGGACCTGTAACTGGAGACATACCAGCAAGGAGAGGTCTACATTTCATTCAAGCTCAATTTGAAAACTGGAGCTTCTCAGTTAAAGCCCTCTCTCCAACAGGACACGGTGAACCTCTGCAGCTGAGCACCTGGTTCCTGACATCTTCCACATACGTCTGCTGTATTTGAGGTAGCTAGAGCCAGGAAAGGGTACAGAGACACTCCGAAAGGAATTCAAGATTGCACTTACGTAGGAGCTTTATGAGATCAGCCAATCAATGGGAAGAAGTGATTTCGGCCTGCAAATATTATATCTGTTTGAGGCTAACATAAACCAGACATTTTTGTAGCTTCATTTGCTGCAAAGCATGAAATATAAATCACAAAAAAGTTTCCTCTAGAGGCAGAATGCTGTCAGGTTTTAAACCCACAAGCAGTGGTGGATTTTTCCTAAAAATTATTATTTCAAGACAGCCTGCGGGACCTGATTCTTTTTTTTGCCATTTATTACCATGACAATGTCATGTCCTGCAGTATTTTTGTTACAGTTCTACGCCTTACAGGCAACTTCTTACTCGACCATGTTTTACACATCCAGTTGGCTATCCCGACAATTTTTTTGTTTTGCATACTCGTGGAAAAAAGAAC
Source organism: Haliaeetus albicilla (assembly GCF_947461875.1). Classification (NCBI taxonomy): domain Eukaryota; kingdom Metazoa; phylum Chordata; class Aves; order Accipitriformes; family Accipitridae; genus Haliaeetus; species Haliaeetus albicilla. Next base: position 7,983,239 of record NC_091483.1, on the reverse strand, counting down.
AGAGTTCAATTCTGGCATGAAAAAGTTCCTAAAATCCCCCACCTGCTTCAAAACATTTGCTTGGGAAGAAAGGCTTAGCAAATTCTTATTAGTAGTTTAAAAAAATGGGAAAGTGGCAGGAGGGGAGAGTGCATTTCAGGAGCGGACTAAACAAGAAGGCTAAGGTGAAAAGATGACTTCAAGCCATACAGCGTATGTTTGCCCCACTTAAAGAAAATTAGGCGGTGTACAACAGATTTATAATTTAGCGCATGACTTGAGGCTCAATAAACCTTAGATGAAACTGCTCCAGAGGGCTGATTTATGAGAGCATTTTCATGTGCTCTTCAACTAAACCCGTGTCTACTTAAAAACAATCCTGTTTTATTAAGTAGTTGCTCTTTGTTCAAGCCTCGTGTAAGAGCTCTTTTGGAGAAATCTGTGCCGAAGTGTATTGTGTCATAAGACTAGGTATCACGGACTAAGAACTGCCTGCAATATTACAAGCGTGCATTTCACATCAGCTCAGCACGCAACTTTAAAATGGGTGGAAGACTTGAGAAGTACATAATAGACAGGGGATCTGTATACACCTATATATAAAAATAACCAGATATATAAACCCAGACAAAGAAACAGCAACTGTGGGAAATCCTTCCAGCATCCGCTGAATGCTGCCTACAAGGAGCCTCAAAAGGCAAGGTATGGGCAGCTTGGACCCGACACAGCGCTTCCTACCTATAGACAAGGATGTTAAAGTGGGCGTCTCGGTCCTGCCCGACTGCCTTTTCAATGAAAAAGGTTATCTGAAATGGGAGTTCCTCGGTTTAAGTCCATTTCCCACTCAGCGAAAGAACAGGCAGTGTGTACAGTGTGGGGTGGGGCAGCACACCCAGTGGCACCATTAACCCAGACCTGGTTTTCTCCTGGGAAAACAATCCGGCACTCTCAATCCCCGTTTCCCAGCAAGCCACTCCTGCACTCGTCCTCCCATGGGACTGTTTCGGGGGAAAGCGTCTTCTCCGTAACGATAACCCCCAGCGCACGAAATACCCCCAATTAACACAACATGTGTGAGACCAGCTTAGATCTTCATTTCACTTCTGTAATTAAGAGTTTGGTGCTTTTCCCTTCCTTCAGGCTTCATGCTTTCGAACGTACAACTCCTAGAGCTGCACATTTTCCTCCCCATCACCTCCCCAAGCATCTCTGAGATGCTGAAGTCATTCTAAAAGCATCACAAAACTCTGGACCACCAACATTAATATGGAGCCTGAGCCAGGCCAGGCCCCAGCCAAGCATGCAGTACAGAACGTATGCTGGCTTTACGCTTTCTGCTGGGAGGAGGACAGACAATACCTGATCCAGCACAAAGCTCGACTGGCAGAGGCAGAAAGCCTGGTTGTATAAAAGGGTTTGGACATATCTGAAGCAGCCAAGGGAGCTAATGCACTTTCAGCAGTTCACAGAGTGCAGTCACAGCACTTCTGATCCAATTCTCGGCGTTCTGAAGTGATAAGCTGTTTCACGATATGCCGGTTTCAAAAACATAATCCAGCATAAAGGATATTTTTAACATGGATGATTTCAGTAATCTGCTTCAACACTCAACCTCATACACAGTCCATGTGGCACAAATGAGCAGCACAGAATGGCATGACACCAGCAGGATCTTCCTGAAGCATGCTTATCACCAAAATCCTCATACGACTACAATGTGTGCTGTCTGGCTATAGATTGAGACCTGGAGAAAGCACATAACCGAGAACAATGAGTATGTCAAGAGTTTGATTTGATTTCTAAATAGTAGAGACCTTGGGCGCAGGGAGAAGGAACTGGGGAAAAAAAAAAAAAAAAAAAAATCAATCTCTGCAAATTGGTTAGTAGATGAAAGTCCCTGTAAGATTATGTAATTTCTACAAATTAGACAAGTTACTCAAAAGTAAGAAGGGATGCGATACCATTTGAGATCACATCAAAAGGAGTGTGATCAGAGCACACAGCTGTGAAACTCACAGAATCATAGAATGATTTGCATTGGAAGGGACTCTTAAAGATCATCTAGTTCCAACCCCCCTGCCATGGGCAGGGACACCTTCCACTAGACCAGGTTGCTCAAAGCCCCATTGAGCCCCAAAGGCCAGGCTGAACACTGCCAGGGAAGGGGCATTCACAATCTCTCTGGTCAAACTAAGACAGAAGAGGCAAAGTCACCCAATCCAAATGTCAGCGTACACACATAATCCAGGCAGAGGAAAGACAACTTCTCCAAAAATATTAGGCAAGGAAGAAAACAAGTAGGCTTTCAGAGACTAGAGGGCTCCAAGCTAACCTCATCCTCACTGGAGTGACAACCGCTTGTCCGGAAGACTTTATAGCGACTGTTCCCCAGGGCAGATCGGATGAAATCTCTTCTGAAGAAGGTCACTGGCATTGGTCCCAGTGCATGCATAAAATGCTAATTTAATAATAGTCAATCAAAACTAATGCAGACCTGATAGCCAGAAATGCAAACAGCCAATTTTCAACTAAACACCCTTTTTGCCTCCCCCAGCTGCACTGGGAACAACAACAAAAAAACACCACTAACCCCTGCCCCCCCCCCCCCCAAAAAAACCCAAAACAAAACAGAAACCAGTGCAAGTTTACTGAAGATGAAGAAACAACATTTCCAGAGAGAAAAAGGGAGAGAGGAGAGAAATGCAAAACCAAATTATTTTAAAGCCATCTGGGAATAAACTGAAATATCGAAGCATTTCATCACTTCCCCCAAATTAAGCTCCAACCAGAACAACAGGAGTAAGTCACAGCTCACAACACCGTGAACCCCAGGGGGCTATTCTGTCTCTCAGGAGCACCAAGTGCTCAGCAAAACACCGATTATGCCAGCACCAGCCCCAGAACCCAAAGGATGCAGGTCCCTTACGAATGACCCCCACGAGGATCCTTCAGCAGAAATGCGACTGCAAGCGACGGCTCCTTTCTGCATCGTCACAGCGGACGCGCGACCCTGTTCAAGGAGAGCAGTCTATCGTGCCTTCTGGGGGCTACGATCAGGCTGCTGGGACAAAATCACGTATGTCTGATCCCTGGCTATTGCGAACCAGACTTACACCCACACGCAGGGAAACTTTTCTGCTACTCAAAATTTCACATCGTGGTAGCAGAGGGGCAGGTTCCTATGTGGTTTTGCCAGTATTATCAGACAAAGACAACGGCTGTCGCGGAGCACCGGCGGCCGCTGGGATAAAAGACGGTCTGGGGGAACCTCACTGCCTCGTCCACTAGCCTCACAAAAGAGCTCATCCACACACTCCCTCCCTCGACAGCACCTGTAAAGAAAGCAAACGGAGATTTTGTACGCTTCTCAGCAAAATTCCCTGCAGTAGGCAAGAGGGAGCAGGTCACCGGTGTACGGAGCAAAGCACTGCCTTCGGACGGCCCTTGCCCTTCCACGTGCTCAGCTGATAGAGAGATGAGAGTAATGCACTGCACCGACCTACCTACCACCTTGACTTCGAAGCGTGGTACCAGTGAAGAGCAGACCAAGCCCGTGATCTTTACACTCGTACCTGCAGACTATCAATTAGCCATTAATAAGAGTTTGGCTCAGACCAGGCAGGGGCACATGATTGCCTTTTTGCTGCATTAGTCAGCGAACAAAGCGATACAGGTCCTTCCACCACCAGGACACCAACTTAAACAGGAGGAACATGGCACAGCATAAAAGCAGAGTGGTATAAGCAGACAATGCGTGATCCTGCATAAAGTCAATCCATTTAGAAACGTTAAACTCACTTTACCAGCAAAATGAGTTTGCTACGGGATTGGCATTTTGCTTCATGGGAGAGTCATGTTCTTAACTTGGTTTTAAGTGCCCTAAAGCTGGATTTACTGCATCCTCCAACCACCGCCAAGAGCGCATAACTGAACTGCTGAGCAGGCAACTCCCAAGTTTTAACAAGACTGTCCTCTAGATGACATCCATTTAAGGGAAACCCAAACCAGACTTACTCATATCAGCCTAAAACAAGGCTGAGAACAACACAATAACCCAAGAGCTGAAAAGCAGTTTCTTGCCAGCAAGTGTTCACAGCCACTTCTTATGAACTCCCTTTTAGTGACCCATTGCAATGGAAGAACAACTTGTGGGAAAAAAAATGGTAGGAACACAGTGATGCTGATAAGCAGCACTGTTGCAGGAGGCCCTGGGTCCTCCAAAGCAACCTAAAAACTAGTGTAGTGGCTAACAAGCTTGTCCAGAAGATGAAGCAGACTTCTGGAAGAAAAGAGAAAATAGGACTTTAGTTTAGGTATTTTTTTGGGACAATGTCTGAAAAACCTCATCTGCTCTAGGAATGGACTTTGAAAAAAAAATCATTCTTCTGGACAGAGACAGCCTAAAAAATTAACACCACTTGCATCTTCTGTTACCAAAGGAAGGCTCCTCATGTTACTCAGACTCTTGTAGCACTTCTACAGCCACTCAGGCAAGTTTGTCACTAGAATGAGTTCCTCTCCCTGTATCAGTAGCTGGCTCCTTCTGACTCCAGTAACACAGCAGTCCATAAACGTGAACTTCCCAGACGCCCCTAAAATGTGCTCTTCAGGAAGGAGAGATTTCCCAGGTTCCTGTGCAACTCAGCCCTTTATCAGCGAAGGTTTCAAGCCATGGCATTTTAACACGAGCAAGCTATATAAAAAAATATTTTATAGCTCCCTCATTCTCTTTCCTCTTCTTCCCAAACTGTCTAAAGTAGGAGTTCCTACTTCTGCTTTATGAGCTGTAAACTCAGAAGCACCTTCAAGAGCCACAGTTAATGTTAACACACTCCACCTAATATACAGCCTACAACAAAACGACGTACAGGCTGATGTTAAGTACAGCACGAGAATTAGTGTGTGGTGCCCATGAGAGTCAAGTTACGAAGGTAACAGGCCAGGAATTGCATGCTAAGATCTGATACATGAGCATACTGGACCAGGCTAATTTGGTCATGTTGATCGCCCACTGTCTGCTTTCATCCTCTTTTTTTCACATGCATCTGCCTAAAAAAAAAGGGAAGAAACCTCAGAAAAACAACTTTCTGTAACAGGCCCCAAACAGTTCTTTGCTTGGGTAACGTATATACATAAAAGCACAACAGCATAAAGCAACTTTTACACTCCTTTTTTGACTGACAGGGCCAAGGGAATGTTTTACTGACCTACTGATTTTTAAGAAATAAATAAGTAAATAAAAGATGAAAATCAGTTCTGCTCTTTGGCCTGTCAGGTGTGGCCACAAAGCAAGTGAGCATGTCTGGTGATGGAGAGGGCAACACAAGGCACCATGCGTGGTCAGCACCCATCGAGCATAACCTGCCCAACTGGGTCATCCCCCGGCCCCTCCGTAGCTGTTCCGATTCACCCCCAACTCAACAGAAATCCTTCCGACCAGTATTCCTGGGTACTATACTTACACCAGTTGGTATCTGCAAATTTCACCAGTCACCTTTAACTAGAAATCTCCGTTCCAGAAGAGGGTAGAACGGTGGCCAACTCCAGCTAATTTTCAACAGAGTTTGGATACCAAGCTGCCTTTTGTCCTTGTGGTGATAAGAGCCTCAGTAAGCAAAAGAGATTAAAAGGTGCTCCTCGGTGACTCTGGCCAAGTCACACCCATCTCAACCATCAGCTGCAGGCACTTTCTTAAATACAGGGTATAACCACCTATCACTGAACCCAGCTTGTACCTCTTCATGTAATCACAAATTTCTTGGAGACACCTGTTAACAAAGAACAGCTTTATGCCCAGCATCTAATTGCAACATGGCTCTTTAAAGGTATAAGGAAAATAGTCTACAGTAATATTAAATCCCAGTTATCTGCACCTATTATCTTGCATTTTTTTTATTGCTAAGCGGAATAACTGGTCCGGGAAGAGAGCCAGAAAAGTTGGGCCAATACCACAGTTCAAGACTCCTTTCATAGACATTACTGACAATTTTAAAAGTAAGAGTCGTATCCAGAAGCGTGCTGACCTCTTCATGAAAAACACTAGGTGCCTTGACTGAGTTACAAGTCAAGCCCCCCCCCGAAATATTCCCACCCCCCCAGAAAATACTAAGCTGTTTGTAACGCAAGGTTATTGTACCAGGAATACTTAACGCAAAGGTGTCTAATTCATCATTTAGAATTAAAAAGGCAGGAACAGGTTCAAGAAAGATGGCTTCATTTGTAGAAAAGTAATTACAGAAACTTTCAGAGTTCGCAGAAATCTCTATGCACTCCCACATTTCTCCACCGCTGAAGGCTCAGAGGACATTCAGGTTACTTGCCAGGAGATATATTTTGAGCACGATGAGCTTAAGTTGGTTTTGCAATGCTTTTTAATAAATTAAGTTGTATACCTAATGTTCAGTGAACTGCATTGGCTCTGGGCTCTTCTAGCTTGATCTTTAATTTGAGTAATTATTTTAAAAGCTGGAGACATGATCTCCCTTTATTCAGTGTCTGGACAAGATTATGACACTGTAAGATACAGTCGGGGTTTCCACGGCATTGTTTTGCAGCGTATTCCCTTTCAACAAAAATTATACATTGCATTTTTGGCAAAGAGAAGAGATGGGTGATCCAAACAAAACTTGCAAAATACGGAGGTTTTTTCTTCTGCAGCAATTCCTGCTGTTTCACTGTTTTATTCACAGTCCGGAGTGGCCGTCCCGGGCATGATGATCACAGTTACGCGCCCACTCCTTTAATACAAATAGGAATAAGCCATGAAACTGAGTAGTCGGAGCATCACGGTTGTAGTTCAGTGCCCACAATAGTCAAGGAAGGGTGCCTGGGCTTGCCTACATTGTCAGCGAAGCACGGGCCCAAGCCTACGCTCAAGCCCAGACTTGCTCACATTCTTTCCATGCTAGTAGGCTCTCAGGCTTAGCTTCTGAGCTAAGGTTCAAAGGTCTGCAAAATTCAAGGTCTACCCCAAAGCCCAGCAGACCCAACTTCTCCTTCTTTCCCCTGGACACCAGCGAGGTCCCACGTAGAAGCCAGCACTCTCCAGCGCAGCAGCAGGAACCGCGAGCCGGTCTCGGCAGGCACAAGAGCACGGGTGCTCCCCGTGCAAACCACGAGGCTTTGAGCCAGGGAAGCTCCGAGCCGTCGGGCTTCGCACGCCGAAGCCTGCTCGCAGACCTGCGCTTCAAGAGCGATAGCGACGATGCCAGGGACGAAGAAGAGCTTGGCGCAGGACGGATCCCTCCTTTCCTTGCAGCCCACTCGGACCGTCGCTCTCACGCCTTCTCGGTCACGCATCCGAGGGACAGGAGTCATCTGCTGAACTGCGTCGGGTACTCAGCCTGCGTCTTGCATTCTAGGCTTAGCTGAATTTTCTTCAGATGGGTCTTATGTTTTCATCCGTATAGCACCCCGTTTAAAAGAGCGCTCTATCTTTTCGAATGGTTCTATTTTCAGTTTAAATGTTGCACAAAACTTGATTTTAGTTGCACAAGCTATTCGTATTAAGCAGAGCAAAGCATCAGGCAGATTAATCCATTAATAAAGGAAGCCTTTTCCAAATTCAAAGTGTAGAAAAGGCACATACTCACCTTTACCTCTGAGCTAACCGAAACACTTATTTTGTCTGACAAGAGAACACATATTCAGGACTCTGTTTTACCCTAATAAGTCTCAAAATCCACTTCCCTAGGCACGGTTAAGTATAATGTATACCATTCGCTGAAGGCCACAGAAGGCATTCTCAAAGCTTGTATGACATGGAAGGTGTATGTTGTGGGAGACGGACCACCTTTCCTTCTAAAACCCAACTGCGGCTTTTCAATATATAAACTGATCACTTGCCATTCATAAAAAGGTAGAAAACATCAAATACTATTTTATCCTGAGTGAGAAGCATTTACACAGTTACGGGAATATCTCTCCATATATCACATTCCTGCGGAAGTACTTCTTGCTCTTAAGCGAGAATAATCTTTTCTTTCCAAGCACGTTTTGGTGATGTATGTGTCAGTAATACACTGGAGACAAACTCACCGTGAAATGGAAAGCATTTAAAGTTAGCACTCTGCTAACAACATCTGTCTATTCCAGATGTTTTTAGTGATGTCCTCCAAGTGAAGTTCCCCTCCAAGTGAACTTCCCCTCCAAGAGAAATATTCTATTCTAAATACATACATATTCTAAATTCTATACATATTCTGTTCTACAAGCTCTCCCTGACGCCACCCTTCAAGTCCCTATCAAAGATGCACTGAAGACTTTGCACCGATCTTCAATTGATTTCCAACCCCACCCCGCAAGCACCTTACGGTTGCAATCTAGACTTTGCTCTTACACCCCTCTGGCCCCGGCCGATCAGTTCTCTCCACTCGCTGTGCTATCTCATCATGTGTTTCTCCTGTTCTTACCAGTGGAGCTACTGACACAGGACTCAACCCAGCATAGCACTTCAGCACGGCCTTAAAGGTCTCTCGGTTGAATTGCTTCAAGGCCAGAAGTCACCTGTGCTGAAGTGCTTTGCGGGATTAAGGCAACAGCCCCACAGAAATGAACATCCCATGAACTGTAAGAAAAGTAGCAGAACCGGAGCCCGCCGTACCGTCAGGACCGATGGAAACCATGCTGTTGCGCTCCGGCGGCACGGCTCCGGCTTTCCAAGCTTTCTCTATGCACCGATACAGATGCTTACTGCACTGAAACTCCATTCACTTCAGCGCCGTTTTAAGCTCACCTATCAGCAGCAGCACAAAGGCATCCGGCGCTGCGTCCGCAGAATGCCACGTTCACACTTCGCCTGGGACAATGCTCCTCAAACTTGGTTATTACTCACAAACGCAAGCCTAATAGATCATGAGATGTTAAACAATTTATGTGGAACTACTCCCGGGGCACTACACGCCGTATTGTTGTGCCATTAAGGCTTTGGAACAAAGCTTCATTGGGGACAGAAGAGAACAAAGTACCCATCTATTTTTTCACTGCGGTTATTGTTTCTGCCTAGAAAGACACACAGGCTGGTCTGCTGAACAGGGCTACTGTTCTTCAGCTGTGCTGTTTGTCTGCTGAATGCAGGAACTGTCAGGCATGGAAGTGATATCAGACTATTCAAATTCAATAAGAATTTGGGTAAAATCCACTTCATGATCACCAAATTTGCCAACTATGAGACCTAAGCAAAATTTGCATATACAGTTCCCGTACATGAGAAATACTTTCATTCAATTCCAGTGCAACAAAGCAGGTTTAATATGCTCAAATGCTACTTTTCCTTGAGCTGCTGAGCAACTATTTCCCAACCTCATTCTAAACACACAGTCGTCTCATATTTAGCAACCTTGATGAAAGATTTTTACACTTACGTACAAGGGTTGACAATGCATCTGAAGAGTCATAAAGTCACAGGTACAATAAAAACAGGTAACTTTTGCAACCTGCTGTTCAAGGTTATGAGTTGAAATGAGACGCTCAGATCAGCAAGTCTACAAGAGGTGATTAAAATTAAGTAAAAACTTTAAAAAAACTTCAGGTGAAAATATTCTGATCTTCACGTTGCACACACCACTGAAAAAGATAGGCAAGTTCTATTTCTGCATTTACGATACAAAATCAACACAACATGAAAATTTTAATAAAGACCATTACCTGACATGCAAGACTCTAGTTGTTGTCTTTGATTTAAGATTACACATCCATATAGTCATCAAAATAAAAAAGTTGGCATATTTTGCTCAGAAAACAGTAGCAGAACAAAATAGAATATACCACAGGAGTCAACTTGAAGTGAAAAAAGCCAAAAATTTGTCACCACCTGCAAACCCATTAGGATTTCTTGCATCATACCAGCTGTATTGGATTTGTAGGGCAAGGTTTTGGTAGTGGGGAGGCTACAGGGGTGGCTTCTATGAGAAGCTTCCCCTATGTGCAACAGAGCCCATGCCAGTTGCCTCCGAGACGGACCCGCCGCCGGCCAAGGCCGAGCACATCAGCGATGGTGGCAACGCCTTTGTGATAATGTATTTCAGAAGGGGGAAAAATACCGCTGGGGCACAGAAATGGCAGCCAGAGAGGGGAGCGAGAACATGCGAGAGCACCAGCCCTGCAGACCCCCAGGTCAGTGCAGAAGGAGGGGGAGGAGATGCTCCAGGCGCCGGAGCAGAGATTCCCCTGCAGCCCTTTCGGAAGACCCTGGTGAGGCAGGCTGTCCCCCTGCAGTCCAAGGAGGTCCACAGGGGAACAGATCTCCACCTGCAGCCCACGCCGGAGCAGGGGGATGCCCAAAGGAGGCTGTGACCCCGTGGGAAGCCCGCGCTGGAGCAGTCTGTGCCTGAAGGACTGCGGCCCGTGGAAGGGACCCACACCAGAGCAGTTCGTGAAGAACTGCAGCCCGTGGGAAGGACCCACGTTGGATAAGTTCATGGAGAACTGTCTCCCGTGGGAGGGACCCCACGCTGGAGCAGGGGAAGAGCGTGAGGAGGAAGGAGCGGCAGAGACAAGGTGTGACGAACTGACCCCAACCCCCATTCCCCGTCCCCCTGCACCACTGGCGGGGAGTGGGGAGAGAATTCAGGAGTGAAGTTGTGCCCAGAAAGAAGGGAGGGGTGGGGGGAAGGGGTTTTAAGATTTGGCTTTATTTCTCATTACCATATTCCAATTGCATTGGTAATAAATTAAGTTAATTTGCCCCAAGTCGAGTCTGTTTTGCCCGTGACGGTAATTGGTGAGTGATCTCTCCCTGTCCTTACCTCGACCCAGGAGCCTTTCATTATATTTTCTCTCCCCTGTCCAGCTGAGGCGGGGAACCATCGAGCTGCTTTGGTGGGCACCTGGTATCCGGCCAGGGTCAACCCACCACACCAGATCATTGTGATAACTTGTGAAAGACAGTAAAATTAAATCTCCACTGGGGAACAATCACATAAAATTGTAGCCTGTTTCATTAGTTACACAGATTAGCAGCAGACACCTTTCGCAGGTTAAAAAAACAGAGGTACCATTCCCACCATGGCCCCCATAGTTCTGAGCACCGTTTTCCACCCACAATTATTTGTGTCCATAGCTGGACAAACAGTGGAGATATCCAAGTTCCAGATTTAGCGGTAGGAACACTCAAAACAGATCAAAAACCAAAAAGTTCCAACCTACCCTCAAAAAAACCTTTAGCAAAGAAATCCGTAGCTAATGGAAGTGAAAATAATAACTGAGTAAGCCGAAAAAGCAGTCCTTGAAATACGTCTAAGAAGGAGCAACACAGAGAAACCTGCTCCAATTTATAAAGAAATGCAATTTGTTTCACAGTCTCTGGCTGGATCCAAGCTTTTCTCCTCTGAAACCTAGACAAAATATTCACTCTGGACCATACCTTGCAGGAATAATTTGTTTACAAGGCAAGGAAAATTACATAATTCATCAAGCCAACATTTTATATTTCAGTATATTTTAAAATATTTTCATTTATTATGGTAACATTAGGATTGAATTAGAATTGAAGCCATTTTTATAATTATTGTTAATAACAGAATAAAGTGATTTTAGTAATCCTCAGTCTTGAAGTCATTCGAACAGTTCCCACCACCATCAAGTTCAATTTTCCAAGACTCACTTTGAGATGCGAGATATATGGATCAGTACTTATGGAAGGACAATGACAGCTTATTTCAAGTCAGATTTAATACAGAGTATTTAGCAATCATATATCATATAGTACCAAAATAGTAATATGACTGTTCCCCTATAAATGTAGTTATATAATAAAGCTAGCATTTGAAATGCTGTGGCTTGGAAGATTCCCCCCCCACACCCACACCCCCCCCGCAAAGGATCTCCTTAGGAGTAGTAAATACCTAGATTAGCCACATTCTCTCTCTCTACACACACACATATATATCTAAATAATACACACGTGTTTAAAAAAATAATAATAATAAATCCCCCCTTCAGTCTTTGTTTTACTTTTGCAGCAGAATTAGCTCTGCTAACAGCACACATTTCTGGAATTCAGATGTTGAAAGTTCATTTCAGCCGCAAATTAAAAGGGTTCCGATTTTGGTGATGTCAGGTTATCTCTTCTGATTTTTCTGGTGAGCAAATCTGTTAAAAATAGGGCCATTTGCAATTTCCTCGAACGTGCTCAGAAGGATCGGCCATACTCAAACAGCGTGGATCACAGCTGGCTATTGTATGCTCTGAGTCCTGCTCTCCTTTTATTTACATGGCTGTAAATTTGGACAGAAATCCACAATTCCAAAACAAACAGAACTGAACGCCAAGAACCGAGATGTAGGTTTCTCTGACTTTCTGCTATTTCTCCCGTAAAACCCATGCAAATTCTCCCCACTGATAGTCAGTCCTTCAGGCAACTTCAAAAGTTCCTTATGTGAAAAACTAATAATCGCAGGAGAGTAATTCAAAGACATTTCCATCTCTGCAGTTAATGGAATTAGGCAATTGAAAAACAAGAGGACAAACGACACCATGGGGCTTCCCGGCTGAGCAGGTCACCGTGCAGCCGCTCAGTTTAGAAACACCTGACGCAATGGACAGCTTGCATTCTCCTACACCCCAAAAGGCTAGCGCACGGTCTTGTACTAAATGCTTTTCTTTCATAGGAGGTATTTTCATCATAACTAAAGCGATGCGCTAACTTTCCAGGCTTTACAGTTCATTCACTCCACGTCACAGTATCTTTGAGCTCAATCTCCATGCAAGCTTTTACCTGAAAGTCTGTGGCCACTCCTTGAAGCCACTATTCGACATTGAGTCAACCAAGGTCTAGAGGGACGATGCTAGAGATTTACCCCAGAGCAAGCGCTCCAACAGGCTGGGGTACAGTTTTAACCAAGCGTTTTTAAAAGTTCCGTAGCTTTTTACTTATGCCACGCGCCGTTCCATCACCCAATTACGGGTGCCGTAATTGCCTTCAACGCTGTCCGACAGCAGTAAGGAGCATTCCTGCCACAAACCACGTACAATCCCGAGCAAACTCAGTAGAAACGAGATGCTACGGCAACTCAGAGCTCAAGTGTAGGGGGGCAGAAGCATTGCTTCGAAAGGTTGTAGGACTTCACTGCAACCTTGATAATTTTATTGCTGCATTTTCATTTCAAGCCACACAGCGAAACATAGTCAAGAGAAAAAGACCTCTGCCTCCCCATTCAAGTTCTGTTATTTAGAGAGAGCACAAAAGAGAAGCTTTCCTTCCACCACAAGTAGCACAATGACGCAGAGAGACGCTCCTTTACCAATATCAACTGTAAACTGCTATTACTGGATTTTCAAAGAGCACTCCCTTTTGAGCCTTCTAAAAGGATTTGAAGCCGGAAGCAGCTAATTGACTTTGAACAAGAAAACCTGATAGTAGTTATCAGAACCCTTTTAATTTGCTCAGAGCAAGAGTTCAAATTCTAAACCTAATGCACAAAGAAAATACGTGAAAGGCAGGTTGCTGGAGCGTGACAAGGATGCTATCTCACTAAGGCAATGAAGTCATTTTTACCAGCGCCACAGAAGAAACGAACCGATGCTGTAGCACCAGCGTCAGAATGCTGTGAACGCTGTTTTCAACAAGGCATCTTTAAACCCCGTCTAAAGTCCTCTCGTGCTCCCAACCCATAAGAAGGAATTCGAGCACAAACCAATAAAAGCTATGCTATTTTTGACAGGGCCATGTATAACGAGATAATAACATAAAAATAAAAAAATTAAATTAAAAAAAAAATCAGAAGACTAGCAAATTCACACTAAGAGATCGGCATATAGGCACGCAGGAGCATCGCTTTCTGTACCCACAGGAATAAGCGTTTTCACGCATCCACCTTCCTGAAGCAGCTATTTCACCCAGTATAGCTTTGCTCAACCAACACAACACCTTGCCTTGGCAACTGCTTCTCTCTGGCAGGACAGCATCCCCGACTCTGTCTCAGAACTGCTACCTGAAACCAGCTGTTTGCAGACTTCTCGGCAGAAAAATAAATATAGGTTTGCTCTTTACTCTCTCGCACAGCAGTTTTCATTCACAACCTTGCCCAAAACACCTTCCAGCTTGTTATTTAGGACGGGTCTTCAAGGTGGCAGCGCAGTTAAAAATCCTTCAGACAGAAACACAAACGGCTTCTCCACCGTTGCTGGAAGAACACTTACGTACATGAGCAAGGCGCCCTCTCTGATAAGTAGGTAGATCAGAAAACAAAAGGAGTTACAGATTTTCCCTTCTCACAGGGATGTTTGTCTTGCAACTGCACTTTGTGCACAAATTCAACCTTTTCTTATCAGTGTAAGACATCAGAGGGGTTTGCCCGACACCCACAGTAGGACTGCGAAAGCGCGTTTGGAAAGCTCCTCTACAGAACTCCTTTTAAAAACCTACTGTGAGGAGTACCACAGTACAACACCAGTATATGAGGGTGTTGTCTGACCGCAGAGGAGTTTCAAGATTTCAAATCATAACATGGCAGTTTAAAGGAAAAATCTTCACAGTTACGAGCTGCAGAAAACCCTGCCGGACCTTGCTGGGAGCTGAATGGACGTGTACAGGGTGTTAACTTGCTAGGAATGCCCTGTGCACACAAATGAAAACTTCATCCCTCCTCCCCCAACTGAAAAAAAAGAAAAAAGCCGATCTGTAATTCCTTCTCACCCCACTTTCAACTCTGACCAGCAGCAACACACCACGCTGCCGGTTCCTCCTAGGCTATCGGTCATTCCTCTTCAGTTGCCAGCCCCTTGAAATCTTGGAAATGCAGCTTAGACTAGCCTCTTCCTTCACGTCCAGCCACTGCTCTTACAAACACGAAATTCACACTCGGCAGGAACAAAGGATAAGTTACAAGCAAATCCTTCCCATGATTTTTTTTTGGTAACTTAAAAGTCTGGGTTTGCTTCACGTTTGCATCTAATGGGGGCGGGGGGGGAATCACAGAAAAAGCATCACTGCAGATTGTACCAACGTTCGCCCTTCAGACCACACTGACACTCACAGGCACGTCAAGTTACTGAGAACTAAAATCACCAGCTGAAATAAAGCCTTGCAAAACTGAACTCTGCGATCTTCTGACATGAGAGAAGTCACTAGGAAAGGTCTTTCGGCACTTGCTTCAGCACTGAAAGGCACGCAAGAGAAGAAAGGGCACAGACTGTGACAGATCCGCTCAGATACGTGCAAGCATGTGAACAAGCACACACGCACTGATGCAAACGATCCCATTTAATCATTCTGCGTATGATTGGAAACTATTATGACAAAATTAAGTCTGTCATGAAGTAGTTGCTGGGGCTGGGGAGCCTTAAGTGTTGGGGGGGGTTGGTTGGGGGTGGGGGTGAGGTCTCTATAGCCTGCTCTTAATGCACAAACAATTTGTTTTGATTATTGACCAAAATAAGAACCAGGCATATTCCTGCAGACTCTCACATCAACAATTAGTAAGTAGCAAATTCTATTCCCACACACAATATGCAACTCTGCACATTTTGTTAAATCCAGCTAGCCAAGTTTCTTCCTTTTTTTTTTTTTTTTTTTAAATGGAAAATATGTACATTTCAGGAATAACCAGAACAATAAAGCCACTAAGTAGCTAGCAGCCTAAGCACAAAGTCACATTTAGATGCGCAGTAAACTGTACCTGCCTGAAACAAAAGAGAGCAAGTATCTATCATAGCATGGTTTGGGTTGGAAGGGACATTAAAGATCATCTAGTTCCAACCCCCCTGCCATCGGCAGGGACACCTTCGGCTAGACCAGGTTGCCCATCCAGCCTGGCCTTGAACACTTCCAGGGATGGGGCATCCACAACCTCTCTGGGCAACCTGTGCCAGTGCCTCACCACCCTCGCAAGGAAGAATTTCTTCCTCACATCCAATCTAAATCTCCCCTCTTTCAGTTTAAAGCCATTACCCCCTGTCCTATCACTACATGCCCTTGTAAAAAGTCCCTCTCCGGCTTTCTTGCAGGCCCCCTTTGCGTACTGGCAGGCTGCTGTAAGGTGTCCCCGGAGCCTTCTCTTCTCCAGGCTGAACAACCCCAACTCAGGCTGTCTTCATAGGAGAGGTGCTCCAGCCCTCCGATCAGCTCCGTGACCTCCTCTGGACCCGCTCCAACAGGTCGTGGAGCAGTTCTGCGACGGAGCTGATACTGTTAGGATGTGCCCGAGGGCCCAGCCTTGCTGCTGTTGGTGCCCCTAACCTGACTTACAGGCGCAGCTCTAGGGAAGGATGAGATAGAGCCCCCGCCGCACGCACAAAGCCACGCTCTCCTCGCAGCGCAGAGCCTGGCACCTTTTCCCACACCCTCAACACCAGGAAGCTCTCGGCACGTTGGACTACACCGGCTCCTCCTGAACGCAAGTACTGAAAGGATGCGCTCCTAATGAAGGGGAAGTCCGTTAGTAATTAATGTTGTCGTAAGAGAAAAAAAAAAACCAAAACAAAAAAACCCAAAGGTATGTGAACAAAAGGATGATTAAATTCTCATTTCCATGTTTGCTCACGAGCAGAGCAGCTCTGGACTGCAGTGCTGAGCAGGAAGCTTACCAACGGGAAAACAAGGAGCGAGGAGCTCGTCTGGGCTAACGAAATATCCCCGTGCGGCCGCATACCAGGTGGAACGCTAAAGGCTTGAGAGGAAATAGGAAGGGTTTCCTCGGAGCGGCTGCTGCTGACAACTTACTGGAGATAAACGGAAACCAGTGGAAAAGTTTTCCAACGCCGCGAAGCGTTTTTTTTCGAGTTACCCCCAACTGCCGAGCGCCAGAGAAGGGCACCTACAGAGACAAACTCCGTGGGAAAAGAAACCGGGGCGGGGAGGTGGGGGGGGAAGAGAAATCCTCCTGGCTGTGAAAGCTGTGGCTACCTCCACTCCCCGCCGGCCCACGACAAGTGTCCGGGGGTCGCCGCTTGACCCCAGCCCATCCCCGCTTCGGCAGCTGCGGGAAAACCCGCCGAAAAGGCCGGGGAAGGAGCCGAAAGGGCCGGGCAGGTCGTTTCGTCGTTGCGTGTGTGTGTGTCCCCCCCCAAGGTGCTCACCTCCGGGGCTCGGGCTTGCGGCGTTCCTCCAGCTTGGCGGCGGGCGGGGGCCGCGGGGCAGCGGCGGGCCGGGCGGGGAGCGGCGGGCCGGGGGGGCGGCTTCAACGCGCGGTGCGGGGCATGGCTCCGTCCGTCCGTCCGGAGATGCGGAGGCAGCCGCCTGCCCGCCTCTCCCTACCGGCTGGAGGCTTTCGGCCGCCCGCGGGGGTGAGGGAGAAGCCGGCCGGCGCCGGGGGAGCGCAGCGCCCGCCCGAAGGGGCCGAACGGCGAGGCGGAGCGGAGCGGGGCGGCTCGGCTGTGCTGGCGGCGCCTTCCCCGACCCGCATTTAAAGCCGCCCGCAGGCTCGGACGTCCCCTCCTCGCCCGCTCCCATCCCGTCCCATCCCATCCCATCCCCCGCTCCCCCCCCACCTCCCCGGCCGCCTCTCGCAAGTCACGGGGCCCCCGGGGCGGGGAGACCGGAGGAGGAGGCGTCGTGCGGGGCCGGCGCTGCCGCTGGGGGCTAAAAGGGCTTCGGTCGGGTCCCCCCCCCGCCGGACCCGAGCCCCGCCGGGGCAGGTGGCTCTCGGCGGCGGGGGGGAGAGCCCGGCCGCCGCGCCGGAGCGGAGCGGGGAGCGGGGGGGGGGGGGGGGGGGGGCTAAAGAAGCAGCGGTCCTGCCCAGCC
Source organism: Haliaeetus albicilla (assembly GCF_947461875.1). Taxonomy (NCBI): domain Eukaryota; kingdom Metazoa; phylum Chordata; class Aves; order Accipitriformes; family Accipitridae; genus Haliaeetus; species Haliaeetus albicilla. The sequence continues at coordinate 7,965,580 of NC_091483.1, read as the reverse complement.
GCCCCGCAAAGTCTGCGAGCTGTCCCCGGGGGGCGAACCTCAGCCCCCCTGCCGACACCGTATGGGGGGGCTGGCTCCCCGAAAGCCGCCTCTCGTCGCTTCTGCCGTCAGCCCTTCTCGGGCCGGGTTGGCTTTTTCCAGCTACCCCCGCATGCGAAGGCTCCTTTCCACCGCCACCCTCTTCCTCGGCCCAGGGGATGCCAAGCGGCGGGTGCTCACGCCTGGGATACGGGGAAGGGATGGTACGGCGAGGAAAGAGCCCCTGGGCCCCCACCACAGCTTTTTCGTGGCGGGCTGCGGGCTTCCCGAGAGCGGATCGCGCTCCCACGGCAGGAACCCCACCCACTGAAAACGCACAACCGGGCTAGCATCTTGGCCAAAAGCACATACTCCAGAGGAGGGGAAAAAAAAAAAAGGGAAAAAAAACCGCAACCAACCAGGAAAAATGTAGAAAACACCATTGGGTCAGCTCATTATCATTTTGCAAGCAAATAATATCTTATGTGGCGCTCCTCCTTAGCTTCCAGCATGACAAGGCTCATCTATCACCAACCAGTCTTTGCTGCCCACATGTGTAATCGCCGTGGCCCACCCCCCTTACACACTTCTATTTACACTAATGGCCCTTCAAAAAGTTCTTTCCAGGCTGGTGCTGGAAGAGAGCACCAACACCAGTATCCCAAATCTTGTTCAGTAAGCTGCAGCTCTTTTGCTCAGCTTTAGTGTCCAGGCCGAAGTGACCAGATGCATACAATGTTTTTCGACAACGGGACTCTGCAAACGGCTCACAAGAAACATGGCAGAACAGCGATCCATCCACGGAAAGGACATGGATGCTCAGGGGAACAAAGGAGACTATTGTGGCTCTGCAGAGGAAAAACTCCACCTCTTCAGCAAGGTTTAGGATTACCACACGGCAACTGCCTCTTCAGCCACTCCTCAATTACCACGCTCCGCTTTTGTCACCCGTCGCAATTTCGTATTAGGGAATAATACACAATCCATTGGACAGGAGAAAAAGCAGCAGCAGCAACAGAAACCACAGCACTGACGGACTGGAGTGAGCCCACTGCAGAAGCCATCTCCCTGCTGAATTCCCCCTCTCCCTCCCACTGCTGTCACCCCTGTGCTTTCCCCAGCCCCTGAAAACAGGTAACTGTCCTTCAGCCCCTCACCCTGCTTTTTAATCCTTTTCCTGAAAGATCTCAGACCTATCATCTGCATGTGAACTGGTCGGGACTTGGGCTCCTCTGCTCCCTTTCGTGGATCAAATTCCTTCGGTACCTGTTCTTAAACAATCAATGGGTTTCCAATGGGCCACTGACAGCACAGCGATGATTTTCATGGTCCTCAGCAGCTGGCTCTTAGCCCCCTATTTTAGTAACAAATCTAAATAACTCCTGTACCAATTCCATTTCCTCACAATTCACTGTAACTTAAAATACTGTCATCTTGAGCCTATGCGCTTAATTTTCTGGCTAAAAAATGTTTTGACATTAGGATGCACGATTGTAAGTCAGTCTTTAAATATACCATCACTACGTTTAATGATCTAAAAACCTATCAAAACCATTTCCAGGAGTCCTTAAAACAAGAGCCAAGGCAATTATCTCGAGCAAGTTTGAAAATGAGTACACTCTACGTACAGAGAGACACCCAAGTAAAATGACCTAATAATCCTGTCTGTCATTGTGATTGACAAAATAAAAAACCATCAGCTAGAGCCGACTTGTCCGACACACTGTATATACGTAACTTTTGGCATTACTTATGCACCTTGGCCCGCATATTCCCTCTTAGAAGTTACCCAGTCATTTCCAATATTTTTTTTGATTCAATGAACAGAGATAAACTCGTCACTCAGGACTAAAGCCCGCTAACTTTCCATTCACCGCACAGGCAATGAAGAAACAGTTTTGTTTGGGAAGTCTTTGGCTGGCTGTTTAAACCTGCCTTTCAAGTCCGCTGGCTTCAGCCCCGCGCACAAAGACTTTGCAAAGAAAAGGTGTGCCGACGGCCTTCGCTACAAGCCAACCTCCCACTCACGACCCAGGCAACGAAAGCCTGCCTCAACAATGGCACAGGGCAGGATGTCGCGCTCAACTAAACGTCTGCTGAGATCCGGAAATTTTTTTCTGCCGTCTCGTCCAGCGCACAATTTTCCTGTGAGGTCGCACAAGGTGTCTTTGTCAATGACAGCATTTGACATGTATACGGATAATGAGAACGGCCAAAGTTAGGACGGTAAAGATTAGAGGACACATAAACGCACATGCTCAGTGGAACTGGTAGGGTAAAACTTTCCCCGTGGGCAGGTTATTCCATAAATATATCTTGCAGCATTTCTGGTAGATTCCTCAGAAGCCACTCATGCTGACCACAGCGTTGTCAGTCAGAGGCGATGCTGAACTAGATGGAAACTGGCAGCTCCTGCATTTCCCAGGTTTTGTGCAGACTACAGAGTGATAAAATATTTGCATTGGACTAAGTCAGGAGTAATTCTGTCTAAGCCAGGCAGTTTCAGAGGATAAAACTGTTTCAATAGAAAGAACTAGGTGCAGAGAGACCACAGTTATACTTGTCTTAGAGTCTTTTTGTATCTTTTTCCTTTGTTGACAAATCGTCAGTGCCAAATGATAATTCACAAAAGCAGGCCTACCCTGGTCACACTTGTGCATGCAAGTAATCCTCTTTACATCAACAAAATCAATCACGCATATTTTCAGGATTCAATCCTTGATCATGGCTATTCCTAAGGACCTTGAGTTTTCAGGGGGGTTATGTTTTGTTTTAAAAAGACACAGGTATGCAGCTCATTCTAGCTGTTGAACTCAATGGAACAAATTCCTGCATTACATTACTTAGTATTACAGCTGAGTTAGTCCAACAGCACTGACTTCTAAGGCCAACCACAAAAACCAATTCTGTAGCTCTCATATTTGGGTTCCCTACTTGTGTTCAAGTCACCAAGAATCAGGACTTGCCCGTCCTCTCCATCCGCTTCCCAGGAAACCTAGACAGAACTCAACGTCTCAGCAAGCATTATCTGGTAGCTGGTTATTAAAGGTCTAATGTAAGTAAACCTATTGGCTTTTGAAACTTGATTAGCAGGTTCTGCATTTTCTAATAGTCCTGCCTCAGTTAGCTTTGGAAACAACATTCAATGGGGAGCTGGCATTTCAGACTCTTGTAGGAGTCCTAATTCGGCCCCCCTGACCGCCTGCCCACTCACTGTGAAACCACATGCAGGGTCCAAAGCAGCAAACTGCCAAATTCCCGCTGACTTCCCCCGCACTGGGGCTCACACTTTTATCTTTCGAAGGAGGCAGGAACAGGAGGTGCTGAAAAACATTCAGCTGAGGTAAGGCAGAATCGAATGCTGGAGGCTTAAGGGGTTTTTTTTTGCGATGTATTATTAATGCTAAGCACATCAGGCGCACATCACGGCTGTTTGAGAGCAATGAGCAATCCTGGATCGCTTTGATAGCCATATAGGCCACAACAGTCCCTGCGTTCACGTCAAAAGGACAAGAGAGCTATGGGGATTTCATAGTCTGGGTCGACTGCTTCTGGTACCTTCCAATACTCCTGATAACTTCTAATAGCCCAGCGTATTCACCTCAAAAGCTTTTTCAGTAGATCTCGAGTTAAGGTTGGAAGGTTAAACACTTGGAGATCAGAATATATGAAAATAAGTGTTGTGTTCTACTTGACCGGGAAACGACACAAGTTTGTGCTTTGCACAGACCGGTAAGCAAGACCTGCCAGTCTCTCACCGGCTACTACTTCCAGGATTGCATTTTCTCAAACTTTCCTATTTCCTTGCAAAACCATCCCTTATCTTTCCAGCAAGAGCAGCTCCTCCACGCACCCAGCTGCCGTGCCTATCGCGCAGAGTAACAGCAGGACTGCGGGGACACCCCGAGCTGCTCGGGGCCAGGAGAGCAGCAGCAGCGGGCAGGGAGCCTGCCCGAGGCTGCGGTGCTGCTTGGGGGCCCTCTGCTGGAAACCTGCCCCCCCCTCCCCACCCCCCCAAGGCCACAAGCACCCCCAGATCAGCAACCCCGCTTCCCCCCGAGAGAGCGGGGCAAGCTAACTCATTTCGTACGCCTCAAGTTGTGTCCCGCTCCGTGCTAGAGGGCGCGAAGCCAAACCAGTCTTTGGTCAGAGAGCCAAAAACACAGGGCTTTGTTAAAATACAGAAAGCGTGTTTGTTTATACACCCACAAAAACCACCAGAGCATAGGATGCTGAAACACACGCTTCCGCCACCTACAACTGTTGGGATGCCGAAACAACAAATACTCACCCCCTCTAGAATGAGTAAAGGAGAGGGCTAAAGAACAACGGAGCAGCACAGCCGACTGAAGCGCTTCTGTGCTTTCGAACACACTGCCTCTTCTCTGCTTCAGAGCGAGTTCATGCGGAAAGCAGGTCAGAAGGGACACCCATTTTTTTCACGTCTTGGGACAGGAGAGAAATTGTAGGGCTAAAGTCAACCCCCTCTAGCACAAGGCTAATTGTATCTACGTGAAAATGGGGTCAAGAACTGGAAGCACTTCTCTGCTGTGTGACAGGTATGGGTGGGCTGCTAATGAGAGGAGCAGTATTTACATCAGGAGGATTTTTTCTTTTCCCAGTTTCTCCCCCAGCTGTCATTCAGATGAGTTTCTTTCTCTTCCTCATTCCTCAGCTACTGGCATCCTGGGCTAAAAAAAAATCAAAGCTCTGAGAGACAGGCCGACATGCCCTCCGGTCCTTTTGTATAGCACCTGTACTGTAGAGTCCAGACTGATTCTTCTGAGCACCAAGTCCTTATAAAATATTAACCACCATCTTTATCAAAACCCTTCTCACTCTGTATCAGCTTAGGAAAGCTTCTAGTATTTTATGGCTGACTGGAAGGACATGGAAAAATCCAACCCACTCTCAGTGGAAGGCCAAGTCCACCAACATGACTAGCGTAGAGAAAACTTGCAACTTACTGTCAAAAATCAGCAGCCCCCGCAACGAGCCTTCTTACCCTCTGGCTGAAGATGCCTTCTGACAAGCAGACGGTGACAGGCATTAGGGTTAGAATGCAACATACACCCAGAAAACAAACTCTGCCTGCTTCTCTAAAATTGAATCCTTGCCTCTCCTACAGTGATAGCATCTGGTCTTGAGCACTGAATATCCTGCAGGAAAGCAGAGCCTAAATAGCAGGTCACTGTGATCCTCTTAATTCAAGACTACATCTTTTCCTGATGCAGAAAAATCCCAGCTGGACAGAGGATACATAACTGTGCCTGGTTGCCAAGCCCCCAAAAGGTGGAACACGCTAGAGGTGATTCTGAAACAGAACTTTCCTTCCAATACCATTGTTTACGAGAGAGAGGATAGCTTTAGGCTTAGCTAAGGGAATCAAATCCAACAGCTTTCCAGCTGGTAACATCCAAGATCAGATATTACAGTCTTCTTCAAAAGGTGCCCTATATCTGACAGCCTCCATCAAGATGAAATGTTCCGCAGGGTTTTGGAGATGCCCAATGGCAGCAGCAGGAAATCCAAAATACAGCATGCCACAGCAAAAAGCCACTTCCTTGTGAAATCCCTCCTGCCGGGGAATGCTCTCTTCACAAGGTGAACACATCCAGAACTACGCCACAGGATCTGAAAGGCTTCGCTTATGGCTGAATCCGATGAAACAGAACAAAACTTTTTTTGGTGCTGTAAGCCACAAACTGAATATTTATAGCGAATGCCTTTGATAAACACACTTGTTATCTCAACCACCATGAAGTCAAGATATGGGCGGCTCCCTTTTCTTCTCAATGCAGCATCAGTAACACAGGTAGTGTATTGGCAAATTACCAACTTCCCTACCTAGTCCAATCATATATACACCTGAGCGTCCTTCTCACGTGGTGCCTTGTGATGGAGGTTTGAAACAAAGCTACCAATCTATCACAACAGGAAACTACATAGTAAAGTCCATGGAGATCTGTATTGCTTAGCTCCAGACAATTAATCATTAATTGATTTCCAGTACTGTTTAGGTTATTGTTCTTGGAACATTGTTTTTCTCTTACTTAGCCAATTTAAACAACAGATATTCATCTAAATGTTTCTTCTTCTTCTTCTTCTCAGCTCTTTGCCTTTAACCATTTTCTTATTGCAATAATACAGACTCTTTATTTGCAGAGAACAACAGTGTTTCCATTGATTAGCTTTTAAAGTGTTGCCTAGTTCTCCCCTCTTTTGATATGGAGAAAAAGGCTACACGGGAGCAACTGGTACTTGCAATAAGGTTCAAGTAACTCGATCATATTTTCCCTTATTTCATTTATAAACTCTGGGTCATTTTCATGCAGGACACAATTAATAATGCTATATACCAAAGGTTGGTTTGGTTTGTTGTTTCGATTTTTTTCCCCCCCCCTTGGGAAGGTCTTCAGTTTATTATCCCACTATCTATTCTGAGTGATCAGAAAAGTTTGCTTTTCTTCTCAAATAATTAAACAGCGGCATTATCATTCATTACTTTGGATTTTCACATCTCTTGCTCTTTCTCTACTCTTTTATATAAACATATCCTAAACAAAACATTTTTAAACAAATATTGGCGGGTCATACTTAGCCAGAAATTTGTGCTCTATAAATAAAGCTTTGAGGACATAATGATTTTTAAATAATTTGTTTGGTAATTCCAACAGAAACAGACTATTTTATAGCAAACAACAATTCCCCAGGGGCACATGTAACTCCAAAAGGTCTTTGCCACTTTAGGACAGTCTGAAGAACAAAGCGTCCTAGGCAAAAAAAAAAAAAAAAAAAAAAGCAGAGTGAAAGTGAAACCGGATAAATGTGTTGTCAAAGCCAAAACAAGTCCGTCCCCCTCCCCCCCCCCCCCCCAAAAAAAAAAAAAAGAAAACCTGCATAAAATGCATTTGCTCTTTTTCACCCAGGGATGAGCACAATCACAACAGAAACAATCACAACTCTTATTAGCAAAGGGTTTGCCCTTGTCCCTCTTGGGCAAGCAAAAGCTGCACCCCAGCAGCCGTGACACCTTTGTTACTGTCACAGACAGCATTCCTACAAGAAGTTTTAGATGCTAGGGGACTATTTTTGCAATGGGAAAATCCTGATAAAAAACCACTACCAACAGCTGCCCTCTCTCATCACAACAGTTCGTGAGGGAGGGGCACTGCTGTTGGAGCCCTTCTCCCATCGTCATGCGGTTTTAAGAAATGCGGGGATGAGGAAAGGGGAAGCAGAACACAACGCTGCCTGTGAGATGACTGCTCTAAAGCCATGAGGCTAGAAGGGGAAAAGCATCACCGAGAGCTGGCTGCTCTTTCAACACCCTTCCCAGGCCAGCAGCCTCTTGCTACAGCAGCTTCTGCACGGTCGGGCAGAAAAGGAGCAGCCCCCAGTGCGTAGCCCCAGGTCTTAGTGATTCATCACAAAGGAAGGGAGAAGCAACCTGCGCTGAAATCACCCAAGGACAACGCAACTCCATCTGAAGACCTTTGGATAGATACCTTTAGGTATGAAAACCTTCCCCGGCCAACCCTGTCGGATATTCTGACCATCGTTCCCAATGTTCAGCAATAGCTGAGCTGTGCATTTTACATAAGGCAACACCAGCGAGTTCAGAGGAACTGCACCGAGGAGAAACCTACCCACAAGACCTGTTGCCGAAACCACCTATTTAAATACCTCTTGCGGTTACCTGCAGCAGCAGTCCCTCAAGAAGGCTGCAGCAAACAGCCCACATCAGAGCAAACCCCTATCTCCTCTCCATGGGAAGGAGGCAATTTGTTGAGCCGAAGTTCAAGGGCAAGGGCTGCCTGGTGCTCTGCAAGAAACGGTAAGGGCAGGCAGCGGAGCCGTGTTGTGCAGCACCTCAGAAGCACTACTGTGCAAGAACGGCTTAGGGGACCAGGCTGCCACGTACAGGAGAGATGAAGTATGCGATTGGCCTCAACTACTACAGGCTTCCAGTAAGCAAAATAAATTCAAGACATATCAGCTTAAGACTAATAGAAGTTAAGGCACTGTATGAAGTAAAAATGTGCAGGAACAATATCTTCTGCCTTAAAAACTAATAAACTCAGGCTTCACCTCAACATTTATGTAGCAACAGGAGACGACTGTCTTGGGACAACATTCTGTTCTGTGAGCTTTACGGGACTTGGGACACGACACAGTATTGACAGATATGAAGGGACAGCATGTTCTGGTGGAGCATTGTAAGAAAATAGTAGTGCTGTCAAAGGGCAGGCTTTCATTTTATGCTTACACAACACCAGAATATTTCCTTTGGAGAATCTCGCGTATCATTTTATTAATACAAACACACGAGGAATATCTCCATCTCTCAGAGCCCTGAACTTTTTGCCTGCGTTTCCCTGCCACGCTCACAGTCCCATCTGAAAGCTCCCATCCTTCCCCACCAAGGGCAAGGACATCCTCAAGGCACCTACCAGGTCTTCCTCTGAGACTAGAGCGTTTTCTTACAAAACTATTCTCTGCAGCAGAGCAGCAAAGAGTTGCCTTCCAGGGCATGATTTTGTCTTCATTTTCAGCCTTGCTTTTGGTGGGGAAATGCAGCCCAGGGCACTAACATCCTTTGTTTCTGTACTGCAGCGGAGACAGCGTAATACGTGTCCAAGCACCGCTGGTATTCCTAGGCCTATTGTGCAACTATTCCAGGTGCCACCTGTGCCCTAGAAGTGGCATCAGCTCAACCTTTTTTCCCCCTGAAATGTATTAACACTTAACATATACTACAGTGACACCCCAGAAGGGTGAGGGTGCCAACGTGGTTCCAGGCGTGCAAATGCAGAAACAAACTCTCCGCCTGGAGCATCCGCTTCTGGGATGCCCTCCCTGACACAATCCAATGGAGAAACCAGCTCACAGAGAGCTGGTGGCAGCCAAAGCCAGGGTAAAACACCCGTACAGAAACGGGAGCAAAGACAACGCCAGGCTGTGAGCTGATCGCTGGGTTCAAATAGGAAGGCAGGGCAATGGCGCTTGCGTGCCAAGGGGGGCCCCAAACACACACCGTCAAGAAATGTCTGGCTAAACCCTCCCATCGGCACACAGCTGCTTCCCATTGCCCCTCGATCAGTATTTTACAATTCCCTGCCTAAAAGGAACAGGGACTGTCACTTGGGCCGGGCCAGGGCTGCCTCCTGATCCAGGATGGCATCAGAGGCAGTGAGGACAGTGATGCAGCCAAAGTCGGGGGAAACCGTATTCCCATCGCTCAGGACAACGTCTTCTGGTCTTTTCTTTCTACTTTGGTGCCTATCTTACTTTGTGAGGTTAAATTCCAACTTCCTTCTCACATCAAGACTTCTTACCGAGTTGATGGGGAGATTCCAAGGGATAGTAATTGTTGTTTGAAATGACTTCAAAGGACCTTTCTTCCCCCTCTTATATTAATAGCCGGAATGAGGAAATTGGTTTGGATTTCATATTTACATCTGCTCCCCAAGTCTTTGCGCATTTCAAAAACCCATCTTAAACCAAGCCTGTTTCTATTAAAAGGCTCTTAACTCCACACAAGCGCTCACACTCAGTTCCCTTCCACTTCCACACATATCTATAGCCCTGCGTTCCAACTGGCAGCCAGAGGTGCCAGAAATAACCACAAGAAAGGCTGCCATGAAATCTCCAGCCAAGTTTTGAAAATCCAAGCACTTTACACAAGCATCTATGCTTAGAGTACTTCATCTGAAGTCAACCTGAACTCGGTCTTATAAGGTTTGCATATCACAGATCAAATATCAAAAAAATGTAAACACAATTACTTTTTTTGCATAAAAAGATGCAGGATAACAGTTGTTCTACAAGCCTGCTAATGCATACTTCTAAGAGTCTGCTGATGTTCCTGCCCCACTGGTACTAGCTAATGGCTGGTTTTCATTCTTAAGTGGTTCCCCCCTGCCCCCCTTCAAAGTCTATGCTACAGTGATTTTGGAAACTGGGTCAAAATGCAATTACTCCATTCCCATGCTTTGGGGTGGGGAAAGAAAATAAAAGGAGGAAGAATGGTAAGAAGAAATACCATTGGCTGTAAGCCAGCGTTACGCTTCTCGCATTCTCACCTGTGCTACAGCCTAGAGCAGCCCTGAGCACTCCCACAGCAAGTTGTTGTTCCACGCCGTTTCCCAGCAAGGGCGTCGGGGAAGAGCCAGGGTTTCCTGCCCAAACCGTGGCCACCCCTGCCCTCGCATCTGTGCTGGAGGATGGGAACAGGCACAAGATGCAGCTGGTGAGAGGGGAAAGACCCGGAAAGTGGGGCGGCAGATCCCGCAGAGGACGAGCGAGGTTTTCTCAGCAAGCGGCAGTCCCTGCCCTGTGACTCTTGGGTCTCGCAGGGGAAGCTGTGGCAGCCAGCTCAGATCTCCAGAGCTCTCCCCCAGCTTGCCGTCCCCATCTTTTCCTTTCCTGTGGCGTAAGCAATATATCCCAGGACTTTGGTACCCCCACGCCACTGAAAAGCGTTTGCGGGTCCCAAACAGCTAGCGGGCCTTCTTGAATCGAGAGCTAACCATCAGCTGCTTCCTACGTGACCTCGCTCCTCACCGACTTGCATTATGTGAAGTCACTCACCTTCTGGCACTAGCAAATTACATTACTTTTGCAGGGATATCAACGGACTCCCCGCATTTTCCCTCTCGCCTGTAAGTTTGCACACACCAACTATTCATTTACTTATTACAAGAAATCAGCTTTACTAGAGGCATCTGCTTTTGGTGTCATCGTCTACTACTTTGGCTGACAAAACCTAAACTCTGCTTTCATGTGTAAACATTTTCCACAGGAGAAGGAAAATATTTGCTGTGTGTTTAGACATGCCCTTATTATTGTCACACTTACAACACAATCTATCATACCTTATCAAATTGCACATCTTCAGCATGCAGATGGTTTGTGACAACACGTTTAGGAGGCTTTCAAATATGGAAAAGGGAATGACTCAAAGACTTATTTATTCCACATCTTCTTAACTAGGTCTCTCTGGGAAACACAGAGCCCATTATACACGACCCCCATCTTCCTCTGTCTCTCATTGTTTCTTGTACATGCAGTTATCTCAAACCAACTCCCTTTGCTGCTCCGCTCCCCGGCTTTGTTTTCCACAATTCTCAGTATATCAGTTCCAACTCTGCAGCATTTGCTGGCTCTGATCCCAATTAATAATTACAGGTTGGAGTTGGGTAGTTATGGCTGCAGATTAAGGCCTAAAAACATTCAACAGTTTCCGAGAGATAGACAGACATACAACCTTTCTTTTCCTAGCACCGAACATAGTTTATCTTGCTATCACAACGTTCCAGGGAGATGTTATGCCACTCATCTTAATGATTTAAACAGATCAAAAAGTTGGCTCAGCAAGGGCATTTGCCACTGACAACAAACCACAAGCCTGATGTTATCCAAGAAGTAACTGTAATATGCTAGCACAGGCTAGACAGATCATACACAGGATAAAAAAAAATGAATTTTCATTAAATCACTCTGTAATCATCCACATAGCACCAATTAAGCAAGCAATAAATACAAGGCAAAATGGACAGGTTTCCACTGGACATCTGTATTCTTTCAAACGTGTTGCAAGGCACAGGATTTCACACCCACTTGAGAACACTCGAGAGCTTGCTTTCAGTGGACTCTCCAGCTCCTAAGACTGTCTAGAAAGCGTTCCTGCATTACAATAAGAGAATCTGGTGCAAAAGACCTTGCACCTGAAAAGAGTCTTATACTGGTCGTGTCCTGTATCAACAGGAAAAACTCCGCGAAATACCAAGTCTGCCACAGAGGGAAAAGGAAGCGTTAGGATTTCAGACTGGAAGTCACTGCATCCCCTCCTGAATGATTCTGCCTCTCGGTGTCCAGTCCCGAAGAAGGCTGCCCAGACCTACCTCCAGTCCCTCCACAGAACCAGCTGTTCCATCGGGTTCCTTCAGCAGGAGGAGAAACAGTAGTTCGCAGCAGCTCACCTTCCACATTCGCTCCAGCTCAAAAAGAGAGGCAGAGCCCGGCAAACATTGTCCAGGCTTGGAGGAACACTTTTAAACTTCAGGTCTGTTATGACATTTACTATGGCCCCCTTCTTCCCTCCCCTCTGCCCCCCCAGTGAAAGGGATCAAAATAGTTCCCCCCTGTGACATTTTGCTTCATTTGACCAATCGACTGTGGGAGCGTCTCCCTTAAAGCCACTGAAAGCCAAGCAAGAGCAGAAACGCCAGCCAGTGTCGGGGTGAGCGCAAAAGTAGGGGCAACACTGTGAAAACCTAACCTTTCTGCTGCTGGCAAAGAGGGCATGGGGTCCAGAACAAATAGGAATATCCCACTACTACAATTTGCTTTGCGTACGCCTGACAGTGTAAGCGGAGCCCTTCACCTAGTGACATTGTAATTAATACGTGTCAGCTATCTGTCTGTGGTCCAAACTGCCCATCTTGGGGCTGACTGGAGCTAGTCTGGCCTTCTCTCCTTGCCTCTGGGAGGCTTTCTCCAAGCACCTGATCCTTCACCCCACTCCCCTCATTTAATCCCTTCCTTCATCTATTTCTCCTGGAAGCACGGTCCCTCAGCAAGCCAGCTACGCTTACTTCTTTCTACACCCTTACCCATAGTCCTGCCGCGGGACCCCACCACCGTACAGCAGCATGCACACGTACGCACGAGGACACAGAACACAATCATAGTCAGCTTCAGGCTGCCAAGAAGCATCAGCAATAATGAATTTTGCTGTGCTGAGAAAGGAGAGCTGCGTCCAGCTGCAGGTGAAGACCAGATTGCACCTGCCAACAAAAAAGCAAGAAGAGAACGAAGCAGAGCTGGGATGGGGAGCCAGGAGAGTGGAGCTTCCTCGTCCCCTTGCTGAAGGAGGAAGAATTGCCTTGGAGATCAGTAATGGCCATCCCACCCATCCCTCTGTGGTAGGGTGCAGCGGCCAGGCTGCCTCCTCCGGGTGTTAGCACAGGCAAATTGAACCGCAGGACCACTCTGGATTTGCCACCCCCAGCTGTCTGCTGCGCTAGGTAACTTCATGTCTAAAACCTTTGCACGCATGTTTCCTTGCTAGGAGGAAAGCAGAAAGAGTCTTCGCAACCAAGGGGCAAGCAAGAGAACAGAGCCTCCTTATTTTCCTGATCTACATAAGCATTGAAGACATTGGGAACCTCCGGGTTCAGTGACGAACACCAGAGCGCTCCTGCCTTACATCACTCTTCGTGGCATCTGTACTTGCCTGCATCCTGGTTCTGTACCCAAAAGCAAGGACTTGGCTACTGGCTCAAAATGCGAGATGTGCCTCCACAAAAATTATATCACAGGCACTAAGATGGATGAGATCTTCCAGGTATATTAACTCCCCACAGCCAACTGTCTCAGAACACAGAGTACACCATACTTCCAGTTCTATCTAAATCCTTCACATACCTTACTTAGCAGTTACTTCTCCTGGTAGACAAGCAAACAGAGCACATTTGCCTTCCTTTTCAAGGCAAGTGTGTGAGAGAAAATACAAAACTCGAAAGCTATTCCCAAGGAAATCCCTTCTCCCCTCCATCTTGGGACACTGCAAGTCTTCTGGAAAGTATTTCATTTCCAGCATGAATCAGCTCAGATCATGTATGGCTCGAGTACTCTTTTTTTTTTTTTTTTTTTAAAGCTGTTGAAGCAAGCGTAGCTGTGGTAACGACAGCTTTGACTATAGCATTTGGATATTATTGTGCAGAACTTGCCAGCACCCTGCTTTGACTGAGACCCTGCTGTGCTGTACAAAGACAGAGTCAGAGACAGCCTCTGCTCCAAAATGTTTAGTATCTAAGCAGACAAGGCACACAGGGGAGGTGCTATCATCTGTGATTTATGGATGGAGGTACAAAGAGGAATGGCTTTACTCATCTGCCATCTGCAGCACAGAGGGAATGAAAACAGCTTTAGCCCCACTCCAGCACCTTACCCATTTTCTTCTCATCCCAATGTACCTCCAGGCAATGGAAACTCATTATTAGCCTCCAGTTAAGCCTCAGAAGAGATTTTCCTTCCATAATTAACTCTTCACAACACTGACTTCTTCTTGCTACCTTTCGCTAGGACTTTTAGGAAACAGGGGAAACAAGTTTTAAAACTTTTTAAAAGTTTTTTGATTTAAAGAATGGTAATAAGCGATAGAAATAACACATTAACTCTGCAGTGCAGAAAACTTTGCCTGTTTTTTGCCCCCAGAATTTAACCAATGGATAGTTTCTACAGGAACAGAAAAATTCAACAGGTCTGAACACTGTGATACAAGGCCTTTTATTTACAAAGCTACCTAATACGTAGCTCCCCTAAGCAGTGGCAGAATCAAACAAGGAGATAGTTTTTGTGCTTACAGCTTCAAGTGTCTTTCAGTACCTGACACAGAAAAGCTTTCCTTCTCAACCTCAGAGGACGACCCTAGCTATCTCCAAGCCTATCGTCTTCTGACCGCTTTTCTCTCTTTTTTTGCTGGTTCTTTTGTTTGCAGACAGTCCCAATCCTTTTATTGCCTCATTTCTGCAGTTTGTTAGGCCAGTCGCCGTACGTGTTCTCTGAGCCATTCCAGCTCCCCCTCAAGCCTGGATGCGTAGCTGTAGCCCCCCAGAAGGATTTCTCATCTCCCACAGCCTACTTACATTACAAAGTTTAACAGGCTCCTTCCATGTATCTCAAGTTTAATGCAGCTCTTAACATGCATCCCCTTCCTTCAAGGAGGTTTCTCCCAACCCCATTGCTACATCTTCCCATCTGAAGCTCTCCAAGTAAACTGCCAAACATATCAATGTAAGAGTAACTGAGGAATAGAAGCTGCAGTGCCGAAAAACAGCAAGCCTGGGTTTGGGAAGCATTGCAGCAGAACAAGAACTCCACAGCCACGCAGTACAAAGCACCAAACCGCACAAGCTCACCCTACCGAAGCAAGTTTTTCAGCATTTTATGGAACGAAGTTTATGACTGACTAGGTATCGTCTCTACTGCCATAGCCAGCTCAGTTACCATGTGCTCTAATGTATTCTGGTTTACGAAACAGAAACACGACCGTGTTTTCATACCTGGTCCAAATGAAGTTGGTACTGCCAAATTATCTGATAACATACAAATCTGTTACACCTGAACACGTAACCACAGCCTGATAACTAGCTTGTCAGGTTATTCTGTTTTGTTTTTTTTTTCCTTTGGAAAGCTGGAATGGCACACGTTAACTTGTACTTAGGAAAAAAGCCAAAGCAATACTGCTACCAGTCCAAGAACACCTAATGAAGAATCAAGTTGTGTTCAATTCAAATGTACAAGAGAAAGAAAAAGAATGAAAAAACATAGAACAACAACACAGCAGAATATTCAGCAGTTATCTCTCCTTTAAAACATAACAGTTTGTAAGGATTTCAGTACATTGGAAGGAACTTACTGTTCATGTCATTAAAACTCTGTTTGGAAGGGGTAATATTCCAAATTCAGCGTGCAGCCATCAGAGAAACCAAGAGAATTTAAAATTCTTGAACTCCATGGAAATTAATACCAGGTAGGGGAGGGTGCTTTAAAACAAACCAAGCTATTTTTAACTGCGTATTAAAATGTACATTTCTGGCTTCTACAGCTAGCGAGGTTTTCAGACAAGTAACAGGGCATACTAAAGCACACTGTGGCACTGGACGCTTGAGAGATGTGCCTTTAAAGACAAATTGCAGAAGGAGATACAAAGGTTAAGTGAAAGCTAATTCCTTCTCTTGAGGGCCTGCTTCACAGCACAGGACATACAAAACCTGTCCCTGCTGAGGCAGGGCATACACCAAGTGCCAGGAAATAGGTGTAAAGCTGCAGCAGGAATACACTCTGGAGGAGGCAGTTGATCACAAAAAGATGTGTTTGAAAGCCAAGGTAGAACTGCTTACGTAGCAGTTCACCTGCTCTGCCTTAGGTAAATTCAAGACGCTGCTGCCAGTTCCTCTTTCTTACCTACAAGTGACAAGAAGAGAGGCGGTACCAGGCACTCCTTTTCAGAGATGATACACCAGCAGGCTCCCCCAACTCAGCCGCCTGCGTTCAGCAACAGCAGATGCCAGCAACAGCAGCCCTCGGCCTCTCTCTTGGTTACTCCCTTTGAGAATTGCTTCCTTCTGCTCCTTTCAACATCAGCAGCCCATCACTTCCACGCTGCAGAGATGCCAAAAAACTGGAGATGGGAGCAGATCGTTCCCACCCAGAGTCCCTAAGACCAAGCAACGCTAGCCTCTAGTCCACGCTCTGTGCCCAGTTCTGGGGTCTTTTCTCCAGTGTCCTCTTTGGGACTAAGGGAGGAAGCTGTTTGCACCACCCCACCTTGCCAAGCCTCTGGGCACCCTCCCAGAGGGCTTCTCACCTCTCTCACAGGGATGACAGGCTGGAGTCAGACCACTGCTCAGGCCAGTTCCATCCAGCTACTAGCTTTCGCCACAGGTCACTATTGTCCTCTAAATCCCTACTAAAAACATGAGGAAGCAGAACATTCTCTTGGAAAAGACCCAGTTCAGTCCTAAACATATTTGTTCAGAGGTGTTTCAAAAAGAAAATAATAATAATATCTATTTCATCTGTTGTAAGTGTTGGGGTAGCATTGAGAATGTCTTTAAAATGCACTATTACATCCATATGCTATAATATTACTAGTTTATATATACTCTGTCTACAAGTCTGAAGACTTGTACCATGCACTTGCTGAACATATTTTATTCACCTGATCTTTGGTCAGTATTAAGGGAGGGATTGTCAAGAGCTCTGAAGGGGACCTGTCACCATTCCTGCAGGATCAGAAACAGGTAATTTAAAATGACTTTGAAGGATGCAGAGTTAGGCTATTAGAGATGACTCAGAGGCCCCCACTGAGTCCCACCACAGCAGTGAAGGCGACATGAAGGAAGCAATCGGGAGGAGAGAAAGCAGGGATATAGGGCCCCAAAATTAATACTGGTGAGGAAAGGAGGGGGAAATGGTATACAAAGAAATGGACAGAACATCTACACTCTAAGTCATAGCTTCTGCTTGCCAAAGGAGGGTACTCATCCCAGCCCTTCAGAAACAACAAAATCCCCTATGGGCTGTAGGGTTTGCTCTAGTTCCCATTAGGCTCAGGCATCTGCAGCTGGTATTTATAGAAATGCAGTGTCCTCACCCCACTGGCTCTTGTCTAATATTGCACGCATTGCTTCCCTCTGCTTCCATTATCTCAGATTACATGCAGGCAGTGCAACGTGATGCACTGAGGAAAATGACACTTTGCCCAGCTAGCATGCTACCACAGCTGCCAATTAGTCCTCTCAAATCCTGCGTAGCGATGACAAGCTGCTTACACAAGTGTTGTGTAGCAGGGGATGGCAGAGGTGCCTAGTGGCTAGGGCACTCCTCTGGAACAGAAAGGATGGGCGATTTATTCCTGAGGATGCCACTGTCCTGCTGAATGGTCTGAGCAATGGCATTTTGTCGCGTATGGCCTCAGTTTCCCTGTCTGAAGAATGAGGATAAAGGTCCTAAACTCCTTTTATAAGGCATTTTGAGAACCACAGAAGAAAATAACTCATTGATTTGTGCTATTAATACTAAGGAAGTGCAGAAACCTGCCCCTCTCAGTTGTTTTGCCAGCGGGACCAGGATTTCACTCAGAGGCCCTGACATGAATTTCAGAAAACACCGCTGAGTTGCCCAGAAACCTGGGTCAAGTTTCTCAAACTTCCCTATGCTTTAATTTCCACGTGCAAGAAGCAAGGAGAACTTCCTTCTCAGAGAGTCTGAAAATTAAGGAACACAAAGTTCCTTAATTGTCCTGAAGTATTCCCAGCCATGCATTTCAGCCATTCTGGAAGGCAAGCTGTGCACAGCCTTAAAGGTGCAGGTTTATTTCCTGGAAAACTTGACATAATTGATCGATTTACAAGTTCAAGGCTTTCAAAATGAACCCTTGAAGAATTTTCCTGTTAAGACTTTTTTTCCTCCTTGCTTTGTTTCTAGAATGCTTGAAGAGTCTAAGGCATCGAGTAGTAAACAAAATTAAAGACTTAGGATTATTTTTTTGAAAAGCTGAAAGCAAAAAGCATTATATTTGTCAGCATATTATTGTCACTGCAGATGTTAAACAAGCTACAGTAGACAGCAGATAAAAACAGCTTGACAAACCTCATGCATCAGGTTAAAAATATCAAACCTCAGGTTCTGAAAACCTTTGAGCTTGCTTTTTCAAGAGGAAGAGGAAAGCACTGTTTCAAAGCAACCAGCTATGCTGACACAGGGCTCTGGCCAGGGAGACAGCAAATGCATTACCGTCATTTATTGGTCTAAAGGACTGTCCCAGTTGAACTCATAGACCTGTTGTGCCTTTGGTGGGAGAACCCCTGCCTTGAAGAGCTTGGGGACAAGTTAAGCCTCAACAGGGAAATGACAGGAAAGGAAACAAAGACAGGGAGGGATAAAGCATCATGTATAAGGAGTTCCACTCTTCCAAAAAGACCAGATCCCTTCATTTTAATTCAATCAGTACTCTGTCCACACCACCAAGTATCCAAGAAAAATCTTTTACCACCTGAAAGCACTTACTATTTTCTATTACTCTCCTGGGATTTCTATTTATCTTTTATTGTTTGCTATTCTGACACATTGCAAACCATGGACTACAATGCAGTTTAACAACAACAAATCATCCAGTTATGTACTTACAAGATGATTTTTTTTAAGCACTTTCTTTGTGATAGAATCACAGACAGAAAAGACACAGGAGACTTACAGCTAACCATAACACAATACATAATGTCCAAAAGGACACATTGTTTAAGCAGGTCATTTTGTGAGACCTTTTTACGTAACAGTTTTCTAAGACCTATTTCACATTCAGGACATAGCACGGCAGCTTGCAATGGTTCACACTCCTGTGCAACCAGAAATTTTGTCAGAAGTTCCTGCTTTGTTAGCTGCTTTGCCAAGTGCCCAAATATCAGCAGAATACTTGCACTTCTATGTATTTCAACACTTCTTTGTGCATAGCTCTGTAGGAGGGCATTATGGTTTGAGTACCATATCTACAGACTCTCAGACAGAGGTGGCACTTTGTGATTCTGTTGTAAAGGAGCACCAAACTCACGGACCACGTGCATCATTCACTTGAACCAAAGAGAAATCATCTACATTCAGACTAAGGAATCACAACACACCCAAGCCCTATTTAAATGCCTATCAATTGATATCCCTAGTTCAGCAGACCTTTGCTACCAAATATGGGGGAATAAAAAGCCCCAAACCAACACCTGTATTACTAAGCTAGTAGTACCCTTCCACCAGTGCCATCCATCTTCTTCCATCTTCCCTCCAACAACAACAAATGACCTGATCACCGTGCTTTGTTCTCTTCTCCCAGCTGCTGGCAACAAAGTGGGATAAAAAGGAAGCCCAGATTCTACTAGTTTCCTGCAAGAAATTCCCTCTTTCCAGTTCTTACAGCCTTACTGCAAAGCTAGGAGCAGAAAGAGCCTATGGGACTGCCCAAGGGATCTGGTAAAAAAAGCACTTGTTAAGAGGGCCTGAGCGCTGGAGATGGAGGGGCAGGAGAGGAGAACACAGCCATGAAAATAATCTGCAAGGAATGACTTCCCTTTTCAATCTGATGTAAAGCAATTGCATCATCAAAGCTGCAGGCCTCCCTGCTTTTTCCTATGTCAGTGATTTTGCCCATTCAGTCCTCCTCACCAGCGAATGGATGGAAACTTTCAAGCTAGACAGACTGCAGAGGTCTCTTGCATTGTTTTTCTCCCGTTTATTAAGCATGGCATGTATGTGATTATGCAAGAAGAGCTGGACAGAAACGGTACCTCCTGGGCTGTAAATTATTAGCCAGTCTTCTGTCTTCCATGTATCCCATCCACATCTAATTCCTGTGGTCCTCTACACCCAAGTATTTTTTTTTTCCACCTTTGTTTTCTCTTCCCTTCCAGCTACATGTACAAAGTTATACTCTATCCTTGCTGGTATCATATTTTTTCATAACCTTAAAATTTATTGCAGGAGTTGCTGCAGGATCTAATTAAAAGCGATTATAATTAGCTCTGTAGTATTTCTTCTCACACTTGAGCATGAGTAATCAACTAAAGACGCCAAAACTCAAAACACAAGGGAATTTATTTGTGATGCGAAGACATAAAAAAGACTGCTTTCTCTCTGAGCTGACACCCAGTTGTCACATTTGTAGAATTGTCACCGGAACACTGTAAAATGTTATGTGCCACAAATGTCACTGGCTGAAGTAGCCCCGCTTCATAAAATAGGTTTCATTTTTCTGAAGCCAAGGAACTTGACCATGGCTACTTTCAGTCCTGCTGTGCATTATTAGAAGGACACCAGAAACAAGAGCTCTAAAATGGTGTCTGCAGTTCTTTTTAACAGGATCTTTCTCCTCCTTCTTGTATTGAAAAGCAGTGAAGTTTAACTCAATTTAGTAAGCATTACCTCCGAGCCTGAGTTGGCACCCAGTGAAATAAGGGGGGGAATTAATTTCTCCTAAAATCACTTGAAATGCTTTGCTAACTCAGACAAGCACCAGGTTGAAAAACCTGCCAAAGCCTTTTCTTCCTAATCAACCAAAGCGTTGAGATTACTCCCTCTTACTGCAGCTTGAGTGGCAAGACATTTTCAGTGGTGATTTAGTGGTTTGCTGGAAAACCTTCCCTCTTCTGTCAACCTGCCAGACTCTCCAGTTGTTGACCCTGAGAACACAGTACAAAGCTAATCTATTTACCAAAGCACTTTCCCCAGTGTGGGATGGAGTAAGGTGGGTCTGGAAGAAGAAGAAGAATAGGCAGTTAGGCAACGAGGGAGCGCTGCTGCAGGCATGAGTGGTTTATCTTCTGTTTGATCTCTTCTACTAGGGGAAGACAAGAATGGACGTAATAAATCTGCATAAATACACAAAAGAAACAAACAACTGTCACGAGTCTAGGGTGATTTGGGAAGTAAAGACAACTCTGTTGTTACCTGGCTGCTCTGACAGAGTGAAAAATTCACATTAGAAAAAGCAGTCATCACAGCAAGTGGTCATCTTTTTAAGATGAAGCAGCAGCATCTAAATAAACAACAAGATGGAATAAATTAAGAAAAATTATTCAAAATTAAAAAAAAAAAGAAAAGAAAAATCTCACATAAATATTTGTGTGGGAATATTTCCCGAGGAAGCTCTCCAGACTCCTTTGTGTGGGAAGAAGAAGAAATCCTTCTAAGATACCATGGGATCAAAAAAGTGTGCCATGCGTGGAGATTCCTACGAGAACTTTTGCCAGTGTTTTAACTAGGATGCCTATTTCTTCCTGCCTATGTGGCTTTAGTGCTATGTCATCCTCTCTTTTCCTCCACTGTCAAGGTTCTTTCCCTACCAGTGTTTTGCTCCCTAGCACATGGCATTTCTGAGACTGTTCTCCAGCCTCAGATCTCTACCCCTCCCCAGATCTCTACCAATGCCACAATTACTTCCATCCCTTACCTATATACATTACTTGATCTCTTTGATAGTTACGCCATGTTTATCCACCACTTGATCTTCTCTGATTGTATCATAGCAACAGACAATAGTTTATGGAGGATATTGTGCGAACACTCTCCAACAGAGCACGTCTACGAGTCCTGCTGGTTTCTCGGGTAATGTTACACTCTTTGGAACAATAATGCTAGTCAACAAGTTATCTTAATTTTATGCTAAAATTAGAGCAGTTGAACATTATTTATTTCGAGTCCACTGGTTTTATTGAATACCAGGAAGCAGCGAGAATGTGTCACAAGCATTGCAACACATAGAATTTCATCTACAACATTCATGCAATACCGTTTGCAAATCTGAGCAGTCGGAACAGAAAACTCTACATGGCAACCACACAAAGTAAAACCTAAATGTGCTCACCACATTCCTTTGTCTAAATACATTTGTAAAAGGGAGACCTAAAACCTTTAGACTGGGATTCAGAAGAGCTTCTCTGAGTCATAAAGAAAACCACATTCAAACAAAGACCCCCAAATTGCTACAGAAAAGCATAGACAATCTTTCCTGTCCCTAGATAATTTGATAAAAACTACACCACCATCTGTATTCAGCCGTCGCACTAAGATCAGTAGCTATAGGCACATTACTCGCTGTCCGTGTGTCAGCATCCCTGCCACAGGTATAAGGACGATTCAAGTGTCAAGCCCTCTCAAAACCTTCCTCAAATTGTTATCATGAACACAGCACAAGTAATCTATAATACTAGCAGAGCTGTACAAGCATGAAAAGTGGCAGTTAAAAAAAAAAATCAAAGGGAACTTAAGTGCGGGGGTTGATTCTTGCTTTTTGGAGAGATCAAACTCTTCATCCTTCTGCATATCCATTTCCCACCTTGTGCCATCAACCAACTTATAAGAGAAGTAGGTTTTAGTTAAGTCTGAGGGAGGATCTCTCCCAAAACTTCAAGCAAAAACAGGAAGCAGTATTTACAAGGTGGCAGCCCTGTTCTCCTTTGAATTGCTCGGAACAGACTTAGTGTCATTAGCCAACGTCATAAAACATGAGTCAGTCTACCTCTCAGGTAGCCAAATTTCTCCAAAGGCAGTTTTGATCACCAGTGAAACAGTCTCTTTTATTGCAATAGCACTGAACACAGCTCCCATGGACTTAAGAGATATGAAACCTCTTTTCCTATGTACAATGGCGTAACACCAGAGTCACAATCCTATACAGAGGACCGCACTGCAGCTATACAAATTCCTCCAGTGAAGTCCCAAAGTGCTGCAGTTTTTGTAGCTGCTGATGGAGCTTTACCCTGTCTCCCAGAATAGGCTGCATTCTAGCAGCAAGCAGAACAATTCAGACATTTCTTGCCAAATCAGTCAGGCAGGTATGATGCTTAAGTTACATTTAGCATCCACATTTATTTTGTGACCAAGCATTCCTGGAAGTGTTAAAACAACAGCCTGTCTTTGGCTTTTTATGGAGAAGTGCCTAAAACTACAAGAGTATCCAGACTTTGCAGTTTTCTAGCCTTTGCTGGTAAAGTCCCATCAACTGCTAAGCAGTATATTCCATCCCCCTTGGCAACTGAACCATGTTCTTCAAAATCTTTGCAAGAGTCCCTGCTTACAGAAGCAGTCCCAGTACCTCTCCCGCAGGTTCTAGGAGAGATCCTGAACTTTGGCTTCATAATCCAGTGTTCTTCTCCCTCATTCTCTAAGGGCCCGCTTACGTCTGGCCCCTCTTTACTGACTTCTCCTCTGCCTACCCTGGGCAGGCACGATCTGGAAAGAAAACCTGATTATTCTTTGCAGGGTTTAACCTTTTCCTATGTACTTTCATCTGGCCTGATCTCTATACTCCATCTAGTACTACAGAAACACATTCTCATACGCAGCATCTGATGCAGTCTCTTGTCACCAGACACCAAATTCCTCCCCGCTCCATTCCTTTCCCAATTAATAAATTGATGGTGCCTTAACGGAGCAGACAAAGAGGAAAACAGTTTGTCAGCCCTAAAAACACCCTGTAACTTCTTCAACTCTGAGTGCTTTAAAGCTTCTACCATCATTGTGCACACCAACTTTGAGTACTGCTTGCAGGGCTTGAAATCAGATCGAAAACTCACTCAGCCCGGGATGCGAAAAAGCAGGCTTTTCTTTTTCTGCCCTGGCATCCTGTCAGTAATGCAAATAAGATATATCTGTAGTACAGGAGACAGAAAAGAAAAATACAAGTTGTTCATTCCTGTAGTGGCTTTTCAAAAGTCCATATGGCCTTTCTCAGAGAAGAGATAACACACACCCCCCCCAGATACAGCGAGTAAGATGAAACATTTGCCCGCATCCAGAGTTACGTTACCTACCTCTTAACAGCTGCAGGTAAAACAGTAATTACACTGTAGACCTACTACAAACAGTGACAGTGGAAGTGGTATCTGCACAGAAAGAACTGGCCGCAGTTACAGACTGGCACCTGACTCATACAGGGCACCATACGGATAACCTGCAGAGTACCAGTCACTGACCTATAGCATTTATCACCTTGGTTTACAGCGTGATACAACAGAGGGTGTAGCTGCATACATAGGGACCAAAAATGTGTTATAATCCTGTGATTATAAGATATTTTATAACATTAAAACAAACAACTGACAAATATTCATCAATATCCTCAGCTAATTTTCAGCTACCCTTCTGCTAAGGAGGAATTAACTTTATTAGCAGAAATGAGTTTTATTGCACTCGAACATTATGTCCCACATTACCTGAGCCCACTGAGGACAGAAGTAACAAAACCTACCGTATTATATATTTTTGGCTGCACAGCCAGTTGAGTCAAAAAAATCAAAAAAGGCAAAACAAGACCAACCCAAGTAATCTGAAATTAGATTTCTAAACTTAAGACCTTTTCCAATTTACACAATCATTAGTCATTTTCTTGTTTCCAACAGGAGAAGTGAAGGTTTTGTAATAACAGGTTGCGCTAGTATATTCAGATTTCTTGCTGTTACTTAATTTTACTTGCTTGAATAGGTTACTGACTTCTATATGTATTATCTATATTTCAAATCAGAAAGTAGTGGTCTCAATTAATTTTCAAATTAGCTGCTAATATTTAAAAACAGAAGGGCCCAGATAGATAGAATACCCAGGCATGGATACATGCTTACCCATTCAGTTTCTTCAACGCACACTTTCTTCACAGTGTAAAGCTATCAATGAGATTCCTGATTTCTGTTGTTTTCTTCAGTATGGATTAGCACACAAAGCAAAAAATGAACTTCTGACCATTTTACAAATAGTTTGATAGATTTCTATGTCCATTGCATCACTGTGATATTTTATAATACACTATATCCCCCCAATATTATATTTTATAAGACCAATATTTACCATTTAATTCCTTGTAAGGTAACAAGGTGCCCTCTAAAGCAATACATCCAAAGATGTACTGGACCTCAGATTTGGTCACCTACCAAGAAAAACCACCTCTCTAAACTATACTGAGGCAGGAAGGAAAGTAAGAAGAACTCTGAGGCTTAGTCCCAACTTACCCTGCTCCCCCCACAGAGCAGCGCAGTGGGGAAGGGGGCAGGAATGTGCCACTAAGGTCAGGGCGAGACCTTCTTTGGCAACAGTATAATCTTAGATCAGGAATATCCAATTCCCCTTCCATCTTTCTTACTAAGATCTAATGCTATCAGCACACAAAAGGGGAAGGAAAGGTACTCAGTGTTCAGATACATTAACTTCATTTTACAGGAGAAGCCCCGGAGTTTCAGACCATGTAAATAAATACCCGACTGTTATAGCAGAGCAAGGACGAGAAACAGATTCTCTGACACATTCTAGAAATAAACATGGCTGTTCCATCTCCGTTATCAGATGTACCCGATCTGAGCCTCAGCAGGGTCCACTTTTCTAAGCAAGCAACATCACGTCTCAGGATGACAGAGCTCTCATGACCTTTATTGTTATTACTGTTATCAAGGATATCACAAAATCATGTTTCTTGGAAGCTCAGTTTGGCTTTGATTTTCTACTGGAGCAAGGATTCTGTTTTTCCTTTAATTGTTTATAGATGCAGGGATCAGCCAGCCCTTTTAAGGTGTTTCATGTTATGACTTTTTACATAGAAATAGACAGTGACTCACTGGAAGAAGACAAAAGATGAAGAATCCGAAAACATCGCTGTTAGTACTACTAGCTAAGCCTGCACCACCACAGTCTACAGTTGTGGAATCGTAAGCCTTGGAAATACTTGTTAATATGTTAGTAACCCCTCGCTTTCCACTTAACCATCATCCTGAACACATTCAGTCCTTCAGACCAACGAACACATGGACACAAGATCAATTTTCTTCTCCACTGCAAACAGGTAAAATCTCAAGGACAGAAATGCAGCTCCAGTGCTAAGGATCTGTTGGCTGCATCTTCTCTCCCGTTAAAAGACTTCACTCTAAACACCCAAAACAACTCTTAAGAGACACATTTTCCAAGCAAGCAAGCAATTGCACATCTGCTCAAAAGGTCTTTTAGATACCCATTTTTCTACACTGCGAGAATGAACACCAACTACGTTCCAAACCTTCAGCATGTTTAAATGAGACCCACCAGGAATGCGTCGCTTCTTGATAAACCATGCTCCACTTGAAACCTCTGCTCAAGCATCTACCATCTGCTTGCCAAAAGTTGCCTCAGACGGGAGGAAAGGGTATTCCCAACACAGCTCTGGGACTCTAAAACACATCCCCAGAGAGACGGAGGAATAGCTGTGCTCTGGATGGGCTATCTGATGATGGGTGTCTGGCTTCCCGGTTACTCCCGGTGGGAGAAGGCTGTCCAAATCAGCTGTCCGGCGCTGCCCCAAGCCCCCCGCCTCTGCCCTGCGGCACCACGGCCAGCGCCGGAGCCCCAGGCCCGCTTTGACGAGCCACCCCCTGCCCAAGCAAGGGGGAGGCCATCGGGGGCACGGGGGATGCTCGGCTGGGCTAGGAGCCGAGGGCTGGGCAGAGCTAAGGTTGTTCTGGTCTCGGTCAGTCCAAGCGCTTCCGTGTGAAGCGCGGGCTAACAAATCGAATGTTATAGGGAACGCCAAGACGGTTTGTGTCGTCTTAAAACTTCATTTCCATTTTCCGTACGTCACGGAGTTTCCCGGATTTGCTTTAAGCTGTTTGCCTGCATCTGCTTTAAGTCAGTTTCAACTTAACAGTACTAAAGCGTGTGGTAAAGGTTGAGCTGGATGTCATAGGCCTGAAATATTTACGGGCTTTGTATTTATTACAGATCCTAGGCCTCCTATACATATGTGCCAGCATCTCCCTTTAATGCGAAACATTATCAACATTCAGACAGGAGAGTTTATACCTACCTCAAGTTAATAAATCAAAACTATCACATTAAGTTATAGGTTTCTTTATGGTTTAATGGGGTTTTCAAATATCATGCAAGGAAGACAAATTTCATAATGCTCAGTTGGGGAGTTTATCTACTAAAATAGAGTCACTAAACACCACGTTATAAAGAAGTCATTTTTAAATGCAGTTGGCCATAAATTAAACAACACGATTACTGGGAAGTTCTAAGAGTTTGGTGAGAATAGTCAGCATCGCGCTTACGTAAATAGATTTAAGCTTGTATTTATATGCCAGTGTGATTCTCAAAAACATGCAGTTATGATGTCTTCATCCCGTAAGTAAATTCGAAGTTAGCTCTGGGGCAAGTTAAAAAGAGAAAGCAAAATTAGCCTTTAGAATTGAAAGTCACTTTCACCACTATATTTTTATACTCTTTGTCTACATTTTGGGCTGTAATTTCATATTAGAAGATACCGCCTGCGAAAAGCAAGCTTCAGCATAGTACTTTGTCCTTCCTAAGCCCATCCTGCTGCTCATTCCCTGGAGAGCTCTCTCATGCATTCTCTTCGCTATTCTTGCAGTCAAAGCTCAGCAAGCAAGCAGAAACTTGGGCAGAAGATTTTTCCTGCGTGCAGCTTACACTGCAGAAATGCCTGCAGTAACCTTCGCAATGACCCTCATATGCGCCTAGGCATAGCAGAGTTAGATTCCCAGCTATGTTATTTCTATTCACACTTTCCTAAGTGTTTACTAACTTGGGAGAGCAAGGCCAGCACTGGCAGAAGTAGAGGAATGCCTGTTCTGGGTAGCCACCAGGTCTGCAGACACCTGCCTGGCAACAATCCCTGTCCTGCATGGCTGGCATCACACCCCTTTCCATACTCGGGTTTAGCATGTTACTTGTCTGTGCATCAGCTCTTCCCACCCAGTGTCTCCGGGCAGCTGCCAGTGGATCTTCCCAGCCACGAGGCAGATTGCTCTGCTGCTGGGATGACTATCTAATGATAGGCACTCGCGGTTGGCAAGCCGTTGGAATCCCACAACAGAACTATAATAAGCACAGGGCATGACTAAACCTGAAGCGGTGTCTACTTTTCCAGTGGCATCATGCCATAACCCATATGTGATCAAGAATTTAAAAAAAATGTGACCCACATCCTCTTTCAATTCCTTACCCCTCTACCAGCAGCATCTCGTCACCCACACAGCTCCCTCTAGCCAGCGATCCAAGTGGCTTTGGGAAGCCGTATTGTACGGCACAGATACCCTCCCTGCCGGGACAGGGAGACAGAAGTGCGTGGCCCATGACCAGCATATCATGATGCACTCTGGCTGGGAAAGGAAAGGAGCAGGGCAAGGAAAGCAGGTTTACTTTCTCAGTGTTATCTTTCGTGAACTAAACGTGAGACAACTTGAAATTCTGTCACTAGAAACTACAGTGAGCTCATTGCTATATAGTTGATCTCGCCCTAACGTGAAATCAGCATTTCTGCTTGGCTGAGTGGTGTTTTTATTATCCCACTGCCACTCTGAACACACTGTCTTTCAAACTTGTTCCCACAGCAACTTTAAGGCACTCTCTCTTGTAGTGAGACATACTGGCTTTATTTGCAAGGTCACAGAAGGCATAGTGACAAGAACACACGTAGCCAAAGTTTCTCATCTGAGAACGGAGAAAACAAAACTAGTCAACAACTAACAGAACAATACTGCTTATACCACTACGCAGTGCTCTCTTGCAGAGAAATAAGCCAAGTTTTGTCCGAACACCACCAAGCAGGCAAAATAGCTGGCAGCACACTCTAAAAAGCATAAAGAGAGTGACACCTTCCACCATCTAATCGTTTACTTTCAGCTGTATCATCAGCCCTCTGGCTACCGCTAGCTCCTAATAACTTTCCTAAATCTTTGCACAGACATGAACAAGGAAAGCTTCAAGTAGTCAGTCAGGAATTTTTAATGAGGAATGCCAGGACTGTGAGCTGAAAAGGCAGAGTTAGCTCTTCCCTGAATGCCAGGGGGCAAAACAGCCACATGTGACATCCTCGACAGCTTCTGCGGAGAAAACAAAGCGCTGGAAGCATAACTGCATCTTAAGCACTCCATCTCGGGCCATGAGCTAGCCCCAAATTCCTGCAGTAAACGCTTAACCCTCTGTCTTCTCAGCTTTCACAAACACTCTTTGTATTCAAGTAATTTGCAAATAGTTAGCCCAAACTGGTGGACAACAACAACAACAAAAAGAGAGGCGGCAAGCCGGTCCTTAAACCAATGCATTCTGCAACTTAATTTTACAATCCAGAGGTCACAACAGTCAGTACCCTAAAACTTTGCACAAAGTGGTGATGAAACAGGCATATGCACATACGTAGGCATATATACACAGATAAATACTCTTTTTATAAGAACAGCAACAAAACAAAGGAAGAAATCATTCCTTTCTGAAGTCACACACAGTTTATTAAAACTGGATTTTGGAAGCAGCCCAGTTCTAATCTTTTCCTCTGAAAGAACTCCATGCCTTAAACATATACAGTATGTCATAAACACTATTTCAGTTTTCCTTTTAACTCGTAACCAGGCAGGCAACTAGCAATGGCCCTATTTAAACACATGGTAAAGGGCAGATAAAATGACATAAAATGGCCTCTTCAAGGAAGCCCAAAGGTCAAATCAAACAATACACTTAATTTGCTGTTTTGGTTTTTTTTTAAACATCAATAGGTTTTGAAGAAGTGCCTTCCCCTTCTTTACTTCGAGAAAGAAAAAAAGACAGACCCTTTAAGCCATCTCAGATTGTGCGCCTGAAAGCAATGGTATTCAAAAGCGCTAATCATATTAAAAAACCCCTCTTCACCAACACCTTTGTCACAACACTAGAGCAAACTAAATTTTGAAAACTTTCTGCTAAAAAGCACTTTCCTTCAGGACACAGCTTCAAACCATCACCTAGAGCCAAATATAATCGCATGGTCTTCTTACTTTGAACCCTCCGTGCAATCCCTGATCCTAACAGTATTTGCCTCAGCAGATCTGAGGCTCCAACTTTGCAATTCTGCTCCTCCAGGCCAACAATGGGAATGAAGTCGGACCATGCAAGTCTTCACAGAGCACCGTACCACGTTTCTCTGAAATTCTTGTTTTGACCTCAGTAACGACTTAAGGCTGTACATACATGTAGCTTTTCTTCTGGACTTATTACTGCTTACCTCTGGAAAAGTCTGTGTGTAGACTCCCTCCTACGGTGCACAGATACACATGCTCACTCATGTTCTCTGGGATAAACTGTCTTCCTAAAACAACTTCTGATTTCGCCTTCCTTTTTAACTCTTCACTGCTCTTTTGATTTTCAGGTCACAAGCTTATTTGAAATAAAATTTACAACATAGTGAAAGCTCAAAGACATTGGTTTAGACCAAATCCTTACCTACTACCTTTCAGACTTGGGTTTTTTATCCAGACTGGTGGTGGTGTTTACTTGTTTGCTGTTAGAACGTTTGCTTGTTAGAACGGTGGTTCTATAGCCATTATGAATATGGTCTCCCAAATGCTCGCAACTAGCCACACTACTTCAACTTTCCCTTCTTGACCAGGAGGCATACGTTTCTCATAAAATGATATAACGTTATTACATATCACCACCATGCTCGTCAGTCTTGAATCCCAGACCCTTACCTTTTCAAAAAACTAGTTTTCTAGTGGAATTCTTTAACAGTACAAGTCATGCCTTGTAAGTAACCAGTGTTCTTGCTGGCAAACCACAAGACAACAGCACCATCCAGCGGCCCCTTCGTCAGCCAATGCTTTCAAGAGCTATGAATTAATTCTGAGTACCTCTCCAAAGGGGTATGCACCTTGTGAGGCTTTCCCAAAACCAGCAAGGTACTTAAACTCCCTCAGTTTCAATCACGCAGGTTATTTCCCCGAGAAAGTGGGACTTAAAGGTGATAAATGCCAACAACACATTTCTGAAATTTTAGGAGTCTCTTGTTTTCAGACAGCATTGACTTTGCTTTCCACAGATACCCCTTGCATATTCTCCTGTGGCCGAGGCCTTCAAACCATTACTTAATACAGGTCAGTCTAACAAAAAGTTGCTATATCTAAGAGCTGGCACACTTCCTCAGCAGTCTCCAAGCACGAGTTTTGAAGAGAGAACCGCATATGGGTCTGTGACAGTGGTGTTTCATGGTCTTTGAGAAAAATTCCAAGAATAATCAGGCAATGTAGTCAAATGCTTGTGAGCCACCTGCAATTGGTAGTGGGGCTGCGTATAAATATGACCCATTATTAAATAACATAAACAAAAAGTTGTGGAGAAAAAGACTATCATTTAAGTGAAGCTATGGGTTAATAGTTGTTTATATTAAAAAACAAATCATGCAACATCAGGCATCTCCTCATATTGCATGGTTTCACAGCTGCAAGTTTTACAGAATCCAGCGCTGACTGACAAAGAACCTAAGCCCATGTTAAAATGTACATTCATAACAACTAGAAACTAAGTTAAGAAAACAACAAACCAGACAGCTTCCAACAGTTCTGACTGAGGTGTCAGCCACTCCCTTCATCACTGAAGACCACTGGTCTGAAACCTGTTGGTGACCAACAGAACTTCCACATTGGTCAAGAGCTAAATGGCATCTCAAATACAGAATTTTCCGATCTGCTGGTCCCAGAGTGCTTCAGACCACAAAAGATCTTAACCGCTCTCATCTCAAGACAGAGAGAAACACACTAATTTTCAGATGACACTCCTAATGTCTGTGGTATAAACTGTTCCTTTTTTAGTGTGGGACAGTATTATCCTTTGAGATCAGTCTTTTTTGGGCATCTATTCAATTGCTTGGCAGCTGGGATGAAAAATCTAAGGAGTCTGTATCCAAGCTCCGGTCATTCATCAGCTCTTTGGATCGCACCTAGCATTACAGCACTTCTTAGCTGTTACCTGAAACCATAGTAGGAAGGGAAGTTTTAAACAGCAACAAGGCTTTTGGAGCTATCACTGTTTCTACCTCACTACATGGTCTCAGGAGACCACCTACACTTAAGTAGAACCAGTCTGCTTCTGGGACTTTTTTGTTCCAAAGCTTGGACTCCATCAGTGGGACATGTCCTTTCTCTGAGAGGCAAGTTTCATTTGAGGTCATCCAGTCCTCTCCATGGTGAACCCACACAATGTTTTTGCGAAATAGTAATTCCAGCTTGCTTATGCTGCTCTACTTTCTATAATTTACCTCGGACAACGGGTTATCTCTCGGATCTTTTCATGGGTGATGTAACAACATGTTGAAGGAGGATCACTGTTGGACTAAATTCCTCCCAGGTGCCTTATAATTATAAGGCAACAGTCACAGGGCTATAGCAATAAAAGAAGAGAGGTTAGCTTTAGTTAGCTGAGCCAAAAAAAACAACTAAAAAAGAAAAGAAAAAAACCCCCACATGGCAGGTGTATAAAAAGCAGGAATAAACACTGTACACCCTTGTTATGGAAAAAACTGGCATGATCTCATCTCAAAAGGGATTTAGGTGCTTAATTGCCTCTGCAACCAATTCAAACACTCAAAATTCCTGAGTCTGTGAAGGTAAGTGCAGATTTAATAATAAAATGTTCTTTTACCAACAAGAAAGACTGTTTTAAAAGTCAACTGTAATTAAATGCTGACAGGTGTCTGAGCTAAAACCTTTTGTACCAGTAGCACGGACACAGTGTCCCGGTGTTAACACTACATGTTTCACTCTGCAGGGACCAGTTTTCCTTTTCATCTCTGGCATTACTCAGGCATGGAACAATCTGAAAGTCTAACCCCACTTTCCTTGGGGTTCACAGGACCGCAGAGGTTCTTCCCACAAGATATTTTCCCACCAGCCTACAACCCAGGGCACGCTTGCTCAGCCCACAGCCAAATCCCAAATGCATTGGAGGATGTCTGTTTACCTTGACACTAGAGAACCAGTTTATGTGTTTTTCCTCTCTTCCTGTCATACAACCACAAGCTGGAAGTACCCAACCAAAATATTGTCATGTGTACAGCTGAAGCATCCATTCATTGTGGATTGGTCAGAAAGAAATGACCACAGCTGTCACTGTGGTCTCCCCTCCGTTACCTTTGATGCATTCCTGCTCTTTCTTTGTACTTCTGGAATAAGTCACCTTTCAGCTTTACAACAGCATACGCTGGAGGATTGCAAGAGTCTCAGATACTGCCAGCCGTACCAGGAGCTGTACAGGTGCCTATGACAAATAAAAGAGATTATTTATCTTGTGCCCAGAGGTCTCTGAAAGGGCCCATGGCCAAACTGCAGCAAAAAAAGGACTGTTAGTTGCCAGGTGAAACAGTCAGTAGCCTGGCTGAGCCAGGCTTCAGCTGAAAACTCTTCTCAATTAGCTGCACAGGCCCTGTGGCTCTGCTGAAGGCACATTCCCATCAGGACACCAGACCAGCTTATTATCACAGAGCAACAAGAAGATTTCTTTCCTCTCTGTGGCCAAGACAAGCAACTGTGGGACTTGATGAAGGCAGTTAGATCATTATTGTATCACAAGCACTGGGCTTCTGCTCCTACCTATCCTTGCTTATACAGCAAACACCACGCACACACCCCCTTTCTTAACAAGTAGGAAAGGGGAGGACTCTCAAGGAGATAGATGAAATCAGGTGGTTTGTGCTGCTATAACTTCAAGAATGACCAGGGAGACCAAGGCTATTCTGGCCATCGTCAAAGCACCAGATTAGCCAGCCTATTCCTAAAGCACACTCACTGGAGAAAGAAGAAAGTAAAAGCAAAAGACAAGTCCTAACGCCGCAGTAGCCTATTGGAACAACACAAACCCACTGCAACACGTGCACGCACCCAAAACTGCTTAGCCTGTGGCCAAATCTAGGAAATCCAGAAGCTGAGCCCCAAGGACAATTCCCAGAAGGATCAGCGCATCAGTATGGGAATGATTTTCAGGAGTAAGCCTCCTTCCACCTAGAGCACACTCTGACAGCCCTACCTCACACATCCAGCTCTCCAAGGCTACAGAGAGCAAGAGCATCCTCACCAAACAAGATCTGGCTGTAAAGCCAAGTTTGCTGAATCTCTCAAACGCTTGCTTAAGGACTGACCACCCATCAAAACTAAGAGCTATCTGCTAGCTTAGGAGTTAGTGCTGGGCTTCCCAATCTCACTGCCTTAGTCAAGGTCCCTCTCCTAAGGCTGAGCTTCCCTACTCCTGCCTGCCACGTACAACACCTGGGCAGGCTGCCTGGTAAGCTCCAGGTACCTTGCCTTCTCTCCTGTTTTCTGTTCTATGCGTGAAGCCTTACAGCATACAGAACAGGGGAAAACAGGGGGACGTGAGCATTCAACCATTATTGCAGAGTGCCCTCTTTGAACCAAAAAGATAGCACACATCACTGTAAGTCACCAAAGAATAAGAATGGAAAGTGTATGGCAGCACTACCATGGAAACTAGCAGCAAACAGTCTGGCATTCAAAAAAACACAAGATTTATGTCTTAGGTTAGGACTGACCGAACAGGAACATGCAGATCCGGCCTCCTTAGCTTGGAGCAACGCAGATCCAGAGCTCGATAATCTATTCACATAGCAAGTGAATGAAGACATTTGTAGCCCAAACAGGACTGCAGGGCAGTTGCAAAGGGCCCAGGGCAGAACTGACACCCTCCACAGTTGGTGCAGTTCATGTTCATGCAATACACTGAGCACTTTTGAGGCTTTCAACTCGGGGGGCCTGGGGTAAACAGCTTAGCTTGCTTTCCATTTTTCCTTTTCGCCTTGGGATACCTCAGACTCAGTTTGGTAAACTCCAAAGCTCTAAACAACCCCAGAAAGACTCTTTACTTCAGTCACCTCTTGTTGCATTGGCCTGGGTATACAGCCATGCTTTTGCTACTATGCTGGGTACCCTAAGTACCTCCATTCCGAATCGGTAAGGTGAAACCGTCTCAACATAACAGCTTTTTTTCTCACCAGAGTGCTGGTAGAGCACAAGGGTATATCTGACTCTCAGGCTAACTGTGCATGTATCGATAGCATTGTAGAAAAGTCAGGGTAGCTCGCTGCCTCAGCAGGAAAGAGGTGGAACAGAGAGCAGACGTGGACAATGACACCCACTGGTCTCAGTCATCTGGGACGGAC
Organism: Haliaeetus albicilla; assembly: GCF_947461875.1. Lineage (NCBI taxonomy): Eukaryota > Metazoa > Chordata > Aves > Accipitriformes > Accipitridae > Haliaeetus > Haliaeetus albicilla. The sequence goes on along the minus strand of NC_091483.1, from coordinate 7,930,551 downwards.
ACGAGCTGGCCAGATTTTTATACAGAAAATATTCAGAGAATCTTCCTACATAAGGAAACCAAAACCCAGACCCCATGTACTAAGAGATTACAGGAAAGGCAACCATGAGACAGCAAAAACTGAAACCATAATTAGCTGTTAGGATTACTGAGTAGTAACTATGTTGTGTGGTTACAGAGCAATAATCCATGTTTGGAATCCCTGACTGACTACAAATTCTGGCTAGATGCTGCAGGCACATTTTTTCATAAACGCTACAATACCTAGAATCTCCTTCTAAAGCCCATGCAGACGGTGGCAATATCTGTCAGGGGCTTAACAGGCACCGCTGGCAGGAAGCATTTCTGAAAGCCCTGACAACTTCACCTTATGTGCTCACACAGAAGCTATGCAAATCCAAGCAACGCTGAGAAAACAGACCGGCAGTTTACACAGAGAGGCGTCAAGCGAGTTAGGTGACATCCCCCGATGACCAAGTGGCACAGGATTAAGCGCAATCACGCACAATCCTCGAGTACAAGTAAAGAATGATCCCGGACTATGCTAGGTTAGGTGGAGTCAGAGACAGAAATGAAATGAAGCATGTTAATGCAGGCTGCATTTTTCTTCTAAGACAGATAAGAAGAGTGCTAGAGGGCTCTCAGCAGGGAAAGAATATGGTTGGCTTTGAAAAGTTGTGAAATCTTTGCCTATTTCCAACCAGCTGCCTCAGTGATGGGAAAGAATGAGTAATTGTTCCTGGACTGGGAGGAAAAAATAATCAGCTTTCCCAAATCATTATGGAAAACAAACCCAACAATAAGTCACATAAAAACATGAGCTGCCCAACAAACCTCAAATGACATGGTAAACTTGATGAGAATCTAGTGGAAGAAGGAAGCCCTTTTTGCTACTGTCTAGCTGGTACCCAAACATCTAGTAGAGTTGATGGGGAGTTACCCAAGTCATGATTACACCATTTTATCTGTGCCAAGTCAAAGGAAGAAAAATCTTCTGCGAGGAAGGGTTCAGTAAGTCTCTTGGCAGAGTCCCCACTTGAGACCACCAAATATAACCCCTTCGATCCCAGAAGGCCAAATTCCATTAAGATGTCAAGCAAAGCCAACAAGTCACGCAAAACGAAGAAAATGCTGAAGGATTCCGGAGGATGGAGTTGCAGAAGAAGATTACAAAAGCTGCTGGGTGCCTTCATAACGAAGACGACAAGGAAAATTTGAACTTCTCAACAGATACAACTCTGCACAAAAAGTAAATTCTGGGCTGCAAGCGTATGAGAAACTAGTTCACTCGAGCTGATCTATGATCAGGCCGAAATCCTACTAGTGACTGTTTCGATGGAGCCTGTTCTATCAAAGGAAATGCGCAGTTCAGCAAAGCTACTTTTAAGTTCTTCAACAGCCTTTTAATGACTCTCTACTGCCTCTGAACTTGTTCTTTCAGCCACTCAAAAGACATTTATCTAACTCACACAGTGTATGGCTTTAAACAAACAAATAGATGAACACCAATAAACAATTTAATTAGAATATTGCTGCAAATCACTGGAGATGGGAGTTGTGGAACGTTATGCCAGGGGCAATGACCACACTGCTGTGGTAAGCAATTTGTAATAGTAGTTAGGGCAAGAGAAGAAATCAGAAATGGGGCTGGGGGGGAGATTTTCACTAGGCTCTAGAAAGACTCCCTGCTCTACATGAATTATAATAAAATCCATTAATTACAAGGAAGTCATAATGCCCTTTTTCTTTTCTTAGGTAACATCTAAACATACCAAATTCCTTAGCGACAGAAGAAAAGCAAAGAGCTCTAGGGTGAAATAGATCTCTAAATACTATAGCAATGCATATTTCAGAAACAAAGGCAATTTTTCTCCCCATTATTTATATTTGCGGTATATTTTTCATCTGAGTATCTCAACAAGACTGTTTTTACATTCCTAAAGTAATTTTTTTCAAAAGCAGTAAGAGTCAGCCCTGTTGTGCCCCTCGTGATGTCACTTCTGCTGGAGCGGAACCTGCCTGAGGGTGGGAGAAATCAACTTTCTCACAAAACATAAGTTTAGACACATGCTTTCTTCAAGAAGCTGTGCTGTATGTTAAACATCTCATTTCTCCATCTCCCATGAGTGACTTTTAAAAACTGAATACACTTATTGTCAAACCCATCAGAATTAAAATACCGAGAAGGTGCGGGGGGGGAGAAGAGAAAAAACGCACAACTCCTATCCAAAGCACAAGTACTTCAATTTGTACAAGTGTCAGAGCAAGCCACCACTCTAACCCCTTTCATTAAACATTTACAGAGAGCTCATCTGCATATCTCAATCTCAAGCAAACAAACCGAAGTTTGGAGTCAGATGTTTTTAGCTGGATTAGAGATCACTTTCCCTCTCACGCCAGCAAATTAAAGATGTGAAACAGAGTTAAGAGAGGCTCAAAAACACTGTCAGGTTTGGGACCAAAAATTACTCTTTTCCAAGTCCTTTCTGAGCATGTTCTCCTAACTGGGAGATGCTATTAAAAAAAAAACCCACCACCACCGCACACTAACTTGACGGGCTCCTCTTTGACAATATGCCACATGCCAGGAAAAAACAAACCCTCATTCTCTTACAACATGTGCTTAACTAAGACCTAGTTCAAATAAATAGCTTTGCCCAGACCTTTACACTGAGGCCAGGTCTATGCTGTGAGCTAACTGTCAATACAGCTACACCTTGCTTTATGCCAGCAAAGGGCTTGTAGGGTGAATACAGCCTTTCCTGGTGACAATGCACTCTTGCTACAAGAACTTACTCCAGGTTTCCCAGGCAAAACCTGCACCGACAGAAAGATCTTTTTAACCAAAATAATTCTGGCAGCAGAAGACACAAGGCAAAATAGCCTGCCAGACTTGTAATGACCGTCTTCATTCTTTAACCTATGTTTATTTGGCAGAGAAAAATTATCAGTAGACCTGCTTTAAAGCAACTCTTATTCACTAACTCTATCAGGGTGTATAATGCCTGACCCTGCTACCACCGCTGGAGCATCTAGCCCCTTTAAAACTGCTTCTTCATACTGACATTACCCTCTAGTGGCAGCATTGTCCTATCCTCTCCAGTGTCTAGATATGGAACTGATATGGCAGAGCATGACAAACTTCATCATCACTGTAGGCCTATAGCAAGTCTCATTAGCCCCATCGGCCATTATCTTCAAGGAGCAAAACACCAAACACTCACCTTGGTAAGTTGCCCAGGGCACACAAACCTTCTACACAGGCAGAGAGAGAGAGACAGAGAGAAAATGAAGGATATTCAAATTCCTCAGGGGACTCGCCCTCCCATTTAATTTTCTTTCTCCCATTGTTGCTCCCACAATTGTCTAGCACGCGGGAGCCAGAACAGAGGTTTTGCTGTGTCACTGGCAAGGCAGGAACTCAGCACCCACCTGCTCTCTGAATGCCGAAGCTTTGGCAACAGCTCAAGGTAAGAAAGGTTAGCGGCATAGATCATTCTAGCTGTAGCAGTACCAGGATTACCTTAAATTGCACTCTGTCCCTGTTTCTTTCTATGAAGTACAGCTTGTAAACTTGATATATTGTAAAAGCTCTTCAAGTACGTCTTTAAGTGGCACTTTCCACTTATTTGTACAGTTGTCTTCCACAGAAGAGGTTAATTTTTATCCTTCAATTCTTTAGAAACAACAAAAAACCTTCACTGCTGAACAGACCTTTCAGCATTGTACTTCCAAACCTGGAAGTAAAATTCCATCAAACAATTTCCTTCTAACATCCATAAACCTACTTGGTCTAGTCTCTGCTCGACTCATTCACTCAGCGCGTTACGTGACATGTTGTGCTTTATTCGGGTCACTGCCTATTCCCACCCCTCGCTCAGTCGTTTCAGTAAGGAACGCAGTATAGTCCAAAGCAATAGTTCAAGTCCAAAACAGATTTTGTTCCCATCTCCGAAGTCCAAGGTCACACAGGAAATGGACAAACCACTCCACACTCTGTCTCAACTTAGTCCTTTCTAAAAAGGGGGGTAATACTCCTTCTATTTGTCAGGTACTGTCACATTAGCAGATGGCAGTCATAGTAACTCCTTAATTTAGGTTTCAAAAAAACCTGACGTAGGTTTCAACACCATTTTTTGAGCTCAGCTTTGTTACTGTAATAAAATATCAGACTCCTTTTACAAATATATGAAACATCTCCTAACTAGTATAATGCACGTTTCATTGGTCATCTATGTAGGTAGCATGTAGATGATACAGTTGGCTTACTCGGACTGTACCATTTCAGTGTTCCTTAGAACACCTTTGGGGCATTAAAATAAGACATTCCTAAAGTAATTACTTGCCCTATTTCTGGTTTAAGGGTCATATAATTTTCCACACACACACACACAGTAAAAATATCTACTAATTCCATTACTTCCGACACAATTAGCTCCTCCCCCAGAAAACACCAAACTAGTTGTAACTGTCTGCAACACTAACTCCAAGCTGTAAGGCTGCAGACTCCTCAGGACAAGGGCCAAAGCATTTGCAAAAGGTAACAGAGAAAGCAAGCCTTCTCTCAGGAAGCTGACATTGGTTCATAAAAGCGTATCGCACCTGTAAAGGTGGTCTAAACCAGCGCTAAGAACTCCTAGTTCTCAAGTTCCAAATCTGCCAGCCATCATCGGCCTCTCAAAAAAGCTAAGAACCTTCATTTTGGCCACCGAAGGACAAAAATACTACCATCCTGTGGACGCGATTCTCCTCTCTCATCACTTGTGTGAAGCAGAAGCAAGTTGATGAAATGCTGCTTTTTGGCGAAAACAATGTCCACATCGTACACTGCTGCTGAAGCAGAAAGAGTGTTTGTTTTACTGCTGACAGCATAGCTCCGCTAGCCCCAACCGGTGTGTGCAAGTCACTTGAGTCTTATTTCCTAAGACTCTCGGTGGATTTTGCATGCTACAGAGATCTTAATGGATTCCATGCAGCAATAGCCGACTTCAAAGCTAGCCTACAAATACCTCAATCTCACCCTGGATTACAGCATAGCTATTTCCTGTAAGGACAGAAAGCCTCTCCATCTCTATTTATGACCTCTGTTTCTTGGTTTGATTTCTGTGAAACTATTTTGAAATGAAGCTTCCAATAATGAACATGAGCCAAAGATTTAGTCCAGAGCATCTCATTCTCTCTCATATCCTGCCAGACAAATGAAACTGTTAAAGTCATATCAGTAAGAAGAGAATCAGCTCTACTATCTGAGTATCTCCCTTTCCAACATCTGTCTGCCTCTCCAGCTTGTGGATCGAACTGGAGCGCTTTTAGCAGGATTGTCCCTGGACCATTTGTCAGTCTCTGTGACACCAGTAAACAACTTGTCTCTCTAAGTCTGCAGATTTTAAACAGAAATCAATACATGAAATACCTGCACAATTGTAGGCTACAGCCTAGCACAATTAAGGCTGTACCTTAGAGAGTACATGGGATTTGCTGAATACCGTGGAGATAGTCTCGATTTACGGTGTGTCAGGACAAAATCGGATCAATCACAAAATATTCTAAACCTAGGATGTTTCTTATGTTAGCTCATTGAACTTCAGCCTTAGCTGGACTCATTTTCTGATTTATCCTTAGTGATAGCCAATACTGCAGACTAAAGGCTTTATTTGCCTCTCACTTGCACTCAGCTTTCTCTCACTGCATTCTTCCTGTTAAATGGTTACCAGCCTTTATATTACCCACCCTGCTTCTGCTGCACCAAAACGCTTTACACTAGAAGTTATTCTTCAGTGCATACATTCTTCGTCTTTCCCCTTTTTGTGAGCGTGCAGGTATTCTCATCAACCACATATCAGCAGCAAACATCTCCTGGTCACTAGTTTACCTGAGTAAAGACTGACAGCACCTCACCATTGTCATCTGAAACCCCTGCTACCAGGGCTGACTACACTGCCTTTTGAAGCAGTTTCTCATCCTCCAGGGGTCTTGAATTTGTAGTCTGCCTCCATTGCCACAGACAAAAGATTGCAGAAATCACATTAGTAGAACTTTTAAGTGCAGTCTCCTTTTTCCATATCAGTTGACAACTCCCATGAAAGTATCTCCACCTTTTACATCTCACAGACGCACAGTTTTCGCACCATCAAGCAACACTTACAGAGACCACATCCCGGCTCCTGCTAGCGATACATCTTATTCAGGTAAAAAGATGCACTCTACTCATTTGTTGTCTGTTTACACCTTCCTTTTCATTTCAGGTATATCTATGCATTAATTATGTCCAGATTCGTAACAAAATTTCTTTCCCTTAACCTCTGTCTCAACTCCCTCTCTTTAAAAAACAGTCACTAACATCTTCCCTCTAGCTCTTTCCATCTTCCCCAACCATTATATAGCAGTTAAAAGGTTAAAAATACAGAACAAATCTTAAGGCACTCCTTGCTATCAGCAGTACAGGTGCTACCAATGAGTCATGCTCAGAAAAGCAACCTGTCCAAGACAACATACTGTCAGCAACAGTCACAACTAGAACCAAGGACTTTCAAATACTAACACTTTTGTTATTATTTCAAATTAAAGCTAATTTTACAAACAGCACCCAGTCCCCTTAAAAAAAACAACAACAAAAAACCCTAAAACCAAGCTACATACAGTCATAATAGCTATTGTTTAACCAGTACTGTGATCTTGCAACTGTTAACACAGGTCAGAGACAGCACTGAAAAACAAAGGTGAAAGTTGCATTGGGGGTTACCCCAGCTTCCAAACTGATGGTGTTCATGAAGAAACCGGCAGGGCAGATGCCCAAAATCAAAAGCACAGTATTTTCTTCTGTGTGCACAAACCTAGGAAACCACACTGCAGCTGAGGTCTTCTGGTAAATAAGGAAAGCTGACTGCATTTTATACAGAGTCCTAGCACGTTATTCAGTGTATAATAGACAAAATACACTGGCAGCTCATCAAGTTAATGGGATTCACAACAACTGACTTCAACAAACACAGCAGAAAGGCAGGCTGTTAGGAAAAATCTTGGTAGTAACATTAGCTGCTAGGCTTTCTTGCCTAGAAATCCATACACCAAGTTGGTCACGGGAGATAAAATCAAAGAAATAAAGCTGCCTTCTACCTCAAATAAAAGGGGGGGGGGGGGAGGAAAAAGACACTTTGCCTGGAGTAATGCTTGAAAAAAATCAAATTACTTGCCTTTTTCAATGAACACAGTGCTCCCTTAAAGACAGACTATGAAGACTTTTAGTAAAACATACCAACAAACAGAAAACCCCCAAACGTAACACCCTGAAATCAAGAAGCGGAAGCGGAAATCAGTACTTACATTAAGAGGCCAAGAATTGTAGTATCTACATCCAATTTCAAGACCTTAAGTATTTCCTAGTGAAAAACAAGATCATTCAATGGACATACTATTCCAGCCAGCATGAAACATTGCAGGACAGATCTAATACCCTATAGAAATGTCTTCCAAGATCTAAAGCAACTACAGCTATCCAAGATAAAGATCAGTACGCTAACAGCCAGTAGTTTAGCCTAAGTATACAGGCTCAGACCGCAGGAGCTCAGGAGGCAAAATGACAGACAGAGCAGTGCAGGTATCAACATCCAATGTATACGGTGTTCTAAGTAAAAGAAATGCAAAGGGTTCAGTCCATGGGTAGCAGCGTGACACATGCAGAAGAATCAGGTTATATTCTGGTGCTAGAGACAAGCAGAGTAGAAGAACAAGCAAACAGAAAAAACCCTCAAAGACAGCGCAACAAATGCGGAGACAAAGAAGATTCCAGACAAAAAGTGACTAAGAGGAGGGTTCTGCAGAGGGACTTCAACAGATCCAGAGACCTTCAGTCCATGCTCCACAGCAAGAAGACAGAGAATTGCTACACTTTCAGCAATGCTTTCTGAGCTAGTGCCAATATGATTCCAGCTGGATTGTAAAGGCAATCCCAGAAGCAATGCTAACAGTAGTACTTAAACCCAAAAGTGCAACCAGATGCTGGAGGTGTCCTCATCTGAGAGGAACGGGCAAGCGCAGACCATCAATAAAACATAAAACTAAGATGCATTATCACTTTGAGTGTATCATGGGTGAACAATCTTGGGAGAAAAGGAAATTTTCAGACAGAAAGAGTTAGTGACTCATCTCTGGCACGGACAAATTCTATCAGCCCCACTGCATGCATAGACTAAGTCATTAACAGATATCATGAAAAGCCGTTACTTACATGAGCTAAGTAACTACAAACGTGATCAAGATTCTAGCTTTATCACACAAGTTTAAGCGTGCAATATAGCCATAAGACTTGGCAGATACAATTAGAAGTAATTTCTAGAGCGTACTAGGCCGTAGCATCTTAGCATCACCAACGATCAGTCCTGCCCATACTAAAATTCTGAACAGGATGGGAAGCCACAAGCAGCAGAACAATCATCCACTAGACCACAAGCATCATGCTGTCCTCTGAGGAAAAGGCTAGTCTTGTGCATAAGCCGCGATTACGTTCAAAGGGGACAGAGAATAAATCTCAGCAGGTAAGAAGTGAAACTGTGAGATCATGATGTACTTCACAGCTGAACGTCTACGAATAGTAGGGGCACTCATTAGCTACAAAAATCCGATTGTAAGTGTATGCACAATAGCATGAGGCACGCTGAAAACAGAGACTGCCCGAGAAAAGGAGGGCTCCCAGCCTCAAGGAATCTCAGTTAACTCTCCAAGACCTATAACTGCTCAATTCCATAAAATGGAGCTATATTCCTTTGTCACAACACACAGCAAGTCTACCATTCGGGAACCAGAATGTTTAAAGCACGCTCCAGCAAGAACTGCAGTTAAAGCAGGCCTTAAAAGCTTCAGCAGCCTAACAAGCTATCGTCGGGCTGTGGCCACAGCACACCGCAACAGAAACCCCACTTGAACAAGGTTTTTAGTCAATTGACATGATGCCTATCCCCTAGACAATAATAAAACAGAGACAGCAAAGAAACTGTTGATGGGGACAAGCACACATGAAACACCTACCCAACTATGCTGGACCGTTGCAATAAACCCTCATGAAACAAGCACCGTTGCATATCAGGAAGGGATACCTAAAAAGTCAAGTCCTGCTTTCTATGACAGCGGGTCTTCTCCTTCCGAGGCAGAGCACAGCCAGGACGCAGGCAGCCGATCCAGACCAGCAGTCTGCTGCGACAAAACAGTCAATGACCCGAAGCCTCTGTACCCAGCTGAGAGGATCAGGGTAAAGGCCGTGAGCTAGCCCCACAGACAGGACAAAGCCAAAGGTGCAGTGGAAACAGCAGAAAGCAATAGCTATTTTTTTAAGAAACCAGCAGAGGCAAATCTGAACATAATTATGAAAAAAAGAGCACACTGTCAGCATACATCCATAGAGAGTGCTGAAGCCAGGAGCCGTTAGGAAGAGCCCCAGCAATCAGGTGGGCTAACACAGGAGAACTGCTCAGAAGAGAGGACTAGAAAACCTAAGACACCAAACTGGAACAGAAGCAGAAGCCACATCTTCAAGTAGGCTGCATACGAGTAAAATTTTGGCTTTAACAAGTCTATTACAACTTGTATGAGATCATGTTTTTAGTAGTTATTAAAGACAAGTCACAACAACTTAGAAGGAAATTGGAGAGAAAACCACAAAATGCAGGACAGAAAAGTCTGGAGAAAGCACAGGAACGAACTCTTGAACTGCGGTGGCAACATCTTTGCAAATAACTCTCAGGAACCAACTGCCTTTTTCCGAGTCTGCCAGTACTATTAGCCAGCAAACATACATGGTGCAAGCTGGACTACCTTAACATTCTGGAGATACATATGCGATGTATGCCCTGCCTAAGACATTGGGAAGAGCAGTCAGCAGAAATGCAAGAAATGGGCAATAGCCCACATTCTAATTTAGCATGCACTATATTCTTATTTACACTGCTATCATATTATTTATACCTGTGGATTGAAACGTAGACCTAAGAACAACACAAGTCACCTACACGCAACAGCCTAGACTCTTAGGCTCTGCACATTCTATTGATTTTACACCCACGCTGAATATCGAAGTAAGGTAAAAATCAATCACTTCACCACTTATTCCCAGCATGGAAGCCACGCTCCTTGGCACTACTGGATTTCAATCAGAATTTCAGAGGAATTCAGCCCAGTTCAGGCTTATATTTGGCACATCAAGTACTGTCCATGGCTTCAGTTAGTAGAATTCACAGTTGGTTTGTTTTCCCAGCACACTACCAGCATTAGTACTGCTCACTCTCTGCATTCGGGCCCGACAGCTCAGCGCTAGAAGATTGTATCGCTCAGACACATCAGGATTAGGGTTATTCATGTGCTAATATTCAGTCACAGAACAGAAACAGCTGGTGGCTGCACGGAAGACCTGGTGGCAAACCCCCTCCCATTAGCTCAGCCTCTTCTAGTCTTAATCCAACGGGGGCTTGCTTTATTCCCCTCCCTCCAGAGATCAAGATTTATCTCATTCAGTAGAGTATTTATTAATCAGTTTAATGTTTTTGCTCTGGCAAAGCGAGAAGTGACCTCTTCTTCCTTTACCTTTTCCAAAGCCATTCACTGTTAAAGCACTAATGCCCTTCTCGCAGCCAGCTCAGCAAGCGAGAACTGAGGACACAATGACCTCGCGTGGCAGATTCTGCACATAGCTTCACCAGTGCAACCAGCTACGGGGACTGCAGCACAGTTTTCGCCATCAATTTTTATTACAAGATTAAATTTGTACTAAGTTTCCTTTCCTCACAAAGGGTGACAGTTTTCAGTGGCCGTGTTTTTCAGTGAACTAACTTCAACGGGATTGATGTTGCGCTGATGGCTTTCAATATCTTTTAAAACAAATAAGTAATTTCTATGGGCCATGAATCTGGGCCAGTGACCCCTTTCATGAGGGCATCGAAACATCGCAGTGAAAAATCTAAAACCAAAGCTGCCTTCATTCTCAATTATTTAATAGAGCACTTCAGACCTACAAAACAGCACATCAGCAGGCTGGGAGTATTAGTCAGTTAATATTGAAGACACAGGGAGATATCAACATTTTAAAGGTGAAAAGACTGAGGCAAAGAGTGATTTAACTCAGTCACACAGCGAGTCTTTAAACGGGAGCTGGGAAAACAACCTTGGAGTCCCTACACCTAGCTATATGCTGAAACCGCTTGGCAATAGCAACTGCACATTTTTTTTTCCTAAAATATAACTTAATTATTACTACATACATGCTTCCCTGATCCATGCTTAACAGTTTGTTGTTTCTCCTGTGTCGTTTTTATTTCACAAATAGATTCGTGGAGTCTTTAATTACTGGAAAAAGAACATAATAATCTCAATACTAATCACATTTCATATACAATTCCATTATTATGAAGTCTCCTTAAATGAACAGAAAACAGTAGAAAGAAGTAAGTGGCAGAAAACTATAGAAAATTAAGTTCTAGCTACAAAATTGGTTGCTGTTCTAAGAAACATTTATACTAAGAGAACTTAAAATTCACTATGCAGTAAAAAACTACAAGGACTGAAAATAAAATGAGGCAATACTACGTCCGTTGCTCACGTGTACTTGCATAGCACTTTAACCACTACCAATCAGTATCTTAATCTGTATCCTAACTGGAAAAAACACAACAAAACCTGCATACTGATTTTGTTTCCCGATCGTGATGACACTTGATTAAAACAAGCAAGCATTTCTAGACAGTTCCATCAAAGTATCTCTTACCCAAGGGAAGAGAAAGGGACACAGCACTCAAAGGCTGAAAACACATCAACACCAAACAGGCGATACCAATTCAGAAACCTTCCATATCTCTAACAGGCAAAAAACCAACACAACAATCCTGTTTTGTGGTAGCCAGGGAATAGATTTAAGCAAAGAAAAGAATACTGACAAATTTGAAAGTCTGAGGTACTGTTAGAGCTGTGAGGTTTAAGCTGACGCACAGGCAGAACAGTCTAAGGACATCTCCGCTTCTGTTTGTGCTGCGTCTGTCCTACATACAAATCACTGCAGCTTCATGCACTTCAGCCCAGCTACTTTCAAAGCCCTGAGAAGCTTGGGGGCCAGTGGGGTGTGTGGTTTGGGTTTGCTGTTGTTTTTTCTCCACAGCAATTAAAAACATTCTAATAATTGGTCATGACTTTGCTCCTTCAAACCCAAACTTGGCAGTCAGAGACTTTGTAAAGCTTTCTGGAACGGAATGCAGATAACCTGCCACAGAATTTCTGTGTGCTCTGTGATGGGTTTAAAAAGAAGTCTTTATTAGAACTCAGACTTGTTTACTCCTTGCAATAAGCACTGTCATTCCAATTCCTGTAATTAAATCCACAATTTTGACAGCTGAAACTGCAGGAATAATTGCACTGTTGGTCAAAATAAGATGTTACTGTTCAGACTGTTGCCAAGAATGTTTTAAAGGCTTCTACTATGTGTTTCAAGTAAATCTGAACTGAATCTTCATCCATTCCACCTCACTTCATTTCTGGAGCAAAGATCTTAAAATCTTTCCTTTTACTAGGCAACCTTGAAGTCCAAAACACGACTTTCTACCATACTATTGCTACATTCCACTATAACACAGATATTATACAAAACACTTCCACTAATCAGTCAGTTATACGTACGATACATTTTATATAATTCTGTGTCTCTATCCCATAAACTCGTTTCCCACACATGGAAAAAAATCTGAAGCTGGTCATAGTGTTTCAGAAATCTTAGACAACTTGTACACAAAATACACTGAGAATACATAATCTTAAATTAATCCATTGTACTAGTATTATGTACCAGCAATCTACAACATAATTTCTTTCATGAGACAAAGGAGCCAACACTATTAAGCATTGAAAAAGTCTTTCCAACCACTTTTATTTTTCAGTCAACGGTTAGAGCACGCCAGCACAATTCCAACCACAAAAGAAGAAATTTCATCTCAAATTAGCAGGTAACAGAGGCACCACTGTACACAATAAAATGCTTTACAATAAAATTTTGCATTCAGAAGCCAGCTGTGCAATCATTCAGAAATGTTTAAAGCAGAACAAAGCAGCTCATAAAACACAGTACTTGAGGTGTGTACCCTGTATAGTTTATATTTTCTGCACCTGAAACAGAAGTGGCTCAGTTAATAAAGCAAGATGCGCTAGAACAGCAGCTACTCCACAAAGGTGTCCCCTTCTTACTACAAGAAGATGAGAAAGGACAGCCTACTTCAAATATTGCAGTATCTTGTATAAGCACCCAGAAGGCCCAGTAAACAAATGGAGAAGCTGGAACAAAAGCAGGAAGCCACCTCTGACATCCGAAATGTGATTAAGGAAAGGTTTAGGAACACGTCATTTACAGATGGAGGCCGTTTCCAAAATTTTCTTCTTCCTTTTACAGTATCCATCAAGCAAACGTACTCCTCTACAGGAAAAGAGAACTTACCAACAACAACAAACAGCTCTGTTTTATTAGGAGCTTAAAAAAAAAAATTGGAAAGAAAAAAACAACCCAAGCATGCTAGAGAATGGAAAGCCTCTTAATATTCTAGCTTACAGTGCACAATGAAAACAGATGTAAAAACTCATTTGATATCTACAGAATTTCAGCCATATTTGGATTTGTTTCAATTCAGTGTATTCTGTGAAGAACTTCAACTATCAAAATTGTCAGACGACGTCGTTTTTATACCTTACAATACAAAACTCCATGTTATATTAAAATTCCCTCACTGGCAAAAATGGTTTTTACTTTTTTCTTCCTGAGAACAATGAGACATCCATTACAAATCAATTCCACTAAAAAACCACACAAGAGATCTAAAAAAGTACTACCTTCTTCAAAATTAAATAGCTACCGGGCACAAAATAAATTAAAAAATACAATAAAATATTCTAGAAGAACTTACTGGTCTGATTAGAAACAGGTGCAATATTTGGGAACTCTCACAAATCTAGTATCTTCAGAATTTACGTGTGTTACTTAATATAATACTGAACAGACCTACTGATTTCTTTTATAACTTCCCTATTCACAAAGTTTGTTTGTTCCTCACAATTAAATCAACAGGATTGAGTCCTGCCTCTCCAGAGGCCTTCTATAAAAGCAGAAGCTGTACTTCAGACTTTGATCACACAGATGTTTGCAACAGTTTGACTCTGCCCGCGCTTCAAAGAGGATTATAACGTGCTCAAAAATTCTTTGACCTGCAAAAAGAAACAAATATTGTCAATCAAACTAAGTATTCATCAACAGAAATATACAGCAACTACATTTACCTCTCCATTGCTTTATGCTTTACTACAACGTACAGAAACCAGAAAAATAATCTTGGGCTTGACTATGCCATTTCTTGTCCATCAAGAATTTTTTCAGTCATGCTACCTGTAATTTAGCACGTGCCGTGCCAAGAGAGATGCACTGGAACAATGCTCATTTCTCCCGTGGTCCTAAACTACAGCCCTACATCGCAAATGAATTATCTTAAAAGCAGGTCTAACCTAAACACAAGGAAGATAATGACCGCCTCAAAAGAGTGTCATTTGGAAAACATCATGTCACACCCACTACCAGAACACCATTCACATTTGATGTCAGTCAACGACCCAATGCATCTAATTAGTATGTTCCTTGGGATTTGAGGTTGGCAAATAAATAACAAAACAATACCTAGCAAAACCATAGTACTTGAAAAAATGCAATACTGTACAACAATGTCATAAATAGTTCAGCTACTGTTGAACTCCATTTCCAGTATTTAAAGAGTGGCTTAAATGGCTACAGCTACCTAAAAATTAATAGTGAAGTTCTGGCCCATAGAATGTTATCTAGGACCCCGCATTGGAAGTCCATGATCCTACACAGAGTACCAAGAGCCAGGACAGCACCTCAAATAATCCATGCAATTGCATGAGAATTGGATCCAAAACAGGCAGCAAGCCAAGCAGTGGGCTAGCAGTACGCTTTCAAGTGTTATCATTTAAGACAAAAGCTTAAATTCAGGTCAGTACCAAAGGTTGCAGGAAACCAATGCGCTGCAAACGGGCTTTTTGCCACAGGCATGCGTGCCTTTTCGTTGTGCCTGCTCCACTCCCCCTCCCCAAAAGTAAAAGAGTAATTACTCCCTCCCTTTAAAGCGAAGCAGTAGGAAGAGGTGGCAGCGAGGGCCAGGCCACCTTTTTTAAACCGTAACAACCCAGCGGATACAGGACCCAAGGAATACAGACAGGGCCTAGGCACACAACTCCTATCTCAGTTTCAAGAGCATCCTAGCAACTACGCTGTAATGCAGTCTGAACTGGGAGCATTTTCCTCTCTGTCCACTCCAGCTAGACTACTGCATAGAAAGGAATCGACAATTCACTGGAGAACATGGTATTATTCTTTTGGCAGAGGCTCTCATACACAGAGCGCATCTGTAAATGTTTTGTCCAAGTTCTTGATGTGAAATGGGAACAGAGCTTGGATCACACTCTTCAACTGTGACCCTTCCCTTCCTAGTTCAGTGGTCAAGGAGGTGGAAAAAACCCAAGAGAGGTCAAATCCCTTCACTTAGAGAAGGGAACGTGTCACAGTGCCAATACTCTAACTTGAAAGGTATCATGAGAAAGCCACCCTCCACTCTAAAAAGTAACAACAGTAATACTGCAGGATGAACCTTACCACGATTTACACACTAGGCAAAGTTTTAGGACAGGTCTCTGAAAGCAAGCATCTTAACAGAGAAGAAGGAAGCACACAGGTTTTGGGTCCCCACTGGACATAAGCATACATTAAAGGTCAAAGCACCCAGCCTCATGAAGAGTGTAGCAGTTCTGGGAGTCCACTTAGGAAACGCCAAAAAATAAGGCCAAAACAGGGCTTAGGCTGTTCCCAGATAATGTGACAGCTACACAGGAGTAAACTCCTCTGAAATTCCTGTTCAGGTGCCTAAGCTTGGCCTTATATCATGGTGCAGATGGGAAGCATATTTGCTCCACAGCTGCAATGTCCAGTCATTCCATCAATTAACAAGCTTTAAAAGAGCAAAGACCATGAAGGCTGTTTTTAATCACGTGAACAGTTCTACTTCGCAGCAGATAAACTGAGATCAAAGGACAAAGCTGCTTTTCTCTTGAGGTAAACAACTTATTTCCAAAGAGCAGAAAAGAGTGCGCATACCATTGCTAAGATCTGTAACTCATTGCAACTACTCAAATAAAAGTCAAGTTGTCCTCAGCTGAATCCCATCAAGACTCAAATACCAAACACCTGAGCAGTGAAAAATGCTGATGGTTGGACCTAGCTTTAAAGTATATATTACACCTTTTTGTGTTAAGGATTAGATCTTCTCAATGCAAATAGAAACCTCAGCTTGAATTCTTTTTCTTATCAGATGGACATTTTTTCCATGCCTTCAAATAAAACTAAAAAATACTTCTGATTTATATTCCGCATTACTTCCTAAACAAAGTAGAAGGCTACATTTGAAAAGCACTCCCTGAAGTTTCAGACCACAGCTTTTGAGCAGGATTTTGAATAACACTTTAATAAAGACAACTGAAGGGAAAAATTTTAATGATAGTGCCAATTTAATAAACAAGACTAAAACTAAGGAGTATTGCAGCAGGCTGTAAGACTGTTCATTATCTGAATGTAACTCCATGACTCAAATATTTTAGAAGGATGATTATACAGTGAAGTATATTTTTAGAGTAAAGGATCCCTATTTGCATTAGCTATACTGCCCTTTCCTGTGACACGCTAACCACAAGAGAGGACAGCCCATATTCTCTTTCGTTTAGCTATAAATATCTGCAAAACCTAAACCAGTTTGCCATTGGCTCACTGCTTTGGATCAAAATTCAGCTGCAGGTTCAGTAAACTCATCCTTCAATTTTCTGTTGTAATGGTTTTGTACTGTACTTTCACAGTAGCCGGCACCAAAGTTCTTTTATTGACCAGCACTGTAGGTTAGACACTTTCACAGCTAACACAAGGAAGACGTTACCCCAGACATCCAACTTGGACCTGTGCAGCCTTCTTTCTCTCCCTCAACAGCTACCCTCATCCTCTCCCACCCCCATCACATTTCTTAGCGCACCTGCACAATGTTAGAAGCAGGACATAGCAAGTAACAGTTCTTTTAAACAGTTGAGGGTTATTTAAATTAGAAATTTTATTTGCAAACAAAGCTACTAGTGAAAGTCTTCTCCAGCAAGCCTGGAATATTTCCTTCCCTTTTATCTTTTTTTTTTTTTTTTTAATCGAAAATTAATGTAGGAAATAGGATGAAGAAACACAGGTTCTAAGTCTAGTCTGACTTCAAAGAATGCTACACTTTGAGATGCAAGAAGCATCCTGAAGTCATTTTGACATGCTGGCAATAAACCTAAATCATCCGTTTGCTCTGCTTGTGAAATTTTACCTTTTCAGTCATGTGATCATATCTGTCCTTTATGCCTTTGAAGTCTTCATTAACATCCAACGTTAAAATAGGTATTTCCTGTAGATATTCAAAATCCGTTCTGTATTGGGATAGGAACAAAGAAAATATTACTAGCTAAAAAAAAGTATACGTCATTCCAGTCTCTGTCAGCATTTTCATTGTTAAGAATCCCATGAAAAGAACTGCCCGTATAAATTACAGTCATGAACTCTGAATATAAAGCCGCTTGAATTTACAGTGTGGCTCCTAGGATGTATTACTGATTCTTGAACATTCTGTTTCCCCAGCACCTAACATTAAATTCAACTGTGTACTACAATTAGTTCAGCTGAATCCTCTGCTATTCAGAGCTCTATGCATGTTGCAGGTCCTAGCAATAATTAACCTGCTGTAAAGCCAGTGCTACTAAGGAAGTATAGACAGAAATATTCCTGGAGTTTAACTTTATCAGTTATAGGAACTGATCATAGGAAAAGCTGAAGTTTCACTGGTGGAAAAAGCATTATGGAACATCCTTACAAAGATTTACCCATCTTTAAGTAACCATTAAACAAACCCTACCGCAGTGTCCTATGCTGAAGCCAACTTTCATGTTTGTAGTGAAGCTTCTCCAGATATTCAATGGGAATTTCTTGCTCTTCATCTCTTCCACGCAAGTAAATCCTATTTAAGCATTTCTAAAGGCAAAAGATATTAAAAAAAAATAAAAATAGGTTGTTTTTACAGACCTACAGAGGAAGTCTAGTTTGCTGAAGGTTTTTTTGCCAACCCTTCCTACTGTGCTCAATATGCCACTCTTTGCCAAAGATGAATATTCAACTTGCTAACTATCTTATGAGCATAGAAATATTATGCCATGTTCAGCTGACAGAGCCCACAGACTACACGCAAAATCAAACAAGGACCCAAGGAAATGCATCAAATTATTTCTCTGCTACAAGGAAAGGTCTCAAATAAGCTCTTTATTAAAAGAAGGGGTACCAGCACACATTGCATCAAAAGAGCACAGAAATAGCCATTTGACGTGATCGATAGGCATTTCAAAATCTCATGATCTATTTCTGGCTCTTAGGAACCCAATTTTCAAACGTACTAACTCATTTGTTCCTGTCCTGAACATATCCAAAGCCTCAATAATAAGCCAATCAAAACTGTTTAAAACTGTTGTACTCTTGTAATTTAAATACACGTTCTTGACTTAAAGACAAAAAAAAAAGCCCTCAGTAGTGAGCCTAGTAAAAAAGCCCTCAGAGAAACTCTAGCATATTACATTACACAGCTGTTTACAATAACAAAGTTGAAAGCATGACACTTGGAAGTAAACAAATATGATGGAAGTGACCTCTAAGTCAATTACTGCAATAAGAGCTCTTCTAAACTCTTAAGTTTTTCTCTTGTTCATGTAAGTTTCATACTCAAAAGATATATTCATTATGTTGTTCTCTCCTTTCAAAAAAATATTAGATGCCCAAAGATCAAAGCATTGTCATAAAGCCTTACATACAGTAGGTGCATTCATCTGACTTACCTCCATCGCTCCAGCTGAAAGGGCTTCACACACAGCCCCCCCAAATCAGCAGTGACATTAACTATAAATTGTTGTATCTATCACAACAATGTAACTAAATTGTTATTTCTATCACAACAATGTTCCTATAGCTATTTTTTATTTCTTTTTTTTTTTTTTTAATTTCCAGTGGTATTTTCTAGTTTGCTTTTGTCATATGTTCTGTTTTTATAATTAGAAAATCATTACCATCACATTTTATTTAAAAATACACAGGCTACATTTGAAAGAACATTCTTTTTTTTAAGTATTTCCAGACTGTATTAGTCATAACTCAAGTATTATAGTCTTCAGGGAAATACTACAATCTGAACTGAACTATAATCATTAGGACTCTTACAGTGAAAGATAAGGGAGAATTTCTCAACTGTTTTCTTGCTTGAGACATTCAAAGCAATCCCTGAAACAAAGATGCACTGATATGCAATGACACACAATTGTGACCTTACTGGAGCTGACTGCAAGCATATTATTCTTGTATCATAAAAAAGGTCTAGAATCATAGTTATACCCTACATTTTTTTAGGAAGAAAAAAAAAAAAACAACAACTATGAAAGCATGGACAAAGACCAAATTTCACAGGCAAGCCACAGAACACGTACTCTCATTCTGTGTGCGGTCATAAATTTTTATCCCTCACCTCAGGAGTGGCTCTGAGATAAATGATCCCATCCAGCGCCAGGCTTTGACCAAACTGCTTATTCATCCAGTCATGCCAGTCTTGGTAAATAGTCCATTCAGTTTCATTCATGCAATCAGACTCATATAAATTAGCAGCAAATATATATCTGAGAACACAAAATAGTTACGTAAACAAAAATTAGCTTCAACACAATTATTACTTTGTTTGCCTGAAGTATTGCACAGTAACTAGAAAAGAAGCTAAGCACAGTAATTCTGTAACTTCTTTGATGTATGCTTGGACTGGAAATAAACAGCTGGTATCCCTGTCCTGTAACTATGTCCATTGCAGTTGCCCATAGCAGTGTCCACAAAAAGCAGTCACATTTGCAGCTCAGGTACCTGTTCAGAAATAATCTAAAAACCACCACTGCTTTGTACACTGTGGTCATTTATTTACAATATATTAGAACACAGTGAACACCTAAGGATTATGTGATGGGATTTAGTTATCAAAGCTAACCTTCCGAATCCAGAAACAGAGGGTACAGCAATAAGAAATAGCTAGAGCTGTTTCAAGAAGCATAAAAGAAAACAAGACTAAGTGACAAAGAACGAAATTGCTCTTGACTCTTCTTGATGCCTACACACTTCCCTCTTGTCTTTCAAGGGAAACGTGCATGCACAAATCATAAAAAAACCTACCCACGAAGAATGAGAAACTACACATAGCTTATCAAGGTTATACAACAAAACTATAAACCCTCAATCCAGTAATTTTACTTCACTTTCAACAACAAGATAAAGATAACAAACCACTTATTGAGGTTATTGTGATTGAACAGTATGAAAAATTATGACGAAAGGAGGTACAAAACTCAGTCACGCTCTGCTTTTTATTTATTTACGCATTTTACTTAGAAGAATTTTGATCTTTGCTTTAAGGACTTCAGTCCAACACACCTGTCACTGTAGACGGATCGCTCAAAGAAGACAACGGGATTCCCTGCTTCCTTGAGTTTGCCATCAAGGCACCTGAGCTGAGCTCGGATCCTGCTGAGACATGCATATGTCTGGAACGTGAAAGACCACCTCTCTGGTTTCTCATACATCATCCAAAGCACATTTCCACCACTCTTCTGTGATTCAGTCAGCTCCTGGTTTTAAACAAATACAGTGACCCTTTAAGTTGAGAAGGTGGACGACTAGGGTAAAACAGAATCGCTCTACTACATTAAAGCTGTTCAGCCTTTATGTCAGGTTTACATTTGCATCATTTACCTCTCAACCCTATTTGTAATACAAAGCATAAATACCAGTAATGTTATTCCTCCTACGGCACCGAGCTGAACAAGCAACTCTCTGCAACCTATAATGTCAAAATGCTCAAGTACCAAAACATTTTGAACACTATTTACAAGCTTTAATAAAAGAACAACATCGTATCAGTACAAAAAGTCAACAACATGGTAGAAAAATCAATGCTCCTTTTACTCTGACAAGTGTGGGTTTAAAGTTGGTCTCGTTTTGTTTTTCCATCTATTAATTACAGTTCCTATGGTAACAGCTGCTGATGCAGCATCTTAAGGTATGATTATGCTCTCATCTTATCATCTTACCTGGGAAGTTCAGAACAGACTCCACCAGGCCAGTGATCTCCCTCAGCACATGAGTACTGCTCAAACACCTCGAGCCTGCCACTAAAGCTCATGGAAATTGAAAGCTGCGTGCCTCAGTTTTACTAGAAAAAACAGCCTACCAAAGATAACTGCTTCTGTCTGAATCTTTTTGCTACACTAACACCAAATCCAAATATTGACATATTTTCAAAACCTAGAGGTAGAGGTCAACACCTAGGTGATACAGTTAAGATTACGGAATTCCAGGTTTCATCCTCAGCAGAAGTGAGCTAACCATACCTACACTAGTAAACCAAACGTGCCCAGCACCACGCTCTGACACTGTGGCCAAGAGGCACGCAAGAGCAATATCCACAGCACTGAGCTTTCTAAGCCTCCAAAAGGATGTACGTACATGCAGCGGACTTCCAGCAAAGTCCCTGGGCTACCCTACTGCCCAAACCATGCCTGGGAACTGCTTGGAAGAGTCCTAGCTGGCACAGGACAGAAGTCCGCTAGGGACAGGGGACGCAGCCTGGTTCTGGTATCTAGAACATGCCCCCCTACTCTGAAGTCAAGTAGAGAAGATGCAGCTACAGTGACCTTTCATGAGCCACAAGACCCTTATTTATCAGTTTCACCAGTAAAATATAAAAGATATAAAACTGTCCTCCAGAAAAGATTCCAATATCCTTGAGAAACACTGTATTAAATAAATAGCACAGTACTAAGCCATCTGAATTATTACAGGTGCAACTTTTGTAAGAACTAGCAATTACAAAAGCACTAAGTCATACCTCTTTCTAGGAACTTCCCAAATCTTTTTTTTTTTTTTTTTTTTGGGGTGTTGTACGACAGTGAAAGTACCAACTTTAATAAAGACAGAAAAGTGAGTCTGCTTTTTGGTATTAAACTATATTTTTTTAAAAAGCTATCATTAAGATCTTGAATGCTGATAACTTTTCTCAGAAAAGGGAAGGAAAAGGGGTAAAAATAGGCCTGTTGTTCGGGTTGCACAATATTATTACCAGAAACAAAATAGGTGTGCAGTACTGTGATGTTTTACAGCAGCTGTTGCTGTTACTGTATGAATTAGCCAACAGCAAGGAGAACATTACAAGCTATTGACAATGCACAGAAGACGGTAAGAGATACCTACAGACACATGCACAAACAGCTTAACACACCCAGTACAGTCTTGTCTTTAGGAACCTTTTTTGAAGTGTTTCCTGACTAATTTTAGGAGTCATATATAGTGTCATATTTCTGCAAACCAGCCAAAGCAAAAGGAGAAAAGAGCAAATTAGCAAGTCTAACTTCAGAGACAATTATGATGGATTTGAAATTTTATATTAAGCTTACTGGACCCGACTGGGAAGCAGTTAACTTGCTTCGTAACAGTCCATACAGTGACGTGTTTTGTGTTTGTGGCTAAAACAGCATTAATAACACACCAATGTTTTGGCTATTGCTGAACAGTGCTTGCACAGCATCAAGGCTTTCTCCCTTTCCCACTCTGCCCCCCCAGCAAGTGGGCTGGAGTAAACAAGAAGCTGGGAGGGGACACAGCTGGGACAGCTGACCCCAGCCGCCCAAAGGGATATTCCACACCACAGAATGTCACGCTCAGCAATTCAACTCAGGTACTGGAAGAAGGAGGAGGGGAGGGGGTTGTCTTCCAGGGTAGCTGTTGCTCAGAGACTGGCTGGGCACTGGGCTGCTTCTAGGAGATAAGCCATTGCTTTTGCATCGCTCCTTTCTTATCCTCTTCCCTTCGTTTATTAAACTGTCTTTATATCAATCCATAAATTGTCTTGCCTTCTTTCTTCCTATTCTCTTCTCTGCTCTGCTGGGGGGGTGAGCTGGTGTTTCTGCTGGTCTTCAGCTGCTGGCTGGGGTCAACCCATGCCACTAAATTAAAAAAAAAAATCTTTAACTTGAAGTTCAAGTATCTTAAATTAGCTTGTTAGCTTAGCTCTTAAAACTAAGGACTTTAGTCTGGTTTTGTATTTGGATTTACCTGAGTATCGTGAAGAAAGAAAAAAATAAAAGAGAGCTAACACTGGAAAAATGTAGCTGAGGAAAAATTTGAAACAACACCCCTCCATTAAAAGTTTACATTTATTTAACCAAAATGCATTGTGCTCTTTGCCAGATCTAAAAAGAAAAAAAAAAAAATCTTCTACAGTTCATCAAAAATTCTCTACACAGTGATGACTTTGGCCACCAGGTAGCATCTGGATTGCCAACAGAATCACAGGTAGCTGACAGAAAAAACAACACTATAAACGATTTAGCAGTAGTTCATTATTTCCTAGACATTTTAGAGGACACCCTCCAGGACACCTGGACAACCCTCTGCTCTCACCTGGTTAGTTCACAGTTGCTAAAAAGTAACTTCTACCTAACTTTTTTCCACACGTTGCTTTTATATGTAAAATAGAACAAGCTTTTACCGCTTTTATAATTTACATCCTGATGTTGAATAACAATTCTATAATACACCAAGCAAACTGGAAAACAGGACCTCAAATATTGTGCCGAGAATCAGCAAAAATGTTGCTGTGATGTACATTTTCTAAAATACCTGGTCTACCAGATATATTGGTTTTCTGAAATTTGAAGAACATTTGGCTGGGTTTTTGTTTGGGGTTTTTTTGTTTGGTTTTTTTTTTTTTAAAGTTTCACCTTCATTTCCTTTACCATACCTCACAATCCTCTTCAGAGTTTTGCTGAACATTGCACCATCTAGCTACAGGCTCGGGAACAACTTCCCATTCCTCATCAGCTTGTTTGAGAATATTCACAAACGTTGATTTCCCTGCAGCTGTAGAAAAAGCATTCAGGAAGAATGGCAGTCAAAAAACACTGACAGCATCATTATTTAACTACTATACAACTCTGGTTTCAAATCCCATAAACGAGTCTCCCATGTACTTTTGACTTCCTGACAAGCATGAAACAGAGATCATTGTGCAACACAGATCATCTATTAATTGAGCAACTGGGTTTTTCTTTTTTATTTTGTACCGCATGACACCAATAGCCATCTGAACAAAAATCAATAATGACAACAATTCTCAGCCCAGATCTAGTTCTAGAAAGTTACATTTGCAACTAGAACACCAAGTCTTAAATTTTTAAAGATGCTTAGTGGTCCAGTCTCAGGCATGAAGTTACAGTCTTCCTAAGGTATTTTAGGAAAAAAGAAAAAAAAAAAAAAAGCAAACAATGACAAAAGAAACATAAAGCAAGTGATGGTTTCTCAAATGAAGATACAAAGATGCATTACTAGTTACTTCCTACATCACAGAAGTCATTCATCTGCTGCCAATTAAAAAAAAGGTCAGGAAATTTTAAGAAGAGATACTTAAACCTGACAGAGACCGAAGTATGTATCAGTAAACAAACTGACACCCTGGCAACTCCTATCCTTCAACTTTAAGCATGGCCCCTTACCAGAAAAAAAAAAAAAGGAGGACCATCTCATCATAAACAGCCCATAACTTTTCTGCTCTTTGCAACAGTTAAACAAGCTTCTCTTATTAATTAGTATGAGTATTGAACATTACGAGTTTGACCTGACCGTTTGCATTTACACAAGTGTTTTACACTACAACCGGGAAAGGTGGGGGAGAAGTCCTATCCACGACCTCCCTGCATCTTTAAAAAGGTGAACAAGATAAAAACTGTAATAGAAAGCTTCACAGGCACACGCGCCCCTCCCAGATCTCGCCAATTGTATCGCATTAATTCCTACGGTAAGTATCTAAAGCTATTAACTGGCTTGCTCCCACAATACAACCCGCCCCGCTAACCTAACGTCCCCCAACCTAACTAAAAAGCCTTTTTTTTTTTTTTTCCGCAGGGGAAAAAAGCGTGAAAAACCTTGTGGAAGTGCCCACGCCGCTATGGCGGGAAGAGCCCCCCGGGGCCTGAAGGGGAAGTATGCTCCCGGCCTCGGGCGGGGAGGCGGCAGAACCGAGACCACCTCTTCAGCCTCCTCCTCCTCCTCACCCCCCCCCCCACACCCCGGCCCCGGTGAGGCGCCGGGCCCGCCGCTCACCAATGTTGCCCTCGACGGCGATCTTCTTGATCCTGCCGCCCTCCAGCCGCCCGCGCTTGGGAGGGGTGGCCATGGCGGAGAACGAGCGACGGCTCTGCCGGAGGAGAGCGGGAACGACGGGGACGACCAGGCCGCCCGCCCGCTTAACGGCC
This sequence comes from Haliaeetus albicilla, assembly GCF_947461875.1. Lineage (NCBI taxonomy): Eukaryota > Metazoa > Chordata > Aves > Accipitriformes > Accipitridae > Haliaeetus > Haliaeetus albicilla. Next base: position 7,905,085 of record NC_091483.1, on the reverse strand, counting down.
GCAACGGAATTAACCGCCGTCTGCCCGTCCCCCCCCTTCGAATTTGGCGCCCGCGGCACCGCCTACGGGTGGCCGCCAGGGCCAAGAAGGAGAGGAAAGGCGAGCAGAGGCCCTCCGCCTCCCGCCGCCGGCAGGGCGGGCGGTCGAGCCCGGCGCTGCGGAGCCAGGCAGAGCTGCGGCAGGAGATGGCATCGATGGGCGGGCGGCCACCCCTGCCACGAGTTGCTCGGTTCTCGGCCCAAAGGGGAGGCTTCCCCCCCAACGACGACACGCAGGCGGGACACAGGTGACCCGTTTACCTTAAAATTCTTCCAGAAGACTCTCAGAAGTGACACGGAGATCGCGTTTGAATTAGTGCATGGCCACTTAGTGGGAGGGTTGTTGCTGAAAAGCCCGCAACAGCCACCGAACCCACACTCGACCACGCGTTTCCCACAATACCGTCGCAGCGTAAGACCGTTTTGGTTCCCGAAGGACCGAGTTAAACGGGAAAAATCCTTAAATCTATGAAAGGGGCACAGGCAGCGAGGCCATTGTGAACCAACGCACCCTCCTCTTGTGTAAAACCGCATACGATGGCCGCAAGCGGGGAATGCTGTCCCAGAGATTGTCTCCGCACGGTCCCTCACCCACACCCCCCAAGCCCAGATTTGTGGGGATTGAAGGAAAAGCAAGATTTTTAACCGCCTTTTTGACCTGAGGGCACAAACCGCTTTCCAGCTGCATGCGAGGGGTGACTCACCGAGGGACGGGGTGCTCCGGAGTTGCGGGTGTGAGAGGAGAAGGCGGAGGAGACAATCGGATGCGGATGGGAGGGTAGGAAACCTGGAGTGCTGCAGCTGTCGGAGTCACAAGTGGCTTTTAGGAGAAAGAAATTTAAAAAATAGAAAAAGGCACCTGTGCTGCCAAGCACAGCCAAAAGCGGAGTCTGTATTTTGTGTGAAGCTGGTGACCTGAGACAGCAGAGCGCTTATGGCTGCGACAGGACACCCTCCTCGCAGCAAAGCTTTCAAAACCGCCCCGGGGATCGGCACTGAGACGCAGTTAATGCGATACTAAACTTGTTATCGGACGTCCCACACCGAGCTCCGTCCATACTGGTTAAATTCAGGTCATGAAACAAGGAAATGAAAAGGGTATCAGGTTGTTTTATTGCTATTGTGTCTGCCTGCAATACAAATATTCACAAATTCAGACAAGGCAATTACAAAAATCTAATTTGTATGTGTAATTTGCGTATGTGTACAATATACAGGAAAAAATCTATCTACAAGTAGAAGATAATTTAGAAACAAGTTCAATAAGGAAATAAAGACAATCATGGTCAAACATAGCTATTTATTTTCTCTTATAAACAGCCTTCAGTTTCTTATTGAAAAAAAACCTAGAATTTAAATATTTTGTCCATCACATACAACAATCTGTATACATTATTTACAACTCTCAAATAAACATGTTGCAGATTTTCAGACATTCAACTTTTTTTTTTTTTCATCAAAAGCTGTTCTCATTTAAAACTAAAATACCAATCAAGTGACTACAAACTGAAGCGATATTGGCACAGTTAGCTTACAGTAAGGGTTCTCATCTTGCATTTTCTATTTTACACCGCATTTTCTCCCATACATTTTAGGATTCTAAAGAAGGAGGAAAGGTTAGTGTTGCTTTCATAATATCTTTTTTTTTTCCTTCAAAAATGGCCTTTTATTGAAACCTCATTCACTTTTATTGCATTCTTCTCTCTCTTCCATTGCACATCAAGGTATGTGCTTCTAGGTAGTAAGCAACACAACCACAGCATACCGAAGTAGTAAAACAGCCATGAAAATAAGTGTTCCCTCCGCGACATGTCTCTGAAAAATGTCAGAAGTTGCAAATGTACAAAAATAATGAGTATAGTTTAGTGGCTATAAAAATTAATTTCCCCTAAAAATACAATACTCTATGAACAATTTAGGGAATTGGTTCTTCAAACAAAAACATAATTTGATATTTACCTAGACTGCAATCTTAACCTGGCAAGAGGAAATTGTAAGAAAAGCAGGAAAATAAAAAGGTTTAACCCTTAAAATAACCAACGTTAGTCTCATCTTAAAAGAGAAGATATCCAGGAAAAGATGACAGGCATTCATTAAACTGCTAGTGGTTTTAGTAGTGCATTTTGGAAAAAAGACAACTGATACATCAGCAGTGAAGGAAACAAGATTCAGTGTAACAGGGAATCTTTCAGTGAAAGAAAAGCAAGGAGTCTGTGTTCGTGCTGCAGCTTTTTAAATAGTCCAACTAAAAGGGGGCAGTTTATATACAGTAATACAGCACTCTGGCAGGTAGGAAGGGGGGAGAGGGTAGCAAGGAAAAGAACAACTATCCAAAAAGGATGGGTTTATAGTAAAATTGTGTTTGGTGATTCAAGAGGAAGGGGGGGGGGGGGGGGGGCGAGAAACAGAAAGGAACAATCCCAAAGGTAAGTAAAGTCCATAGCAGCAAATAGGTATCCTTACCTGTTAAATGAGTGTCAGGGACACTGAGAGAGTGTTCAGTTCCTAAATACTGAGTAAGGACAGTGCTCCTCTATATCTTGAAGTAAAAGCAAAAGTTCAAAGCTCTACATTGCATAGTAAGCAGTAAAAGAAACTTGATACTTGCAGATGGGCCACCTGCCCCTTGAAACCTGTCTTCTCCCTTCAGCTACCATTCAGCTACCTGCAACAGCAGAATGTGGCATTTTTATTTTCTATTTGCATGATTAACTTGTATCCCTGACTTGAATTTGAAAAGCTTGAAAAACTATTTCTGCGAACATCATGTATCCACACGATCTAAACACTGTCAAGATTGGCAACGGTGGCCAAACTTGATGAACTTAGCAGAGTTTGCCCCATCCTGTCTCGAGGTAGATGACCTCCTGAAGTTACCACCCGAATCACTGACAAGGTCTAATACGCTGGTAGCTGAAAAACACCACAAACCACAGAATTTCAGGACCCTATTATAGTGGAAGGCCTCAGCCAGCGCTGGCAGCCCAGCCTGGTTTAAGCCCACCAGCACCTTCTGCTCCCAGTGACAACAAAGCTCAAAGTTTTTGTCTCAAAGCGCTCGTGACACAGAACAGAGTCCGTCTGTAATGTGGGTCTAGAGCAGCGCGGGGTTTGTTCAGGGTTCATTTCTCTGTGTTTTCTTTGGGGAGGGCGAGGGGGTGTCCTCCCCCTTCCTCCCAAGAAATGCACTATTTTATAAACACATTCACTGGATGGAGATTCCATTTGTACAACATGGCAACTTTTGTTTAGCATTTCAATGTGCCCTTACTTCAAGAGTGTAAACACACATCAACATCTGGTCCCACATCTTTTTGAAGAAAAAAAACAATTAAAAAGCTGCAAATATAAACAGCATAGGGATACTAAATCCCAAACACTGCATACATATCTTCAATGTTGTTATTTTCAAGTGTTGTATAATTAAACAATGTGTTCATACAGCTGTCAGGCAAATCATGATCTCCAAGCTTTTATTACATGCCTAGAAACTATTCTGTAAAAGTGTTTTCTACTGCCAGATATTAAATACAAAAAATATGCTATTCATGCAAGACTTTTTTTTTTCACATAATACATTCTAATTGGCTGAACTGCAGCAGATGCCTCTGAATTTCTAGAATTGGCTACTTTAAAAAAAAAAACCAACACAAAAAAAACCCCAAAAAAACCCAACCAAAAAACCACCAACAGAAAAAACCACCTTTCAGAGCAGAAGTATGCCAAAAAAGCGAACTACCACACTGATATCACTCCACACGAATCCTCGCTTCTAAATATTTTTCTTTTGATTTTTGTGCTGGTACATGACACCACGCCAGAGACAGCTTTAAATCTAACGGAGGATATCTCCTATTTAGCACCTTGGAGCAGGCTTCTGCCATTCTCACTCTCGTGTCTTGCTGCGATGTGGTAACAGGAGCTCTAGCACTGGTTAAAAGGCTCCTCTCCAGTAAGCACTATCAGCACAGCGAACATGCACACGCAGCAGCCTCTTGAGGAGCACTGACTCAACTCAGCAAAGAGGTTTTCATTGGAAAGTTTACAGGATTTTTAATATCAAACTGCATCTGCAGCACTCTTCACGCCTCTGTAGCTGGAAATTTTCAGTCATTAAACACTCCTTGGATAGAAGCATGCATAAAAGGCTGTGTGTCTAAGATCACGTTCTTAAATTCAGCTCCCTGCATGAGTGGACTCTGTTTAAAATCATGCAGTTCAAATTTGGGAGTTAAGCTGCTTTTGCATAGTCAGGTGGATGCTGACTGCTCCTGTAACATTGAAAAGACGACAGCCTTTTGCGTTTTTCAGTCCTGAGCTAAGAGAGCCCTCCAACCCTGCACCCAAAGCTAGCTCTGCCACCCGACTGCTGCCAAACCAGGCTCAAGTAGTCATGTCCACATCAGATGTCAGGTATGCTACTCAGTTAAAAACAAACCTGCAGCTGCAAAGACGTCACAAATGATGCACATGGTCCGTAGAAGTACTGCATTCCCAGCTACCTTGTCAATCATACCATACAGCCCATAAAAAGGATAGCACTTACCAAAGGAACGCTTTTTCTCCAACTGTTCAACAGGATGGTACTTGCCCAGTCCAACACATGGGATATTTTGCCCACGGGAGCTCCTTCTTTCTTATCAACCCATTACTCAACTCCAGACAGCAGCATTTAGGTCCTACAGCACCAACTGACTCTTCCACTGGCCAATAGAATTACATGAGGAAATCCAACATTTGCCAGACCAAGTACGTCCTACGAACAGTAGGACTGACAAAAGCATTGGGGTGAATACTGCAGTAACAGGCAACTTGGCAAAGGAAAGGAAATTTTGCTCATGCTTCTTGTTTGCTTTTGGTTCTAATTTTCTTACGCCTTGTGCATATTTTTCCAACCCCCAACTCCCTGAAGACGTAAGAGACATTGAGTATCTCCCCTCTTTTCCTCCCACGTGTGTGTAGGTACACGGAAGAGTCAAGATCCTTACTGGCTGGGAAGGGGTAAGACCTTACTCCACCCTTTTTAAACTAAGAGTTTGTTAAAACATTTGAGGGAAAGCTCTCTTCGCATCATCAGCTTGATTCAGTGTCGACTGTGGTAACACCAATCCAATCCTAACACTCAATGTTAAGAAAAACACAATATAAAAGTCCTTTCCTTGGACATCCACACATTAAGAAAACTTGGTAATTCTGTACGATATTAAAAAAAAGCCAAAACATAAGGAAAACTGAAAATTTCACTTATCCTTTGAGCAGATAATAATGGGCTATGACATTGATCTGCAAAGGAGCCAAACAAATTCTACAATTTCTTGAACTGTAATGAAGCTTTGAATGAAACCAAGGACTGTTTTAATTACAAATGCTTAACTGCAGGTTGTTCTGCTAGCAGCCTCTGTATCTAACATTAGTGTAGCCAAACCTAAATTCAACATGAACACCACTGCATGACCATTCTTCACTATGCAACACTCCACATTTCCATTTCTAAGTAAAAAAGCAGTGAAACGAGTACAAAACGCCAGTTTATAGCTCAATATCTCAATACTAGGTTTTCTCAATTGTTCTCAAGTCTGTTAAGGGGGGCGGGGGAAGAGAAACAGACAGACAGAGAGACAGAAGAGATAACAAAAATTAAATTGCTTCTCCAGGAAGCAGCTGAAACAGACTAGGAAATTTAACTCCATTGAAGATAACATAGGTCTTAAAATAATCTTCAGAAGCTTCTGAAATAGATAATTTTAACTCAGAAGTAGCGTTTCTAGTCTCCCAAAAATGAGTGTGCTTAAAAGTTTATTAGCTGGCTATACTAATGGCCACTTACATATTTTGCAGGCTGCTGCACAGTATTTTCCACTTTACTCAGCATTTTCAGTCAAGCAAAGGTGCACAAAACATAACCTCAACCTTTCTGTTGCACGCTAACCTTGGCTTCGCCTGCAAATTTTAGAGGCTCAAGAGTCAGTCTAGCGTATACCAGCCACTTAAACATCTTCATGTTACTCAGGTCTACAAATGGTGGTTTTGCAGAGTCACAATCTATCAAAGCCTGGCAACACTGACCACCTGGTGTACTGTATTTGGCAACTACTGATATCATGAGATAGCACATTGCAGAACCCCATACAGATTTCTTTGAATCCAAAATACAACAGCTTTGACAAGATCCGTAAATGAACAAGAGAGCTAGTCATGCGGGCTTCTGCAAATGGGAAACCTGACTGAAACAGTTGCAGCAGAAATTTCCAAGTCATCATCTGTGGATCATCCCAGAGATTACCTTCTCACAGGTGATTCTCATTTCTGGTTTGAGAAAACACAAGGCTAGAGAGGGAAAGACACTAACCCAGGTGGGGGAAGGCCACATTTTGATTAGGTTTTCTCATGGTCCATGAAATTATATTCCCTCCAAGATACATTTCCTACCACAGAAAACACTAGCCACCAGAGCTCCTGCACAGAGCCAGGTTTTTTGTTCACAACTTACGAACGTCATTTCACTAGTTATTCTTCAAGCCAGATTTTTCTTAGTATTACCCCAATGCATTTTTTTAGATTGAATATTTTCCCTAACTGTATCTGTGCAAACTAACCGTTCATTTGGCAAATGCTAGGAAACTTAACAGAAGTGACTGACCCAAGTTGATGCTTCCCTGTCAAAAAAATAAAAGCAACTATGAAAAGCCAAAACCAATGGCAACAGAAATGTAACTACTTACTAAGCACAGGTTCTTTGTAATTTTGACACCGCCTTCATCATTTCGCTTTAGCAAATAGAACTTCACCATCACTTTTCTTTATAAGAAATATCTAGTTTTGAAAAAATCTATATTAATCTCTAAAAAAATAAGACAAATATTTGTATTAAAAGCTGGAGATCATTGATTTCAGTAAGTTATGGCTTTTTTTAGTGTAAGCATATATATATTTTTCTAAAACAAGTATCAGTAAGTGTCCTGGGTGTTAGTTCATATTTTCTGTTTCCAGCAATGTTCAGTACTGTATGTGCTTTGCACCTCAGAAGTGAGTCTGCCAAGGCACTTAGAGAATGTAAGCAAGTCTTTTAGGGACTTCATGAGAATGGGCTACCACTGACACAATACAAGAACCCATCCACCAGCAGAGTCAATCCCCCAACCAAGCATGTTTCCTTTATAAACACTCAGCACCTGCTAAAATTCCACAATGAATAACAACAATAAAAAAAAAAAAAAAAAGCTATTTACCACGTGTCACTAACAGGTAAAAGATTTCCCCTAATAAAAGCACAGAAAGTAGATCTTGGCTGCCATTAGTAACAGCACAGGGTTTTGTTTTGTTTTTTAAAAAAACAAATGAACAAAAAACAAATACCACACGCTTGCTTAAAGAAACAAGTGACTTCAAGAAATGCTCTTCCTTTTATCTGTCCTTAGAGGTGAGTTTTTCAATCAGTTCTTGAAGTGGTGCAAGTTCTCTTCTATCAATAAGGTTGAATTCCTGTAACAAGGATGAGGAGAAAAGACATACATACAGAAATTTACATATGCAGCTCAGGTGAGAAGTCTTATTCAGATAGAAGTTATTCAGTAGTAGGCTCTTCGAGTCCAGGCTTAGCCACTATAGCATTTTCTGCCTGTCTGCCGTTAGCTGAATAGCAGTGTTCGACTGCCGAAAGCTTTTTCCCCCACTTAAAGGAAGGAAACGTAAGAAGATGCTCTTTTATTACAAGGGGAGGGGAGAAACGTAGCTCTGAAGCAAGCACACGCTTTTCAATCTAGCTTCAGATGCCGTCCTCCCTCTTTCTTTTGTTAGGAATTACTGTTCTACTGATTTATTTGGTAGGGAATACTTTTCAGTATTCAATTTTGCAGCAAACAAATACTTCGCTGAAAACTTTTCCATTCCCTGAATACTTCCAACAACATAAAAATGGAGTAAGACACTATCTTAGGGTCCTGGAGGTGTTGACTCTCCTACAAATACTCCAGCTGTTAAGAAACTGAAGGGGCATTACTTTGATACATTACTTTTTTCAGAATATAATTGTAACCATAGCGCTCCTGCCACACTCACCTGAACAAAAAATATAAAGTGCTTGAAAGAAGTGTTAAGGTGTGCCTCTTCCTGTAGCTGGATCACTGGATCAAAGTGCTGGTGATAAATGTGAGCATAAACTCTGAAGAGACGCTTTAAAATTGTCTTTGCCACTGACATGAAATTCTTTGGGAACGGTACACCTAGAAATAAGAAAACAGATGGGTTATTTTTAAATGCCCATGCCACGTTCATGTATTTGGAAAGTCATTATAACCCAACCCTATCTCTTGCACAAGAAGGGCTGTTCCATTTCACTCAGCAATTCCGTCTGTTAATCACACCATGTAGTTCGGCTGAAGGGCAACGACAAGCTCATTCAAAGACCAGAGGGGAGGCTTCCCTCCCTTCAGTAGACCTGTGGCTCCTGAACATTTTCCAAGACAAATCTGACCACATTTCTACGCTGAATCCTCCTAGCTTCAGCTTCCAGCTACTACATCTTGTTATGTCTCAGCTCAGTTTCCTGAAGAGCCTTCTCTGATCAAGAGTATTCCTCCCTTGTGGTAGGATTCAGATACCCAAACACAGGTAATTTTTATGTGCTTATAGATGCCCCCTCAGTACCTGCCCGGTCTCTGACTGCCAATGCAGAAAAGGAGAAGTCTCCTGCAGGCTCTGAGTCTCACAAATGGCTCTCTGCACGTGTTCAACATACCACAGGGTACTCCAAGGGACACCAGATACTTTTGTGTAGGTAACCGAAACCACCTTTGGTATCAGCCATCGAGTTTTACACTTCTCTCGGCTAAAGTGAAATCAGAAATAGGCTCTCTTCCACCTGCCTCGTGCCCAGCAAATAAGACTCCTATTTCCATCCTGCTCATTGCCATTCCTTAGCCAGAGGCTACTGCTTCCTTAACTGCCTGCTGAGGTACTCCGAAATATGCTCCTTTCAGTGAAAATGACCCAGGACAGGTAAAATCAGTTTTAAAAGCACATCTCTGTCAGTGCACAAGTTTTATTAGAACTGGTTAGGAAACAGCAACCAGCTACTGGGAGCAATAATCTCTTTAGTTGACACATCCACAGGCTAAAAAAAGATATGTATTAACCATCTAAAAAGAAGATTAAACCTGTCTAGCTTCTCATCACATGGCAATTTTTCCCAGTCAGCTTAGTTCTTTTGCAGTCTTTCCAATTGCTGAAGTCCTGTCTGAAGGCCAGAGGCCCAAGCTGGATGCTGTAGGCCAATCATGATCTCACCAGTGGTTTAAAACCCTAGCAAATTAAATTTTCATACTCCTACTTAAGCTTGGCCTGCTTACACGTACATCATTTCTTTCACTGGCTGCTGCATTGCATGGGTAGTTCATATTCAGTTGGTTATTCATTGTGGCCTTTAAGTCTCTTTCTAAATCACTACCTTTCAAAAATACATCCTGTTAAAAGAAAAAAGTCTTCAGCAAAGTATATGCTGCAGTTAAAGGAATCAAGTCCTCATGTTGTCTTTTGAACACAACTTTAATATTAACTGTAACTATTTAATATCATTCCTATTAGTAGTTGAGACTTCTACCCCAGCTCTCAACTCCACCCTGAAACACCAAAACGAATGCCACAGTTATGCGAAGAAACCATGCTCGCATCTACTGAGCAAGGAAGATTCGGCTCTTGTCACTTCTTCCCAAACTAACCAACATTCTCTGCATATCTGCTTAACTCTAAGTAAAAACAAATGCCACTAAGAGGCTTATTGAAAGTGTGTCAAATGCTTCAGAAACTATTCACAAAATAAAAGCAATTAAGAGATCTCCCTTTTTCCACAACGGATCATAAGCCTATGAGTAGTGGTGTACTGGAAAACTGCCAATTAGCTTTAGAACAAATAGTCCTTCGTGCCTCTAGAAGCGGGGTTTTCTTCTCGTTATCATTTCCGAACTGGTGGTTGTTCATTATTTTCCTCTCACTTTTCTGAAAGAAACCTCTTCAAAACATACATCTTTCATCTTCACTTGAAAAGAAAAAAAATCATTAACTTAAGATCAAAGATGCAATTCAGCTTCTTTGGAGGTAAGTTCCTTGTGAGGACCAAACATCTTTCCTGCATCAAAAAGCTGCCAGTTTGTACCAATTACTGGCTGTAAGTGTAAGAGACCCTCTGCCTTATTTCTAAGGAAACAACCCACTGTTCAAAATGAAAAAACATCAGATTTGATCAACACAGTCAGTTATTAAATAGAAACAGTACTTCCTGCATTCAGAATTGTGATAGATGTTTATTAGGAGAATTAACACATGGATTAGAGTTCATGTGCTACCACAAATTTTATCTTAAAAGTGCCTTTATATGTATAATGTAACCTTTTAAAGTTGCCCTACTCGTCAGTCACTTAGGAGACCCTTTAATGGTACGAGATTTGAATATTCCTGTACAACTGTAACCCAAATACATTGTTCAATTTTACTTATTTACTTTACCTATTTTAGAAGGAAATAGCGTTTCATCATCCAGCTGATCCTGGACCCAAGTCATCAGGTAATCAATGTACTTTGGTGCAGAGCACTTAATTGGTTTCTTTATGTTTGTCCCATCTGCCCAGTGGTACTCATATCTGGGTTGGGACGACAACAACAAGACATTTCTTAACACAAGTGAATCATTCATATCAAGGCCTGGAAGGTTGCTCTTCCTGCTCCACTCCCCGTACTCCCACACCCTCCCTCAGCCCTTCCTTGAAACCAAGGTCCAAACGTTCCCGACTCATCTGCAGCTGCCCTGTACCCCACCTCCCCACTACAATCCTGCTTTAGCTGGACTCTCTTCTGAAGTCTGTGAAAGCCTTCAAAAACTTCATCCTTTATAGCACAACTCAATTCATCCTCAGTTGCAACGCTCCTGCCTAAATGCACGTGGCAGCCTGCAGTCAAACCTAAATAATCCCTGTACATCAAAAGGTGCTGTATGAGTACGTTTGCACACCCTGAAAGGCCAACAGCTACTTATTCTTTTTTAAACCTTTCTCCCCCTCCAAAAGAAAAACATTACCACCTGTTGAAGTGAAACATCAAAAAGTTACACGAGATTCTCACACAAATAAAAACTAAGCTCCAGGGCTCACATCAGTGAAGGCACCTGACTGACCTCTAATGTGAAATTTCACCCAATGAGCCCTAGCAATGGGCTTCCCTTCACCTCCACTGGCAGAGAACAACTGCACAGCGAGTGGCAATGCTCAACATCTGCAGCAGCTGCCAGCCAGACACATTAGACCACTAAAATTTATGGAATTTCTTTACATTTAAACATATTCTTTATAGATTTTGCGTAACTGAAGACCAAACTACATTAGCTCTTGCCAGAGATCCCAAACTATGATTGTATTAGAGACACGGAAGAGATTCAGAGATGGGTTAAAGCCAAGGAATACTATTACAAAACTGGAAGCTGCTATGAAGTGCCTTTCAGCTAAGAGTCAGAAGAAAACTTCTACACTTAATAGTCCTCCTTAGAAAAGGTTCGTATCTGAAGGTCTAGCGCTACCATGCAGCGCACCAAGATTCAGAAAAATCTCTGTTACCAGTTATACCACTGACCCACTTGATAGTTGCAAGCCTGTAACTGTCTTTTAGCTTAATTTTTCCATCTGTAGGTAAGGTAATCACACCTTTACAAACCACTGACATGACTACAGAACAGTAAAACGTGTGCTCTTTTTATCCTTTTCCAATCACAGAGCTAGTAATGTTGACATCTTTTACGTAGCACATTTAATGAGCAGATTCCAGCAACATTCATTTTACGGTTACCATTTTAACTTCAGGAATTGAAAAAGCCATGGAAAAGTTTATTAACCAGCATCCATTTACAGGCACAACCAGACAGAAACAAGTCCTCATTAAATTAGAATGGAAAATTAGATATTTTGACTGGCTTGGGGAATGCAACTGACACAAGTCCAGACACAGGAGAAGATGGCTAATCTTTCAAACATACAGCTTAAAAAAACCAAACATGTTTAACATTGGGAGTCTGAGGACACAAGCCTTCAAGTGAACCACAGCATTTCTTTGTCTTGCCGAGTACAAATGCATGTATCTTAGTATTCCTTGCCAATCTGTAACATCTGAGCAGTTTCTTCTCATCAGCACAGAGCTGTGCATAGCCCTCTCTTTCAGATCTGAACACAGCATAATCTCCTATGTTGGTTTTAAATCAGCCAGCCTTTCTCAGCCAACCAGCACCGCTGCAGAATGGCTATCTGTGGGGCGAGCCTGCTGCCAAGCCAGAATCAAAAAGGACTGCTGAGCTCTGCACCTCTGAAATCATCCCAGAGAAACAAATGAACAATGATTCAGACTAGCTGCAACACTCCTCTTTTAAAAATATAAAATTTTTAAAAATTAATGAACAACCAAAACAAAATATACAAGGAAAGTGATGTCAGCTCAGTCATGCTTTTACAGGAAACATAGCCACTTCATCTACAAAGTTTTCTCTCAGTTCTTTTTTTAAAAGAATTAGAAGAGACGTTATCAATGGTTAATATTTCTTCTTTTCATGGAGGATACTATGCTCAATTTGGTTGTTATTTCTTAGTACAATAGTAGCTTACCACACCTTTTGGGCTGCAACCATCACAGTTTAAACTTTCCCTTGCTATCTCCAATTAGGACTGTGCAGACACTGGAGAAGATCATCTATTTTAAAGATCACACACATCATTTTTTGAAAAGCTTAACTGTATCTAATAAATCTGCCTTCTAATTTTGTTTAGCAAATTCAGTTTTGTCAGAACAGTAACTGGGAGAACATTTTCACAATAAACAAATTTTAGGAGTAATTATGAGCGTGCTGCTCACAATGGTATAAAAAGACCCCATTTTTATAATGGCAACAAATCAGAGGGTCTGAAAGCATTTTAAAATTGCATCTCAAAACACATGCAAAAATTCCATACTTGCTGAATGGACCACAAGTGTCTGGATTTCTGAAAAAATCAGTATTCCTCAATTTAAGAGGTATTAACATAGGACAAATGTCAACACTTAGCTGAAGTGCCAGGTTCAGTCTGGAGACACCGAGTGAGACAACAAACTAAATTACATGCTAAAAATCTTACCCAAATAACATATAAACATAAGAAGCCTCCCTCTTTCCCCACCCCCCCAATACTACGGGTTAATTCTGTATTTTTTAGAGGAACCAATGTCATAGAACATCTCCTTAAGTAACACAGCTCTTAAGAAAAAGCAGATCTATCCCAACAAAAATTAAGTCATACAGAGTATCTGAAAGTATTCCAGCAACCACCCCATGCTCCATGCAGTGGGCATAATGTTCACGGTTGTTCCTAGGATGTCAAAAGACTTGGTGTTCACCAGGGAGAGGAAAACAAACTCTTCCTACAAGATTAGGTACATCACCAAAAACAAATCAAGAATCCTAGCCCAACTTCTTACACAAAAAAAGATAACTGAACACACACAAAAACTCCCACATATTAGTCATTAGAACTGCTACAGGAAACGAAGGGTAAAATCACATTTCTAGCTCAAGCTTGTGAGCTGTATTGAGTTTGTTCCAGGCTGGGCTTAAACCAGGGCATGAGCACAACACCTACAGCTCTGGTGATAGAAACAAATTCACCTTATCGTGGTAGGCAGTTCCTCTACAGAAAATACATTTTTTAGAAACCTCTACAGTTTAGTGGAGGTTTTTAAGAGCAAAACAGGATAGAGCAAGAAATACACAGTTCAATTCAGCAAGTGCAGGGGAAAAAGCTAAGAAACCCTAAAACGTCTGGTACAATTCCCTCATACTAATAAACACAAGTTATTTGCCATCTATAAACAGAAAACCCAACTATGCTTCTCATGCTAGAAAATACCCCTAATTATAAACAATCATAGGACCAGATTCTCTACCTCACAATTACATATACGTGGCCAACCCCACCCCCCCCCCAAGAAAACAAAAAACAGCTTGACTAAACTTAAAGCTGTTACCTTGTCCAACAGCAATAAAATGCAGTGGCTCAGCAATGCCTTTTAAAAGATTCTCAGACATTTATTTGGACCTACCAACTCTAAATCTCAGCAAAACTGTATTACATCAGAGAGCTGAAAAATATTTACTCTGTTTTGTCCCTCACTCATCAAGTGACACAGGCACCGAGTGGAGTATCACAAAAAGGCAAAAGGATTGATATTACTAAGAAACACAGGCTATTTCAAAGGCCTGATTATATTATTTATTTGGGTTTTTTGCTGCAGACACACTGGGCAGAAGGCAGCATGCAAACATGCAATTACACCATGTTACACCCCTGTAGGATTTATAGGAGCTGTCCACTGCAGAGTGCCCAGCTATTCTGATTTGAACAAACGAAGACAGAAGCACTGTGGACCAAGAAACCTCAGGAAAATCAGAAGGATGTTGAGAATTAAGAGTGAGCTTAGTGCACTCGCACAAATGCCTAAATATGGATTTTAGAGCACCAGTTCACACATCCAGCTTTGAAAAATGCAGCAGCCATGAACCCTCCTTTGTGCTCTTATTGAGGACTTAGAACCAGGGAGGAAAATGAAGAAAATTCCTCTCACCCAGTGCTGGTTAATAAACGTATTACTCCTATGCAGGTTCTTAACTTACTATCATGCCTGTTGCACTCATGGCGATACTGCAACTGATAAAAGAATAGCAAGAAGTGATAACCAACCAGGGTGTTTGGTAAGAAATGGTTGGTCTTTGCTGAAGTGAAAAGAATGGAACATTACCATGAGTAATCATATGTTTTGGAATAAACTAGTACTTTTTTCAAATTGTTAGACAACGAGCTGCACAACAGGAGAAGCAGATCTGTTATTGACCTTTATGTTAATCCTTAACTAACTCAGGGTACTAACGCCCTGATAAAAGCTAAGTCAGCAATCCTTCCAATAAAGACAAGTTCAGAAGAAATGAAAGTGATCCCACAGCACACAAAGATTTACCTGCCTCAGCTAATTCCTTCTGTTAAGACTGCTACCAAAAAGAACCAGCTGGTCACAGAACTAGCCATACAGCCACAAGCGTTTGCTTAAAGGTAGCCCTTTAGAGAAGATAACCCTCCCTGTATCAAAAATAAAGCAGAAAACCAGACATGAACCTAGGTGACCTGTCTGTTGCCAAGGGTCTTTTTTTTTTTTTTCTTTTCTTCTCTTAAAGGGGTTTTAAAGGCAAAACACTAGTACCAGGCAGTGGATACAGGAAATATCACACTTCTGCTCTGGTTGCCCTCTCACCTAAGACATTTGGTTTAATTTTTCCATAGACTGCTACAAGCTTGTCAGTTGTGCTATAAAAATTTTAACTGAGCCATGACTAGTTCTCAACAGCTACCTGTGTATGCACCAGCACCTTACAATCCTTTTTTAATACATCAACCATAAACACTTTTCCAGTGGGAATGCAACAACCAGACTTCAGAGCCGTCAAGTGCTTGCTGCTTTTGGTTCTCTCCAGCTACTCATGCTACGGCTGTCTAACCTGTTTCAAATGACCCTATGCAAGTTGTTGCAGAGTCTAACTCATACTCTTTCGTCTGAAATAGATGAGGATGCAATACTGGTGGTAGCTCAGCCATGGATGTGAGCAGACAGCAACCTTCAGCCTAAAAGCACTAATGAGCACCTAAGACTCAATGCCTCTTCAACTAATATAGCTTGAGCCAGAAGAGAATAAGAAAGAGAGAGAAGAAAAAAAAAAGAAAAATCTGTAAATATCCGTGTTTTCATGCTGACAGGTTTTCCAGCAGTACTTCCCTGGAAAAAATTTTGCCAGCCACCTTTTAAGTGAAAGAAAGCCACACTCACTCACACTAAAAAAAACACTGTAGATGCTCCACTGCCGGTCAGCACCAGCCTCACAAATGACCCATTCCTGTGCCTGCCTGGCCTCGGCCCCTCACGTGCACATAGGTTTCTGATCCTTTCACAAGACCCATCCCTGAGCACTGGCGAGGGCTGCAGAGTTTGGGAAATGCTCTACAAATCCTAGAGACAAGATCACCTAATTTAAACTTTGGCAGAACACATCTTCCAGCCTCTAACATCTCTTTTCTACCCTGCTTCATAACTATTTGAGTACGACATATATTTCTGTCAACGGTTATCAGTCTCTTCAGAGAGAAATAAATTGTTTAGTGTGGCAAGCATACAGCTAAGCCTTTAATAATTAACCTCCACCCCCAAATAACTGCTTGTCAGCAGACAAACAATAAAGCAAAGAAATATTTTCATGTTCTTATTTAATAAATAAGAGTCTGTTCTGCATGCCAAAGCACAAAGCAGACAATGGGGTATGTTATTGCATAAGCCTATCCCAAAGTTCTTTTGCATAATGGTGAACTACTCCTTTTGTATTTTCACCCCTCCCTGGTTTGCAGCAGCAGGTCTGCCTGCCCACACTGGCTTTGGCATTCAGCAGCGTCCATGTTTAGTTTAAGAACGTAGCACCAAAGCTTTTCTTGGTCCATCTGGCTGCTTTCGCCTTGCAGAGCTCCTGCCCCCTCCATCTTGCCCTCCCAGCAGCACCCTTTTGCATGTCCTCAGGTCTCCACCACAATGGCTGGCGATCACTGGCTTCAGACAGTAACAACAAATGTCATTATAAAAGAGGAGGAAGTGGAGGAGAGGATTGCTTTTCTTTATTGCTTATTTAAGATCATACAGTAATTTAGAAGGAAGCAGTGCCCTCTCTTGCCACTCGCTTAGAAATACAGGTATTTTCCTCTTTGGATGACACTAAGCAGCTGGAGAGCAAGAAAAAACACAAACGTTGGATGTCTGTACAAAAGCAGAAGCAAGAATCAAAGAAGTGAAACTTAACTGAGGGACAGGGTAGAGGATTCTTATCCAGACTACTAAAAACTGTAGACAAGTTTATTTCTGCAATATCTACTCAAACTCCTAAAAAAAATATTTTGGTAAGCCCTAATTGAACGCTTCCATATAGAAACTTCAAATCTTAATTTAAGAAGTCCTCATTAACATTTCAGAAAAAAAGGAAAAATAGTTTTGATAATCAGTTTACTTCCCAGGCTAAAGAAAAGAAAAACAAACAAACAAACAAAAACCCACAACCAACCCAACAAAAAAAAAATCCCCCCAAAACACCCTTCCGTTCCCCACTCCCTTAACAAAGGTTCAATTTTTTTTTTTTTTCCCTCCACAGCTAACAAGAGAAGATATCCTTTCCGCCCACAGAGATTACCTTATCTTTGGCACTCAACTGAGCTAGTCTCAAGTTTTCAAATGCAACATCATCTCAAAAAATTGCACACTTAACAATGTGTAAAAAATAATCTTACTTTGGGCCAGCAGACATCACAGGGCAGCTCTCCTCTGTGCAGAAGTCCGTAATGGTTCCGTAAAGCATATTAATCTGGTTGAAGAAGTCGACAGCTGTAAAGCATTTAAACCATCAATTAACACTCCACAGTGTAACAGCAACACAAGCTTCCTATAGCCTTAACTGTAAAGCGCACACTGCTGAAGAGGGTCCTGGAATATATTTTCTGATTTGTTGTTATTGCTTTTTAAAATGTATTATAAAGGAGATGCAGAATACAACCACCACCTTTCTGGAACAGCCTCTGGCAATAACTACTTAATTGCTCACTGCAGCAAAATCTTCATTTGGAAGAAGAAAAGGGAAAGGGAAAGCTGAGTTATTTCTTTTTCTGAAAGTTTGGTGCGTTTTATTAGAATTCCAAATTCTACTGGCAAGTCTGGAATGAAACAACTACAGAGAGCTGTTACTCATTAGGTCACACTGACTTCCCTCAGGCTTTGTATTCCACAAGATTATCTTTTCAAAGAACATTTCATAGAATCATAGAACAGTTTGCATTGGAAAGGACCTTAAAGATAACCCCCCTGCCACAGGTAGGGACACCTTCCACTAGACCAGGTTGCTCAAAGCCCCATCCAACCTGGCCTTGAACACTGCCAGGGATGGGGCATCCACAACTTCTCTAGGCAACCTGTTCCAGTGTCTCACCACCCTTGCAGTGAAGAATTTCTTCCTTAAATCCAATCTAAATCTATCCTCTTCTAGTAATGTTATCATCAAACACTACCTGTATGGGATGTGGGTACAGAAGTCATGACACGGGAATAGTTACAGTGCCAAGCAACTTCTGTTCCTCAGATTATCAATTAACTACCACAAATCAGTATTTAGCCCACAAAGTTTCCTCATTATAAACTATCCTTAGGGTTTTGTTCGGGGGAGTTACTGCTTAAGTTTTGTTACATCTTTGAGAAAGCCAGAACTTTTTTAATGGTCTACAGTTGAATTACTGAAATAAAAGGCCAGAAGTTAGCGTATCTAAATACTCCCATAGTTCTTACTACTTTAAATAGATGCTTGATTACTTAGAACTCTTTGGAAGCAAGGCTCTTTTTCAATAACATAACAGCAGGTTCTGTTCTTAGGAACTGTGGTCACTGTAATCAGTTTATAAAATCCACTTTATCTCTCCTCAATGAATGGCCCCCCTTGCATCTGTTGGGGAGTACAGCACATTACCAAGGTATCAATATACAAGTTTATCTTTTCAATATGTCTTTCAGACAATGGATGTCATGAGTAAAAATTGAAAGGTAACCAATATTAAGCACTAGGAAATAAAAGTTTAAGTAGGGTGGGTTAAATTCTTACAAGTGTGGTGGAATTCGACTCCTTCTATTTAACCACAGTGCTTTGCAAATTTAACTATTTCACTGACACACCCTTACCCTTAAAGGAACCATATATAACATACAAATAGATTTAATGCCCCAGTGCTCAGTCCAGGCTACATTGCTTCTACTGCTAAGAGCACTGGGCCTGCCACCTCTGACAAGAGGAGCCTTTACAGCTAGAAACTTCATTTATGAATCATGTCTGCAGAGCTAGTCCTCAGGATGAGAAACCAGAGTGCAGTCTGTTTGGGCTCAGCATCACTTAAAACTTACTTTACTTCAGTGCTATCTGTGTTATGCCTGCAATTAAATGTGCCAGTGACAAACTGTTTCTTTATTGAGACAGATTTCCAGAATACTCAAATGAAACCCCTTATCAGCAGCACTGACAGTCTAATGTCACCAAACAGCCATGTGTCATTCAATTTAGTGTTCAGGTGACAAACAAAGCTCTTCACTCTGAACCAAGAGGGAAAGGTTTTCCTGTGACCTGTCTCTGCAGCAGTCAGACACATTTGTCTTAACTTTAAAAATGAGTTTAAAGAAATGAGTTTAAAAGAGAGTTAACACTTGCAACACTGAATAGTCTCATACAACCAATCTGCAGGACACTGTGGAATTAACACTAACAATGCACTCCTCTCAATCCAGTGCCATGCCAAAGAGAAGCAGGCATATTACTTGGTAGCCTATCCAAATTTGTGTTCCTTGCTTAACTCTATTACAGAGATATACAGTTCTGCTGTAATGAAACTGAGATTGACATCCTAAATGTAAGCAGTAGCAGATACAACGTACTGTGAAAGTAACTGATGGCTGAGGAAAGGGAGGGTTAAGTACTGCAGCTCCCCTCACTGATTTTTCCAGAGAATAAACATCAAAGATTACATGAACATCATGGCAGCAAGGTACAGCTACTGTTCAGCAGATGCAGGATACGAGCTACAACTGCATCACACAACTTCCCAGGTATCAAAAAAGGGAAGCTAATAGAAACTGGTATGGCATGCACCTAGCACAGCTCATCTCCAGCAACAAGATCATGTTTTTTTCCCCCCTGCACAGCAAAAGCAGAAAACAACAAAACAACATTGGGAAAGGTTGATAAAAAAGTTATAGAGGACCAGGAGGACTCCTAAAGCTTGTTTGGGTGGGGGGAGAGGGCAGTTCTCACCAAAGGCAGCAAGAAGTTGTTATACACAGCCCTTGTTTCTTAAGTGTACACAAAAACTGTTTATTAAGTTTCCATTCCTTGCTCCCAGTAGAAACCACAGCCCAATGTTTGTTTCAAGGCAAGCATGTTCAAAAAACCCACACAGACTTTGACAAGATGACTGATTATTGTGAATTCCACACTTGCAAGTCTCAAAAGGCCATGAGACACACCACCCATCCACCAAAGCCAGCAGCGTGTGACAAACAAGAAAAATCCAAGAACTTCCTTTCCAACATGCGTAAAGCTGTACAGCGTCTCTGCATATTTTCATTTCCTCTTTTTACTCATTGTTCTTAAGTTTCAAGGGCTTAGATTATTTTTCCCGAGAGCTTTTCTACTCGAAGAAGTGTACACTGTCTGGTGTTCTACTACAAAGATATGGGCAAGATGTACTTCTGAAATTATTTTTTAGTATTTTCAAACCGAGGAGATTTCAAATGAAACAAAAACTGATTACACACTTCTCATCTTTTTTTATTTTTAAAACATATTTGAAAAATCTACATGTATATCAACTCATTAACATAAGACATCAGTAAGGCTAAGAGTTGAGCAAGAAGTAGAAGAGCAGAGCACATTTGTTCCTGCACTCTCACTATGGTGAAGGGCAAAGCCAATGACATTGTCACACATTTTATTTCCTTGTTAGATCTCTCAATCAACAGAAGGCGCTCCCAGCTACCATTAACTGGTACTAGGTGTGGTAGAGGGATGCTGTAAATGAAAGGACCATGTAATCAGTTAATCACTTCTAGACAAAAAATTAAACATTTAAAACCCACTATGCTGCAGGAGGCATGAAAGAGGACCATTTCATTACAGAATGCAGCTGTTACCAAAAGGCAGCTCCCATTTTTTTGTCCAGTGCTTCACTGCCTTTTGCCACCCAGCTAATTTAGCAGTTAAATCATTTGGGAAGGGAAAAACACTGCTGCCACACAGGAAAGGAGAAACATGGAGTGCAGGAACCACCAAAAGGGAAGGATGCCAACAGTATCTGAAGCATCTTTAGTAATGCTTACTCATAAAAATGGGTGGGCTTTTTTTCTAGACAGCTTTGCAATACAGTGTGAATAAACTATTATAAAGAATGGTGTCAGCAATTTCAACATTCCCTGGGAGCAGTGGCAAGTCATATACCAGAGCGCTGTGTGGCTAATTAAGAACCGGAAGGTTGAAGCCAATATGACAGTTTCACTTCCCAAACAAGTCAAAGAGCAAGAAGAAATAGACAGAACCACATGAACAATTAGAAGACATTTATCTTGAGTATAATTTATACTACAATGCACAATCAATACCATACAATCACAGAAGCATGCCAAGCCAAAGACACAAAAGATGAGAAAATACCCAGACAGGGTACAGAGTTTGTGGCAGCCGAAACTCTGCACGGGCTACAGAGCATGGTAAGACTTGGGTTAATCCATTCTTTAAAAGCAGAAGGCAGGCAGCAAATTCATACAGCAGGGAGAGGAAGGAGGAGGAAACATGGTCAAGCAATCAGAAAACACTAACTTGGGCACCATTGTTTAGCCTGACCTAGCATGAAAGGAGAGTGTTAGGACAAACAGCTTTAGAGGAAGTTAAAATAATGACATCAGAGACTTACCAGAGCAAAGACTCACAACTTGGTTGAAACAAAAGGGAGGAACTAACTTTAGCAAAATTGCAAAGATTGATCTCTGAGTTTGTTAAAGGCAAAAGGAAAGCCAGGCCACACACGTGACTGTAGTCTTTAGCATCTTTAGCCCTCACACTTAGCTAAATTAAGGTTTTATGCCTAGTATGTAGAGGCTTGACTATACCATTGGGTAACAACCCTAGCTGAAAAAGCGCTAGATTAAACATATTAAGATGGCACTGACAGGCTACTTTCTAAAAACAGCAGTGACATTTCTACTTCAGCACTCGTTTGTGATCAAGGGCTCAGACTTTAACCACTAAGAATAAGAATTATTTTGTTAACAGGAACATATTTTTGGCACAAGATTAAGGAGTTTTTGTCTCGGTGAGACACTCTGCATCTGTCAGCTCTAAATGATACAACATTCACCTTCCCCAACCGCAGCAGCGGTGCAGGCAGGAAGAAGAGCCTACCCCACTAGAAAGGAGTACACAGTTTTTCTCCCACAAGTGTCAACCCACATTCAACACCCCCTTTATGAAAAAAAGGTTAGCTAACTTACTGTTAACTGCAACCCATTCATTTAAGTCTTCACCCTCTGGAAGCATAACAGCCATCCGGAGATTACCGCTTCCAAGCGTGGCTTCGGCATGTTTTAGCAGCTCATACTGGTGAGACCCCTCCGGAATATTCTTCTTTGGTTTGAAGGTTTTGGAAGAGCGACTACCACTGCGAAAGGGAGAGGAAATATTTAGAGAACTTGTGGAAAGCGATGGGAAAAAGAAAGGAGCAGACAAGTCACGCATAAGCACAGGATTAACAAATACTTTCCCCGCTCCCATATTTTCATGTCGAAAAAGCGTATTTAACAATAACTGGGACGCAGAAGCAACAGGTGCTTTGACTTGTTGTTTAAACAATTAAATGATTCTCCACTATCCTGCCTTCTCATCTGCTCAACCTACTGTTAAGCCAGCTGGATAACTGGGAACCCTCAGACTCGCTCTCCTCTCTCAGCAAACTGGATCACGGGCAAGACTAAAAATATTTCCTTCCCCAGAATCTGGACAGCTACATATCGAGGACAGCAGCCCAGCCACACAGAAGCCTTATTTACTCTCAACAGCCCTGATGCTTGTCATGTTAATTAAAGATACTATTTATTTAACAGAAAAACCCATGTTCTTTTTCTAACACCCACCTTCATGAGACAGGAAATGTCACCACACATGCACAAGTGTAATAAAAAGGTAGGTATAGCCTGTTCAGACCCCTGTCTTTCCCAATCAAGTATGATCTGTTAAGTAGTTACTATTAATTCCTCAAAACCAAGCTGCTGTTATTTAGGAAAGCGTACTTTCTGCAGGCCTAGCCGATTCAGAATATTACCTTAGCTACCAATATAAAGTAGCTTTTCCAGTATCTGGTATTGTTTAGGAACTTAGTTTTTAAAATACAGTTGCTCAGAAATACACGAACGCTTTAGCTCAAGACTGATACAATACCACATTTTCCACAAACTTTCTATGTCATTTTCCCCTGGTTTCACAGCATACAGACCTTTCAGTCCACCAGTCTGGCAAGAAATAAGGACGGCAACTTTTACAACTTTCATATAAATAATTTTCTTACCTACAATTTTGTTTGAAAACCAGGGACTGACTTAGAAAAAAGTGTAGACATTTAAATTTTAAATGATGGCAGTGAGCCTGGATGGTACATTAACCCCTCACATGTCAGAAACATGATGTGTAAAATTAAATATTTGCAGAAAAGTGTCAAATGAGCCAATACTTGTGAATGTTTTAACGTATGAGCTGAGAAAAGATTTCAGTTGGAAAAGGAAAACTGAGCTCTGAATTCCAATGAAAGAAAGTGGAAAGATGTGAAACCCAGACAGCAGAATTTTCATTACACGTATGATCCAGTTCTCATTTCTTTATATAAAAGACTTTGCCAATAATTCACCATCTCTCTACAGGACCAAACAGAAATTTTTATAAGTGGGGCATAAGGGTTCTCCCCAGCTCACTAAATATGTAACCTGCATATGCAAGTGTTGTAGCTTATCATTGAAGCAATGTAGTGTAGCTACACCGTCACGCAGAAGCACTCTAAAAAACTTAACTCTGCATCTCATTTTCCCCACCACACCATCAACAGAAGATTAACAAACATCACTCGTTTCTACAATCCCGAATGCCAATAGCTCTAGCAGAGACACAATGCACACCAAAGAACACAACAAAAATTGTTCTTTCCAAAACACATAACGACAGGTGATTGAGAACGTGTCATTTGACAAGCATGTGACAATACTGCCTAACAGTTTATTAAGTCTCAGTTTAGACCTGAACAAGAGCAACGAAGAAGAAAACATACTGAAACTGGACATACATAATGAGTTCACCAAATTCTTTCAGGCAGGTAGCAACATCTTTGCAGGTGCATCTTTGGGTATTGAACAGATCCCACAAGTCCAGCTGGTTAGAGATTTACACAGTCCCGGTCCTACTCTGACTCTCCCTTGCTACAAAGGGGCAGCAGCATCCTCCCCCTCCCGTAGGCCTCCAGAGTAATCCTGTTTTCTAACCCTCATAAAGAAGCACTTGGCTGGGCTACCAGAGATCGTGGGATGATACAGTTGAACAGGCCACGTACATTCACACAGACACCAGAACAATACTGATGCAGTCAGCTACTAAATGCAACTAAGAGCCAGCAGGAGGAAGAGGAAACATATGGCTCCCATCTATTCTGTTACAGGACGCTTCTAACATGCACCCAGTCATTTGCATTTCACCCTAAGCAAGGATACCAGATTCAAATCTTAAATAAAATAATTGCCTCCCAGTGGGAGTGAGAAGCTTTTGTGGCTCAGGGAGCCTCCCACCCCTCCAGCCACCTGCATTTGTTGCCAGGGCAGGTTCAAACCAACTCTGAAGAAAAAGCAAGTGAAAAAATCCTAGCAAACAAAAACCCAAATCTTTTAACTGACTGCTTAAGAGACCCAAGTTTTTCTCTTCAGGAACTTATCTACTTTATAGCCACTATGCCAACATAAGGGGTAAAAATACAACTTAAAACATCTGGCAATTGCTTTGGTGTATGGCTATACAGACAGGGCTGACGCAAGTTAATATTCACAACAACTGAAGAGCAAGAGAGACTGGTATTGTTATCTTTCCACGTGTGTCAGTGGAGGCAAAGGAAAACCAGCACATGCTAAAACACAAGCACAGCACTTCCTAAGTCACTCGCAAGATTTTGCTGTCACTCCATCCTAACTAGCCATCCTAACTCCTAAGACTTCCATGAAAAGGAAACCAAAGGTTTCCACAGACTTACCACCACTCCAAAGCTCAGGTAACTCATTTATCATAAGTAAGAAAGGAAAGTAAAGAGATTCCTCCCCCTGCCCCCACTGCTTACACAAAATCCCCAATTCCTAAAACTTAAGTCCTCCTTTCACCATGTTTCACAACCTAACGTACACCAGCTTCTCTTTTGTAATACTGTCATTTTTCATACAATGATGAAGACTGAAAAAACTTAACTGCTGTAACTGGTCTGGCACAGTTGCCCAAGGCAAGATCTACAAGCTCATTATAGAGACTACTACTGGGTGCGTGGAGCTCCCTGAGCATGATGACAAAAGCTCTATCCAGACAGAGGAAGCACTTACCAGGAGGATTCAGATCATGAAGAGCAGCACCCTCTTACAACTTCACCAGAAAATCTTTGTTCAGGAAAAGAAAATGGTATAGAAGTATAAGAAGCAGTAACTGGAAAAAGATTATGAAATAACTAAACCAAGAAACTGTTTGGATTTTAGCAAAAAGGGTAAGCCAACGGAAGGCATGAGAGTTCAAGAACAAGGCACAAGGAAAGCGTGGTAAAAGAACTCCCTAAATAAAACAGTTTATTTTGAGAAAACTCTGGGTAGGAATTCACACCGTATCCACCCCAGATCCTGAGCTTGTTGCCTGATAGCAAACCAAGTCATTGCAGATCTGCTGAACACCCATCTTCCATGGTCAAGGAAGCAAAAGAACGCACAACATACTGGAAAATTGTTAGGTATCACTTAATCCCTGCTACCCCCTTCCCAGAAACAGGGGGGTTCTTCCCGTAAGCTGGCAAAAGCTTTTAACAACAGAATACATAATGATTTGGTCTTATCATCTGTTCCAAATACGCCATTCCATATTTGCCTCCACTACCTTTCTGATCACTACTTCTCAAATTCAGCACAGCCATCCTAGGACAGCAGGAAGTGGTCTCACACGAAAGTCAGGCAGGCATCCAAAAGGAAAAGTAATTCGGATAAATGCAGGCTGCTAGTTGTCGCGTGCTACGGAACTATCTGCAATTTTGGCAATAGATTATCAGAATTCCATTCATTTATGCAGTTCACTGTATGTGAAGCCAGTTAACTGCATGCACTCCTTGATACAAATGAAAGTTCAAGGACTCAACAATCTGGTATGGCTTCTCTAAGTCAAAACCCTCATAGGACATGTTTGCTCTTGGGAAGTCTAGTTGTAAATGTTGCTGCAAACATTATTTCAACTACCTTATTAGTTCAGAAGCTCTCCTATTACTTAACCAAAAAACCCCATGCTCATTTACTTATGCCTTAGCACCATCAGTTAACTAACCCTTTAAATGGTTACCTTACTAAGTAATCCCACTTCCTCCCTAAACCCTGATCACAGCAGCGTCTTATTCCTGCTACCCTGCATTACGATTCCCAACACTGAGCTGAAGGCATCTTAAAAAACCAAGACAGATAAATAATGATTTTTTTTTTCCAATTATGTCAATCTGTTACATGTGACAGATTTAGAAAGCCTTCTTGTTCCAGGCCTATTTCCTTAACTCCTTGAGCATTTGGTGAAAAAAGTAACTTCGAGAGTTCTGTCTGGTGGCCAACAATACACACAATAATAGATGTCTTGATCAAGTATGACATTTTATTTTCACCTACATTCCGTATGTATTGGGTTTCCATGGCAAGGTTTTGGTAGCTGGGGGGAGGTTACAGGGCTGGCTTCTGTGAGAAACTGCTGGAAGCTTCCTCTGTGTCCAACAGAGCCCATGCCAGCCACCTCCAAGGCAGACCCGCCGCCGGCCAAGGCCGAGCACATCAGCGATGGTGGCAACGCCTTTGTGATAATGTATTTCAGAAGGGGGAAAAATATCGCTGGGGCACAGAAATGGCAGCCAGAGAGGGGAGCGAGAACATGCGAGAGCACCAGCCCTGCAGACCCCCAGGTCAGTGCAGAAGGAGGGGGAGGAGATGCTCCAGGCGCCGGAGCAGAGATTCCCCTGCAGCCCTTTCGGAAGACCCTGGTGAGGCAGGCTGTCCCCCTGCAGTCCAAGGAGGTCCACAGGGGAACAGATCTCCACCTGCAGCCCACGCCGGAGCAGGGGGATGCCCAAAGGAGGCTGTGACCCCGTGGGAAGCCCGCGCTGGAGCAGTCTGTGCCTGAAGGACTGCGGCCCGTGGAAGGGACCCACACCAGAGCAGTTCGTGAAGAACTGCAGCCCGTGGGAAGGACCCACGTTGGATAAGTTCATGGAGAACTGTCTCCCGTGGGAGGGACCCCACGCTGGAGCAGGGGAAGAGCGTGAGGAGGAAGGAGCGGCAGAGACAAGGTGTGACGAACTGACCCCAACCCCCATTCCCCGTCCCCCTGCACCACTGGCGGGGAGTGGGGAGAGAATTCAGGAGTGAAGTTGTGCCCAGAAAGAAGGGAGGGGTGGGGGGAAGGGGTTTTAAGATTTGGCTTTATTTCTCATTACCATATTCCAATTGCATTGGTAATAAATTAAGTTAATTTGCCCCAAGTCGAGTCTGTTTTGCCCGTGATGGTAATTGGTGAGTGATCTCTCCCTGTCCTTACCTCAACCCACAAGCCTTTCATTATATTTTTTCTGCCCTGTCCAGCTGAGGCGGGGAGTGATCGAGCAGCTTTGGTGGGCACCTGGTGTCCGGCCAGGGTCAACCCACCACACCATAATACCATTAGCTCTATCTGTGAGCCATTTCTCCCGAGATTTTAAAATGCTCCGAGCAAGCAGGCAGCACCTGCCTTTCCCTGTTAAGAGTCTCTGAACACTCCTTCAGTTTCAAAACATCACATGAATGCAGAAGTGAAAGGGGACAGAGAACGCCTCAGAAACGCCACACTGAAGATCCCATACTCCTGGACATAAAAAGGCCATGAAATGGGGAACACGTTGCATCATCCCCACTATTTGTCACAACCAATTTCTAGACTTCCAAAAAGAACTGACTTCTCACAAAATTCTTTCAATTCCAAGGACGTTTTGCTCTCTTCACTCCCACATACAAGATTTCTAGCAAATTATGCCCTTCTATTTTTATAGGTAAGTACAGCTACAGCAGTGCCAGATGCAGTTCGACCCAGTACTAAATCAGGAAATGTGTTTAAAGCAATTGACTCACTGAGCCGGGATGAGTCTGGAAGCCTGGCAAGGAAGCCACACCTCTGAGCCACAAGCAGCACTTCCCACTGTCAGAAGCCCACACGCCGCTTGGCCTCACAAAGACGTCACAACTTGCTTGTAAGCAAGAACACAACATTTCCTCCAAAGCTGTAATTTTATCGAGTCATCTGCTGACAGGGATGGTTTTTAATGATGCAGATTATGCAGGCTGTTCTGTCTTAGGTTAGCAAGATAATGTTTCCAGAAGAAAGAAAAATTTTCAGGCATCCTGCTTACACCACACTTACCAAGCTGCCTCAACAGTCCACTTCAGCTTCAAACACACCACCGGCCAATCTTTTACAATCAAAGCAGCTAAATATCCAGGCTAAACTCGTGATACACTTCTTGTTAACTGCAGGAAAGGAGCCACTTAAACCTTCGCACTCCTAAGAGAAGCACTTTGGCTGTCCTGGCTTAGACCTCCTCACACCCAACTATTTGTGTACTGTAGTCTTTCAGTGGAGCTTTTCACCTATTTCCATGAAGTCTGCTGCTATCCAGGGAAACCTGAATTAAAAGATAAAAGTTTAGGCTGCTTATGCATTAAACTTAAGGCTTCACAGCTTGTTCGTATGACAAAACCAACCTCTTACCACAGAACCAAGCTCTTACCTACTGTTGCGTCTAGCACGGCTCAAAGCTACAAGCGAAAAACCTTGCCCTGAATCTAGCGTGCTTCACAATCAAACACAGAGATGCAGATCAAAGCCCAAATCCTGCCTCTACCCAGGCTGCCAACCTATCCATTTTGCAGCAGCAGCACAATCTAAACCACTGAAATACTAACAGTGCTCCAAAGTCTTCCTCAAATTCCTCTTGAGCAAACACAACCAGACCAAGTTATCCCATAATTCACTAACAATTCATTACAGCATCTTTAACTAATGCAGTACTTAAAAAGTAGGCAATTACTATGCCATTGGCAAAATGGAAGAAGGAGAAGTGGAATGCCACCCTGGAGAAGATGTAAGAATCTGAAAACCTTTTTCTTCCCCTGCACACCTACTTGCACATCACATACCAAACTGACATGTTTTACAAGAAATTAAGATTTTATTTTAAAATATCACAAGCAGTCAACTTCCACAAAAAGTATAGAGAGCACTGCTCCTCCTATCTGTTTCAGGCAACCTGTAGGCTCAAGAACACAGTGCTGCAATTACCATAAAACATTTCATACAGGGCTCATCAGTGCACTGTTTTATCAAACACTGGAAAGGACAGAAACTTGCCCTGGGGAAAAATAAATAGAAAATTCTGCAGTGGCACTGTTTTCAGGATACACCTGCCACCTATATTCTTCTAACTGGTATATAATGCTGAGGCCATGGGATATCATCTTTCTTTCTTTCCTTGGGGTAACGCGCGAGTCACTAACTTCTGCAAGTATAACTATAACTCTCAGTGCCTGCCAAAAGCATTCACCACCATGGTCCAACTGAAATAAGCCCTTCAAAATATCTGGAAGTGCTCAAGAGATTCTGAGAAAGCCAAACTCAGGACAGTACACAGAACGTTTACCTGGGGCATGGTAACTTTTCATATTTCAACTCCTGCTTTTTCATCTTCAAAGGCCTTTGCAAGCATTAATTAATGCTCACAAAGTATCTTTGAAGTAGGCATCATTAGCGTCTTGTTAGACACAGGGAAACTGAGGCAGCGACTCACTGCCAAAGGCCAACAAGTAAATTTATCAGTCCCCAAGTTTCAGTTCTGTATCTCCCTGTCTCCCTCCTCCTGCTGCGCCTCTTTCTAAACTCCCATACACAGAAACACTGTAAGGTGAGAACCAAATTCCAAAGAAGCAAACAATTCAAGCCTTTGGACAATAATATGGGTCTTCAAATGATAACATCTTGCTAAGAACAGACACATCAGAGTATGATCGTGTTAGTGTCCAATAGCCAACATGTTGACATAGAAATTTAAAGGTCAAGCAACTTTGGGGAAATCAAATCAATAGTTGCAGCATTTTCCCCATGACAATCACAGCATCAGGACAGCAGGTAAAATTAAGTTACGTTGTACATGTTTGAAATCTGCACTGACAAAGATTTAACTTGAGCATTTCTGTTTATAAAAATGAGTAGTCACAACATTTCTGTTCTCAAGAGAGACAGTGCGCGAGCCAGGCATTACTTTCTTCAGCTCTTACAATACCAGGAAGTCAATTATTTTCCAGTCAAATTTCCACTCATTAAAACAAGCCTGTCTCACTCGGTTCACTTTAATTTGGAGGTAGCAAATCCAATGTAGGAATTCAAGAAGCAAGCATTCCACAATCTTGTGTTCCTTCAATGTACTACCATGCAGCAGGTCTCAAGAC
Organism: Haliaeetus albicilla; assembly: GCF_947461875.1. Lineage (NCBI taxonomy): Eukaryota > Metazoa > Chordata > Aves > Accipitriformes > Accipitridae > Haliaeetus > Haliaeetus albicilla. Next base: position 7,874,609 of record NC_091483.1, on the reverse strand, counting down.
AAACAAAAGTAACCACCAACTTAGGACAGAGAAAGATGGCCAAGGAAGCTTCAGTCCCATGCTCAGAGGTTACAGGTCCAATGGGCCAGAGAAAGGAGCGCTTCTGCCAGGCTGTGGGGCAGGATGAGTGACCCCAGAGCCCAGCTATTCAAGAGCTATAGACCATTTTGCAAATGCTGTTCTACTCCCCGATATTACTTCCTGGGAAGATGACTATGAAACCCCTTTAAAAGAACGGGCTAATGGTTTGACATGAGACGTGGTGCTATCAGTCCAGCCAACGCGAATTCAGAAGACTGAAGTGCTCCAGGACAGTACAATACTGGGTTACAACTCGACATTAAGAGGTATTTGAAGGCTGTTCAACACAATCCGAGAGTTTAAAGCCAGCAAGCATATGGCTAAGTAGATACTCTAAGTGCACAAGCTGATAGCTCTCACCCTGAAAAATGTCCCTCTGTGTAAATTCTTCAGATACAGTCACTGTATTATTCTGAACAATAATAAAAGCAACACACTTCTGAAGAGCACTCCCATCTAACAAAAATAACTTTCACAAACATTAAGCTATAAAAAGTACAATTTTCTTCACATGGAAGGAAACACAGTATCTGCCAAGATCACTAAGCAAATCAAAGCAGCCCGTCTGGGAAAGAGTTAAGAGCTGCCAACTCCTTATACAACATAGCTGCTCTCCCAAAAAAAAGGTAAGGCAGTGGTTAGAAAGCAATTCCAGGCCCAGGGTTTTTGTTTTGCTTTGTTTCTTTGTTTGGGTTTTTTTTTAAGGAAGAATCAGTTGCACCGACTTGAAAAATTGCCACAGGCACATGGTCATTCCTATAAAAACAAAATACATGTTGTTTAGTGTTTATACACTCTACTGTAGGAAACAGTAACTCAAAGTACTTAAATCAATGGCACACAGCTGAAATTCCCCCCTGTAGCTAGTATGAGATACAAAAATAACCTAAATTGTCTACTACACCTAGAGTAAGTCACTGAAGTTAGAAATATCATAGTTAAAAATGGTGAAAGTACAGGTGCCAAAGAAATGATTCTTCCCAAAGCTAACACTGCACTTGGTAACCAAGAGGCTTCCACTTTTACAAAGAATGTCTTTGTGTGATTAACTGCCTGCCCAAGCCACAGCCAGTCGCCAAGGCTAGAAAAGCCTGGTGCCACACTTTATAACCCAAGGAGTCGGAGCCAAGTTACTTCTTCCCAGATTTCAGCATGCTCCTTCTGCAGCACTGCCATCAGGCAAGCGGTGTGGAGCATCTTCCGGAATAAGTACTCGATTCTGCCAAAGTAACAATTTAGGCTTCCAGACATTTCTGTGCAAACCCATCCCCGTTATATTCCCACAGGGGCTCCTGCTCGCTCCAGAACAGAATTGCTTCCTACGTTAAGCTGTCCTTTCAGACGCCCGACCCTCCATTGCAAGGAAGGGAGCTTGCTTTCTGCCTCCCAGTTGACAGGCTCTCCTCACTCGCAGGCTGGCGAGGAGGCCCAGCTGGACCTTCTCCTTGGCCAGGCGCCCGGTGCTGGTTTGGGGAGAGCGGCTGCAGCTCCTGCCCGAGCCCACGGCCTCTCCAGGGGGAGGCAGGCAGGCCCTGCTCCGCTCAGGTCCTCTCCTTGCAGGGGCTTCTGCTGAGCATGGCGAAGCTGCCCATGGCAGCCACTTCCCCGCAGAGCTCTGTGGCAGTTTGTTTTGGTTTGGTTTTTTTTCCCAAAAACTCCAGGTCCTTGAGGTTAGCAGCTTAACAAGAAATTCAGATTTGAAAATAAATAAATAAATCCCAAGGTAACAGACACAAAACACAACTTTCCACAAAAGCCAGGGGGTCCTTTCAGAAGAAAAAGGAAGGAAAAAGCTTAGTTTCAAACACCATTTTTTTTAAGTACTGAATACCACTCTTTACAAAAAAAAAAAAAAAAAAAGCCTCCAGCAAACATGAACCAAAAAGTTTCCTCATCTGAAAAAAAAATAAAGGTATCACAGACTGGGGGAATTTAAAACAATGTCCTTATATTTCAGCACATGGAATTGAAAACAATGGCAATACAACACAGGTTATTCCTGAAAGAGCTTCTTCACATATCTGGAAATGGAATACACACAAATCCAGACAAAACCCCAAATCCCACTTTTTTCTTGTCAGTGAACCACTGTCATTCATCCTTCCTCATCCCACCCTTTTTCTTTGCTACACCATGAAGAAGGTTCAGTTTGCTGGAGATTTTTCAACCTGAACATGCTTCTCAAGGGTTATAGTGACCATTATTTTAACTGATTTGAAACAGTGCCTCCTTCTACCAAAGTACTGACAGTGAAATAGGTATTTTTATGAGACTTTTAATTCTCTACCCATCAAGGCAAGGACTAAGATCTGGCTTCTCCTTCTCGGAAAAACAGCTGTCTTCACAGACTGAAGCTCCACACAGGATGGTATGAGAGGAGGCAGATGAAAAAGTCATCATCTCACCAATAGCTCTTAAAAAATACAGGTATCATTCTACACAAGACACTACATGTTAAAAGAGCAGAAGTTTATCAGATGATTCACATCCAGTAAGGAGAAAGTTATTTAAGGTAGCCTTAAGGAATGGTTTTGCTTTTGCTTGTCCCAACCATCACCACCCAGTGTTGAAAGCTGTCATAACACGTACACATTCTTAAAATACTTTTTTTTCTTCTATACATACACATTTTAGAGTCAGTGAAATCAAGAAAATGCAGGATTTGTCCAGCAGAAGTCAGATGCTCTTATGTGCACCAGAAGAGAGCCGAAGACAAGCTTTTGCTGGCTAAGCTATGCCTAGGGGACAGGTGACTGGTCCTTGGAAACTGGCCATTTAACTCTTCCCTCTGACACATGCCCTCGCTCGCCCTGCAGCAGCACACTTGGTGCCAAATCCACAAAGATGTTAGGTGGCCGCAGACCATTTTCTAGCCGAGCCAGGCACCTATGCTCCTCTGCATCTCTCCGCCTCTGTTTTTCCATCTGCAAGCCCAGAATGTGCCTGTAGGCAAGGGGGAGGTGTTACGCTACAACGCTCATGTCTACTACAACCCAACCCATGTGGGTGGCAATGGTGTTCCTGCTGTTTCACCAGTCGGATGGAACCCTTCTCTCAAGTAATCACAATTCCTAATCCAAGGAACAAGCAAGTGTCCAGAACACCATCCCATAACCAGGAAATCATCATCAGTTTGCTATGCTCACACAGAAAATAAATTCCCTTGTTTCATTTACAACATATTCATTTAATACACTTTCATCCTCTGGAAAATCCTCAAAATAAACAAAGCAAGTCAGAGTTGCCCTCATTGGATACTACCAGAGCTCCCTCTGTGCACTCAAAAACACAATTAAGCCAATTCCCAGAGCAGCCAACAGTTGCGGAAGTGACTCAGCTCCTCAAGCATTGTCCTCTGTAGGACAAACAGCAGTGCTGGGCAATGCAAGGAGAGGGACAGGCCAGAGAAACAAAAAGAAGTATACAAGGGTATCCATCAGAAAAAAAAAAAGATGAAAAAAGGAAAAAGTACACATTCAGCCAAGCATGCCCTATTGACTTGCAGAGACAAGCAGGCAGACATGCAGACCGCAGAGGAACTGGAACATGCCCGTGGTATAAAATCTGCAGCCTCCCAAAAGGCTCACTCTGCATATTTTATCAATGTCACTGGACTGCTGCTCCCACGTTTCTCCACAGACTTTTTCAAAAGGTTTAAGACTACCAAACATCACTCGAAACAAGTTTTCACTCCAATTTGCAAGGACGAAGCTTTTAGCAGAGACCCAAGCATCTCCTCTGCATGTTCTCCTCTGACATCCATTTGAAATCCTGTTACGTGAGAGGAATCAAGATTACCCAGAATGTTTTGCTGCACGCTCCTGGGTATCCATCGACTACCTTGAAGCAAACGCAATGCTGTCTTCACTCGTAAAATGTCTGTCTGATTACAAACAGAAATTAGATTTTTAAGAAAGCTGAGGACTGGTCTTGGCTGTTTTGTTAGGTTCTTTCCATCAGATCCAGGTTCTTTGACTATTTTAATACTAACAGTTACTGTGTACATACCCGCACACACATCATGGAACTGTAGAGCATAATCAAAACCAGATTTATTTCCGCAGATTATAATATCCTAATATTCATGTACTATTTCTTAAAAAAAGCAGGCTACTAGCAGCTTTGAAGAAGGTAAACACAAAGTATTCCTTCCTCTCCAACTGCTTTGTTTTTTCCTATGGATCACTGAGATGGAGTTCAGTATCTTTACCATTTCAGTCACTAATTAAGCTCTCTGCAAACTAAATTGCACTATTTTCTCACTAATGTTCCCCTCTTTTCTCAGGACATCCTTATTTCTGTCAATTAACATTAGCTCGCTTAAAAGGGAGGGCACAGCATGAATTCAAACAGAAGTTAGAACTTCACCCAGTTATGCTTCAAAGTTTAGTTTCCACAAAGGTTAAAACCTCGGTTTACTTCATGAATGTACCTAATAAATCATTCAGTAGACATAACTACACTTCTTTTGTAAAACCTACCCTTTCCCATACATAAAACTTGGCACTAAAAAGCCATTTGAACACTTATTTCTGCTGTACATGTGTATGGCGCATTTTCCTTTGGAGAAAGAGGATTCAATCAGGCTGTAAATAGTAGACTACTGAAAGAAACTGAAAGGTTGCTGAAAAGGATGCCATACGTACCCTGCAGCAAGGACTGCTGTGGGAGAACTCAAGCCACAGAGAATGCAGTTCTGCCCCGTGGCAAGCAAATTCAGAAACAACAAAGTCAAGTGCTTGTGACAGAGGATTATGTAACATTTGTTAACAGAAGTATACTTATGCACTCCATACCCATCGAAACCTGCAGAAAGACTCAAACCTGTGAATTTTGCAGTCCAAACCATCTCAGATGGTCTCCCTCTAATTTGTTATATGCATAATGAAGACACAGACCCAAGAGCAAATGCAGAAAGAAGAACATTTGTGTATTTGGGGGAAATTCTTAAAACCTGTCACTCAGATGTTTCCAAGAAAATGTTATGTTCCAAAGTAAAACAATTACACAGAGGGAAAATGCTCAGTAACACATGTGGGAGTGAGGATGACACAGCACATGTTACGCAGACGCATGGAAACATGAAAAGCAGTATTAGACAACTCAAACGTCATGCAGAACATAAGGGAACAGAGCAGGTTTTTTTTTCTTTTTAAGAGGGAAGCATTCAAGTCCTGGCCTGGCAGTCAAAGTGAACACCGACAAGAGAGGGAAATAAATCAACCACAGAATATGAGCATCCACACGTGATCAGAAAACAAAACTAGCAAGTACCATTACGGATGCAACTAAGCAAGTTATAAAAGAAATACCAGGAATTACATAAAGCTACAAGTCTGGGTTACTTCTTTCAATAACTCATCCGACTGCATTTAAAGAAAAGATACTGGAAATGTTAATAAAGAAAGAAGGTTTACTAAACCATTTAAGTAGGCATGAAGGAGTTCAAGATCTTTCAACGAGTAACTGAAAATATCATTAAGTGGCCTGGAGAGCTCCAGCTTGCCTCGTGCAGCCTTGCACACTGCCCGTCCCATAAAGCATCATCCAGCCTGTGTGGCAGGAGGAAAGGGGGGGGCATGTCAAATAAATAAAGCAGGTGATTAACAGTATTGGCCTACCTATGATTTCATTACTGTAGTACTTTTTTGATTTGATAAAACAAGGACAAAAGTATCCCATACCAAAACTATATGCTACTTGCCACAGCAAACTGTTCCCCCTGCTACAGACATTTCCTTATATTCAGCTAAATTCTCTTCATGTCTTTACATTACTAATGCCCGCTGCATCCCAAAACGTATCTGCTGCTAACAGTCACACCCTTTAAATACACTTAAGAAAGCAGGAAGCAGCGCTTTTCAGAAAGCAGTCTACAAGCCATTGAGGATGGTAAATTGCAGCAATAAAAGTTTGGCTCCAGTATCAAATTAGATCCTTACTTATACACCAAATATAGTGCTTGGAGAACATGCCTCAGAACATGGATCGTTTCCCAAAATGCTGATCAGTGCTTTTGAAAACCAATGCTTTATGAATGACTAAAGCAAATCTAGTCATACAACCTAAGAAATCACAGCAAGGCATTTGAAAAAAAAAAAAACTAAACACTTTAAGACCGTCTTCAATCTTTTTAAACACAATGAAAAGAACAATCTGTTAATGAGTTTAGGAAAAAAGCAAGTTAAAAAAAAGAAACTTAACCAAATTTTAATGGGGGAGGAGTCACTTTAGCACTTTATAAAAGGCTGTCTTGTATTGCAACCCCCACATAAAACAGGCTGATGAGATGAACATGGCAAATGAGAAATACTTGGCAACTTCCCAACAGAAAACCTCAAAGCATACATGTTAAGATTACACTTAAACTTTGATTAATAGGTAAAACGGGGTCTGAATTCAGCAAACAACAGAACAATCATTAGAAGCAAGAAATAACACAGAGAATAACAGGAAGATGAAATGGACAGGAGGCAGTAATGAATAATCTACCAGCTTTCCAAAAATACACTGCATTACCTCATCACCAAGTATTTCTTACACATCCCCCATATTCAATACAATCTTGCATGTGCTATGTGTAACTATCTTCAGTAAAATTTGCTTATATCTTGCAAAGTATCATATTGGGAGAATCCACCTATCTGAAGCATCTGAGGGGGAACAACAGCTCCTACACACACAGGAGAACATTTCTTCTGAGATTATTTAAGCTTGTGCATTTGCCAGTTGAGTCCACAGTCAGTTTAACTGTTCTATGGTGAATTTAAATATACAGGTTTTTTCCTCTTTTCCACTCACACTGCAGCAATAAATTTTAAGAGGAGCTGTCAACCACAGAAGTTGGTTGGACATTAGAGACACTTGATTTTTTGTAAGTTACACTTCAGCATTAGAAGAAACAGTATTTTGTGGCCACAAAATATGACAAGGAAAAGACCTAGTAATGCCATTTTGATTCCTGGATCTAGAACTCTCAGCAAGTCCCTAAAACAATTGCTCCATTCAAGCAAAACCGCGACTGCGCTACTGAAGTTGGTAAAAACACAATTAAAATACCAGCTAGCAAAACAAGATATGGGTTATTTTATTAAGGTCAGTACAGGAAACCCACCCAATCATTATATGGGTTGAAATTATTTCTGTATCAAAAATCAGATGTCTCAAATTTTTAGCAAAAGAGGAATTTACCAAAGCTTACTTAAGCTCGTTTATTCTCTTTATCATAAAGACAGGAATTAGACTTGTGATAAAGACAACAAATCCAGGCATTATGAGTTCTTATCCGCAAGATGGTCTTCTTCGCTGAGGAAGGGATTAAGATTTTGTATGTCAGGAGCGCTCATATCCCTAGGACACAAGCAATTAACTTGGAGGTAAGCTACCAAATTCAAAGACAAAGTGCGACGACAGACAACCCCCCAAAAAACCCAAGTACGTGGAAAAGAAGCAAACTTCAAATAAAACTCAACTGAAATATGGGTGGGATCACAGGAGGTATGTAAGAATAACAAAAGGAATGGATTCCTGCCAAGGAACAGCTGTGAACTGGAGAAGGAAGAGAGGAAAGGGTGAACAAGATAGAAGTGCCTTCACCAAAAAAAAAAACCCAGAAGGGAAGTTGGGACAAGAAGATATGGTCACAGTCGGATTTCAAATGAATGGGAAAAGACAGAACAAAGGAAGAAAGACCATTTACATGGGCAAGTTATAGCAGAGCAACCAAAGTCAATGTTTTGAAGGGCAAGGCCTAAATGGACCAAAAAGCTGCACCGACTCCCAAAGAAAAAGAGAAACAATGCAAGAGAAGAGTGAATTAATTCACTTCCAAGTACTGCTTTTAAAAGTTTCAAGATATATTTTCAAGGAAAAAACTCCTGTTACCTTCATGAATTCACAGTGGGGGACTGTCTTTTTATTAACACAAAATTACCATCTCATACACATGAATTTACTGTCTGCTGACTCAGGCTACATATTCAAAATGGGAAGCAAAGACTTGAATTAAAGGGAACACGTCCGAGATGCACACCACTTTTAACTACACTGTACAAAACGGGGTATCAGGTTGCGAAGGCATACACTTACTAAGCTAGCTAAGAACTAAGAAGTCATTTCGAACTTAGTATCCAGGGTCCAATTTAAGCTGCACGAATACATGCCTCTCCAGACAGCCAATCCCCAGCTCTCATTCCCTTCTTTCAAATCCTTTCACCAAAATATTGACCCAGGCAGCAGTGCCCTGGGAAAGCATCTGACAGATCCACATCCAGAGTAACCACCACGCTGGCTCTGGGAAATTATTTGAAAAATTATAAAATGAACTTTGTGGTTACTTCTTTATAATCTGCTTTAAACTGATCCAGAAAAGCTGCACATACATGGTTTTACATAACCTAGCGTCGTGGTTTAACCCCAGCTGGCAACTAAGCACCATGCAGCCGCTCACTCATGTCCCTCACAGTGGGATGGGGGAGAGAATCAGAAGGGTAAAAGTGAGTAAACTCGTGGGCTGAGATAAAGACAGTTTAATTGGTAAAGCAAAAGCCACACACGCAAGCAAAGCAAAGCAAGGAATTCATTCACCACTTTTCATCGGCAGGCAGGTGTTCAGCCATCTCCAGGAAAGTAGGGCTCCATCATGCCTAACGGTGACTTGGGAAGACAAACGCCATCACTCCAGACATCTCCCCTTCCTTCTTCTTTGCCCAGTTTATATACTGGGCATGACATCACATGGTATGGCATATCCCTCTGGCCAGTTTGGGTCATCTGTCCTGGATGCGTTCCCTCCCAACTCCCTGTGCCCCTCCAGCCTTCCTGCTGGCTGGGCATGAGAAAATGAAAAATCCTTGACTTAGTCTAAACACTATTCAGCAACAACTGAAAACGTCAGTGTGTTATCAACATTCTTCTCATACTGAACCCAAAACATAGCACTATACCAGCTACTAGAAACAAAATTAACTCTATCTCAGCTGAAACGAGGACACCCACCTAGTCAGAATGTACTGTAACTCTGGAGGGAAATTTATAGCACCCTGCTCAATTTTAAAATTCAGTGTATCTCCTTCCAGAAGAGGTAAATGCAACAGATGTCTTCCTCTGGAAGAGAGCCCCCTGAAAACTTAAAAAGAGAAATCATTTTCTTGCCCTTATTTGCCTCATAGAGACTCCAAAAAGGACTTGTGCAGATTTTCCTCCCAAACGCTTTCAGCGCCATTCACCTAAGTTACTTTCCTATGGTACAGCGTGGCCCTTCACACCAGCCCAAATACGTCCATCACAACCTCTCTTCAGTAACATTCACACATCACATAGCAGGTGAAGTTACCATACTGACAGCCAACACTACACTAGTGCCACAGAAGCACGATGGAAGTGAAAGGGAAGGAAATGCTGTGTTTAAAAAGCAACACACACAGAGACGACAAAGCAAATCACTGGATCCTGATAATCCCACCTCATTAAATTTACAGGCTAGAAAAATTTTTAAAACTCTGTGAAAAGCAATTAAGTTACATTCAGTTACAGTTGAAGATAGATTCTACAGCATTTGAATATATAACCCACAATCTCCATCTCTGTGTACATTAACAACAACAACAAAAAAAGGACAAAACCCAAACAACAAGTTCATTGTAGCTCAACTCTAATGTGAAGTGGCTTAGTTTACAAATGGTAAAAGCACCGCACAGCATATCCTGCGATTTAGGTTGATTTGTGGGTCAAAGGGTTATTGATAGCTTTGGCAGCAATATCTTTCTTGTTGCTTACTACGGAAGACTTAAAAGCGGTGTAATTAAATGCAGCTATTTACTTCTCTAAGAAGAACAAGCAGTTTCATTCTGTCAGCCTTGGGCACGAAAACATATTACCGCACTTGCAACTCTTAAGCCACCCCTCAGTGGACAAATGCTTCTAATATTTTATACTTTTTCAAACAAGATAAAAAAAAACTAGGTATCTTTCAGGACACGTACAGCCTAAGATGTAACTGTGACCCCTGGGCTGTCCTTATCATGGTTGCCTGTTGCCATGAAGAGGTCCTAAATCCAAAGCCTTGACAGAAAAATATCAAATGCTTTTGGCGCCTTTTCAAGAATAAAAACCAAGCGCCTTCACACGTGCCTAAATCCTCCCCTGAAAGCGATCCTTGTTCCACCGCTATTCTCATCTGACAAATGTAAATAGCTAATTGCATAGGTTCGCTTACATTGCAAACACAAAGAGAAGAGGACAAACAAGGGAAAACAATTGTAGCATAAAAGCAAACAATTAGGAAGCAATTAAGACCGGACATCACCGCGATGTAGTAAACACAACTTTCACACTGAACAATGCCTTTCTTCATATGATTTTTTTTCTTTTTTTTTTTTTTCATTCCAAAACAATGCTTCTATACTGAGAAGGAAGCATCTAAGAACATTTCGAAGTGTCTATCGCTCACTTCATCAACTACATGTTCCCCGAAACAGAGTATTAGTGGCAAAAGTTTTTTTTTTCAAATGCAATTGCAAGCTCAGACATCTTACAGCCTGAACTGGTCTGCACAGCTCTGTTATTCCAAGGCAGACTCGTTCTTTCTGAAATAAAAGCCAGAAGTCAGCTTTGCAGCCCTCTACCTCCAAGCTTACAGATAAGGCAGCAACACTCACGCCTTACTGGATACAATTTATCTCCATTTCATGGTAGGCAAATTTGATCAGCTACTTTTTGAAAGTGTATGCTCGTTTACCACGACAAGCAGACATCTCGTCAAACACATCAAGAATGAACAAGGCCACTGTCAGGGGAATGGCAAGAACTCAACTACCTAAACAGGTAGTAACACACACAGAAAGCCAAATGAAGTTTGAAGGACAGGGTTGGCGACACAGCTAAGCTTATTCAATTGCCAGTTTGCAGAGAAAAAGGGAGAAGCCTCCTCCCTGCCTTTTGCCATGTCCAGACACTCCTGCTGCTTCCATTATTCTGACACCATCCCTCATGTCACTACACAATGACACCAAGTAACTAAATTAGCAAAAAACCTAATCCCACAAAAAAGGAATTCATAGTTTTCTGCTGGTTTAGCTTCTTGAACCAGCTCATTAGAAGGATGACAAGTGCCTCAGTGAGCTTAACCCTATCAGCAAACTGTACCCTAACAAACTGTTTTGGGGTCTTCAGGGAAGGTAAATGAGGAGGGAAGCAGAGTGACAAGCACTTTAAAAGGCCTTTTTCAAGAGAGTTCGAGAATTGTAAAAGGAATTGTACCACAGGCAGCACAAGAGGCAACACACGAAGACCTTTATCTAACTTTTTCATTCCCGTGGTTTCTGGAAGCTTTCTGTTCCTTAGTGTTCACTGCCTTGAAAATGAGACCAGCTGCCAGCCAAGTAACAAATCTTTTGATAGCAGGCATTTCAAAACAGGAATTAAACACAGAGTTAATACTGCAAGTGAACTGATGTGCTTCAACAACATTAAACACAAACTTCAGGTAAAAGCATATATTTCTACAGCCAGTAATTCAATGAATCATAGAATCATTTAGGTTGGCAAAGACCCTTAAGATCACGGAGTCCAACCATTAACCTAACACTACCAATGAAAGCTATAAGCAGCTAAAAAAAAAAAAAAAAGACCAAAAAACCCCCCATTTTACTTTCTGTGAAGTTCACTGTCAGAGCTGATTCCATATAAACTCTACCTCTAAGGAATCCTTTTGCTTTCCTCAAAACTCAAAATTACTGTTACCAAGACTTAAAAACCAAAAAATTCTTTAAACAGTTGGCAATAACTTTGCAGTTCTCTCTCCAATTTACTCACAGGCAAACTCAAGAGACATTTCATTCCTGGTACTCTTCCAAAAAAAATAGCAAAAAAAGAAAAAAGAAACCAAACGCATCCCTAATGGTTCTGCTTAAAAACCAGGTTTTGCAGTAAGGTAACACATTCACGTGTCAAGAACCTCTACCGTGATCTCTGCTCTAGGAACACAGCCTGCACAGTAGTATTACATTAATCAACCTAAAACTGAAGAAAACCAGTACATTAAAATACAGAAGAAAAACGTCTGAATGTTTGACAAGCATATACTTCCCATTTCTAACAGTCTGTGAATGCCTACACGTTGATTTTCAGTGACCGAAATTCCAGCTTAGAAGTGCCTAACAGTCTTCTGTAGGAGTCCTTGATAAAGAGGAGATAAATACCACATCTCCAACTTTCAACTACATAAGGAACACTCACGAAACACTCGGTTGCTCTCCAGCTAAAGTAAGCTGAAAAACACTGCGCACTGTAGAAACTGCTTTCATTTATAAGTAGCAGCAACTGAGCATCTAGGAAAGCTGAGGAAGGGGAAACAACAAATAGCCAGGATGTTCTTCAAGAGCAGGAGCAAACCGGGAAATCAGGAAGGCCACAATGCTTGTCTATCTGGAAACAAACACACCAGCTCTGGTTTTGGTGTTACTCTGCAAGAGATGTAAGGGAAAAACGTCATGTCCCACTGCACTTTCTGCATATACATATACACACAAACTATGATTTTACTTAAATTCAAAAAAAAAAAAAATCAGGCGGCCCATCAGAAGAAGCTGCTATGCTCTGCTGTGCTGTATAACAAGATGGAGAAGGAAAAGCACATCTTTCTCCCAATCTGGTCTACAAGTTAAGTTTACATCCAACCATAAACATATACGCCCCAGACAACAGCTACGGGTCCTCACCCTTACTTGCCGTTTCCATCAGCTCCTGGTCTTTCCAAGTCTCATCAGTTACGACTACTTACACGAATGTCATTTTAAAAAAACATACACTGGAATTCTCGGAGAGGGATTTACCAGTACATAGATGTTTGGTGTTTGTTTTTTTTTTTTAGGAAAAGACAATTTCACGACTTCAATAATAAAACTTAATCTTTTCCTTTTAAAAATAAATGGTTTTCATCTAGCTTCTTTTTTATGTTAAGTTTTGCCAGCGTAGGATAACACAAGCATGTTACCATATGGCACGCCTACCAGAACTATCTTTAATTTTTTTGCTTGGAGATGTAAGCTAAAGTACCTGCAACTATGCTGTAATTTCCTTTTAGAGAGAAACTATCTAGCTGATATTTTTTGGAACTGAAGATATTTTCTAGTCCAATTCCCACTTTTTAATTTTTTTGTAAAGATTCAGGATAACCTATTCAACCATTGAAGAGGTTTACGAAGTCTTTTCAGAAAGGAAGAAACAAATCAGAAAGAGAAAACAGTGGTGCTGAAAATAACAACTGCTGTCAAAACCGAGTTGTATTAATTCAGTAGCTCGTCTCACAAGACAGTCTTTTTATAATGTTACCCATAACCAGAGAAGACAATGGTTTCCCTTGATTTCCACACCCCACACCCCCCCCAATGTAGCTTTATATGTCACTGGCCCTGGCAACAGTAAAGAATAGCAATGGATTTTTCAGCGGACAAGGACCGTGCAACGGGCCCGCGAGGGGGGCCCCAAGCACCCTGTGTTATCCAAGCACAATCGCCCTGTTATTTGACAACAAGCAAGTCTGCATGCAGAAGACAGCTTTTGGTATCGTACTCGAGTGTCAAACTGACAAACTACAGCCAAGTTACTGACGATAAACCTGCACGATAGCCAATTTAGAAAACATTTCTAGTCTAAGTGCACAAGTACAATCTTCACCTGCTGCATCTTTATCAAAAGTTCAAAATTGTGAGTCAGTTCACAAAAACACAACAGTATCACTGAGGCAGAGAAAACAGCACGGACACAAAAACAACCTGGCTACCTCCATACCAAGGAAACTTTCGGTGAAAAAAGGGGTGAAAACATACTACAAAAAACTATGTAAAAAGGACTGTGAAAATGTGGGGAGTTATCAGCTCAAAATACAAGTTTGTGCTACTAAATCTGTAAAAGCGTAAAGATATCCAAGCACTATCTTAGAATAACTTTATCAACCTGAAATTCACGTTTGACAAAAGGTGATGCTTACTTTCTGTATACTTAAAAAAAAACCCCAACAACAAAAACAACAAAAAAGCCCAAACCCTAACTATTTGCCAGTTACAGAGAAAGTTTCCCTGGTCTCCCTGAGGCCTACCAGGCATATTTTAAAATTTCTTTTTTTAAATCCATTTCTAGACTGCAGATGAGTAAATTAGGTGCCATCTACAACACTCTGCCAACAACAGCTGAGACAGCTTTGCCAAACATTTCTAGCTTTGCCATGCAATAACTTCAGTTTCCATCTCGGTATTTCATCCAGCAGGACCACTTGAAACAATGCAGGTAGAGGTAAAGGTTTGCTTTCCTAGGTTTCAGAAGAGTCTGGAAACAGAAATAAGCATCTCATTATTGCTTGTGACAGAGGGTAGAGGGTTTCATGCTTTTCCGTTACCAGTTAGCCAAATGCTACAGAGAGGGAGGCTCTCTAATTTACAAACCAGACTCCCAGGACACCACTGTACGTGAAATCCTGTCCCCCTTCTCCATTGCAGCAGCTGAGAATTATGAAGGAGGGGGACAGCTGGGCTTCTCATTAGAAGCACCGTGCCTGAATCCAACAGTCATTTGTACCCACCTCCCATTTGCAGCTTGCACCCTGCAGCTGATAGGTGTCTTTCAAAACCTCTCTTGGGGTAAGGCAGCACAAGCACAATGACAGGCGAGCTGGTTTAGTACAGCAGAGTTAAAAGATAAATGCAGTGGAGGGATTTAGAAGGAAGCCAGCACCGGTGTTATTTGTCTCCATGAGAACACAACTTACTAGAACGCTCCAGCTCCCAAGATAAAGTATCTTCTCTAAAAGCAAACTACGTATACATCTGTTGGTTATCAATATAAGCCTTTAACAACTGTCAGATATTATGGCAACGGTCCCACTAACTGCTCGCACGTAACTCTGAACGTGCAAGAACACTCAGCGGGGCGAAGGCCTTAATGGAGCTTGGCTCTGCAAGGGCGCCTTTTTCAGCTGCTTGGATTTCCCTTCTTTCCCTAGAGCACATCTTCACTTTAATTAATAGGTCACTGAACCGGTTTACGTTAATTGTCAGAAGTACCTCGTCTTTGTTCCCAAGGGGAGGGACCAAAGTTCATTCAGTTGCTGTCGACGACGCAAAACTGCAAAACCTAAGGTTTTGCGCACACCTAAATCGCCACCGATTCCTAAGGGAGCTTTTTTATGCCGCAGTAAACAATTGCCTTCTCATTAGCAACGTGCACCCCGCCAGCGATCCCTCGCTCGCCGGCTCGCACCAGATCACCCTCAGTCATCTGCGCAACCACTACCTCAACCTGGAATTAACTTTTAAACGCTGCTGCTCACCAAAGCTGCGTCAACGCCATCCAGTTTTAACTTATCTACCGCAGATATCGCTACGGGCAGCAACTTCTGCCCATAACCTCCTTGCTGCGAGTTAAAAAAAAAAAAAAATCGTGAGGAAAAGGGAGACTCCAAAGATGGGTGCCTTCCCCCCCCCCCCAAAGCCTGCTCTCGCCTTGCCAGCGATAAAACCCTTTGGGCTTGCCAACACAGGGCCCACCGCGAAGCTCTCCAACGACCCCCAATTAATTGATTCGCCCCGCGTGGCTGATTTTTAAATTCATGTCGTCGTCCCCTTTCCAGACACCCCCGGGGGAACTGCCGCCCTCCAAACGCCCTGGCGGCCGGCCCCGAGCTGCCGTTAACCCCCAGCTCCCGCCGCTGAGGTGGCGGAGGCTGAGGGGAAGGCGGTGGGGGGGAGAGGCGGCCGTTACAGCCCTTAGGGCGGCCGGTTGTCCTTCTCCCCCCCCGCCACCGCCTACCCCGGGGGGGACCGGGGCACAAAAGGCAGAGAAAGCGGGCCGGGGCGCTGCTCCGCCGCCGGAGCGGGACGGAGAGGAGAGGTGCGGAAAAAAAGAAAAAAAAAGAAAAAAAAAAGGCGCCATGCCGGCGGCGAGCGGCCGCCCCGCTCCCTCAGGGCGGTTGGGGAGGGGTGGCGGGCGGCGGCCAGCGTCCCCTCGGCGGGCTGCCCTGCCCGGCGGGGCGGGACGGGGTAAGAAGAGGAGGAGGAGGAGGAGGAGGGAGGAAGAAGGGACCCTTCTCCCTCCTCAGGCGGAGAGCACCGGCGGGAGCAGGGGTAACCTCCTCCCCGCCCGCCGCCGCCGCCGCGAAACCCCCTCCCGCGGTGAACTCACAACAAGAAGCTCATGGCGATGGCGGCGGAGCGGGACCGGCGGCTGCCTGGGCTCGGCTCGGCGCGGCTCGGCTCGCCTCGGCGCTTGCTCGGCTCCCAATGGCAGTGGCGACGCAAGGGCGGGCGTGTGCGGGGAGAGCGCCGCGGGGCGGGGACACGGCCCGCCGCCTCCCGCCGCCGCCGCCCGCCCGGCCGCCATCGCCCTCAGCAGTCGTTCCCCCCCCCTCGGCGGACCGCGTTCTCCTCACGGCGGCCGGCTGTCGCCTGTCCCCGGGCACGGCTTGTCCCCCCTCGGAGATCCCCCGTCCCCTCAGACAGCCTCGTCTTCCCTCAAAACGGGCATCCCCCTTGTCGCTACGAATACCCCCTTCCCCACACCAGGCATCCCGCCCCCCACGGCACCACAGGGCTGCCTGGAAGGGTTTTCCCCTCAGCTTTGGGTGACCCAAAGGGAGCAGAGAGCGGGACGCGGCCTCCCGCCCGCCACTGTCCTTGGGTAAACCCCCGCACCGCTCCAGGCCGCAGCGTCCCGGGTGTCGCCCGGCGATACTTCTTGGGCACCGGCATAACGTAAACGCTTCTGACAGCCTTCAGGTAGTCCCGGCAGTGAAATCCCTGTGGTCTTCTAGCAAATGTCACAGGGGAACCGTGAAAAGCGACTGAGCGATGGTGCGGCCCGAGAGTATTCATCCCTCTTCTACCCCAAACTGCCTCCTGTGGAGCAAGCCTGCGGGGTACAGGAACGGAGCGGTTCACTTTAGCGTGTCAAAACGCGTTACAATTTCGTTATTTTTGCCATCCGGGCATCCTTAGGCGCTCTGTCCTCATTCTTCAGGTGCACGACAAAGGGGTTCAGGTACCCAACCCACAGATAACCACCACAGTCATAAAAGAATAGGGAGATCTTAACTGGCATTTCTGCCCTCCTCACTCCACAGTCGGACCCTTTTTAAAGGAAATGTGTCAAAATGGCTTTAATGTTTCAACACAAATGTTTGATTTGTAAGCAATTTTTAACTCAGTTGGCTAGGGCGAGCAGTCAGCTAAGAAAGGACACCCCTCAGAAGTGAAGATAAGGCCAGCTGCAAACTACTGAGGTAAAGAAAAATCCAGATTTTCTTACAAACCCTTGGCAGGTCCTTCACCTGACCCCTGCCCTGAACCACCTCACCTTGTGTGAGCACGGTTAAAAACTGCACGTCCTCCCGTTTGTGGAAATACAATGTACAGCACAGTCAGAGTATCATTTCAGCATAAGTTTTCAAATAAGCACAATCGCATCTTTGCTGGCAGCGATTCTCACGCGGTGTGCTCTTCCCAGGCAAGAGGGCTGTTCCGTGAAGGGCAAACCGAGGGCGCGCGGTTTATCGCAAAAGATGTCCGGCAGCTCATTCGACACCAGGTGACAGCTGCAGGCTGTGTTTTTGGGGTGTAGGGACTGTGCTCTGGGAATGCCTACCTCCCATTCTCAAACCAGGAACAATGCTCTTAATTTTTGGGTTTGTCTCAGTCAGTTTATATGTTCCAGGGGAAACAAAGATAGACAGCAGCATCCAGAATGCTTCAAAATAAAATACTCCTATCACACAAGGACCACACGTTCCACTGTAGACTTAGACACATCCAAGTGCCACCTCTTTATGGCAGAAATTACAATCCCAGGGTGTAATTTCACGTAAAAATCTGCCTCTGTTCAGGTCACTAAGAAGCCAGCTGGATTTCGGAGGGGGGAAAGGACAGGCAGCACAACCCCCAGAGACTCCCTCCTGCCCCAAGGGGATTCTGCGAGCCCTGGCACCCCCACAAAGCTCACGCTGCTGCAGGTAGGCCAGAGTAAAACCTGATGGACCTTCAGATTCGTTATCAGGCAAATTCAGTACATCGAAACATGCTACAATCCCGCACAGCGTTAAGTTTCTGTACGGCACGTAAGGGGTTTCAGCTATAAAGCCTTATGTGGCAACATTGACAGTCATCTGCTTCTCTCATGTTTTTAAATGCTGAAGCTGCATTTTCTACTTTTCTGGCTCTGTCCTTCAGACCAAGTCAGAATGCCAGGTCAGTGCATTTCTAAGTAAATTAAAATTACACTACTGTTTTTAGGACACTTTTAAAATCAAGTGTTTTACTGGGCAGCGAAGGCGTCATTAAAAAGCATTTCATGACGTTCGCAATTTTCATTTTGGCTGTATTAGTTAAAGCAGGCATGAAATGGGTCTCAGGGCACTTTTTAACAGATGCCGTCAGAATAAGTTGGCCACGTAAATCAAACTCAAAGAAATATTGCTGATCTTTCTGGCACATTCATGTTGGGACATGAATAACCTCCGTTCCCTGTTCCCACCCATACGCTTCCTTCTACCCACAGAATGTTTTATTTTAGTGGCAAGTTAAAATTAAATGTCTGTGACTGCAGCAGTCAGTAGGAAATACTTGGCCTGGGCGGCTGTCAGGAGAAATGGTTACGTAATGTGTACATTTTTATGTCTCACATTAGTATTGGTCTATTCGGCATGGCGAAGGGTCACACGAAGTGCTCGCTTCAGACGCTGCCGATACAAGGGACTGGCAGCATGCTGCAGACTTACGTAAGAGTCGAACCGCTCAGTCGCTCCGGGAAAGGCACAGCGAATGCACCCATGGCCTCACGTCTGTCATTTTGGTTTATCCATTATACTGTAGAGCTTAAAGAATTACTCTGAAAGGGCCCTCAAGCAGACAGAAGTGCTTTGGTCCTGAACTGAAGTTTCCAGCGTTTGCAGCACAGCTCAGTAAACGCAGAACATTCCAGCGGAAAAAAAAGTTCAAAAATTAAGATCACAAAAGTTAGTATGTGTATCATCAGGAACACAAAAAAAAAAAACCAAACGGAAGAACAACTTTGTTCTGAATTGTAAAGAATACAGTACATAAACACTAAGCTCTGTAAACACTCTCCCTGCATTCTAGATTAAACCGATAGCATCCATCAATTTCTTAATCATATTTCTTAATACTTGTTTGTTAAACCGATAGCATCCATCAATTTCTTAATCATATTTCTTAATACTTGTTTGTGCGTTACGGTAAGGGATTTGGTTTGTGAACAAGTAAAACACATAAGTATAAATATCACATCAAACTTGTGGTACGTACTTGTAATTATTCTCTACAAGAAATGCAAGGCATGAAGAAATTACAGGAACTACGAGGTAGTTATACGGTGGTCCTGAGAGTCACCGTAATTCTGGAGCTGGGATGGTACAACTCAGCAGCCTTGTTACTGCTGGACTGTAGACAGAGGGATAAATTCGGCCCTCTGTTGCCTTCGGGGCCTTTTCGGTGCTCAGGTATGCGTCATTCCTGCTACAATGTTCATACACTTTAGTAATAATGTCTTAGAAATAAATTATTCATGTGGGACCTGCTCCAGAAATCTCAACGGTGTTTATGGTGTGTACACCATCTGCAGGGGGGTTCATACTACTTAAATTTCTCCATGCAAACTATGCTCTCCTGTTTTCCAGAGTTGGTGGGCTCGCTCAGGCTAAGTGCACTATCTGCTGCTGAATGCTGAGATAGTTGCAGATGAGCAAGTGTGTTAATAGGCTCCTCTTTCATAGAAAATGGTGGAAGCCCCAATGCTCGAGTAACTTAAAGCTAAATGAATAATTTTGGAAAATACCACAACAGAATGTAAGGTCAATTTTTCTTGATGACAGATTACACAGAGTGATAAGTAATGTTTCCCAATGTAAGATGAGCATTTGTTTTAGTACCAACTCAGAAGATTTTCCTTTTTCCTCTGATCAAGGTAAAGAATAGCTGGTATTAATTATTCTTAACAACAACCCGTTTAACATTAGGTATTGCAGAAGGCATCTTCCAATGTAGATAAATCTAGCTTCTTGGTCAACAGCAGTATAGAGGGCCATCTCCTCAGTTTTTTTTATTTTTACTTTAGGTAACCCGTTTCCTCTCATAAGTAGACTTCGTTCAACACCAGTTCTGTCGAGTGAATAAATGCAAATTCTATTGTCCTAGGATGATTTTTTTTTTTTTCTTGTTCTGATCATAGGTGCAGAGGCTTTGATCTCTCACGTTTGCTAAGGAAGGTTGGAGATTCCTGGAAAACTTCAGTGCTAACAAGTGCCCGACAAAATGGTGCCCTCTAAAGGTAATTCGCACACACTGACAATCTACAAGACAAACAGCAGTGGGACATTTTTTCCTGTGCTTGGGACGCAAATATATTGAAGGAACAATGGGTGGAAGATGAGCATCTCTTGAAGAGACTCTTCCTTGCACCCTGCTTGGTTCACAAGAGAGGAACGCACATCACATTCCCTTGGTCTGTATGATTCAGGGATCTGTTTATTCAATTAAACTTAAAGCATGCAAGCCAATCTAGATAAAGATAAGGGTTCAAGATGAATTCCTATTGTTATCTTAATTTTTTGCTCCTATAAAATTTGCTTGCTTATTTAAAGAAGGTTTTGAAGAGAAACCTGACATGTAGACTATGACAATCTGGAATGTGAACCACTTGAGCACTGAGGTCAACATTCTTTTGAAAATGTGTGTAATACATGATTTGCCTTGAAAATTCAAAAGAGTTGAGAGTGCTATTGCCAAGAGACTGTGCTATTATCAAGGTAATAGTCATGTGAAAGTTTGTTACAATAAATAGTTTATAAAAGCAAAAGCCAGCAACTAGACGACTTGAAGTAGCCTGTTAACATTTTCAAAACAGTGATAAGAAACATTGAAGGCTTCTGAGAAATTAATGGGTTGGCAGTACTACAAGCTGAAAGACTTCTGTTGCAAAACCCAAGGCCGTATTTTGAGTGGTAGTTTGCAATGGCTTGAGATTGCAACTCTTACTCGGTGATCCCAAGACTAGAACTATAGCATGCCGGGCAGAAGAGAAAAATCCTCCCTGTCGTGGCTGTCACCATCTTCCAGACGCTGGGGTCCACGTGCCAGGACAGCCTGGCACACCCTCGTTGTGAACAATCGCTCAGATACCTGCCTAAATACCCTGGCTCTGAGCGTCCACAGTGTCCCTTGGCTTCCTCCACTGTCGGGGTGGGTTTTTTTGGCTTTTCTCTTCCTGCTCACTTTGCTTGATCCTAAAAATTTTTCTTCTGGGTTCATCATGACCTACTTTCCCCACGTGTGCGCTTACAAGAAGCCAACGCCGGCTCTTTCCCCTGTATCCCTCTTGGATGCGGCAGTAGCAGCAGGACTGTTTTACCATCAGATTGTCCTCGCAAACAGGTTCATCCAGTGCTGCCTGCCTCTGCTCTGTAAGACTGCCAAGCTACGATGGCAGCAAGGGGAAGAAAATCCGCTCTATTCTAAAAGTCTACAGGGAAGGGGTGTAAAAGGGTTGTCGTGCTTAAGCCTGACTTAAAACTTTACACTGCAAACATGCTGTGGTTTTTTTTCCGTCCTGTTTCGTTTGATAAAACAAAATTACATACGTATATATGAAAACGTTAGCGGTGACAGAAAGTCTAACCGAGCGTAAGCCATCAATAACTTGCCGTGGCTCCCTGACCCACGCTTCCCCCTCCACCTGCGGCATCTCCGCCGCGTCCCACCTAACGCCCCGTTCCCCGCAGAGCCCGAACGCCCTCTCCTCGGCACCACAGCCGACCGGACAGCCCCGCTGGGGACACCGCTTCGCCTCCTCCTTTCCCGCCTACAGCTCTCCCACACGAGAAGAAGAAGAAGCAGGACCAGCAGCCCCCGCCGCCCGGACAAGGGGGTGAGTAGCGGTCGCCCTGCCCGGAGACCGCCAAGCGGCGGGCACCCCCCGGCTTGCCCCCGACCCTCTCAAGCCCCGACGGCCCCCGCAGCCGAACCCTTTCCCGGGCCGCGGAGCCCCCGGCACCGCCGGCGCCTCCTGGGAAGGGGAGGCGGAGCCCCCGCCCGTCGCCCATGGCCGCCGCCGCCGCCGCAGCGCGTCGCGGCCTGTCCGCCCTGCTGCTCGGCCGCCGCCCGCCGCTACCGCCCTGGTTGCGGCCCCCGCCCGCCCGCAGCCTCCTCACAGCCGCCGCCGTCCCCCTCGGGTCGGGGCCGGGCGCGCCGCGGGCTCTCCCTCCGCTCCGCGCCGCCGTCCG
This sequence comes from Haliaeetus albicilla, assembly GCF_947461875.1. Taxonomy (NCBI): domain Eukaryota; kingdom Metazoa; phylum Chordata; class Aves; order Accipitriformes; family Accipitridae; genus Haliaeetus; species Haliaeetus albicilla. Next base: position 7,852,246 of record NC_091483.1, on the reverse strand, counting down.
CAGCTACAGTCAGGTAGGAGCCGGCGGGGACGCAAGCCTAAAATGGCGGCGGCAGGCGGGCCGTGAGGGGAGACGGAGGGGACCGACCCCGCCGGGCGGGAAGGAAGGAAGGAAGGAGGGGGATCGCGGCCGCGGCCTGCGAGCTTGCGCCGGCAGCGGGCCGCCCCGGTCCGGCGGGGCGACGGCGACCCCTCAGCGGGGCCGGAGGGGCGGCGGGGGGCCCCGCGCCCTCATCCCCCGCCGGCGGGGAGGCGGCTGGCTTTGCCCCGGCTCCTCGCCGTCCTCTGCCTCCCCCCGCCGCGCAGGGCCGCGTTAGCGTTGCACTAAAAAGCCGAAGGTACCGCTGCGGAAAGCTGCGTGCTTCCACTTTTTAATTCGGGGTGGGGGGCTTTTTCGTTTCTTTTCGGTGACAGGTCACAGATGCGCCGGAGGAAGGTCACCTCTCAGAGCAGGAACCCGAGTCACCCAAGGCAGAAAACGACAATGTCTTCCTCGTCAGGGCGCAAGGATTCCCCTTCTCGTGCACCGAGGAAGACGTGCTTACCTTTTTTGATAGTAAGGGGCTTAATTTTCCTGCTTAACGGTTTGGTGTGGCATTACTGAACCCTATAGTTAATGATTAGTTAACAGAAAGAAAATTTAAAGACCGCTAGCAAGAGAAAGATGAGTTTTTAATATCGCTGCAAAATTATTCACGATTTACACATACCAAACAAATAATCAACTGCCAAACTGCTAGACAACAACAAGAAACTCAACCTTATGGCAACTGACATTAAACTGAGCAGGTCTTTCCCTTCTGAGTCGGTGTGTCCACAGTGAAGGCACTCCAGTTCAAAGTGGTTCCTTTAAAGATCATTATGGTTGCCTTTTTCCCCAACTCCCCTCTTTTAAACAAACTGGAGTGGTTTTTACTTACTAGTTTAAATGTCAGTGTCATTTTCTGAGCCTACTTAAAATAGGCTTGTGCATACCTTTGCAGGGCTGATCCCTCCATACTGTAATATCATGATGCATCCTTTCAGAGTGGACTAGACTGTCTGATCCAAGTTTTTAAATGGTTTAATAACCTGCCGAACTAAATTAAGTCAGTTTGAAGTCCTAGGGGAAAGGAATGTAGAGCAGGCAGAGTATAGCTATAGAGACCGAAAGGCTGTAGCATTTGTTCTTGATTTCAGATAACTCAGAAACAAGTCTACCAACAATTTGAGAATGTCCGTTACCCAGTTACACATCTGTGGAAGCTAATGGATGTCAAATGAGTTTCTTATCTGTGATAAGCATTGTGCGTTAAGAGTTAAGGTTAGAAATAGGAGTTTCTTATCCTTTGCTTGAAGACAGTGTTTTGCACTGCTGAGGGGGATATGCAGAATATTCCATTTTCATCTGCGATTAAAAGAATCCCATGTTTGATGCAGTTGCGTATGTTTCTGTGTCGTGTGTTCCTTGATTTCTAGGCTGTAGAATTCGAAACGGTGAGAACGGCATACACTTCCTCTTAAACAGGGATGGGAGACGCAGGGGGGATGCCTTGATCGAGCTGGAGTCAAAAGCCGATGTCCAGAGAGCCTTGGAAAAGCACCTGAGGTATATGGGCCCACGCTACGTGAAAGGTGGGTTTCAAATGGCGTAAGTTAACTTCGGAAGAAAACTCATGATGAAGTGAATAAAAACTGCTTGAATAATGAAGCGGGCTCGTGCAAGGGGGGGCAGCATGGAGACCTGCAAGATGTAGAACAGAGCAACAACTTAGCCAGCAAGGCCCATTAAGCCAAAGCTTTCGAGGCTGGACAGGAAAAGTCAAGTGGCTTGTGCAGCAAGGGGCACCATTGCAGGACCAAAAAGTACGGGGTGGGGGAAGAAACATTATGAAGTTTTGCAGGGGAGAAGGAGTCTGCCTTAGAAGAATGCCTGCAGAGTGTCACCTTCTGAGTACCATGAGGGAAAATACGTTTTGTGCCTGTTTTCCTTGCAGTTTTTGAAGTACACGATAGTGATGTAGAGGGCTTACTACAAAATCTGCGGGATGAGTCAAAAGCCATAAATGATGGAATTGTACTACTCAGAGGCCTTCCATTCAGCTCCACTGAGGAGGATATTGCAGATTTTTTCGCAGGTAACTCAGTCTAATCTGTGCTATTTAGTTACAGGGTGTTTACTTCTTGAAGGTGATGCCTAGATAGGCTGTTGTTCCTCTAACCAAGAAAAGCAAAAGCACATACAGCCTTGAACAGTGTAAGGAGTTGCTGTCCCCCTACAGCTAGAAGCAACTAAAGCTTCATGAACAAGCTTTTGGCCGCAAGGTTTTCTTGCACCTTTGACTTTCTGCATGTCTAACCTAGGATCAGTTCTTGCAGCACTCTTTTTTGGGGCCAGTGGAAGGAAAGAGAGGAACCTAAATCCTATTATCTGTAACTGGAGTGCTACCAGTGCATAATTTGGCAGAGTTAAGAAGGGCAAAAAGGCCTGTATGATAGTTACAGTACAAGTGAACACAGTATGGGTATTCACATCTGTATAATCATGACAGTTAGACCACATATGCAAGTTAAAACTGTTAAAAGCAGGGGTTAGTTGTTTGGGGTTTTTTTGTTACTGGTTTGTTCGTGGTTGAGAAAGTTACTTGCACCAGTTCTCAGCTGAGCAAGTACTGCACAGTGTGTGTGCGTACTCTCATGTCCCACCTTCAGTGCTAGAGCAATCCAGGTGGTTGCTGCCTGCATTCATTAGAAAGGAAGCTTTTCTAGGTTTTGCAAAATAAATTGATGCTTCCTCAGATAAAGCTTAAGTTGTAGACTAAACTAAAATCAGTTTTTCCCCCGGAACTTCTTCCACTCCAGGTAGGCGTGCACAGAGTTCTGTAACACTAAGGCTCATAATAACCACCATCATGCCAAAAGCAAAGGCCACAGCTAGTAAATTTTTCATTTGATAACCAATAGCTCAATATGTTTAAAAGCATCTAGTAGCAGAGTTATCATAATGAGATGACTAGGGCAGCATTGTGGAGCAAGTATTTCTGTTTCTTCAGCAGCGTGGGGAGACCCTTTGAGAAAGTAACAAGGTGCAAAGAGGTACACAAAAGCATTCATGGAAAAAAAAAGAGAAGTGTAGCAGCCCAGCCTTGTGTGCGCTCTGTATCGTGTCAGATATAACTATTTACTAGATTACAGGCTCCCCAATAAGATATAGAGCACAAAAATTGAAATTCAGTGAATTTGACCTGGGTTTTAAAGGGATGCAAAAAAATTACCATAACAATAAGAGAAAATTTCAAGAACGTTTGTGCTCTGGATCTCCTTGTTCTCTAGAACTTGGATCCAATTATTATTTTAATAGTTAATTGAAGCCTCAAGTCGATTCATTATTGGCAGTTAAGCCTTCTGTGAAAACTAACTTAAAGCAAATAAATTGGAGTTTTAAAAGTTTAAAAAACAGGTACATAGGCCAGCATTAGCAGTTTTTTCAGAACTATTTAACTGTCCGGTTAGCTTATCAAAAAACAGAGGAGTATGGAAAAAGATGTCTCTCTGAGCTGTGGCAGAAGTTCCTGACAATGTAAATGCCTTTTTCTCCCCACCCTTCTATAGGTTTGAAAATAACTGACATAGCTTTCATTTACCGGGGAGAAAGAAGAACAGGAGAAGCCTATGTGCAGTTTGCAGCTCCTGAAATGGCAGCTAAAGCCCTGTTACGACACAGGGAATATATGGGAAGTAGGTACGTACTTCACTGGGGTTCACAAGGGTAGAAGAACATGTTATGAAGCATGCTGTGTGATTCATGGCTTGCTTCTTACCAGGTGAAACAGCTAATTTTAGGCTTACTCACATTATTTTTAAGGAAGCTTCTGCCTTTATTACCCTTAAAACATAGAACTCTGACTTTAGATTGAAATTTCAGTAGAAATCATAGCTAAAACTTGGTCATTGTGGTAACTTTGTGGCTTAAAACATTTCGTTTTTTAATAGCAGCCTCTGAAATACTCCGTAAGTCAAGTTTTACCTCCTCTGGTGATGTTTTCTTTAGAACCTTGACAAAACTGGAGAAAAAATAGATGAAGCCTTTTGTAGGCTTCTGTGCACTGCAGAGGCACCTTCAGCACTTGTAGCTTGGGGGAATTTGGGCCTCTCAGAAAAAGTCTCAGATCTTTTTAAGTATTCCTGAAGGCAGTCTCATCCCAACAAAAATGGGGTGATGACATTCAGAGCAGGAACACCAGATAGACACCACCTGCCCTGTCACAAGCCCGCAGGGATCCTGCGCCTCCCACAGACCAGGTTCCCTGGTGCTTTCCGCAATTTTGGCAATCCTCACCCTTCCCCTCAGCCCCATATCAGGCACGGTCAGCGTCTCCACTTGGAGAGCGTGTTGTACAAAGCACGGCTTACCACTCAGCTCTGGCTTGAATCCATTCCCAGTGATGACTGCTGGCCAGCCCCATACAATTGTCCACCTCTTTGGTAACCATATCCACCTAGGCTGTCCTCCTTCCTCAGGAATTCATGTTTAACCATTTTCTTCTGGAGCACTGAGCCCTATGCCACACACTTACCTCACAACAGCCTCTCTTTTCTCAAGCAGAAACATTTACCACTTTTTCCCAGAATCATAGAATCATTTAGGTTGGAAAAGACCTTTAAGATCATCAAGTGTCTCTGGTAACCTAAACTGTGCCAAGTACCTCACTAAACCATGCCCCTGACTTTTAAATACCTGCAGAGCTGCACTCAGGAGGAAAAAAAAAAACAAACCCAAACAACCAAGGTTGATTTTACCTTGGTGAGATTTCTGTTTTTTCCTTAATAACCCACTAAGTTCTTTTTCTGAACACCAGATAACAAAAGACTTCACCAAACCTTACCACTTCTCCCACACAACACCTACTTCCCTTCTTTTGTTGCCTTATTTCCTGTTCCCAATCTACGTGTCCTTGTGTTTGTCCCCCCATATTAAAAGAAAACAGCTGCTCTGTAGGTGTGCCCAATAATTGAAATAACTAACACAATTCCCTACCCTCCAGTAGAGATTAATTAATTCTCAATCTGCCATTAATTTTTTATTTGTCACAATTGAACAAGAGCCAATCTGACTCACCCACCTGAGCTCATATACCTCTGTTTCTGTGTGATTAGCCAAGAAATTGAGTGGTTTCCAAAACTGCTGTCAACTTGCTGTGGTTCATTCTTCCTTGGCTGTCAATTTTATCCAGAAATGGCTTTCAGCTGTGCACAGTACTGAGCGTGGGTTCTTGGGGGCTGAGCTGTAAGCTCTGTCAGCCTGTATGTGGGGTTACTTCCCTTACTCTAGCTGCTCTCTTCAGCACGGAGGGAAGCCTCCTCACTTGGATGTCCGTGTTCTCTTCTTCATCGCTTTATTCCTTCAATGCTGTGGAAATCACCTAATACAACACTGCTCGTTAAATTTGTGAGAGGCCCAGCTGGTACTGTTGCCAGCTCTCTGAAAGATTAGCACAGGCAGCTCTGAGTTAAGAGGTTCTAGGGCAGGTAGCTAGAAACTTAAGGCATTATAATTTTATACTTTGACTAAACCTGTGAATAAGGGTTTGGTGGTTTTTTTTTCTTTCTGTGGTGTAAGTGGGATCTTGCTAGAGTCCCTTAATGTTGCATGACATCCATATTGGTGTGTTATACCCACAACTTTCACACATACCTTGTTACATTTCATCCCATCAATTTCATAGCCACATATAAAATCTTACATCTCCAGTGAAGTCTTTAATATGACCCTGTGCATCTTGTGGGTCTGCCTATTCCAGTAATCTGTTGGGGTTGGGTCGACTTTTTTTCATTTGGGGTTTGTAGAAATTGGAAGGTGCAGTTTGCAGAGGTGCAGTGAGTGGAATACAGCCTCAGATACAGGGCTGCTCAAAAGGATGCATACTACTGAAAGAAATGGAAAACATGTTTCAGAGGAGGTAAATCTGTATTTTTGCAACAAAACAGAATTTTGGCTTGTAAGTGATTGGTATTACTTCTACAAGAACTTTGTGTAAGGCTGTAAACTAAAGCCTTTGTCCAGACCAGACTGGTCATCTGTCTCACACTAGGTGGGTTTCTACAGGAGAGTGGCTGTCACTGCAAGTTGAAAAGGACTTTCATAAACATAAGTGTGCAATTTAAGTGAATTAATTCTTCAAAACCATTGCATGCCGTACCGTGGCTCTCACACCCAGTATGTGAGCAGAGCTGAGAGAGGAGAACGTCCTGAAGGTGCTTTCTCAAAACCTTGAGTTCTCTGCAGAGGTGCGAGATGTGCCATGTAATCTTTTCCTTTGAATTCTAGATATATAGAAGTGTATGTAAGCAGAAAGCATCACATGCAAAGGCATGTGCCTTACGACAGGCAGATGGTGACCTACCCCAAAGTAAGAAGAGAACAAGAATCCATCTTTGAAGAAAGGGAATTCAGCAACATGGGAGGCTCCGATGCTGAAAGAGAAAATAGTGAGTCCCTCCCTGTTGTGCGTGTTCGTTGAGGCCCCTTCATTTTACCCTGATTATCTGCTGTGAGCGTGACCCCAGCTGTCTACAGCTGTCACATGAGGGAGGTGATAATTGGAAGCATTAATGATTTTTTTTTTTCTTCCATTCCACAGAATTATGCAGGGAAGGAGCAGAGAGCTCCAGACAGGTTGTAGAATCTGGTAACATCTCATCACCACTGCACTTTGTCCACATGAGGGGTTTTCCTGCCCAAGCTAGTGCCCAAGACATAATAAATGTGAGTAACAGTAGTACTATGAATGAAATTCAGTTGTCATTACCAATGCAAACCCTTGATTAATTGTTACAGCTAATGTGACTTCACATTTTTATCTGTGTTAATCCTCAGTGCTGCCTGCCTTCAGGCTGAATGCGTTTGGACACTTGAGCTTGCTCAGGGTTACAGGCTCCCCAGGGCAGCCATGGCCTCGTGGGCACAACTGTGATATGCTCACCTCCATAAATAAGAATGGATTAAAGCTTGCTGGGCTGTCTTAGCATCTGTCTATTTGACTCAAGTAGTCATTTATAATCTTAGCTAGATTTCAGAGTAGCTGATTGTACAAAAATGAATTTCAGAACCTTCTTAGTATCAATTTTACTTCATTTTTAGTAGTATACAGCATTGCAGAACAAATGTACCTGTACTTAATGACTCGATGTGTACAGAACATGTGTGCTGTGGGAGGATTTTTGTTCCTGTCAAGAATTACTCTGCCAGGAGCTCACAGAGGGTGGGAGGCTGTGCACTGTGGGACGGGTGACTTGGGTGTGCCTCAGCTGCACCCAGACAGAGAAGGGGAGCCTTTTGTTACTCAGGAGCTCAGACTCCCCCATAGCTGGACAGGCTTTATGAGTAAAACCATCAATTTTCTCACTAATAGGGTGCGTTACTGTTCTGTTGTTTCTTTCTCACCAAACTCTCCTTTGTTTTCTTCCATTTCAGTTTTTTGCTCCGCTGAAGCCCACAAGGATTATGGTAGAATACAACTCCCATGGAGATGCCACAGGAGAAGTGGACGTGCATTTTGAGAGCCATGAGGACGCAGTCGCTGCAATGGCTAAGGAGGGGTCACAGCTGCGTAAGTAATGAGGAGGGGATCTTAACAACCCCAGGACTCGGCTCCTCGGCTATTTTGGCACAGCTTGTCCCGCTACTGTTAACATCCTGTGCAAAAGGATCATCTTAAAAGTCAATTTCCAAATTACCATATTGTGACATTGGCTTTGCACAAAGAAAAAAAAGTAACGCATGCAAGTCGCTGAACACAGACCACCTCTCACATTGTTCCCCAGAGTGCAGCACCATTGAGCTATTCCTGAATGAACATCCAAAGGCAAAAGAGAACTGCTAGCGACAGTGGCACGGTCTCAGATATGGTAAGTGCATCCTTCTTCTCTGTTGTTCCTGTTCCATTTTTAGCAACATGCACCTCAGGCTTACTCTTTCTGATACTTGGGATTTCAACTAGCTTAAAGGGTAAAATTTAGAGTGGCTAAAGGGGATTATCGCAGCTCATCTGAGGTCAGGCATCAAGCCTGGACCCTCTGCCTTGCGAATCCAGAGTCCACAGGATCACAGTCCTGTAGCAAAGAGGCAGCAGCTCCTTTCTGAGGTTACAGCTGCAGCCAGCAGAGATTGCAGCGCTGCCCAGCTGCTGCCCAGCTACGCAGCAACTTACCCTTTCACAGCTGAGACTTGCTGGTGTGTGCAAGAGGTTTGGTTTGTTTTTTTTTTTCTTCCCTTTAAAACTCTGTGCCTGTGATTGATTAAAGGTTCTGAGGGGATTGTATTCCCTGGGACAGAAGAGGAAACATAACTAAATATTTTCCACAGCTGTGGATTAACAGTAATTAGTCTTTGGGCTAAGGGAATGTTCCTTACAATTACAGAGAACGAAGTGTGACAAAGTAACATTCTTCAGTTTATTTTTTTCTTTTTTAATCCATCCACTCTTTCAAAAGCAGGCCAGGAGCCTGGCTAAGTGGTAGTGGTAGTCAGCGCGGTTTCAATGCAAACAGGTTGCAATGTTTTTCACAATGTTAACTTGGGGGGGGGGGAGGTGTGTCCTGTAGTGGGGCAGTTTTTGCTTTTTTTCCTTGCACAGAAAGTGTGGGTATCTCCCTGACATTTACCAAAAAAACCCGCAGGCTGTGTTGGGTGCCAGCAGGATGGAGGTGGCCCTCCTGCAGAGGCAGGCACAGTGTGGCCTGGCAGTTTTTGCAGCTGAAACATCATCAGGTCACACTCTTTCCTGAAAACCCAAGACAGGCCCCCCCCCCCCCCCGCAAAAGAAGGGTTTTCCAGGTCTACAACCCTGCGGTGGAATGTTTGCACCAGGAAAGAAGTGTCCTGTGACCTTTCTGGAAGGCCCTGGCCAACCTGTAATGCTTCCATGAACTCCCTTCTGAAAGCAGGGGGGGTGGTGGTCACTGCTCCCCAAGGTCCTGGCCCCCCCAGCTGCAGCAGGGAGGGCAACCCCCACCCCCAGTGCCCTACAGCCCTGCAGCTCTGGATTTTTAATCAGGCCAGGGATAAGCTCTTGCGGCAGATTAAAGCAGTGCACCTAGCTGCGACCTGCATCCCACATGGCCTCCCTGCCACCGGAACATCCAGAAGTTTCTGGCCTCTGCGCTGGGACGCAGCCCCGGCGGAATTAAACACCTCCCCACCCCATGTGGGGGTGGGTGTGTGTTGCGCAGCCCCGCATGAAAATGCCTCACCCAGTGTAGCTGTTTTTGTCATCTTACCTTTTTTGGTGAGATCTTTCAGTATTGTGAAATCCAACTATTCTGTTACTGGAGACAGTAATTCAGAATAAAATGCAGTGGTGTATTGGAAAACGGGAAAGCAGTAAGCTGCAGCAAGGTAGTGATTTTTCTTTTTCCTCCTCTTTTCTTTTTAGGCCAAAGCGAACACATTCCGTGGGTATGAGCATAAAGATCCGAGTACAAGTGTCGCTGCTCAGTAACAAGGATAAACTGTATAAAAGCTAGTTTAGTGCTGTGTAAAAGCATGTAATAAATTGTGTTGACATACTGTGGAAAGATTGTCTGTTGCAAAAGCAGAAGCAGCTGTACTGCAGGAATGGCAGATGCTGCAGGATGGAGCAGTTCTAGTCTCCAGCTGCGTAATGGTGTAAAAAGCATTAATAAACCACCAGTATTTGCAATTAATAAAACCAGAGCAATTTAAGACCCTCACACACAGAAGTCAGCAGGCGCACCGTGTAGTATAGCCAATACCTCATCCCTCCTACCACGCTTCTCTCAATCTGCATAAGCATCTGTCATCCATTACTGGTTTTGAAACATTTTCATACGCATAGCCAAAGTGGAATGGGATGGAAAGACCACTCCGGACACGGGATACAGATAATCCAAATTTTTATTATCGTGTGGAACAAAATTAAGATCCACAGAACTGCCCTCCGCTCCCCACAATCCAAAAGTCCAGGCGTCAACCCACACTCTAGTGTTACAAGCAGTACCTGAGCAAACGCGCCTTGAACATTTGCAGCATCACGAAGCGTAACACGCAGTGCTTGCAGACAGAGAAATTCACTGGAGTCTGAGGCAGCAGTAAAGCGACAAGTGCTGACGCAGGCAGCGAGCACAGTCTCGCTCTGACCTTTCTAAATGCCAGTTTCCATTTCAGCTGCCAGTGCTGTGTTCTGAAGGGGTGGGTTTTTTTCACCCTCGTCCCTGCTCATTCGTAGGGATCTCGCGTGACTTGCGAGGACCTGCTCAAGAGCTGTCCTGCTTTTCACATGAACAACAATCACAGCCTTCACTTCCAACAAGCAGAGTGGCAGCCGCTCCTGCCGGGACGGTCAAGAGCTGGGTACAGGTCACAAATAAGCTGTCGCTTTGGAACTGCAAAATGCTAGACATACCTGCATTAAAGTAATTTACAGTAAAAGCCCTGCTTCCAGTTTAATCCTCTAAGGTGGGAATTGCTTGGGTCTCACTTTCTCCTTGTGGCATGAGTCACGCTGGGTTTGGATGCCGGAATCTGAAAGCTCATAGATGTGTACAGGATGTACCCAAAAAACCCCCACTAAATCCGGTGTCTTGTCCATTCACCTCTGGTGTCTCACCCCATCAGAGCAGTGTGCCCACACCCAAGGTCTAGGCTTTTTGTATTTCAACACTGTTTACAGCTAGAAATCTACTTCAAGGGATAGCAGCAAGGAAACGTCTCTTGTAACTACCACGAAGAGAAAAAAACAACAGAAAAACTATTTAAAGTTGCCCCCCTGTGAAGGGCTCTGGCTCTGAAGGGCACCGAGAGGAGCTGGAGAACTTGGGTGGCTGAACACGCCGAGGCCTAGAGGGAACTAGAGGAGAGTAATTCCTGGTACAAACTAGCACCAGCCACGTAAATAGCCTCAGCTCTGACACGCTTTTTAATGCGGTTCCAGCCAGTCTAATGAATAGAAAATCCCCTCTCAGGAATTAAACCGCTAACCCCTAATAAAATCTGTACAAAACCAAATGCATTTGTCACATATAAATACATTGGTTTTCTGTGGACTACAAAACATTCTGTGGTCTTAAAGACTGAAGTAGGCTTCCAGTATAAAACAGACCAAACACTACTATGACATGCTACGTGCTTCATGAGGAAGCCACTACCACTTTTTGGAGTAACATAAAACTCCTTGAGGTAACAGCAACAAATAATGATGTAGCACGAACAGTGAAACCTCTTTAAACTATGTTTCAAATTAGAATTTATAGTAGGTGAAAAGCATTCCAATTTCATCTCACTTTCATTTTGATCTAACAAAAAAAAAAAAAAGTGGAACGCCACGTTTATTACAATGACTTTTCCATGTGCACAAGGGGGAGAGGTGGATCAAAGTGGCCCTAAACCTTCTGTGTCACGGTGAGGATTTGGTATCTAAATACTTGGGAATCCAGTTCGTCCCGTTACCACACCAAGATGGGAAGTACAGTTACACCCTTAGCTTTGGCCACCGTCGCGTGGTCACGAAGTCACAGTGAGAGTCTCTGAGAGGAAGGTCAGAGATGCCTTACGGCACTTTTGTGCCTGATCAGTGCAGGTCGTCAGTTCTCGCGTTGTGTGTGCCTCAAAACCACCTACACCCCCCCACCCCAGCCCCTAAAATACCGAAGGAGAACTTTCACAGCTTTGTTTGGTTTTTAGATATTGATATGCACAGCAAGCCCACGGCCGGAGGGCTGAGCCAAAGAAACGAAGCTAGAAAGTGTTTATTGGCGTCCTACCTGGCCACCTTAACACCCGGCACTGATGCAGCACGGCTCAACCAGATTGTCAAAGGCAACCGGGAAAGGAGAAATGGTATTTCAAGTGCAGCCAGACATGAGGATTAAAAATGCTCCCGTTCTGCTTTCAGTGAGCCTGTGCTTAGCAGCAGCGTGCTTTCACCCCACACGCTCGAGGACGAGAACGTTCCCGCCTTGCACGTGCACAGCTCTTTTTTGGGTGGGGGCTCTCTGTTCTCACTGTGCCCCGAGGCTGCTCGGGCACACCTTGGGGCTACTTCACGTGACATTCCCAAAGCAGCTGTCCCCAGCACAAGCTCAGGTCTGAGAGCAGGCAGATTTTTGTACGGGGAAGGCTCAGGCTGTTGTTTTAGTCACAAGAGACCATAAACACCATGAAGCTGCTTCCTCTCTGACCTCCAAACAACACAGGCAAGTGTCTTCTCTTCACATTCCCCCCCAACAACTCCAGAAACCGTCATCAAGCTACAACCATTTTTTGTCACCTCTCTCCGCAACCCGTCCCCTACAAGGGACTTATCGAATACTGCTGGATGAGCTGCTTGTGACAGGGATTGCAGACGCGCTCAGGGTTAATGCTAGACGGGAGGGGCAGCTCATTCGCTGAACAGGCTTCGCAGAAGATGCCACTGCAGTTCTTGCAGATGTTCTGGAATGCAGGAAGAGGACAGAGAAATTAAGAAGATGCTCAAGACACAAGCAACACAAAGAAATTTACTCTCATTAACATTCAGTCAACCCAAATCCTCTGCTGGGCTAAAGATGCTCCAAAACTCCACTCTTGTCCCCTCTGAAGACCCTAAGTTTGCTCCTGGGCTCAGGACCACTTTATAGCAAAGCTCCTTAGGTCAAATGAGAGTAGGTGAAGGCTTATCATAAAGCAGGTCAGAGTTACCAATAACGAACCATTCGAGTTTTAATTGGCTCATTCTGCTAGAGCATTTTGTCACAAGAGGTGCATGCGTGCATTTTGTAGCCATATAAATACACTGGAACAACAAGTCTCGCCCAAGGTAAGTATTTAAATGTGCACATGCATTTGGAAACGTGTCGAAGTCGGATACAAAGCTTGCAGCATTTGCTTTGCTTCGAACTCACATGTTTTCTCAAGATAAACACAGGGGAGCGGGAAAGCCTAGAAATCCTACAGAGTTCCCACATGCGTAACAGGAGAGATTCATGGGTTGATTGGGGGGGCAATCGGGGCCCCCCCTCACTGCCTGTTTGAAGCATCATGGTACGGCAGCGCTGGGGAGGAGAGGGCTGGCTTCTGACCACGTCGAGGAACGCCGTCTTTGCCGGCGCTGCGGCACAGGCTGCCTTGGGAGCAGCAATTCACTCTGGCAAAAATCGCCAATTGCCAGACCTGTCTCTGAGCCAGGCAGAACTGCAAACCCAGCTGCAGCTGGGAGACCCTGCCCGGAGGAGCAGCAACTCATCACCGGTCACTCGGCCAGACACAGCCTCTCCGCGCGAGCCTGAAAGCTTCCTGGTCAGGTAAAGCCTCGCTGTGCTCCACAGCCCCCCCCCAAAAACTTCCCAAGACCTATGTGGAACCAAGATACTGGTTCACCTTTACCCAGGTGCGGAGGTCAGAGCCCTGCACGCCTTGTACGGGGCAGATGGCCATCCTGGCACTGCCCAAAAGGACTCCTCCCTGCTCCCTTTTGGTTCAGGTCTTGGCACACCAGCTAGGGGAAAACACAACCCGACATCGCCTTCCAGCTCTCCCTAAAGTACTTGCACCAGTGTGACCAGGACGCCTGCTGCACTGACAGCAGTTTTATCAGTGCCTTGACTTGTTTACTTGCAACCTGCTCCTGAGGATCCATGGAGTAAAGTATGTGGATGAAGGCAGCACTTCCACTGAACACCCTTTTCGGTAACTCTCTTGTAATCCCTCTAGATTCAGACTGTAAAGCAGTGAGGAAAGCAACAGGAGCTTAGCCAGAAAAAAAGAATAAAAAACAAAGAAAAAAAGGCAAGGTGGCTTAAGTGGAGAAATAACAAGTGTTAACACCTCCTATTCTCACTTCTGATTGATCCCAGAAAAAAAAACCCACTTAGCTAAAAAGGGAAGAAGCTGCTAAGGGGAAGGGAAACCGAACCAGGGAACACAGAGCAGGGTGGGGAACCCTCAAGTGACCACTGTTTAACAAGTTTACTTTAAGGGTAAAGTGGACTTCAAAAAAGGGCTCATTTCTTTGTCCCAAGTCACCAGTAGGAAATCTGCGCTATTCGAAAACAAAGATCAGAGGAAACGCACATTCACCACAAGTCCTCGGAGTTACCTTTTTTTTGCCTCGGCTGCTTTCTTCCTGGCAGAGCTGGCAGATCTCAGTGTTTCCAAGTCCTGACAGCTGTTCCTAAACCCCAAGTAAAAACCAAGATATTCTGCTTTACATGCTTCTTTACATGGCACCTGTATTAGAGCTCTGCGGCTGGTCTGCATCTTACAACAGGGAGGAAGATTTCACATGCTTGTGTTTTTAACCCCTCTCTATTCACAGCACGCGGCGCAGCCGCACAGGACCACTGTGCATTTGCAGGATGATCTACAGTCGTGATGGCTACACCACGGGGCGGACGGGGGAGCACAGCACGGCTGCCTGAACCGGGAACCATGCAGCTCGATTTTCAGGCTGAGACCAAGGCTGCTGGCCCAGCAACAAGGCAGGAACTAAACATCTTTCTCACTGTGAAAAAGCTGACAGATGCAGAAATTCCCAGTAGACAGGACACAAGGCGAGTGTTGCAGCATCTCATTGACAGTTAGGGATCTAGCCGTGCTTTGCCGGGCACCCGGGGGAGAAAGAATGGATTCTGGTCAATTTGACATACATGAAAAAAAAGCCAAAACAAACCAACTGACCAAAACCCCCCCTTCCTCAAGCCTACAGAGCAACCAGCAAAACACTAGCCCAGACCAAGGAGGTTAAACACCACCATTTTCACCAACACTAAATTATATTACGCTTCCATTGCTCTTTTTAGACAACCTAGCCCAGGCAAGGCATGGGGCAAAGGAATAATAAAAGGGGTTAATATTAGTTTAAAAAACTATCTGCTTGTGCTGAGGAGGCAAAAAGAACTCATGTAGGTGCAGCAGTGCCAGCTTTTCTAATGAGATAAGCAGTGCTTTTTCCACTAGGGAGCAATCGCTGCTATGGAGTCTACAGACAAATCCTGCCACCAAGGCAAAACGCGAAGGACAAACTTCAGGGTATTTGGGCAAGGAAGATGCTGCAGCGACACGGGAGCTCCCTCAGTTCCCTTGCCCTTCAGTATTTCAATGCAGGAAAAACAATCACCAACCTGCTCTTCCTGTGTGCCGCTCAGTAACCTACAAGAGAAGAACACTGTCACTTGGAGTTGGCACTTCAGTCAGTGCATCATTTAAGAAATACATCTGGTTCTTCAGAAAATTATCAGAAAATTCCCTCATCCTGTTTTTCAAATCCCACCCATGCAGATTTTTGGTTTTGCTTCTTCAAAACCATGCTGCCAAGTCTGCTCGCATGAGAGATGAGACGTTCATAAGCTTTGTCAAATAGTGAAGCAAAGAGGCCGTGTGTGACTGGTGCTGTTTAGACACCCAGCACTCCTGGCTAAATGGGAAGAGCAGAAGAAAAACTTGTAAAATGCCTTCAGAAGAGCAGAGGAAAAGGAGCATGAACACAGAAAAGACTGTTTAGATGGTACAAGCACAGTTTAAAACTAGCTTTAAACACGTTACTGCAAAACATTTGATCCCCTACAACAGACGTGTTTTGAGGCCTTCCAGAGAAATCAGCAGCCTGACACTTGCACTGCTTAAACACTCAAGGTGAAACAGGGATAAAAAGCATCTAAGGCCTGGAAGGTTTTTAATATCTGGTAGAGCAGAGTTGAATTGAGCTGATGCTATTTTTAAAGACAATACTTTTCGGATTAACTTTATATTGGCATTTAGCGCAGTGTGTCAGAGCACTGCGCTTTTTCACTGACATTCAGAGTACTTCAAATAGGCTGTTACGATCTCTGAGCAAAGTCCTCATTACAGACCCGTTCCTTGGGGCTTCTAAAACATCCTTTCGCATTTAAAACCAAATCTGAAACTTAGCTTTCAAATACTAAGCAAATCCTACAACAAGAATCCTCCTGTGTAATATTCAGCTTAGAAACATGCTACCTGAACTACATTTTTATACAACCACCTTCTTGAATTATTATTTCAAGTTCTCTTTCTCCAACAGCTTCTATTCTTTTCCAGAAGCTGCTGTTTATTAGCTCCAAATGCCAATGATCCACCAACCCTTCTCCTTTCCCTCACCAACAAAGATAACTTCTTTGGACACAAGTACCAAAGGTCCAGGTCTCTGCAACATTTGGCTTATGAAAGTTCACTGAGTAAGAAAAATTAGTAAACAGCAGATTTATATAGAAACACATTCAAAGGTAAATGGGGGGGGGGGGACAGAGAGAGCTTTTTAGATCCAGAAACACTGGTGGCAAGCAGTAGAACCTCCTTCTTCCCTTTAAGAGCTATGAAAAAGCAGCAAAGAGACCTCAACAAAGGGCACGAGGTTGAAAATCTTTCTAGAAAGGAAAGTTGCACCATTCCAAACTTCCCGTCAGCCAAGAAATTAGAGAAGGGGAAGCAGGACTTAGAAAAGAAGGCAAAAAATGAGATTTCTTTTCTTCCGTACTTGTGTGGCAGGACACTGTTCTCCGCTCTTAGTGGCTGTTTCACTTTAGCTTTTTCTTCCTGGATTTTGAGCTTCCCATCCTGCCAAAAGGAAACATTTACCCATCAGTCAAACTATATGAAGACTCCAGTTTCACCCCTGCCACACTGCCAAGGAAGACTTTACATTGCTATTTCAGGAATACTGATCTGCACCTCCTTGGTACAGAGGTGTATTTGGACACGTGAAAGCATATAAACAGCAGCCCACCCCAGGAGCAGCTCTACATGCTGTCCTTTTGCTGTGAACAAAAAATTGATGCCACATTTTAGAGATGGACTCTTAAACATGTCCAACAACCTCCTTTTACTAGAAGGTACAAGAAACTTCACAGTCACCCTTTTTTATTTTAACAGCAGAGATTGAAAAGGTAGACGGGCTGAATAAGCTTTTTAAAGACTGATCAGTGAGACAAATCCGCTCAGCTAAGAAAGGAAACAAATCCTCCCCTCCTCCCCAGCTAAGACCCAGGTCGTAGCGTGAGACATAAATGTGCGTAATGCCACGCTGAAACACAACTGTCAAAACCCAGCCTCCCGCCTGCGTGGTAAGTGCTGGCAGAATCACCCATGCGTGCATTGCTCTCGAGTTGCGACTACCATCTCAGCGGAGCTCTTAAAATTTCTGCAAATGCAAACTTCCACTGGATCAAGCACCACCTACAAGTTTTGTGGCAAAAGAAAAGTCCATTCTGAAATCGCTCTTTTGCACGTTGGCCCATTTGTTCCTACTGCCCCACTCATGTCACAGCGCTCGCCTACGAAGTAAAGGAGGATAACCCCACACAGTAACCTGGTCTCAAACCCAGGGACAGGCTGTCAAACTAAGCAGCTATTCTGCCTTCCAGAGAGCTAACCAACTTTTGCTTTAAACATCAGACTAACCAGTTTTGGGTTTGGGGGTTTCTCGTTCTCATTTTTAACTGGCCAACTGCGTCGCACTTAGTTCCCAATTCCTTCTATGGGATTGTAGCTGTTCTGCTACAGCAAATGTGACTTTTTGACAAATGACTCATGATGTGTAAATAACTTCACTGAAATTAGGTGTAATATTGGTTAAAAAAAAAAAAGAAAAAATTGAACCATTCAAGCAGCCCAGGGCAGCCCAGCAAAGGCCACTCTCAAGTGCAGCGGCACACATGAGAACTGTGGAAACAACTTCTCTTACTTCACAGCTCTCAGTTACAAGTTTTGTTCTCCAAAGCAACTGTTTTACTGCCAGTTCCTAGCAAAAGAGCGGGTTTCGTTATACAGAAAAAGCTGCAGAGCAGATTTTCACTTTCAAAGGCAAATTTACTGCTAAAAAGGGAGTTTCACTCGGGGGCTACAAGTTTGACTCTCAGGATGAATGCTGCTCTTTACTTGAAAAAACACTGAATTCACTGATGCGCAGCACTAGAAGAGCACTGAAAGTGATTTGTGATGCTGTTGAGAGATTATTTTGTCTTCAAAGTTTTACTATTTACCTCTTTTGGGAAAATTTCCCTTATTATGATGCAAAAAATAAAAACGAGCAAGTTTGCTTTTCATAAGCAAACATGTACAGCATCTCTCCTGCTGTATTACATTTGGTTTTATTAAACTAGTAAAGGAAAACCACAGTCACAGTCAAGATTTTGTCAGGCACCCAGCTTGGAAGAGGAAACCAGTGTTCTGCAATGAAGTGTAACACCTGCAATATTTTTGTAAGGCTCAACTCAATAAACTGCCTATTTCGCATGTGTAAAAGAAGTTCCAAAGCTCATTTTGTTGGGGCACGTTAACAATATATATTTATTGCCTAATAAAGCTCAGGAAAAGCAAACGAGCAAAATGAAACTATACTTCAAACGCAAGCCAAGAATAAAAGTCGTGTTACCTGTCTTAGCCAATTCTTTGCACCTTTCTTGTTTTCTTGGCTGCGTTGGTGACTGTGTGACCATCTGTCTCTTTCCCGCTTGAGTTCTAGTTCAAGGTGGCTCCTAGAACATCGAGGTGGAATTGTGAAAAAAGGCTATGGTTTCCTTAACACTTGACATGGAGAGCTAATGAACTATTTAACCCTCTCTTTACACTAAAGCAATTGAATCCCAACTCAAGAGCTGCAAACCGCTTCTTTGAATAAAAAGTTGTCTCGCAGGGTGTTAAGCCATAATGTGTCAGGATGGAAAAATCTCTAAGTTCTTCATCTAATTCTAGCATGATTTTGGAGGAAATAAACCTGTTGACTACGCCTGCAAGTCCTTAAAAAATACTTCATTATTCATCTAATACAGAACTGTGGATTAGCGCCCTGTTCAAAAAGACATTATTCTTCAGCACATCAACTGCTACAGGACAGGCTGTGAAACCAAAGCCGACGTCCTTGACCACCTCCCAAAGCCATCCACACAGGATGGATGGGACCGCTCCTCCCCGAGAGCTGCAGCAATTCTTCTGACACCTCACCTGAAAGCGGGGCTTGGCCCTTGCGAAGCAACCAAGGGCTCCTCGCCGGGAGTGCTCTGCAGCCTGCCCTGCTGCTGATGCTGGCTGAGCGACAGCACATCAGCAGGTCAGGATGCGGGCTTGGGCAGGCGAGGCGAGCCCGGTGGGCTGAAAACAGGACGCATATGCTGTTTTACGGACTGCGATCAACTCCCTGGTCTAGCCTAACCTGTAACGAAGGGATGGCACGTGCTCCTTCAAGACTGCTAAGCAGTCGGGCCGCTGATCCGCACCAGCACCACGGTTTAGGGTTTTGTGTCAGCCCCGCACGGCACGTGCTGCGGTACATCGAGCCGGAGGGAACAAAGACGTGGCTGAGCGCAGCACATTCATATTTGGGAGGACTACTAATCAGCAGGTCAAAGACAGATGAACAAGCACATCTGAGGTCCCTGACGCAGCCCGAAGCAGGCTGAAGAGAAGCACGGCTCTAAATCTAGCTGCGGGTCACAGAGCCTTTGCTCTGGGCCACCAGAAAGCTCAACGCCTCCATGACTGCAGCGTGCCTGCGCACGACAGCAACAAAGCTCTTGGGGCACGCGGACCGTCAGGGACTGAAGCACTAGAAACGCCGTCTTCTGAAAGCATTAAGGGTAAAATACGGTAGCTGCCGTAGGGAACGACCCCTGCCCCAAAATCAAAGCCTAGAAACCGCATACCTCCCGGTAAAAGTAGTGGCAAGACTTGTACTTGGTAAAGTACTTATGTACTTTATGTACATAAAACGTTCAGAATCCTCACTGCTATTAAACCTGCCATTATCCATTATTACCTTGTTAGTCTCCACACCGCTCCAACAGTTTTTTAAATAACTCGTTACGGCTACAGCCTCGTTAACTACATAGCCTAACTGAAGTGAGTAAAGCTGGTAGAGTCTTAGATCTAGAAATTAATACTTGCCCATGTTGACATTTAAAAACAAACCAAGTGAGGGAATTTTTGTTTGTAACTGGATTTAAAGCCGACACGCCCATGAACACAAAAAGCCGTGTCTCCTCTTAAAGGAATATAATTCAAGCAAGACTACCCACCACTCACTGCAGCACCCACCAATAACTCACTCCTTGAGAAACTCAGTTAAATAAAGCAGTACAGCCTCCCGGTAAAGGAGATTCAATCATTTTCACACTGTCATCTCTATTTACCTTGAGCGACAAAGGAATCAGATAAAGTCCAACTGATGCAAAAATAGACCAATTTGCAAATGTCCTACCCAGGTAGCTACACTAAGTTAAACTGACTCAGTGTAAGGTGCATATGCAGAAAAGCTGCATTCCCCCTTTATACCCAAGAACACTGCTAAGCTCACCCATGCACACCCAGGACCTCGCACAAATTTCTGGGTAGCCTCTGCAACTTTTTGAAAAAGGAAATGAAAAGCTGTGCCAGGAGGGGAGGAGGGGACAGAATTAAAAAAAAAAAAAAAAAAAAGCATCCAGCAATGCTTCCACACAATTACATCTCAGTGACCTTGCAACAAACCAAGGATGCGTCACGGCTGCAGGAGAGATGCTCTTCTATTTTAAGATAAGAGGATTTCTCTGTTTTCCTGATACTGGTAAACTGATGACACTGCAGAGGAAAATATGATAGCTCTCACCAAGTTCTCTACATTTGGCTTCCAACTTTTTGGTCGCCTCCCAGCAAAACTCAGACCAGTTTCAAGTGAGGAAAAAAAAAAAAGAAACAACTCATAGCACTAGTTGCCAGACTGACAACCAGGATTGCTTCCCTTGCTCCACACTCTTCAGCGTTAACTCTAGGCAAAGACTTAGCTGCTACATCCCTGCCGATGAGCAGCAAATTGTCTGCTTTTAGCGTTAGCTTTAGATTCCAAACGATGCTATTACAGTGGAAAGTCCGATGCAATGCTAGCCTTTGGAGAGGTTGGCGTTGCCGTCAGAGACCTGACTGTGCTCTGAAGCACACATCCAGCTAACTCTCATTCCCTAGAGCAGGCTAACCTGCAACACGACCTCAGTGCAGACTGAGGATCCATCCAGCGTCCCAAACAAGTTTTGCAGCTTATGGTGATCCCTGTCCTCCTGCATCTCCAGCACTACCCATTTTCAAACGAGACGATTATCGGCAGATGCCCAATAAACCTAACCGCAGCGCAGAAAGCCCCCACGGGCATTTCCATGTTCAGAAAAATATCCTGACATTTCATTTCCACCCAAGTTATTCTGCTGCCTGCTTCTGGTATTCCACCGCCACATAAGATTGGTACTTTTGCTGGTGGTTTCCGCTGACCACGTAGCTCTTTTGCATTTTCTTCCAATCCAGATTTTCAAGTTGTAACTTTAAGAAGACATGCATTGTTAAAAGATTTGCCATGTGACAAAGCATTTCACCTCCCCAGAGTTAATGCCTGCCTGGCACCTAACACGCCACTTGTCTCTCTCCACCTCCAACCCCCTACCTCCTTTTGCCATCGCCCTGCCTGCTTTCTACTAGACACTGTAAGAACAGCCCAGAAAATAAATTAGAAAAGGATCTCTTCACCGCTGCCTGGAGAGCTCTTCCACTTCTAGCTGGAGGCTGTTGATTTTGTCCCCAAACTCCTGCTTGAAGAGACGGTTGTCCTGCTGGGCCAACTGACGGTCCTTCTCTGCCTGTCGCAATCTGGATTTGAGCCACATGAACTTGTGATAAAAAACAAAAGCCATGGTGGGGAGGAAGACCGAGTTTAACCAACAAATAAAAAGCCCAGTGAAAAGGTAAAGCCAAAAAAAGGAATGGTAAAAACAATGGAAAGGAGGAAAATATTTTAAAGAAAAGCAAAATGTAGGTGAACCAGGCAGAAGCTCTGATTTTCAATAGTTTTTATTCTATTACTACAGTTTACAGCCATTAGATGAAAAACATAAAACATCACTTTTATCCAGATTCAAAGCAAACCTCAAGTACACAGAATTTTAAGTCAAATTTGATTTTAATTTACGTTACATTTCAGCTTTACACATGTAACTGGAACTTGCAACATAGGTTAGCTACTATATTGAGAATTAGTGCATCTTCCTGGTCTCTTCCACGGACTGACACATCGGCTCAAGCGCCCAGGCATTAGTACACCAAAGCATTTCCACTTTGGGCCTGACATCAGAAATGGCCAGATCCTTAATTCTGTCATATTTTAGCGTTGCTGTGACAGCAAACAAAACCAGCCCAACCCCCTATTTCTACAGAAGAAATCTGGGGAGGACAGGGGAGTTCACTGCTCTAATTAGCTGTTTAGATGCCTTGATGAAAGCTTCCACCTTTTTATTATTATTTTATTTTTCTCCACGTAGTTAAAATGAGTTTCTAGTAAAAGGTTACTGAAGGTTAAGTTTATACTTTCAAGCGTGCGACTTGGGCATCATGTAGAGATTTAAAACAGGTCTCCAAGTCTGCTTGTGTGCGGGAGTCCATTAAACAAGCTAAGCAGTGGTACACGCCTGTGTACAAAAGGACTAGGCTGAGCCTCACGCATTTTTATATGTACCTAGTGAGAATCAATAGGTGTTCTTTCCCCAGTTGCGATTCAGTCACATTTGCTGCCCGCTGCCCCAAGGAGCACTATCCCACAGGACAAAGGGAGAGCTGGCACCAAAGCATTTTTACAGGCATCTCACCAGAGCAAAAAACCCCTTATTCAGCACAGGAAACCCCCAAATGTGATCATCTTGGGAAAAAATAATCTTTAGGAGCATTTATAACCTAAAGCCTGCGACAGGCCAGCAGGGTGAATTTCTGCGGCCACAGGGAAGAGGATATTAGTTTGTAATAGTCCAGGCTACAGTTACTTGAAGTTTTGCACTGGGGTGTTAAATTGGCAATTATTTTTCCTATTGAGAGCTGTTTCCAAGCTTTAGCTGTTCTTTCATTAGCAAATTCCATTTGTATTGAGCAACAGAAACTCAGAAGCAAATAAAAGAAGTGTAATGGTAAAAGGCAACTCTTCCTGTTAAACCACTAACTACTCAAACAAGGAATGGTCAAATACCAAATTACCATTTCCACTCCCCACCACTGCAGATTTTGTTCTTTTTTTTCTTTTTTTATTCTGTTTTTGTTTCTTTTAAACACTAGAGTATAAAGATCAGATTATTTTTTGTAAAACGTGTAACTTCCCTTTCTAGGAAGAGGAGAGACCTACCAAAACACCTCTCCTCAGCTTCCTTCGGCCGGGAAGAACCGCAACGTACGTCTAGAGGGGTTCATGGCAGAGGTAGAAGGCAATGCAAAGATAAGGAGGTTTCCACTGAACTTACCACTCTATCATGTTACTCTAAGACACCTAGCTACTAATTCTGGACACATGAAGTTTAAAGGAATAAGGATAAGTCCCCACCCTCCCACCAAGTCACTAAGGCAAAATCGTTGCAAGCAGTCTCGGTTACAAGAGGGCTGGTCTTCACGGTGATGAGCTATCGAGTTGCGCCCGTTTGTCTTGGACTTGGGGCTGAACCCACAGAACAGAAGTGAACGGGTAACGGCTTGGGGTACACACACAACTACTTTCAACAACTTCCAGGGATGCATTTTTTCGCCTACTTCACAAAAAGGGTAACACAGAAAACTAGTTGACTTTCCAGAGCTGGCCAATCTGATAATTGGCTTGACCAACGCGCCTAGTATCCATGCATGTTGAAGACTTGTGCTGCTGTATACGGTATGCATCACCGGGATGTACAGAGCCACATATCTCCCATTCCTTATGCTTTTCTGGTGTGTTTATTGGCCAACTCATTGGTACTTTAACACAGTTTAAATGGCAAAGTTAGGGATTTTTATACCCGACTCTAAATCTCTGAAGAAAAACTCACTGATTTTAAAAATTCAGCAAATTCCAAATCAACTTTAGGTGACAATTAACATTTTAACAGTTGCTTTTAGCAATTTGCAAGTTCTCCCCTCGTAAATGAGTTCTGATGTCAGAGCTGTGAGGTGACCAGACATAAAAATGTCTAATGATGCTTCTGGATCAGTTTGTTTGCTGCACTATTTAAGGTTTTTGCCTGTTTCACCAAATCCTTTTCACTGTATAAGTAAGTCAGAATGAGGATAATGAGAAAATGGAAAAACAAGAACAGCAAGAGAAAAAGAGCAAATCAATTAGCTGAGTATATATCATAAAACATTTTAAAATACAAATTTTCCATGAACAAAATGACCTTTTTTATAAAGAAACATTCAGAACATAAACCCTAAAACGAAAGCGTTAACTTAGTGCATCAACCTACTCATTAAATAAGTCCCAGACACGTTGGTGAGAGCTATTCTTTCCCCTGATCTTCTCGGAGCTAGCGCGACAGTCGAGGCAATTCGCAGAGACTGAAGTTCTGAACCTTTGGCCAAACCACCACAAGGCCTGGCTCCGAGAACAAGACTGAAGGGAAAAAGGAGCACTGCTCCTTCTCAAATCAATCTGACTTTGATGCTGAGGCCCTCCGAATTTCATGAGGGTTAGTAACATGAGAGCAACACGGTCATTAGGATGGAACTTGTCCCAGTCCGAATGGATATTATACCTATGGGCTATCTTTATCAACTTCTAGCTGCCCTCCAGGCTTCCTCCGTTTACTTTCACGTGAGGATTTTTTTTTCAAGTTCATCTCCCTCAGAAAGTACAAGGCTGTTCATAAAGAGAATGGTTTGACTTGGGGTATTTTTTTCAAAACAGTACCAGAGAGATCTGGAATAACCAAGAAGCTCTGAGCCTGGCCTCTGCTGCACGCTTGTCCTTCCTGCTCCCACTGTAATACTGTCATTAGCAGTCAAGCACTTCTCTTAGTTTGTATTTCTATTTTTTATCAGTGCTATCAGAAATAGCGATTAACTTGTAACGAGTGGATAACATACAAAAGTGCAGCTGATATAGATAAACAAAGCTGCTATATTAGTTACTGGTTTAGCAGTATATTCTTTTCTCATGGAAGCCCTCCTGAGCATGCAAAACACTTCTCCTAACAGCATCTCAAAAACTGTAGCTCTCCTCATGCAGCTCCGTTTAGCATGGCTAAGCAGAGCACTCGGACTCTTGCCTGGTCCATTCAGGGTCAGCGGGACACTACCGCTAAAATACGCACAGGATTTTATAATTGCAAAAGTTTCATTTTTTACCTTTGTTCAAGCTGTTTGATGGTGGCAGCCATCTGATTTGTTTTTTCTTCCAAACGGCTGTTTAATTCACTCTTCTGTTTCACTCCCATGTCTGAACTCTGGAAAAAGTAGCACCGTGTTTTCTTGTAAGTAGCAGTAAAACCAAAATAACCCACGCTAAACCATGTGGCACATGAAATGAAAGGGGCAGAAGCCAAAGCGGAAGGAGAAGGTGCTCAAAAACAAATGCCAGGTGAATATTGCAAGGACAAACATCTTGCCATACAGGTGTAGGCTACATCTGGACCCCACAAAAGAGTAATACCATAATCAGTGAAGCTTCCTGTATAACACACATTAATGCAGTACCTGCTAATATCCTTTGACTGTTGTGCACAGAATGACTGGCTCAAGGAGAGCAGAAGCAACTCTCCGCAGTTCTAAAATTTATTTCAGGATTTCTTTCTGATCTTTTTGTGTTGCTCTGTCTT
This sequence comes from Haliaeetus albicilla, assembly GCF_947461875.1. Classification (NCBI taxonomy): domain Eukaryota; kingdom Metazoa; phylum Chordata; class Aves; order Accipitriformes; family Accipitridae; genus Haliaeetus; species Haliaeetus albicilla. The sequence continues at coordinate 7,826,696 of NC_091483.1, read as the reverse complement.
AAGAGTCCGCTTTTGTCATCACACAGTAATGGATTTATTTACACTATATGCCTTCAAATACTAGATGGTACTGGAACAGAAGCTACCACTGCTCAGTTTTTATACCACAAGAACACAGAAGATGCTTTCCCCAGTCAAGCACATATATTTCTGTATCATGAGTCCTTCTTCAGAAGAAACTGCATTTTCCTTTAACTTCCACCACATTCAATTGTTGAAGTACTACAGCTTTCTTGCAGCGAGACAGAAGTATGCTATACAGCCTGTAACCCTTCCACACCTAGCACCTTTTAAATAGGTAGGGGAAAACAAGAGCTATCACTTTTATCTGGAATTCACTGCATTTGGTTTAATTATTTCCCTACCTGCAGCTTGAAAGACAGTTCATGCTTTAGGGCCCTGAGATCGTCCAGTTGCTGTCTGAGCGCCACCAATGCATCCTGCTTCTCGCAAACATCTTTCTCCAGCATCTTCATGGCTAGCTCCATCTCCTGTCGCATCCCGATCTGCACCTCCAGCTCTTTCTCCACATCCTGGAACGTATGGATCAGTCAGCATTACCAGCCAGCTCTCCTCACCATCCGCAAGATAACCACCCTTAACTGGTGCTCCTGCCAATGCAGTCACTACCTAGAAGTGTGCTGCATTGCCACAGCGTCACAGTTACAGATCTGACCCATCAAAGACAATGAAGGACAACAAATCCACGTCTTCAGTCCAATATTAAAGCAACGTAAACAGCATTACCAGCAAAGAGTCAGAAAGTACTATATAGGCCCATCTTTCCGATGGAGGAGACTAGTGAAAAGCTGGCAGACTTTATTTCTTACACGCATTCTGCTCAGGCACCAGCTGAACACACTATATTGAGTAATACTCAGAAAGTGGCAATGGCATTATCTGCATGGGGACCACGTCAGACCTAGAAATGCAAGTGTGCCGCTCATTTTGAGAATCAGACCTCAAACTTATCAATAGGGCCACAAAATTAACATCGCTTCTGACAAGACTGTCTCAGATCAGGCTGTAGCAGGCAGGCAAGAACAAAAAAAAAAATCCCCCGGCCAAATATTTTCAGAAATGATTGACTGACATGGAGTTACTATGTGAAAAAGCCATTTGCAGTGAACTCCAAGCTCATGCAGTCCTTACCAGCCGCAGCTGAGTCTCCTCCTTTAACTGTTTTCGTGCCTCAGTCAGTGCATGTCCATCAGCAGTTCTGTCTTTAGTGACCTAAGGTAATGAAGACACCCAATGAACTTGTCATTATATACTACTAACCCTCACATTTGCTGATTATTTCCTTTTCCTACAACTTCAAAAACAAACTCCGCAACTATCAAAATGCAGAGCTCCATTCAGTTAATGCAGCATGCAGCTTCCATGTGAAATGGCTCTATTTCCCTGTTTCCCCAAGTGCTTGGTGCACTTTAATGGATATGAATTAAATGGGCAGACTGTCTGTTTTCAGAACTTTCACAATATACTAAGTAAGGTTACAAAGCCTCAGAAAAAGATCTCATGGGTTTTAAAAGTAAAACCAGATTCTGCCATAGTTCCTAGCACTTTCAGTAAATCAATGAAAAAATATTATAGATCCTGCCCTTTGATTTCCGAAAAGGATAGCATTTCGGGCCAAAAAAGCAGAGCTCCTACATCCATATTTTTCTGCCACCCTCTCAGTAAATCATCCTTCCCTTCCTCCGGTCCCTTCTGACACCTCCACCCCGCAAGCCAACAACACGCTGCGTTAGCTCTTGGCTCTGCGCACACTCGCAGTTTAATCGGCTACGGCCAGGCAGGATTTACTGCGGCCAAGGTCCATCTGCTACCCAATGCAGAGGACCCACCTGGAGTCACTCTTCTCTACGGCAGTTTTTGTGGGAGATACATAAGGAAATAAAGTCTCTCAAACACGGACTTCTTGGTTGAATGTGGGCTGGGACGGCCCAAAAGGTTCAGTCATCATTCAGACACACACACCAACCTTACGATTCGACTCTAAGATGTAAGAGCTTTCTTCTTTAACCCGTTCCATCTCTTCTTGCAGTGTAATAATCCTGTTGTTTGCAACTGCAAGCTATGAACAAAACAGAACAACAGTAACACAACAGAAACTTACTTGACCTTTTCTTTCCTCTCTAGACACATTTTCCGAAAAAGACTTTTTTTTTTTTTTTTTTTTTTTTACACTCAAAGTGAGAAAGAAAAATATTTGGAGTGGCAAATACAACTCAGCCTCTACTATGAAGAAAGACTATCTGAAAAAGCATCAATTAGTGCCAGTGTGATGGATTTCCAATATCGGCTAAAACAGGCTTCCCAACCTATTTTGGTTCCGGTCTCTGAGGAAAGTTATTGACCTCTTCAGGTCTCTACCTGCTAGACTCAGTGTAACATGTGGTTATCGCAACTCAGCAGAAGTTCTCGCTGCATTCCCCTTCCCTTGCCAAAGATAACAAAAAGGAAAGATGTGAGCACATGCATGGCAGCTAAGTTTTGTTGACTTCTAGCAACTGAAATATATTACCAGAGAAGGAATACTTGCGTATGTTTGCTAAAGCTTCAGTAGTTTGGGTACAGTGCTAGGCAGAGCATCCAAGCTGTAAGATGCTCAACCATTTGGGCAGGACAAGTACGATGAGAACTCATCAGAGAAGAAAGATTTGGCTGGAAACAGAGAATCAGTAGCACACACCACCCTTACAAGACAGGACATTTGCCTCAGAGGAACTCCCAACAAGACATCACCGCAGGCTAACAGATTACTTGGAGTGTACGGTCAAAGGCCAAAACTCCTTCCGGCTTTTTAAATTATAATTTACGTAAGCCTTGCACACAAGAAAAGTTCAGTGACATTCCAAGAGATCAGCAATGTTATTAAGTGAGAAACCTAAATAGAAATGGCCCTGATAGAAGTGTGACTCTTTGGTACAGCTCAAGCCAAACACACAAATTGTTGTGACATGTGACACAGTTCATTAGCTACGTCCTGCAAATAGCACTAGTTGGCACAGCATGTTCCAGCATCACTTAAATTCTTACTTTGAACAGCATGCAGACTTCACTAAGATACAAGCAAGTAAGTTATTAAAAATAAAAAATACTTCAGTCAACATTGCAATTGATCTCATGGGTACCACGCCTAATGGGCACAGCACTGATACTCTGCAGGTAATAAATCAACAGCCACTTATTATAGTAGCACTGAGAAAGGCAGCCTCTACTGCAGACCACCTTTTTAAAATTAAAAAAATATTTTCATTATAAAAAACTTTTCTTACTCCTTAATTGCAAGAGTAGATGCACTAATTTCCATCGCTAAAGCTTCTCATCATTTGGAATACATCCATTAGAGTAAATGTTCAATAACTAGACAGGCAGACCTCCTTTAATGAGGGTGAACAAGCAAAAGAGAATTTCTATTTCATATTTATACTGCAGGAGCACTGAGACATGCCAATCCAAATCATTCTGCTGAGCTAAGTGACATGTGGACAGAGATACTGTAAAACTGGTAGGATGAGACCTACTATCGCCCATTTGTCAGGGAACTGACCCCAGAAGATTTTATTACATTTATGCCATTACTAATGAACGGCAAGACCAATTTTAAAACACAGATCACACCTATGACTCACGTACCAACCATTTTTCATGCTCAGTCTGAATGTTTTATCTATGATGATAATTTTTCCTTCATTTCTTGCAAATTGTGACAGGCTAGAGAAAAAGTTATTGAAACACTTCAATTGCTATCTTTACACAGCAGTAAACGCCTGCACCTGCCAAAATAAACACACATTTAAAAATTTCTTTGTCACGTCTGGACAACTTGTAACCTACCTCAGGTGTATGGCATTCGAAACCACACTCACTGTACAATTTATTGTAAGACATTTTCCAAAAATCAGAAAGCACTCAAAGACTTCAGAGGGATAAAGCGTATTCAGCAGTTTTTGGTTTTTAACATAAGTATTTGGTTGTTTTTCCACCTCATGCTTAGTTAGTAGCAACAGCCAGCGTAATTCCTTGGCAGGTCAGTTCTTCCAGTTCCACTGTTAAACACTCATCATTACGTACAGCCGAAATCTGAAAATAACTTCTCTCTTTCCTTTTTAATCCAAAAGGCCAAAACATCAGATGATTTTCTGTTACACTTACCTCCTCAGTCAGTTTAGTGTTGGATTTTTCTAAGGCATCCACCTTGGCCTGTAGGTTGTTTACTGTAGCACTGTTGGAGAGAAAAAACCCTACAGTAATTCCTTCTTTTTTAAAACCCTGTTTTCTATTTTGTCGCACTATATAATAAAGAATAAATAAATCATGTCTTACCTTAAATGTCTATTGAGTTCTTCTACATAGTTCTTCTGGTCCAAAATAGCAGTTATCTGACCATCTCTGGAAAAAAGAAGTATCATTCAGCTCAACCATTTGGATTCAGAGAACTAAAAGACACCACCGAAGGTCTAAGAGGAAACGTGGCGATAGAGCCTGCATATCCAGCATCGGACCAATACCCTAGGTCTCCATGAGTCCATGTGATATACATGAAATAGTAAAGCTGAGTTACAGCCTATGCCTTCATAACCAGTCACTGTCCCCTGACTTCCCAGAAGCTGCAACCGCCACAGTTACCTGGATGGCTTTCAGGCATTTTGCGACACACAAAACAGAACGATTAAGGCAGACAACATTTCAAAGAGTACAGCAGTATTTCAAAGAAAAAAAACTGGTTTTGCACTACGTTTATATTGGACAAGAGTCATCTCACCAAAATCCGTTCAAGGAAAACTGTCAATAAAAGCATGTTTTGCATGCACTTGCAGCAGGAAATCTTAACTGAAGAAAAGAATGTTCATGTTCCAAAAAGGAAACTATAGATAAAATACATGCGATCAAAACACCTGATCATGAGGGATAATTATTAAATATTTATCTGAATTCAAACTAGCAGGAATTCCTCAGAAGAAGTACTCTTGAAGAACCTCAGAAAACCATAACACCTGATCCATGTGTCAGTGCATCCACACTATTTTTCAACCACTTGCTCTGAATGTTGCACAGCTCTGTTTGTGTATGCTGGCACAAGTACTTTAGGCTATTATTACATTTATGATCTTTTCCAGCTGGAGATTTTTTTTTTCCAAAGGATGTTATGGTGCCAAAAATCAACGACTATCCTGCTAGCCATACAACTGGTGAAGGCTACTAAGCTGCATACCGAAAAGGCTTTAAAGAATGGCAGACCTAACTCAGCAGAGGGTCCCTTTTAAAATATTTTTATCTTCAGTTGCCAGTTAAGGAAGAACACACAGAATTTCTGGGAGACTTTCCCCTTCCCCTGCCCCCTCTGAACATTTCTAGTACCTTATTTATAGATTATGGTTGATCATAGAAGAGCAATTCAGTCTAAGTAGCTTTTTAATTAAAAACGTAACAGCTTGCAGGGCAACCGGGAATACTTGAATACAAGTTACCAAAAGGTAAGAAGCAGGACAATTCTGCGTGTACCTACCCTTCACTGCCTTTTGTGCTGTTCCCATCTTTCAAATACATTGAGAAATCAATAACTCCAACCTAGAAAAGAAAAATTTGCATTTTACATTACATACTTTTTCTAAGACTAAACACTGTCCACAGCTGTGAAAGTTGAGAGTCATGCAGTTAGAACATGAGTAAATGTGATATTATAGCAAGGATTTATTATACCAGTAATCTACCCAAAATTAATGAAAACATGGTGTATTTCAAGAAAAAATATACTAGGAGAAGCAGCAAGTTGGCAAGCTAGTCTTAGGACATAAGGACAAAACATTACCATCACCTTATCTGCATATACACTGCTTATGCAAGCTGGAACATAAGTGCATACGGGCTCATTTTCTGTTGTTTAACAGCCACAATGATCTCATCACACAGCGTGAGTGAATTAACAGTTCTGTCCATTTCTCCCCTCGTTTTGGCTAAGTCCTTCCCCCTTTTCACCTCCTTTTTCATTTACCACGTTTCACTCTGCAGTGATCTGCCTGCAGACCACAGCAAAGCGTAACAGCAAAGAGAAACCCAAAATCCTGAGTCTCTGATCTCAGTGCCGCCAGCTAACCGAAGACCACAATCATTATTCACAAGCTTATATTAGTCTTCTATTACATATAGTAACAAACTTCTATCTCAGTTGATGAAAGTCCTCTACAATGGAAAATTCTTCCAATTTAAATGAGCAGAAAAAAACCATTAACTGAATACCCAGTACCTGCGAGTCCAGGTCTTCTCCTTTCATGCAGAAGTTTGCATCGATGACATTCAAACCTACTAGGAGGCCAGCAATGATTGCACCTTCTTCTTCCATCATCAGTGCATTAGGCTCATAAAATTCACTGCACGGCAAAAGAAAACAAGTGTTGCACCTTTAAAGATCAACTAAAACGATATCAACTAGCATGGCATCCCTGCTATTTCATACGTCAATATAACGCAAGCTCAGCCTTAACAAAAACCTAGGCAGCGGCACGTAGTCCACACCAAAATGTACTCCTACGTACTATCAATGTACTCCTGCTCTGACTGAACACATGTCTCTTAGCACAGAAAGTCTTTAGGTGAGGCAAAGACCCAATAGATAGGAGACCTGGTCCCTCACTGTTGAAAGGTGATGGAAAGTAAGCACGATTCTTGAGTAACGGTACAGCACACTGAAGATTTAAGACGGGGGCTTAATATCAGAGTTTCTTAAGTAGCATACTTCTACTACTCTCTTACATACAGTTACTAACACAAGCCACTGCCACATTTTCCAGTGGACAATACCAAGTTCTCCTTTCTAACCGCAAGTCAGCTATGGATTTACCCATACAGCTAAGAGAAACCTACTTGTTTGAGTAAGGAAACTCCAACATATTTATTAAATCCTACTGCTTTACACAGACATAGCAGTTCAAACCCATGGACTTTCAGTGAAGCTAGAAAATTATTGCTGTTTTATGACTGGGAAGCAGAAATACAGAGAAATGAAATTACTTGTTCCAAATCAGATGGTAATAAAGTGACAAGGTCAGAAGTAATTTCAGGGCCAAGATCTTGCAGACAGAGAATGTTGTATCCCCTCTGTACAAGTATTTCACCCAAATCATCTCTTCAGAACCTAAATTTGTGTTTATTCTAATGGATATTTGAGACAAAGCAGAGAAATAACAGCTTCTGAATTAAGAAAGAATACTAAGCACTTTTAAGCCCTCAGAGGAAGCTCTGCATTTCATAGATATTACTATTTCTCAAAAAAAGTACACACATACTTTACCATTTGGGTGTAAAAGATCGTAAAGGTCTTACAAGAGAGCCAAGTGAACCTAACCTAATCCAAAAGCGAGCTCAACACTCACCTGAGAAGATCCTTTCTATTAATCAGGGCTTTCATGTATTCTGAAAGTTTCTTCTGCATTAGGGCCAGGCGAAGCCAAGCTCTTCCTCTACCCACAGGTGTCCTACAAAGGCCAGAAACAAAACAGTTACAGACATGCTGCAGTGGACTTTCACACACAGCTCTAATAATCCCATTCTACCCAAAGTTTCTGCATCTCAAAGATAGAGCTGGCACTGATGAAAACAGGGAAATACAAGGTATTTAAGTGCAAATAGTTACAGACAAATTTATTTAAGCAATCACTGCTTCCCTCGTAACTAATTATGTATTTGTTTTTATACTAAAAATATTTCCCTGACTTTACCCCTGCTGGATGCTACTACATAGACAGAGATCAGCTGCTTCAACACATCACCTTCTAATTCAAAATCAGTTTTGCATAAGGCAAGTCAGAATAGCATGTGTATACTTCAGTTCAGCACAGATGCCCAAGCACCGCTCTTTCAGGTAGGCGTTAAGTTGGGTGAGAATCCACAAAGACAACTGAAAACACAGATTCAGTACCCTTCTCTTCAACTATTTTGCTCATTAACACACTCATAGGATGCAACGGGTTATAGTCACAGTCCTTCCCCCTCTGTTTCTCCTGGCAATCTGAAGCACGCAGCTTTAAAAATACGATAACTGATATGCTGCATCACAGCTCTGGCTCATCTACCCTGGCATGCTGGCCAGGAGCCAGTACCAGATGCTCCAAAGGAAGGTGTAAATCCCCCGCATTGAGCAGTATTCTGATTAGAAAGAAATTTATATTCAATCTCCAGCAGTCAGTCAACTGTCTTACACCAAACAACACGTGGAACACTTAATTTTCTAACCTTAACTGGTATAAGCAGCAACTGCCCATGAAAGTCATCTTCATTACTCCCCATACTTGACCTCACTAATACATGACATGGCATTTCCCAAGGGTTAGTATGAATGCAATATTTAGAAACTTATTCCAAAACCGTTCTTAACTGCAATTTATTTAATGTTTCAATATTCTTTTACAAGAGGAAAAGGTAACAGGAGCTCTAGCACAACACTGTTGGCACTCCATGCTGGTCCCGTAAGCTGTTCCAGGAGGAGTCCTGCACACATCTTCAGTAAAAGAACTTGTCTGTATGCACATCACTAAATACTAACCTGAAAGAAACTGTTATTGAATCTATTCATCTCTTCTTTCAGCAAAGAAGATTTAATCCTTAGTCTCACTGCTAATACAAAAGCTTCCTTACACATTCTCCTATTCCCCAGGCCGAAAGCCTCTTACAGTTCCTTTTTAGCATGGAATAAGCAAACCTGGATGTGATGTCTGAAATGACCATGAAATTTTTAAAAGCGATATATGCTTAAAGTGGTTTTTTTTCTTCTGCTCTTTAACATAAACTAGTATCTTCTCCAACTTGGTGACTGAACTTCCCTTTTACACAAACTTTACCAGTTTACCTGAAATAATTTAAAAGAAAAATTACCTCTATCAGCCCCAAAACTATTGAACCTGTAATCACCTTCCTTCCAATTCCCTTCCTCTTCAGTCTGACTTCAGAAACAGAGTCATTAAAGGCTTTTCCCATTCCTGAGACACATCGTCACTCGTTTAGTGCTAGCAATAAATGCGCTATTGCCCGTAAGACTCCATGCGCTTAACACAGAAAGAATATACCCTATCCTCCCGTTCTGCGGAACCTTGATCAACAGTAAGAGAGTAGTGATCCATTTTTAACAGCAGAAGGTGGCAGGAGTATTCCTGAAGGTTGTGTTTGCCCTTCCTTCTCTTCTTCACGATCCTTCTTAAACAATTAATGTATTACGTACTTGTGCAGTAAAAGACTGTACTTACTTCAGCCCTGGGAGATCCTTAACACTCGCTGTAATCTCTGCAGCCTCAGGAACAAGTTTTTCTACTAGTTCTAGAGGTCCCCAAAATGACTTATTTTGCCCAAGAAAAGTCTTTTTGGCTAGAAAAGAAAAAGATATAAAATGAGCCCGTGAGACCTGTGCTGACTAAACGCATTCTCAAACATGGTCAGAAGTAAATGAACAGTAGACAAAAACTGCCAGAAAGATTCTTCTGGGACTGCTGCCAGGCAAGTACAAAAGATGACTTCTTATGCCCAGGCGTGGCAATTACTGGTATAGTACAAATAAGGCAACAGGAGCTCAAGGCAGATGCCAGAAAATATTCCATACATCCCCAATATGCCAAAATAACAACATTCAGTGATAACCAGCAACTTAGATTCACTGCTAAAGGTCAAAATTTCTACTAGGATGCTGCCACTGTCCCTAACTTACACTTGATGTGTGCACAGTAACTTTCTCTCGCTGACCATCACATTACAAGAAAAAGACCACACCACTTTGAACCCGCTCCTTCTCCAGAGCTGCTAGGGGCTTCTCTGTGCATCCTTTCCTCCTTCAGAAAAGCTTTCTAGTGACTCCTACCTACTAAAACTGGAAATTAATTTTCTTCTTCTGTAGTTCTTACTGCTATTTCACAGCAGCAGTGAGAAGACCGAGAACCCTGTTAACTTCAAACTTATGGCCAACAGCAGGGGCACTGGCAAATGGACAAACAAAGAAGCTAAAGAATATGAACACTTCTCCCTCGCACAATGTTACCCTAACCAGCAC